>NC_037344.1:37792886-38412285 GCF_002263795.3 Bos taurus | reverse complement strand
AAAAGCTGGGTTTTCTGGAAGGGGTGTGTCTTTTTTCACTTCTCATGATTTCTTCCAAGTGGAGGGAGATCCATTAATCAAAGACTCTTCAACTCTCTTTGTTCTTTCAGGTACTGACTTACTTCATTAGTGAAAATAATTCAAGCTTCACAATAGATATGTCTCAGATTCTCAGACTTGTCTGTCTGCAGATAACATGTGCTTTATGTTGCTCTGAAACTTGCAGTAAATTTAGCAGCTAGATAGTTCTACCTTTTGGTGTGCTGGTAAAGAATCCCCCCTGCCAAGACAAGTGACTCAAGAGATGTGGGTTTAATTCCTAGGTCACGAAGATATCCTGGAGAAGAAAATGACAACCAATTCCAATATTCTCGTCTGGAAAATTCCATGGACATAGGAACCTGGCATGCTACAGTCCATTGGGTCACAGAGTCAGACATAACTGAGCACAAGCACTCACATGCACACACGCGCACACACACACACACTCTTTGCAGAAAGCCTTTATATTGGCTGGAACGACTTGTGACTGAGTGGCAAAGTCTGGGACTCTGATGTTCAACATCAGTAACACAGTTTTGCTGCATATACAAACACTACTTTAAAAAAAGCAAATACTCACTGGCATTTTAGTCTTCAATTTGCCTGACTCCTGATTAGCTTTCATTTTTTTCAAAATTTGGTTATGAAAATAGGATCAATTTCCATCATTTATTAAAATTTCAAAAAACTCTAGGGAATTATGACTGTAAATGTAATTGCTTCTGTGTCGGTTTTTCAAAATTGATGGGGGTCATAAACGATAAAGAACATATATAAGTATGTGGAGGTTGTTAGAACATCACCATCCTAAATTGTTATTTATGATTTTGCCTAAAAGAGGCCTTTTGGGAATAAAGTCATTGAAGATATTGAAATCTACCTCTTACAAAGAATTGGTTGTAAATATCCAACCAATTGTTTGTTTTAGATAATTATCTAAAGTAATGGTCAAATAGTTTTCAGATTTTAAGGTTACTTTCATAGACATGTGTTTTCCAAGAGGAAAGGATGTGCTGATATGTTCCAGAATGACTGTAATTCTGATGACACAGTGATTTTGATGGTGAACTAACTCACTCCAGTAGTTTTGCTAGGAAATCCCATGGACAAAGGGATGGTCTACAGTCCCTGGTGTTGCAGGGTTGGACACGACTTAACAACTAAACAGCAGCGATAGAATTTGGGGCTTCCAGGTGGCTTACAGTAAAGGATCCACCTGTCAATGCTAGAGACACAGGAGATGCCCTTTTGATACCTGGGTGAGGAAGATCTTCTAGAGGAGGAAATAACTATCCACTCTAGTATCTTGCTTAGTGGGCTACATTCCATGGATTTGCTAAGAGTCAGACATGACTGAGAAACAGCATAGCATAGCCAAGTCTAGCTGAAAGAAGCACAGAGGTCACCCCTGCCAGGCTCAGGTTTCATGATATTAGAGAAAGAGCTAAATGTTAACCTGCTGATTGAGATATTTGCCTGATGAGTCTCAGAGTAGGTTACCTTAGGGCTCACATCATCACATAGCTATAAAGTGAGTTTTCCCATCTCATGACTTTTTAAATTAATTGCTTTAATCCAAACAGCTTTCCTCCTTAGATTTCAGGTAAAATATCACTGTTCAGTTCAATACATAACTTAATCATGAAATGAGGAACTTGAGGGAAAAGAAAGAATCAAAATATTGGAAGTGTATAAGGTTAGAATTCCTTGCAAAACTGAAAAGTTTTGACAAAATATTTCAATATAATTTTTATCATTTTCCTGGTGAATGAGTCTCAGTGAGACATAGGTTATATAATTCTATAAATAAAAATGTTGATAGTAAGTATTCTGCTTATTACTGAGAAAACAGTACATTTATGTTTATTTTCTGAAGGGCAAAATGATAAATGTGTTTTAGATGTTCATTGAAGGTAGAAACCAAGTCCAGCATATAAATTCTGTTCTGTAGAATATAGCAAGTTTTCAGTTTCAATTTGACAAGTCTTTGGTGAATTTTTGAGTTTGACTTTAATAATTAATCTATAGACTTAAAAGGGGAAAAATTCTTAAATGGATGTGGATTGATGTTCTCTTTAGATACACATTTCTCTGAGAAAAAATTGATTGACTCAACTTAAGTCTATAATTTTAAGAATTATAGATTTGTGTATTATTAAAAATAGATGATGGCAAGAGAAGCTTCAGTTTTATGTGCTGCCTGTGTATTTGAGTTTATATTATGAAGAATGTTAGTTAAAAACTCATAAAGACAATATTTTAATTTCATACTCTATCTTCAAGTATGAAAAATCATTTTAATACTTATATGAATGTCTTCATCTGTGATGGCCATGCTAGTTTGATCTTAAGCAGGGTAAGTATTCAGACTTCATATAAATTAAATAAGCCATACAGAAATGATTTCTCATCATTTAAACATTCATATACAAACAAAGATTTCAAAAATAACAAATGCAACTAAATGGATTCAAAAGGGCTCTTTAAAAAGCAATAAATTTTTGACATCATTCGTTAGAAGAAAATTTGGAATCACTGAATTGGATGTCAAATTGGAAACATTCCTTGCACTGATACACTCATCAGAATTGCTCATTAGCATGAAATATGTCTTTATTACATTTTTTTGCTCATGTTAGAAGTATGTAATGAGGAAAAATAAGAAAGTATATAAAAGATGTCAGTGTTTCAAAGAGAAATAATAAACAAAAGTCATAAAAAAACATAACCATCTTGACTTACTTGCTAATTTAGGATGATTTGTTAGCCATTGACAAACAAGTTAAAGTTAAGTTATGTTGAATCATTGAATGAAGTGGAAAATTTTAGGTGAAAGATTATTCAGCTATACAACTTAGAATGCTCAAATTAAGTCTGCTTGAAAATACTGCAGTAAAAGCTTAGATTTACACATAGCAGTGTCTTTAATAGATGAATAAAGTTTGGAAATCTAAGTCCAAGCTTTCATTGAATTTGTCAAATGATAAATTCATTGAATTTTAACTTCAGGATTTTGAACAGAGATAAATTTATCTTAATACTTTACTTTTTAGGTGAACCCTGTATAATTACTAAAAAGCCCTACTGTGGTAAAAGTGTTAGAAAACCAATGCTAGAACCCAGTTTTCCTGAATTTTAATCCAGTTAGCTGACTGAGAGTTCTCTATGTGGAGATACCAGAAGAACCCAAACAATGATCAACCTCTCAAATCTGGTTGAGAGGAGGACCGAAGTATGAACTGAGAAATTTCTTATGGCAGACACACGTCCCAAAGCCATTGGCCAGGCAGTCTTCTCATTGAGACAGAAAAACCCTCATGTTATTTTTTCCAGCCTGGAAAACCCCCAGGAATAGAGCTGGAATCAGACAAATGAGCAAAAACTGCCACATGTACTTAAAAGCCAATTAGAAACTGTTCCTTGCTTCCTAAAATAAAATAAAACCCTAATAGAAAACCTCACCCAGGGGGAAAAAAAAAAAAAAAAAAGAAAAAACTAACCAGTCAAACTTGTGGCTCAAATACCACAAAATCCCATTTTTCACTGAGATGTAGTAGGTTTTATTGAATGAATATTTCTCCATTTGCATATGCTTTTTTCTAGAGATCTCAAATTTTTCTTTCTTTTGCTATTAGTTTTGGTGATTATCTCTTCAGCCCTATTATGTGCTCTTGATTGATGAGATATTTAGGAACTTGCACTTCACTTCTCATTACATGGGCTTCCCAGGTGTCTTGGATGGTCAAATGTCTGCCTGCAATGCAGGAGACCTGGGTTCTATCCTTGGATCAGGATGATCCCCTGGAGAAGGAAATGGCAATCCACTCTAGTTCTCTTGCCTGGAAAATTCCACGGACAGAGGAGCCTGGTAGGCTACAGTCCATGGGGTCACAAAGAGTTGGACACAACTGAGCGACTTCACTTTCACTATTTCATCATGTAGTGTTTCTATAGAAAGAAGATTTAATGACAAAATGAGGTTTTCCTTAGTTAAATATATGCTTCAATTAAAAAGTAATTAATTAACAAAAAAATGGAGCTGTCCCAATTCTAGCCCTGAAGATTACTGAATAATTTTATCTCTCTTGTCCTATTTTGTTTCATTTACTGGTTAATCCATACACTCTGATTATTCTTAGCATATTTTTCTTTGTTTAATCAGTTATTTATGTATATATATTATTTTTTTAGTAAAAGAGACATTGAAATTGGCTTTAAGCCGCCCTTTCTTATCCCTTACATCCTTCATTTGTTTCTCTGTCACCCTGTCTCACAGCATTTTCCCACAGCCTCCCTCAGCCTCCCAGGCTTGTAGCTTTCAGTCTCCTTCACTTTTTCTCTTTTCCTTGAATTCTAAACTTTGAGCTTCCCCTGTGCTCTTGTTTTTCTGCATTTTTACACTAGTTTGACTTTCAGTCCATTGGTCTTCACCTCTAAATTCCCCATTCTCCAAATTTACTATCTTAAGTCAAGACTCAAGATCAATACATGTAACTGTCTACTTAAAACTTACTTTTGCTAAAATGAAACTTCTGCCCTCCTACATGTACAGTGGCCTTAAATTAATTTTTTCCAATCAATACCACATTACAGAATAAAAACCATACATACAACTTTACATTTCTTTTTGAAAATGCCCTCATAATTTTACTTTTACCAGCTAACACTGACAAGGGAAAAAAAAAAAAAAAAGCTAACTAGAGTTATTGTGGGTTTATAATTATAGGGAGAAAAGACATGAGATTGGACAAAAAACTCATTATTGCTTCTAATTTTATTAACTAACTTTTAAGAAAATTGACAGTTTAACATCATTTTCTCATTCTATTTGTTCTAGTATGACTGTTGAGAAATTTGTAACACATACTTTGACTCTAATTACATAAGGGCACATTTTCAAGCTTGGCTATCTTTCTTCAATCTTAAATACATTTGTCCACAGCTTTAACCTATGGCTTTAATATATGTTCTTCAATTGTTTAAGCTTCATTCCAAGGTGATATCAACTCTAATCTTGAAAACAACTTTAAAACTTTTCATTATATTACTTCTGTAAAACAAATATCTGCTACATGTTTCAAAATAATTTTGATGATTGTTCTTCCCATTTTAACAAAACCCAACAGTTCTAACTGTGTAGTCAGTAATTCTGAGTCATGAATAAGATTCAGATTTGTATGCTGCTGCTGCTGCTAAGTTGCTTCAGTCGTGTCCAACTCTGTGCAACCCCATAGACAGCAGCCCACCAGGCTCCCCCGTCCCTGGGATTCTCCAGGCAAAGATACTGGAGTGGGTTGCCATTTCCTTCTCCAAAGCATGAAAGTGAAAAGTGAAAGTGAAGTCACTCAGTTGTGTCCGACTCTTAGCGACCCCATGCACTGCAGCCCACCAGGCTCCTCCATCCATGGGATTTTCCAGGCAAGAGTACTGGAATGGGGTGCCATTGCCTTCTCCACTGAATCCTACTTCTAGTATTAAATATCACATTTGAAATCATCACGAGTACTTCCACACTTTTAAATTGATTGTCCCTACATTTCAGTAAGTCAATACTTTTCGTTGAGTCAGTGTTATTTTCTTCTGCACTGTGAAAATTATTTTAGAATTTATATTTATTTACATTTATCTAAATTTTTTTCACACACTTACTAATGTTCAGACTTTGATTTAGAGAGTTGGGAAGACTATTTTCAGATTTTTTTTTTTAGTGTTTCGCTATCAAAATGTAAAATTGCTGCTTTAATTACCAAGTAATCAGTACTTTGTAGATCTCTGTCTCTTATCCCCTACTGTTGACCTGAAATAAACAGACTGCCAGATATATCTCCAGGAAAGAAGGGTTTATTCAGGATTAGTGGAGAATTACAACAAAGATTATGCAACCATAGAAAGCCATGCCTAAGGCTCTGCAGGGCAAGGAATGGAGAACTGTTTTATAAAAGAGACAAGGAAGACTTGAGGGCTCTAGTAAACAAACAGTCCTGGCATTTCATTGGCTGAGCCTTGGCTTGGAAAGACAAGGATTCTTTCTTCTTCCTGTTGGGCTCTGCTACTGTCACAGGGCATCAGAGCTCTCCTTTCAGGTCTCCTGAATGTATTTAATTGAAGCTTATATATATATTTTTACACTGCCATGGCTCTATGAGTTTTTCACTTTATATTTTAGTTTTGGTATGATTTCACATTTTTCCATGTAGTAAATCTGAAAAAAGAGGGTTTTTACGAGTTAATTATAATTAATATCCTAACATAATCATATAGTTTCAAAGTCACTATTAAAAATAAATTTAATTTTATTATATTTCACCTAATTACTTACAATGTGTATTTTTCTTTATATGTAAGTGTGTCTTTTTTAAGGTAACATCTCATAGTCTCACTTTTTTATTCACTTTATTTTTGCAATTAATTGGGATTTTAAGGCTAATAACTTTAATGTAAATATTGGTAGAATATGATTTAGACTTGCAATTTTAATTTTGTTTCCCTACCTTGTGTACTTCTGTACTGTTTTATATCTTATTTGGGGTTAGTCATTTTTATTCAAATGTATATGTGTATATATTCCCTGGTGGCTCAGATGGTAAAGAATCCACCTGTAATGCCTGAGAACTGGGGTTGATCCCTGGGTTGGGAAGATCCCCTGGAGAAGGGAATGGCTACCCACTCTATTATTCTTGTCTGGAGAATTTCATGGACAGTGGGGCCTGGCAGGCTATAGTTCATGGGGTCACAAAGAGTCAGACATGACTGAGTGACATTCACACTTCACATATATACACACCCATATCCATATATTAGTATTCAGTAACTATTGAATTTGTTTTCTGGTTGCTGTAGAGATTGCAATATGCACACAAACTTTCACAGTCTACTAAGAGCTAATTTTATATTTCTTCATATAATATATAGACACACATTTAAAACTCCACAAAAAGTTTTTTTTTTTTTTTATAATTTGTATTCTAACCTTTCATCCATAGTTTGAAGAACATAAGTAGTAGTACCTTTTATCTTTACCCAGCTCTCTACTATTTCTATTGCTCTCCCTTCACACTTTAAGATCAATATTCCCTCTGATAGCATTTACTTTCATCTTGACAGACTGTCATTCGCATTACCAATAGAGAAGATTTTTTTAAGAAGCAAATTCATCAGAGGATATCTTTACTTCCATTTTGCCTTTATGGGACATTTTCATTGAACATAGAATTCTAGATTTACAGTTCTTTCTTTTTTTAAGTGTTTTAACAATGTTGCTTCACTGTCTTCTATCTATGGTGGCTTCTGATGAGATATTCATACTCATTGTAACTTTTTTTTTATCTTTTTCTAGTTGATTCCAAACCGAGTGGCCCTCATTCTTCGCAACGTGGACCTGCCGAACTGAAGAGATCTGATTTCAGCTCCCACAGAGGAAGACCTGTGCTTTATTTTCCCATGCTCACCATCCCAGAACTTGTAATGTGTAAGCTTTTCAAAATATATTTGTCTAGCCGAAATGCCCGATGTCTGAAATTCAGTATTGGTTTATGAAAATGAATGACAAACTACTTCTAAAGAGTAGAAGGGGACATATTTTTGAAATTTTAGCGATCCTAGACTACATTGTCTAGCCATCTGAACAGCTAGGATCCTTGAAGTGTTGTATATCATGTCTTTGAAGAATTTTGCCTTACAGCCCAATTATTTAATCCTTTTAAGTTCAAATTTGAATCATGTATCCATGTTTGATTATTTCTGTTGAATGTATACAGTATTTTTTTCTAAGGCAAATATTTGGTGACTTTATTTGTTCTGGTATCTCTTGTTCTAAATTATAAGACACTAGAGATTGTTACTTTCCTTTTTCAAAGTGTGTTTAGAAATACTGTAATAAATATATAGTAATAATATAAAACAAAGAATTGTGTCAAATATAAAAGTTGTTGCCCATGAACCCATCCATGGCTTATTTTGCATAAGTTTTATCTTGTGGTCTCTATTTCATTTAATATCTTGGTAGGTGCTAGTATCTTCATTTCTGAAGGCTTGACCTGGTAATTGTAACATTTCAGAAAACATCTTTTACTCTCAACCAATTAAAAAAATATTGCACAGTTGTCTCTGCTACTGTTTATTTTACTGTGATGTTAATGGAATTTTTTTAGAGTGAAATTTAAATGCCTATCTCAGCTCTGAGACCTTCCCCACACTTATGCACATATGCATGATGGACTAAGTGTAGGAGTTACTACTTTTTTTTTCTTTAGGTTCTATTTTGTAACTTGAAATTATACCAACCAACTGAGATATCTAAGCTCCTCTCCAACTCTAAACATGAACACTTTTAGAAGCTGAGTTAACTGCTTCGACAGTTAATAGTGAGATACTCCATCATGAAACTGCTCCTTGGTATACTAAACAGCAGGCCACAAATGTGTAATCACTGATATGTAATCCATTTGTAACTGAGAAATTATAATGGGGTCGCTAGGAGTCGGGCACGACTGAGTGACTTCACTTTCACTTTTCACTTTCATGCATTGGAGAAGGCAATGGCAACCCACTCCAGGGTTCTTGCCTGGAGAATCCCAGGGACGGGGGAGCCTGGTGGGCTGCCGTCTATGGGGTTGCACAGAGTCGGACACGACTGAAGCGACTTAGCAGCAGCAGCAGTTGCTTTCAAAGGTGTTTTTTTTTTTTTCCTCCCCTTTGGTTTTGAGCAGTTTGATTATGATATGTTTAGGTGTGGTATTCTTTGAGTATATCCTGTTAGAAATTCTGAGCTTCTGGAATATGTAAATGTGTATTTTTACTATGCTTACAAAGATTTTAGCTATTATTTTACATATGTATATGAACATTTCCCATGTATACAAATAAATATATCATAAATATATCATAAATATACATATATATAACTGTCCCCCATCTCTTTCTCATTTCATTTTGGAAGTCTAATTACAAGTTAGACATTTTTGACTTGTAATGGGTGTGTTAAAATCTGTTCATTTGTTATCTATCTCTTTTATATTTTTGTTTTCAAAGTCCAAAAATTATGCTGGTTAATCTTTTTTTGTTGTTGTTGAAATTAACTGCTTTATTCTCCCTTTCCTATTTATGCCCTTTTTTTATATTATATTTTATTTAAAAATTTTTTTAAATGTATTTATTTTAATTAGAGGCTAATTACTTTACAGTATTGTATTGGTTTTGCCATACATCAATATGAATCCACCACAGGTGTATACGTGTTCCCAGTCCTGAACCCCTCTCCCACCTCCCTCCCCATACCATCCCTCTGGGTCATCCCAATGCACCAGCCCCAAGCATCCTGTATCCTGCATCAAACCTGGACTGGCGATTCATTTCTTATATGATATTATACATGTTTCAATGCCATTCTCCCAAATCATCCCCCCCTCCCTCTCCCACAGAGTCCAAAAGACTGTTCTATACATCTGTGTCTCTTTTGCTGTCTCACATACAGGATTGTCATTACCATCTTTCTAAATTCCATATATATGCATTAGTATACTGTATTGGTGTTTTTCTTTCTGGCTTACTTCACTCTGTATAATAGGCTCCAGTTTCATCCACCTCATTAGAACTGATTCAAATGTATTCTTTTTAATGGCTGAGTGATACTCCATTGTGTATATGTACCGCAGCTTTCTTATCCATTCATCTGCTGATGGACATCTAGGTTGCTTCCATGTTCTGGCTATTATAAACAGTGCTGCAATGAACATTGGGGTACACGTGTCTCTTTCAATTCTGGCTTCCTCGGTGTGTATGCCCAGCAGTGGGATTGCTGGTCAATCTTAATTGACTCTTCTTTCATATACATTCACTATTAATCCCATTCAGTGAGGTTTTCTTCCTTCCCACATACTGTATTATACATCTGCGAATTTCTCAATTGACTTTTTTATAGTTTCTTTTTCACTGATAAATTTTTCTTTTCTTTTCCTTAATTTTATGTTTGCTTCTCTTTGCTACTTTACATCTTTGCTGTGTTAGTGTTGATCTGTGCAGCTATGCATCATTCAGAGGTTAGTCTGAGACTTACATGGGTAGCTCAAATAGTTCCTCTGTCAAAGGCTTTTTGGGTCTATTCCATACTGTGCATTTTTGGTGTTAGGCTAATACATATGGATCATACCAAGAATTTTGTTGTTCAGTTGCTCAGTCATGTCTGACTCTTTGCGACACCATGGGCTGCAGCACACTAAGAATTAGGGGATCTCTCCCAGCCGTCTTCCTTCTGGGACTATCCTACTCTATGTATGCAGAGGATCATTTCTCTGGACTGAAAGATGGAATTTATCTTGTTTTACTTCCTCCACACTGCTTCTCTTCTCTGAAACTAGGTTCCGGCCTTAAGGTAAAACCTGGGAGAAAAAACAGTCATAAAGAAATGTATATCCTGTATGAGTTTTGACACGCCACTGCAATCAAATCTGCTTTTTACTTAATCTTTAAAGTTTCCAGGCATTTATTTTAATTTATTTTGTCTAATTGAAGGCTAATTACTTTACAATATTGTGGTGGTTTTTGCCATACATCAACATGAATCAGCCATGAGGGCACATGAGTCCCCTCCTCCTGAATCCCTCTTCTACCTCCCTCCCAACTCCATCCCTCTGGGTTGTCCTAGAGCACTGGTTTTTAGTGCCCTGCTTCATGCATCAAACTTGCAATGGCCATCTATTTTACATATGGTAATGTACATGATTCAAAGCTGTTCTCTCAAATCATCCCACTATCACCTCCTCCCACATAGTCCAAAAGTCTGTTCTTTTTATCTGTGTCTCTTCTGCTGTCTTTCATATACGGTTGTCATTACTGTCTTTCTAAATTCCATATGTATGCATTAATATACTTTCTTAATTACTTCTGTCTGTATGATAGATACCAGTTTCATCTACCTCATTAGAACTGACTCAAATGTGTTCTTTTTTATAGCTGGGTAATATTCCATTGTGTATAAGTACCGCAACTTCCTAATCCATTCATCTACTGATGGACATATAGGTAGCTTCCATGTCCTACCTATTGGAAACAGTGTTGCAATGAACATGTGTCTCTTTCAATTCTGGTTTCCTCAGTATGTATGCCCAGCAGTGGGATTGCTGGGTTGTATGGCAGTTCTAGGTCCAGTTTTTTTTAAGGAATCTCCACACTTTTCTCCATAGTGGCTGCACTAGTCTGCATTCCCACTAATGGTAAAAGAGTGTTCCCTTTTCTACACACCCTCTCCAGCACTTACTGTTTGTAGACTTTCTGATGAAAGTCATTCTGACTGGTGTGAGATGGTACCACATGGTGCTTTTGATTTGCATTTCATTGATAGTGAATAATGCTGAGAATCTTTTCATGTGTTTGTTAGCAATCTGTATGTCTTCTTTGTAGAAATGTCTGTTTAGTTCTTTGGTCCACTTTTTGATTGGGTCTTTCATTTTCCTGGTATTGATCTGCATGCTGCTAAGTCGTTTCAGTCGTGTCCGACTCTGTGCAACCCCATAGACGGCAGCCCACCAGGCTCCCCCGTCCCTGGGATTCTCCAGGCAAGAACACTGGAGTGGCTTGTATATTTTAGAGATTAATTGTGTCAGTTGTTTCATTTGCTATTATTTTTGCCCATTCTGAAGGCTGTCTTTTCACCTTGCTTATAGTTTCTTTCATTTTGAAAAAATTTTAAGTTTAATTAGGTCACATTTGTTTATTTTTGTTTCTATTGCCATTACTCTGGGAGGTGGGTCATAGAGGATCTTGCTGTGATTTACTTAAGAGAGTGTTCTGCCTATGTTTTCCTCTTGGAGTTTTATAGTTTCTGGTCTTACATTTGCATCTTTAATCAATTTTTAGTTTATTTTTGTGTATGGTGTTATAAACTGTTCTAGTTTCATTCTTTTACAGGTGGCTGACCAGTTTTCCCAACACAACTTGTTAAAGAGATTGCCTTTTCTGCATTGTATATTTTTGCCTCCGTTGTCAAAGATAAGGTATCCATAGGTGCATGGATTTATCTCTGGGCTTTCTGTTTTTTTTCCATTGATCTGTCTTCTGTCTTATGCCAATACCATACTGTCCTGATGACTGTAGCTTTGTAGTATAGTCTGAAGTCAGGTAGGTTGATTCCTCCAGTTCCATTCCTCTTTCTCAAGATTGTTTTGGCTATTCAAGGTTTTTTGTGTTTTCATACAAATTATGAAATTATTTGTTCTAGTTCTGTGAAAAATACCATTTATAGCTTGATAGGGATTGCGTTGAATCCATAGGTTGCTTTAGGAAGCATACTCATTTTCACTATATTAGTTCTTCCAATCCTTTTGTGGCATCTTTGTTGTCTTTCATCAGTGTTCTATAGTTTTCCATATATATGTCTTTTGTTTCTTTAGGTAAATTTATTTCTAAGTATCTTCTTCTTTTCATTGCAATGGTGAATGAGATTGCTTCCTTAATGTCTCTTTCTTCTTTTTCACTGTTAGTGTATAGGAATGCAAGGGATTTCTGTGTATTAATTTTGTATCCTGAAACTTTACTGTATTCATTGATTAGTTCTAATAATTTTCTGGTGGTGTCTTTAGGATTTTCTATGTAGAGGATCATGTTATCTGCAAACAGTGAAATTTTGCTTATTCCTTTCCAATCTGGATTCCTTTTATTTATTTTTTGTCTTCTATGATTGCTGTGGCTAAGACGTCCAAAACTGTGTTGAAGAATAATAGTGAGAGTGGGCACCCTTTTCTTATTTCTGATTGTAGAGAAAATGCTTTCAAATTTTTGCCACTGAGGATAATGTCTGCTGTGGGTTTGTCGTATATGGCTTTTATTATGTTGAGGAATGTTCCTTCTATGCCTGCTTTCTGGAGGTTTTTTTTTTTTTTTTTTTTTTTAAATGGGTGTTGAATTTTGTCAAAGGCTTTCTCTTCATCTATTAAGATAACATATGGTTTTTATCTTTCAATTAGTTAATGTGGTGGATCACAGTGATTGATTTGTGAATGTTGAATAATCCTTGCATCCCTGGAATAAACCCAAATTGATCTTGGTGTATGAAATTTTTAATGTGTTCTTGAACTCTGTTTGCTAGAATTGCTTTGAGGAGTTTTGCATCTATGTTTATCAGTGATCTTGGTCTGTAGTTTTCTTTTTTTTGTGGCATCTTTGTCTGGTTTTGGTATTAGAGTAATGATGGCCTCATAGAATGAGTTTGGGAGTTTACGTTCCCCTGCAATTTTCTGGAAGAGTTTGAGTAGGATAGGTGTTAGCTCTTCTCTAAAGTTTTGTTAGAATTCATCTGTGAAGTCATCTGGTCCTGGACTTTTGTTTGTTGGAATATTTTTTATTACAGTTTCTATTTCCATGCTTGTGATGGGTCTTATAAGATTTTCTCTTTCTTCCTGGTTCAGTTTTAGAAGGTTATAGTTTTCTAAGAATGCTTTCAGTCATTTAAAAAATATTTCTTGAATATTTTGTGTGTCATAAGAAAAGATGGGGTAAAGAGGCTTATAACGTAAGAATAGACCATAGCAGAATTGGAACCTCTTTCTTATTTTTTATTTAATATTAAATATTAGAAATTACTTGAGACCTCTTAGTTCAAAGCCCTCGGTTTAAAAATAAGTGAATGCAAGCCTAAATTAAACTTTGGTATTATAGCATAATTCACATTATATAGACATGAACATAATTTATATTTTCAACTTAAGTTTTGTATGAGGAACTCACGAAAACTGAGCTTCAGATAATTAATTAAAATGATTGACATTGCAAAGTAATGTATTTATTTTTCCTTGAATCAAAAAGTTTTTATTAAGCAATAACAAAGTACCAATCACTGTCCAAGTTTTAATTTCAAATAAAATGCTGAAAGTTAACAGATATTCAATGATAAAAAGAAAATAGACTGATAAACTTTCTAAAACTAGTGGTTTTGCTTTATTCGCTATGTTGTGTTCCACTCTTTTCAACCTCACAGACTGTAGTTGACCAGGCTCTTCTGTCCACAGGATTTCCCAGGCAAGAATACTGGAGTGGGTTTGCCATTTCCTTCTCCTTCAAAAAGTAATAAAGTTTATAAAGTAGAGATATAAATCAAACATTAAATAATCGATCTAGAACTATTTTCAATATACCTGCTAAAATTCATGTTAGAATATTTTTTATCCAAAAAATGCACATGAAATTAGTCTTAGATTTTTAAATTATGTTGAAATTATATAGTCTCAAGCTTTTGACTTTTGTGTCTGTGTGTATCTTTAATGGCAAAATAATTTATTCTTGTGACATTGTAAGTCCAAAAGTATGGTGCTGGACAAAGCAGAACAAACTCCACAATGCCAAAAATCCTGGAAGGAATGTCTAATTCTATGACTGTGGACACAGAATTTGCTCATGAACTCCTCTTCTACCCATCACATGATCTCTGGGATATTAAAAATTGGTACAACTTTTAAAACATGCTCCTTTTTTACTTCCTGAGATATTTGGTAGTGAGCCCAGTTATAATCAATTATTTGAATTCCTTATTAGAAAACATACACATACTTCTGAATGACTCATGATATTCTGTGTATTCCTGACACTATTAAAGTGTTCATTATTAGCTGATTTTGGTATCCTGAAACAGAAGGATGCAGTGAGCATGTTACATTAAAGATCCCTGGATGATGGATGATCCAAAAGGACTTTAAGTGTCTCCTCTTCATCCTCCATATGATCTTTTTATTCATAATCATTTCTCACTGTGCTGTTGCTTTATTCTCTTTTAAAGTAAGAGGAGAAGTAAGTGTTTTTGAGGAACTTACGAATTATAATTGCTACAACATGACAGTTATTAGCAGTTGTGGAACATGGGCTGTGCTCTTTTTGACAGAAAGGTGCATTATACTTTTTATGGCCTAGAGAAAGATCTTGTGGCTTCTCCACTGGTAGTTAACTACAATGCACAGGTTTTCTGTGAACACTTTCAGGGACTATTAATTTCTCCAATAAACCACTTCTGTTTTGTAACCTGGGCCTTCACACTTGCAATTCTTCAGTCCAATATTTGTGGGAATTCTCCTTATGAAATTTTTATCTGGGCTAATAAAGTGTTCTCTACTTAGTATATGAACCTGAAAATCCTAAGCTGAGTTATTTTCAGCAGTTTAAATTAATGCCAGAGAATCAATAACGACACAGTAGAGAAGATGTA
This sequence comes from Bos taurus, assembly GCF_002263795.3. Lineage (NCBI taxonomy): Eukaryota > Metazoa > Chordata > Mammalia > Artiodactyla > Bovidae > Bos > Bos taurus. The sequence goes on along the minus strand of NC_037344.1, from coordinate 38,397,056 downwards.
AAATTTTCTGGATAATGTAAGCAATTTATCTAAAATAAATGTATATCACTATTGAGATTTAAAGCTTGAGAAGTGTTTTTCCCATTTCAAACAATTTTTTTTTAAGGTTTTGAATGAAAGCACAAATTAAACTTCTATATTAATTTAAGGAATAATTTTAATTTTGAATGAAAAATGTTTTTATCATAACTGAATGCATACCATATGTTTGGGTAAACTTATGCCCCAGTTTTCTCTATGAAGATTTAATTAAAGATATATATTTACATATATATATATTACATTCAGAAATAAGAGCAAAGTTTCACAGATGTTTCTGTCAAAATATACTTGCTGGCAGAAAGAATGACTTTTTGAAAAATCCTATAGACCTTCTTCCCCACATCACCCTTGTCCCGAGGAAAAACTTGCATATATTTTATAAATGCTGAGTTTTGTAATTGAGTATTAAAGTATAATTTTCCTATTCATTTTAATTTTTGTACTCAAAACCTCTAGTGAAAAGTCACGTTCCAGAAAGATGTAGCCAGCTTATTGAGAGATTCATATATTCCAGAAACATAGATGTAGGCAATTAAATTGAAGAAGCAACAAATTGAATAAAATTTTCACATGAGATTTGAGTAATTAAATATAAGCTTTCCTTTTTTATCTATGAGTTAGCTAACTGATATTTATGTTTAATGGTGGAGCATTCTAATTTAGTCTGGCTGTTCACAGGCCATTTTAGTTAGGCAGGTTCTTCCATTCCAGATACATTAGTACATTTATTTTTAACACTAAAAGAATTTGTTTTTCTTCTAAGGTAAAATTATTTCAAATTTTGGGGTAAATGGCCTTTTTATTATGATTTTTTTTTTGACAAAATGGAAAAGTGTCTATTCCATGGTATAAGTTAAGTGCATTATTTTAAGTTTTATTAAACCCCGAGATATTCAAGTCTGGTAAATTTCTGTGTATTGCATATTTAATACATAAGGAAGTTGGACCTGTACTCTACATCAGAAATATTGAGTGTGATAGATGCCATGGAAATAGAGAAGTACTTAGCCACCTCTGATTCTGGAAAGCCACTGGAATTTCTAATGAAAGAGTCAGGTGAGAGGAAAGTTGATGCAACTATTTTTCTGTTTTATTGGAGTATGCTTTGCTGTGCTTACCCAGTCAGTTGTGTCTGACTTTTGTGACCTGATGGACTGCAGCCTGCCAGGCTCCTCTGTCCTTGGGGATTCTCCAGGCAAGAATACTGGAGTGGGTTGTCATGCTCTCCTCCAGGGGATCTTCTCAACCCAGGGATTGAACCCACATCTCCCCCATTGCAGGTAGATTCTTTATTGCTAAGCCACTGGGGAAGCCCAAGAATACTCAAGTAGGTAGCTTATCCTTTGTCCAGGGAATCTTCCAAACCCAGAAATTGAACCAGGTCTCTTGCAATGCAAGCATATTATTTACCAGCTGAGCCACCAGGCAAAACATTATTGAAGTATTTTGTTGTTCAGCTGCTCAGTGATATCCAACTTGTTGTGACTGCATGGATTGCAGCAAGCCAGGCTTCCTAATCCTTCACCATCTCCTGCATCTTGCTCAAACTCATGTTCATGGAGTCAGTGATGCCATGCAACCAATTAATCCACTGTCATGCCATTCTCATCTGGCCTTCAGTCTTTCCCAGCATCAGGGTCTTTTCTAATTAGTCAGCTCTTCACATAGGGTGGCCAAAGTATTTGAGCTTCAGCATCAGTCCTTCCAATTAATATTCAGGATGGATTTCCTTTACGATGGACAGGTTTGATCTCTTTGCAGTCCAAAGGACTGTCAAGAGTCTTCTCCAACACCACAGTTCAAAGGAATAAATTCTTCGGTGCTCAGTCTTCTTTATGATCCAGCTCTCACATCCATACTTGACCACTGGAAAAACCATAACTTTGACATATGGACCTTTGTCGAAAAAGTAATGTCTCTCCTTTTTGATATACTGTATAGATTTGTTATAGCTTTTCTTCCAAGGAGCACACATGTTTTAATTTCATAGCTGCAGTTACTATCTGCAGTGATTTTGGAGCCCAGGAAAATAAAGCCTATCACTGTTTCGACTATTTCCCCATCTTTCGTCACAAAGTGATGGGATCAGATGCACTGATCTTCATTTTTTGAATGTTGAGTTTTAATCAGATTTTTCACTCTCCTCTTTCAACTTCACCAAGAAGCTCCTTAGGTCCTTTTCACATTCTGCTATAAGGGTGGTGTCATCTGGATATCTGAGGTTATTGATATTTCTCCCAGCAATCTTGATTCCAGCTTGTGCTAACATCCAGCCTGGCATTTCACATGATGCACTGTGCATATAAGTGAAATAAGCAGGGTGACAATATACAGCCTTGACATACTCCTTTCCCAGTATGGAACCAGTATATTGTTCCATGTCCACTTCTAATTTTTGCTTGTTCACCTGCTTACAGGTTTCTCAGGAAGCAGGTAAGGTGCTCTGATATTCCCATCTCTTTCAGAATTTCCCACAGTATGTTGTGATCCATACAGACAAAGGCTTTAGTGTAGTCAATGAAGTAGGAAAAGATGCTTTTCTGAAATTCTTTTGTTTTTTCTATGATCCAACAGATTGATCTCTTGTTCCTCTGCCTCTTCTAAATCCAGCTTAAACATCTAGCAGTTGTTGGTTCACATACTGTTGAAGCCTGGCTTGGAGAATTTAGAGCATTGCTTTATTAACATGTGAAATGAGTACAATTGTGCAGTAGTTTGAACATTCTTTGGCATTGCTCTTCTTTGCAATTGGAATGAAAACTTATCTATTCCAGTCCTGTGGCCACTGCTGAATTTTCCATATTTGCTGGCATATGGAGTGTAGCATTTTCACGGCATCATCTTTTAGGATTTGAAATTGCTCAGGTGGAATTCCACCACATCCACTAGCTTTGTTCGTAGTGATGCTTCCTGAGGCCCACTTGACTTCACACCCCAAGATGTCTGGCTCTAGGTGATAACCACCATTGTATTTATCTAGTTCATTAAGATATATATATATATATATATATATATTTTTTTTTTTTTACAATTCTTCTGTGTATTCTTGCTGCTGCTGCTGCTGCTAAGTTGCTTCAGTCGTGTCCGACTCTGTGCAGCCCCATAGATGGCAGCCCACCAGGCTCCCCCGTCCCTGGGATTCTCCAGGCAAGAACACTGGAGTGGGTTGCCATTGCCTTCTCCAATGCATGAAAGTGAAAAATGAAAATGAAATCGCTCAGTCATGTCCGACTCCCAGCTACCCCATGGACTGCAGCCTACCAGGCTCCTCTGTCCATGGGATTTTCCAGGCAAGAGTACTGGAGTGGGGTGCCATTTGTTTCTGTTAGTTCCTTATTTTTCTGTCCTTTATTGTGCCCATCGTTGCATGAAATATTTCCTTGGTACGCCTAGTTTTCTTGATGAGATTGCTAGTCTTTCCCATTTTACTGTTTTCCTCTATTTCTTTGCATTCCACCCCCCACCCCGCCCCCCCTTAGGAAGGCTTTCTTATCTCTCCTTGCTATTCTTTGGAACTCTATACTCAGACAGGTATATCTATCCCTTTCTTGCCTTTCACTTCTTTTCTCAGCTATTTGTAAGGCCTCCTCAGACAACTGCTTTGACTTTTGAATTTCTTTTTCTTGGGGATGGTCTTGATCACTGCCTCCTGTACAATGTTACAAACCTCTGTCCATAGTTCTTTAGGCACTCTATCAGATCTAATTCCTTGAATCTATTTGTCACTTCCACTGTATAATTGTAAGGGGTTTGATTTAGGTCATACTTTAATGGCCTAGTGGTTTTCCCTACTTTCTTTAAGTCTGAATTTTGTAATATCAGAATATAGTTGCTTTATAATATTTTTGTTAGTTTTATATTCCCTCCCTCTTAGACCTCCCTCTCATTCCCCTATCTCACCCACCCATCTGGGTCACCATAGAACTGAATTTAATGCCCTGTGCTATACAGCAAGCTTCCACTAGATATCTATTTTATACCTGGTAGTATATATATATGTCAGTCTTAATCTCTCAGTTTGTCCCACCCTCTCCTCCCTACCATATGAACCAGTAATCCCACTACTGAGCATATGCCTAAGAAAATAATAATTCAAAAAGACCCATGTACCCTTGAGTTCATTGCACCACTATTTACAATAGTCAGGACATGGAATAACATAGATGTCCATCAATAGATGAATGGATTAAGAGGATGTGGTATATATGCACAATGGAATATTACTCAATAATGAAAAGGAACAGAATTATGTCATTTACAGAGATGTGGAGGGACCTAGAGGCTGTCATCCAGAAAGAAATATCAGAAGAGAAAAACAAATATCATATTAATATTCTTAATGCATATATGTGCAAACTATCATGGTAATATATCAATACAAATATGTGAAAAAGTAAAAGTTGATGTAACTTTTGATAAGAATATCCACAGCCCTTTATTTTTGAAATGACAGAGCCTACCACTGGGGAGACGAGAGTGCTATTTTCCTCATCTCTAGCTTCATCTCTGGCATCTAGTTATTTGGTAACCTCAAGACAGAATCTTAGTATTACAAGAGTATTATTTTAATGCAATGATGCTCCCTCATTGAAAATATGATAAATAACTTCAACAGTAGAATTATGGAACTCAAAACAAAAATCCCATGATGACTATTTCCTGGGGATTATACAGAACACTGGTTTGTCATATATACCAAAATGATCTTCAGATCAGATCAGAGCAGTCGCTCAGTCGTGTCCGACTCTTTGCGGCCCCATGAATCGCAGCACGCAAGGCCTCCCTGTCCATCACCAACTCCCGGAGTTCACTCAGACTCACATCCATCGAGTCAATGATGCCATCCAGCCATCTCATCCTCTGTCGTCCCCTTTTCCTCTTGCCCCCAATCCCTCACAGCATCAGAGTCTTTTCCAATGAATCAACTCTTCGCATGAGGTGGCCAAAGTACTGGACTTTCAGCTTTAGCATCATTCCTTCCCAAGAAATTCCAGGGCTGATCTCCTTCAGAATGGACTGGTTGGATCTTCTTGCAGTCCAAGGGACTCTAAAAAGTCTTCTCCAACACCACAGTTCAAAAGCATCAATTCTTCAGTGCTCAGCCTTCTTCACAGTCCAACTCTCACATCCATACATGACCCCAGGAAAAACCATAGCCTTGACTAGATGAACCTTTGTTGGCAAAGTAATGTCTCTACTTTTGAATATGCTATCTAGGTTGGTCATAACTTTCCTTACAAGGAGTAAGTGCCTTTTAATTTCATGGTTGCAGTCACCATCTGCAGTGATTTTGGAGCCCAGGAAAATAAAAGTCTGACACTGTTTCCACTGTTTCCCCATCTATTTCCCATGAAGTGATGGGACCAGATGCCATGATCTTCGTTTTCTGAATGTTGAGCTTTAAGCCAACTTTTTCACTCTCCACTTTCACTTTCATGAAGAGGCTTTTTAGTTACTCTTCACTTTCTGCCATAAGGGTGGTGTCATCTGCATATCTGAGGTTATTGATATTTCTCCTGGCAATCTTGATTCCAGCTTGTGTTTCTTCCAGTCCAGTGTTTCTCATTATATACTCTGCATATAAGTTAAATAAACAGGGTGACAATATACAGCCTTGATGAACTCCTTTTCCTATTTGGAACCAGTCTGTTGTTCCATGTCCAGTTCTAACTGTTGCTTCCTGACCTGCATACAAATTTCTCAGGAGGCAGATCAGGTGGTCTGGTATTCCCATCTCTTTCAGAATTTTCCACAGTTTATTATGATCCACACAGTCAAAGGCTTTGGCATAGTCAATAAAGCAGAAATAGATGCTTTTCTGGAACTCTCTTGCTTTTTCCATGATCCAGTGGATATTGGCAATTTGATCTCTGGTTCCTCTGTCTTTTCTAATCTTAGGCAATGTCAAAGAAAGCTCAGTTTAAAGCTAGAACTTTGAAAGCAGTCTTGGAGATTCCAATGAATATTTGACATCAAGCTACTTTCAAACTACTTCATTTGTGTTCCCAGAATGGTGATAGTTGGTACACCTTCATTATTAAATAGAACACACATTATATATACTACATACTTTGAAGTGATCAAAATTAAGAGTCTTATCCATTATTCTCCTCTTCCCATATCTGTTTTCAGTAAGAAATATCTTTTTCTTCCATTGAAAAAATGAAATAGAAAATTCAAGACATATTCCATTTAAATAATTTCATATGTCTCTCCAAATTAGTCATTTGAAAAACTAATTTAATCACCCATGCAAAACATTGCCTTTCCATTTTCTTCATTTCCACTTTTCAGGTTAGACTTTTATAATCTTTGGCCTAAACTACTTAAAACATTTTAAAGGACTGTAATAGTTCTTCTTTTCAAATGGCCAGCAAAGGGATCTAATCCTACAGATTGACTTATTTTTAAAATTTTGTCTCAAAATGGCTTCATAGTGTACTGATATCTGCAGAATCAAGGTAGAAAGCCATGCCACGTGTTTCTCTACTTTTTTACATCTGGCTACTGCCTGTTTGATAGCCTTCATTTATAATCATGTCATCTCCTTCACTTTACCCTCTAATCATCCCAAACTCTGCAGACAGTTGGGAATATGCTATGTACTGTCACATTTTCTTGCTTTAGCTCAAACTGAACACATGGGTTGAAAGCCTTATGATCTTCTCTATCATTAGTATTCTATTTATCTTTAAAATCTCAAATATTTTTCATATGCTATTGTCTTTAATTTTTTTGTGTTGTAATATTTTCTTTGTAATCATACATTTTTTCTTCTACTTAAATTTTATAAAGCTTCACACATAGCTTCACGATGGTGTTTGAGTTACCTTTTTTTTTTCTTGAAGTAACTTTTTTTGTGTGTGACATGAAATAAGCCATTAAGCCTTTGAAGTGTATAATTCAGTGGCATTTAACACATTCACAATATTGTGCAACCATCATCTCTGTCTAGTTCCAAGAATATTTTCATCACCTCCAAAAGTACACCATACTCATTAAACAAGACATGCACCATTCTCTGGGCCTGGCAATGTGTGTTTTCTGCCTCTATAATTTTACCTATTCTTTATGTTTCACATAAATAGAAGCATACAATAAGTTACTATTTGTGTACATGTTTGAGGTTTTCAGTGTTCACCCATATTGTAGCATGTATCTAGCCAATTCCTTTTTATGACTGAATAGCATTCCATCGCTTGGATTAATGATATTTGTTTACTTGTTTATCAGATGATAGGTCTTTTTATTGTTTCCACCTATTGACTATTGTGACTAGTGTGACTACAAAGAGTGGTGTACAGCTATTTGTTTGAACACCTGCTTTCAATTATTTTTGGTTTATACCTAGAGGTATAATTGCTGGATCATATAGCTATTCTATGCTTAATTTTTAGAGGACCTGCCAAACTCTTTCACAAAGGCTGCATCATTTACATTCCCACCAACAGTGTGCAAATCCTAATTGCTCCATATATTTGTCAACTCTGTCTGATGATGATGATGATTTAAATCTAGAGGGTGTGGAGTTGTATCTCATTATAATTCTGATTTGCAGTTCTCTAATGACTAGTGTTGAACATCTTTTTATGGGCTTGTTGGTCATTTGCACATCGTCTTTGGAGAAATGTCTAGAAAGTGAAATGACATGACACACAATGTGGAAAATATTTGCAAATTATAGATCTCATACATTCTAATATCCTGAACATATAAAGAGCTTTTGCAACTCAACAAAGGAGACAAAATACCCAATTTAATACTATGCAAAGGATTTAACCATTCTTAACCATTATATTTTTAGGATGTGAACATAGGAACTGACTTCCTCCTTATTTATTGTTATGAACCATTGGGATTCCCAGGTGGTTCAGTGATAAAGAATCCACGTGCAAAGCAGTAGATGCACATTTGATCCCTAATTTGGGTAGATCCTCTGGAGAAGGAAATGGTAACCTATTCTAGTATTCTTACCTGGGAAACCCCATGGACACTGGAGCTTGGTGGGCTATATAGTCCATGGGGTAGCAGAAAGAATCTGACACAACTGATGAAACACACACATGTGCATGCCTGTGTACATTTTAGTGTATATATATGAATATCTGTACTAAATATGGACAGGTTCAAAATACGGACTGATTCAAAACTATGAAAGGAGTACGTCAAGGCTGTATATTGTCACTCTGCTTATTTAACTTCTATGCAGAGTACATCATGAGAAATGCTGGGCTGAATGAAGCACAAGCTGGAATCAAGACTGCCAGGAGAAATATCAATAACCTCAGATATGCAAATGACACCAGCTTTATGGCAGAAAGTGAAGAAGAACCAGACAGCCTCTTGATGGAGGTGAAAGAGTAGAGTGAAAAGCTGGTTTAAAACTCAGCATTCAAAAAATGAAGATCCATGTATTTGATCCCATCATTTCATGGCAAATAGATGGGGAAACAATGGAAATAGTGAGAGAATTTATTTTCTTGGGCTCCAAAATCACTGCAGATGGTGACTGCAGCCATGAAGTTAAAAGATGGTTGCTCCTTGGAAGAAAATCTGTGACAAATCTAGACAGCATATTAAAAAACAGAGACATTTCTTTGCCAACAAGGTTCATATGTCAAAGTTATGTTTTTTTTCCAGTAGTCATGTATGGATGTAAGAGCTGGACCATAAAGAAGGCTGAACACAGAAGAATTGATGCTTCTGAACTGTGGTGTTGGAGAAGACTCTTGAGAGTCCCTTGGACTGCAAGGAGATCCAACCAGTCCATTCTGAAGGAGATCAGTCTGGGTGTTCTTTGGGAGGACTGATGCTAAAGCTGAAACTCCAATACTTTGGCCACCTCATGCAAAGAGTTGACTCATTGGAAAAGACTCTGGTGCTGGGAGGGATTGGGGGCAGGAGAAGAAGGGGACGACAGAGGATGGGATGGCTGGATGGCGTAACTGGCTCGATGGACGTGAGTTTGAGTGAACTCCGGGAGCTGGTGATGGACAGGGAGGCCTGGAGTGCTGCAATTCATGGGGTTGCAAAGGGTAGGACACGACTGAGTGACTGAACTGAACTGAACTGAATGTAAGTTTCCATGTTACTCTCTCCATTCATCCCACCCTCTCTTTCCTTCCCACTCCCCCTTGTAACACATAAGTCCATTCTTAATGTCTGTCTCCATTCAGTTCAGTTCAGTTCAGTCGCTCAGTTGTGTCTGACTCTTTGCGACCCCATTAACTGCAGCACGCCAGGCCTCCCTGTCCATCGCCACCTCCTGGAGTTCACTCAAACTCATGTCCATCGAGTCGGTGATGCCATCCTGCCATCTCATCCTCTGTCATTCCCTACTCCTCCTGCCCCAAATCCTTTCCAGCATCAGGGTCTTTTCCAATGAGTCAACTCTTCTCATGAGGTGGCCAAAGTCCTGGAGTTTCAGCCTCAGCATCAGTCCTTCCAATGAACACCCAGGACTGATCTTCTTTAGAATGGACTGGTTGGATCTCCTTGCAGTCCAAGGGACTCTCAAGAGTCTTCTCCAACACCACAGTTCAAAAGCATCAATTTTCGGTGCTCAGCTTTCTTGACAGTCCAACTCTCACATCCATACATGACCACAGGAAAAACCATAGCCTTGACTAGACAGACCTTTGTTGGCAAAGTAATGTCTCTGCTTTTGAATATGCTGTCTAGGTTGGTCATAACTTTCCTTCCAAGGAGTAAGCATATCTTACCTAGAATTCTGCAATTAAGAACTTCTGAATTTGTCTCCCACCTTCTGCTTAAACTGAATTATATCCCAGCCATGCTCAAAGGCTGTCATTGGCTTCCCATAACACTTCAGGAAAAACATCTCTTTATACCAGTCTGAGAGCTGTGGGGCCTGCTTTTCAGCCTACTTTCAAGGTTGTTCGTTGTTATTTCTCCCAGCAATCTTGATTCCAGCTTATGATTCTTCCAGCCCAGCATGCCAGAAATAATTTCATTAGTCCCATCTTTCTAGATCCCATATATATGTGTTAGTATATGATATAAAGAAGTGAGAAAGTTGTGTTAATTTTTTTTAGAATTGTTGCCTTATTTTTTCTCCTTTGATCCTGCAACTCAAGGAATTAAACTTTCATGACTCATGTTAGAAAGGCTTATTAAGATTTTTTGTGTTCACTTCTTTCTTTCTTTTTTTTTTTTTTTACCATTTTTTAATCTCTTCTAAAAAAAACATTGTTGCCAGCTCTTCAGACCATTTTTTTCATTCCATTGTATGTTATTACAGATGAAGTGATAAACACATGACATGTTCTGTTTTAGTCTTTATAAAATTACTTTGCCTCTCAAACCATGGGAAATGTTTAGATATTCATATTACACTATGATCAAAATGCATTAATGAACGAGAGAACTACATCATCATTATTCTGTCTAGTTGCAACATGAGTATCTTTCTCCCTTTTCATTAAATTGTATCAAATTTTCTTATGCCGAATCTGTGAGCATCCTTTAAAAGCAAAATTGCCAAAGCAATTTTATTTTCTAATCACAGAGAGAAAAGTGAAGAAAATGTAGAAATAATCTGTGGATGCTGAAATAAAATTGCTTTTATCTTTTGTTAACCAAAGCTAGATGCAGGGTAGAAAAATGTAGTCTTATATACCTCTCAAGTGATTAAATAACAAAATAAGGTAAAGAAAGTGTGGAGATTCTACATATTACTGTGGACATTGCTTATGAGTCAAGCAGTTTGTGAAACACTGAAGAAGGTAACTTGAATGCAGAAGACCCTAATGATATAACTTAATATCTCTGAGAATAAAAACATGTGTAAAAGGAGAAATAAGTAAAGAGATATATTTGGTAAAATATCTATTTTAAACAATGCTGTAGTTTCTAAAATAATGACAGTTTCAGAATAATTTTTTCTTCAACCTTTGACCTCTAGGGTTTACCTTACTTAGCATTATAAATAGTGACCTTTTTCATTTTAAATTATTCATCGCATTAGTTATGAATTTTGGCATATGCTAATCCACCAGGTTCACTGACCTATGTGCAAAATTCATCCTGGCTTGCCTGAGTGCAAGTGCATTTTTTATTGCACATGTTCACTACTTCATTGCTCACACCTTTCCTTGAACTGGTTTATTTTCTTCTTTATTCAGTTATTTATAATTAAATGTTCCTCAACTCCTAAGATCTAGTTACATTAGAAGTCATTTTACAGACTCCATTTATTTTATATTTCTATCAAATTATTTTTAGAGTTTGAAAGTTTCTTACTCCATAATTTTGTCTTGTCAAATTCTTAATCATTATTTTCTACACTTGTCATCCTTAAGACATATGATGCTGAAGAATATGAAATTTTGAATTTAAGGATGTTCTGTAAAATTCCATAACAGGCAGATCTCTAAGATAATTACTTCATATTTACTGAAGTAAGATTTATTTTTACTACCTTGTTCATTGCTCACATTGGATTTGCCTCATAGCAATTTCTATATAATATAAAAGAAAATGACCTAATATACAGGAAATGAATAACAATCAAATGGATAAATATACTTAGAGTTGTATACTTTAGTGATTAATGGGAAGAGACTATTTTATACTGATATTGAGAAAGAGCACATGAAAATATTAAACACATGAGAGACAGAGCAAGAATAGAGCTAATAATGATATTAAATCTGTAATTTGCCAATCATTTACTTCTCACAGATGTTTCATAACCCCCTTCTAATCCATGAGCAAGACCTATACATTTTACACCAGAAATGACATTTAAATTCATCTATTTTTCTCATCTTAATTGTTACCACTGCAGAACCATCTCCGGATATCTTACCTAGAATTCTGCAATTAAGAACTTCTGAATTTGTCTCCCACTTTCCGCTTAAACTGAATTATAACCCGGCCATGCTCAAAGACTGTCAGTGGCTTCCCATAACACTTCAGGAAAAACATCTCTTTATACCAGTCTGAGAGCTGTGGGGCCTGCTTTTCAGCCTACTTTCAAAGTTGTTTGTTGTACGTTTTCCTGTCATTCCTGTGTGTTCGCCACCCTGACATTTACACTGTTTCTGTCACACTCTAAGTTTTTTTTTCTCTGTCAAGTCTGTATTGCTCAGACTTTTGAATGGCTGGTCCTTTCTCATTATTTGCCTCAGTGTGAATGTGACCTCTCCAGAGTCTGCGTGTCTTAAGTTGCCCTCTTCTCATCACACCTTCAGTTATTCTGAATCAAATCTTCCAACATTTTCTACAGTGATTATTATATTCTGGAATAACTCTGCTCCATACCTTGTTTATTTCTGTCTCTTACAACTAGAACATAAGATTCATTAAATTCTTAGCTATATGGTTTTCAGTTCAGTTCAGTTCAGTGGCTCAGTCATGTCCAACTCTTTGCAACCCCAAGAATCACAGCACGCCAGGCCTGCCTGTCCATCACCAACTCCCAGAGTTCACTCAAACTCATGGCCATCGAGTCGGTGATGCCATCAAGCCATCTCATCCTTGGTCGTCCCCTTCTCCTCCTGCCCCCAATCCCTCCCAGAATCAGGGTCTTTTCCAATGAGTCAGCTCTTCGCATGAGGTGGCCAAAGTATTGGAGTTTCAGCTTCAGCATCAGTCCTTCCAATGAACACCCAGGACTGATCTCCTTTAGGATGGAGTGGTTGGATTTCCTTGCAGTCCAAGGGACTCTCAAGAGTCTTCTCCAACACCACAGTTCAAAAGCATCAATTCTTCGGTTTTAGTACTTATAAATAGTACCTTATATATTAACCAAGTTAATATATTAGCCTGTTGGTGAAGGAATTACCAAGACTTGGCTATGTCTTTGAAATAGGAGTTTTATAAGGAAGATTATTATTTTCTTCCTCTCTCTCTCTATCCTGCAAAATAATGAAAAAATCATTTGTGATTTTATGTTTTACACTTTTTGGAGCTAACTTATTTTAAAACTGCATATGTGATGCAGCATAATTTTCAAGTGGGTGAGTCAACTGAGTGGACTGAAAGATGATGAGACCAGTCTCTGTGGGAACAAGCAGTGTGTGAAAAGACAGAGCAGCCTGTGGAAGCAGCATGAAGACTGTACAACAAAAGGAGCATGAAGATAATTGGAAGAAAGTCTCCAGGCGTGTTATTCCCAATATACACTTAGCAGAGTGGTATTAAAAGAAAAACAGCTCCATTAACTACTACAAAAAGTCAAAGTTTCTTTCCAACAGAGTGAAACATTTGCAAATTTTCGTACTTAAAAAACACAAGAAAGAAATTTAGGTTATGCACTGTTTCAATAATTCCTCATGATGGAACAAGCTTTATTTTTCCTGGTTTACTGATTTATGATATGGTGGAACATCCTTCAAGTAAACCCCAAGTTCTAAATACACATAGAGAATGCAGAATTTATGCAGGGCCAAAGAGCATAAAGGAAGGTTACTTTTATAGTTGTTATTAGTTTATTTTCTGAATCTTTTTGAAGCTATTGTAATAAACGGAGTGAATGCTTAGATACATCTGTCTGCCTATCTATATGATTGTATTTGAGTTTATACCTAAATGTTATCCTTTGTCTTTGACAAAAATTATGTATCTGACAGTATATTTTTATTATTTTATTTTAAAGGGCAAGACAAAAGCTGTAATGATGAAAATTCTCATAAGCTTTTTCCTTTTTAGATTGAAGTGAGATTTTCCTTTAGGACTAATTTTCTTCTAGAGATGAATCTGAAACAGAAAACACTTTAGTGAGCCCTCAATTATACTCATATAAAGAAAATGTCTGTCCATTGTGGGGAGCTGTATGAAGTAATCCAATAACTGATATTTAAGACAAGGATGAATATTCAGTTTGGGATTCCCTCATGGCCCAGAGGTAAAGAATCTACCTGCCAATGCAGGAGATGCAGGTTCAACCCTTGGACTGGGAAGATCTCCTGGAGAGGAAATGGCAGTCCACTCCAGTATTCTTGCCTGGAAAATCCCATGAACAGAAAAGCAAGGTGGGCTACAGTCCATGGAGCTGCAAAAGAGTCAAGTACAACTTGAGACTAAACAACAAACAACAGCAACAATCACTCTGTTTAATGACACAAGCTATGCCTTTGAAAATTATGATACTCATTAGAAAATGTTTATTTATACATCTGAATTTGGACTAAAGTCATGTACCTTCCTATTAAGTTGTTTTTTCCATGGTTTGCAGAAGATGTAGAGCTTAACTGTGAAAGATAGAGGAGCAGTTCTCAGCTAAAAAAAAAAAAATATATATATATATATATATATGTTTTATTTTAATTATTGTCATATAAGAGTGTTATCAGTGAAGGCCTATTTAGAAAAATGGAGACTACTCAAGATATTTCAAGCCTAGGGAATTTACTTCAAGGAATTAGCTTAACCTAGAAAATTAGGTAGATGGAGAAGCTGAGGATTAGAATTATAGTGTTGTACAACTGAGAGATTAACTATAGGCAATGCTATCATTCATCTGGGAAAAGATATCTGTGAAGAAATGAGAAACCACAGAATTCTTAATTGAGCTTGAACCAAAGCAGTGCTACCTTGCAGGGGGCAGTATCAAGAGAGCAGACCAGGCCAGTGGCACCAACATCAGAGGAAGTCACCCATTGCCAGAGGCAGAGAGATAGGAGATATACCCATCCATTGACCAAATCTATCAGGAATCCAGTGAGCAAGGAAGACTTTGAAATGTAGCTTGCAAGAGAAAAGAACAAAATGGATCTTCGGATAAATAGGCTAATGACAGGCACAAAGGGCTTCTGTGCTTTCACAAAAGCATTTTTAAAAGTTCAAACTGGTTTTAGAAATTTCTAGATGATCAAGGAAAACCTCCTTACCTCAGAGCTTAGTGACAAAGATAGCCCTTGTTGAGATTAGTTTGGAGAGTTAGTGGTGATTTCCATTGGAGAATGACTCCACACTAACAGTTGAGATTGAGAATTGCCTTAAAAAGCAGTATAAAATAAGAATACTGGGCAACTGATTTTGAGAGCTTGTAAAAATTATAAAAAGCTACATATATCTTTATTTGTTGGTGTATTACTATGCTAACTGAAGTATGTTGTTGTTTATTTGCTAAATCTGATTCTTTTGCGACCCCATGGACTGTAGCCCACCAGACTCCTCTGTCCATGGGATTACCCAGGCAAGAATACTAGAGTGTGTTGCCATTTCTTTCTCCAGGGGAATTTCCTGACCCAGGGATCAAACCCATGTCTCCTGCATTGCAAGAAGATTCTTTACCTCTGAGCCACCATGGAAGTCCTAACTAAAATATACAGAGTTTTAAAGCATTGGATACAAATATGTAAGATCTGCTAGACAGAAAATAGCTTATAAATTAATATCTAGTACTCTAAATTATAATCTCTCCAGTGAGGACTAGAAAAAAGAATGAAAAAAACTTAACATCTTTTATGAGTGTATGAACAAAACCAAAAGCCCAGAGCATACACAGTTTTAAAAATCATGTTGCCACTTAGGAGATATATTAAAACAAATCTCCCAGGCTTAATTAACATTGGAAAATGGAACTACTAATGTCTTTTGATTGAGAAGACATATTTATTCATGAGTACAAAAATGTTTAAATCAAACTGTCTTTGAAAGATGTTGAAAATCCATTGAACTCTGACTTATGTTCAGTTAACATTCCAAGGTTTGCCATTGAAAATCATTCACAATTTGCTTTTTAAACTATATTTCAAACATCATCTCTTTTATTCTCTATATTAACTTTATCCATGGCTGAATTTACATGTTCACTGATTCTTAAAAACACTTTGTATTTTATCATTTTTACTCTTTACTCATCTCAAATTATTCACTTTAAAATCATATCTCCTTTTCACTGGCTACTCAAGTTCTAGTCACTTTTTAAATTTATGTATGTATATTTTTGTATAATACTTATACATTCAGGGTCTTCTGTGTTTTATTCATTAGACTATGTGAGAAAGATGTGCTAATACACAAGATTTTGCCTTTGAAGATGTCTGACGTATAAGCAGTAGGCCTTAAGCATATAGTTACAATGATGTCTGATATGGCTTGTGGAATATTTGTGTTCTATCAGCTTGGTTAAATTGGAATTAGTTTTGCCAGAAATCACATTCCTATATGAATCTGAATGACAGTTGACAACAAAAGGAATCGTGCAGGATTTAGAAGGTGGAAGTGAAGCAGTAGCCATTGTAGTGTCGAGACTGGTAAAAGGGGTCTATCACAACTGTGTCTCAGGTACATTGCCACTTACCTACTGCATCACTCTTCTGCTGTGGGGGCTGCACCCAAGCCCATAAGTCCTCAGCACTGTCCAAATTTCCTCTTTCATAGATTCTAGTTTGGCCCAGGCATGGTGCATAAAGAGCAATAACAAGATGATAACTTCTTTCATCAAGGCTGACACTTAAACTCATTGATGTAGCTTGTCCTCATGAGTCATCATGTGTCCTTGCTCTCTTCCACTTCATGTCCAGCATTTTACTGACTTCTTATACTCACTCTTATGTAGAGAGGAAAGAGCCTACCACACAAATGTGTCACATGCTCCTACAAATATGGAAAGGCTAGTTACAACAATATAGCTTAACCTTTTATCATTTATATTATATTCGCTTCCTTGATCAATCACTACTCCTGCAAGTAGTTCCAAGAAAAAAATATTCAAGAATTATTCTCTGGAATATTTCTCTGATATGATTAGTTCCAATGGCATTAATAACCTTGTTGGCATGGTGAAGTGGGCTGCTAGCCCTCGGAAAGTTATGGCAAAACATTCACTTACATTATCATACTTAAACTCTTGTCATAAAATGTCTGTAGGAATTAAGACTTAAGGTGATAAAATAGTTACCACTGGAAATGTTTTAGTGGAAATAAGCAGTGTAATGTAATTCATTGATTGTTTCTAGTTGCACATCAGTACTTATAGGAAAAAGAAGCATTATTAGTTCAGGGCTTTAAATTCACAACTAGAGGTCTGGGAAAGTAATCAGAAAAATATGTGATGACTTTACAATAAATTCTTGTCCTTTGTAGACACAGAGATTATAAAAGCCAAAGTCACAGTCTAATGTTATGGGTAGTTAAATTGCACTGCAAATTGAATTTACAACCTCAGAAATACTGCTATGTTAAAGTTAAGGCATTGATTAGATAGGAGTGGGGCACTAAAAAATGGGATGTAGGTGCATGTGTGAAATCTTATTAAGTAAGCATTTTGACTTCCTAATTCTGCTAAACCTCATCTACATGTAGAAACAGGCTTTCCTCCTGCCCCTTTCCTAAAAAAATAACTGCCATCAAGGGAATTGCTGACTTTCCTAAGGACTACACCCGTCACCACTCTTTGCTCCTAGAAATAAATTAGGACATAA
The DNA here is from genome assembly GCF_002263795.3 of Bos taurus. Lineage (NCBI taxonomy): Eukaryota > Metazoa > Chordata > Mammalia > Artiodactyla > Bovidae > Bos > Bos taurus. The sequence continues at coordinate 38,379,618 of NC_037344.1, read as the reverse complement.
CTGAAGGCCCCAGTTTGTAATTTATAGATTTAATCCTAGAAGGAGAATCTAAAGAGTATAAAAATTTTCCCATTTATATCAATGTTTCTAGGAGTGAATGATGCAAAATAAAATATTGTTGGATCAAGTCATATTTGTTGGCAGATATTCTGGATTCACTGTATTAGCTTTAGAAACTGGGAGAAACAGAGTTTTTAGGTTGTGTGATTGAAATATGGACTCGGGAGGTGGGATGGATTAAAAAATGAGGATAAACATATATATATATATATATACTATGCTACACATCAGATCAGATCAGTTGCTCAGTCGTGTCCGACTCTTTGAGACCCCATGAATCGCAGCACGCAAGGCCTCCCTGTCCATCACCAACTCCCGGAGTTCACTCAGACTCAGGTCCATCGAGTCAGTGATGCCATCCAGCCATCTCATCCTCTGTCATCCCCTTATCCTCTTGCTCCCAATCCCGCCCAGCATCAGAGTCTTTTCCAATGAGTCAACTCTTCACATATATATATATATATATATATATATATATATATATACACACACACACACACACACACATATAGCTACAGATAGTAGTATATACTACTATGTGTAGCTCAACTGATAAAGAATCAGCCTGCAATGTGCAAGACTCCAGTTCAATTCCTGGGGTTGGGAAGATCCCCAGGAGAAGGGATAGGCTACCCACTCCAGTATTTTGGGGCTTCTCTGGTGACTCAGACAGTAAAGAATCTTCTTGCAATGTGGGGTACCTGGGTTTGATCCCTGGGTTGGAAAGATCCTTTGGAGGAGAGCATGGCAACCCACTCCAGTATTCTTTTTTAAAAAATTTATTTATTTTTTAATTGAAGGATAATTGCTTTACAGAATTTTGTTGTTTTTCTGTCAAACCTCAACATGAGTCAGCCATAGGGATACATCTATCCCCTCCCTTTTGAACCTCCCTCCCATCCCCTTCCCCATCCCAGTTCTCTAGTTGATACAGAACCCCTGTTTGAGTTTCCTGGGACATACAGCAAATTCCCATTGCCTGTCTATTTTATATATGGTAATGTAAGATTCCATGTTACTCTCTCCATACATCTCAGTCTCCCCTCCCCTCTTCCCATGTTCATAAGTTTATTCTCTATGTCTGTTTCTTCATTGCTGCCCTGTAAATAAATTCTTCAGTACCATCTTTCTAGATTCTGTATATATGTGTCAGAATACAATATATATCTTTCTCTTACTAATTTACTTCACTCTGTATAATAGGCTCTAGGTTCATCCACCTCATTAGAACTGACTCAAATGTGTTCCTTTTTATGGCTGAGTAATATTCCATAGAGTATATGGAACAAATACATAGTGTATACACCACTATGTGTATATGTATACACACTATGGAATATGTATATTCCATAGTGTGTATACCACAACTTCTTTATCCATTCATCTATTGATGGACATCTAGGTTGCTTCCATGTTCTAGCTATCATAAACAGTGCTGCAGTGACAAAAGGGATACATGTGTCTCTTTCAATGTTGGTTTCCTCAGGTTATATGCCTAGGAGTGTGATTTCTGGGTCATGTGGTAGTTTTATTCCTAGTTTTTAAGGACTCTCCATACTGTCTTCCATAGTGGTTGTATCAATTTGCATTCCCTCCAACAGTGCAAGAGCATTCCCTTTTCTCCACAACCTCTCAGCATGTATTGTTTGTAGACTTTTTGATGATGGCCATTCTGACTGCTACGAAGTGATATCTCATTGTAGTTTTGAATTATATTTCTCTAATAATGAGCGGTGTTGAGCATCTTTTCATGTGTTTGTTAGCCGTCTGTATGCCTTCTTTGGAAAAATGTCTGTTTACGTCTTTTTCCCCCTTTTTGATTTGATTGTTCATTTTTTGGTTTGGAATTGTGTGAGCTGCTTGTATATTTTGGAAATTAATCCTTTGTCAGTTGTTTCCTTTGCTATTATTTTCTCCCATACTGAGGGTTGCCTTTTCACCTTGCTTAGAGTCTTCTTTGCTGTGCAAAAGCTTTTAAGTTTAATCAGGTCCCACTTGTTTACTTTCGTTTTTATTTCCATTACTCTAGGAGGTGGGTCATAGAGGATCTTACTTTGACTTACGTCATCCAGTGTTTTGCCTATGTTTCCAGTTAGAAATGGACATGGAACAACAGAATGGTTCCAAATAGGAAAAGGAGTACGTCAAGGCTGTATATTGTCACCCTGCTTATTTAACTTGTATGCAGACTACATAATGAGAAACGCTGGGCTGGAAGAAGCACAAGCTGGAATCAAGATTGCCGGGAGAAATATCAATAACCTCAGATATGCAGATGACACCACCCTTATGGCAGAAAATGAAGAGGAACTAAAAAGCCTCTTGATGAAAGTGAAAGAGGAGAGTGAAAAAGTTGGCTTAAAGCTCAACATTCAGAAAATGAAGATCATGGCATCTGGTCCCATCATTTCATGGGAAATAGATGGGGAAACATTGGGAACTGTCAGACTTTATTTTGGGGGGCACCAAAATCACCGCAGATGGTGATTGCAGCCATGAAATTAAAAGACGCTTACTCCTTGGAAGGAAAGTTATGACCAACCTAGATAGCATATTCAAAAGTAGAGACATTACTTTGCCAACAAAGGTCCATCTAATCAAGGCTATGGTTTTTCCAGTACTCATGTATGGATGAGAGAGTTGGACTGTGAAGAAAGCTGAGCACTGAAGAATTGATGCTTTTGAACTGTGGTGTTGGAGAAGACTCTTGAGAGTCCCTTGGACTGCAAAGAGATTCAACCAGTCCATCCTAAAGGAGATCAGGCCTGGGTATTCATCGGAAGGACTGATGCTGAAGGTGAAGCTCCAATACATTGGCCACCTCATGCAAAGAGTTGACTCATTGCAAAAGACCCTGATGCTGGAAGGGATTGGGGGCAGAAGGAGAAGGGGACGACAGAGGATGAGATGGCAGGATGGCATCACCAACTCGATGGACATGAATTTGGGTAAACTCTGGGCGTTGGTGATGGACAGGGAGGCCTGGCGTGCTGTGATTCATGGGGTCGCAAAGAGTTGGACATGACTGAGTGACTGAACTGAACTGAACTGACTGAGAAGGTGGGTCATAGAGGATCTTGCTTTGACTTATGTCATCAAGTGTTTTACCTGTGTTTTACCTGTGTTTTCCTCTAAGGATTTTATAGTTTCTTATCTTACATTTAGGTCTTTAATCCATTTTGAGTTTATCTTTGTGTATGGTGCTAGGAAGTGTTCTAATTTCATTCTTTTATATGTACCTGTCCAGTTTTCCCAGCACCATTTATTGAAGAGGCTGTCTTTGCCTCATTGTATAGTCTTGCCTCCTTTGTCAAAATGAAGGTATCCATAGGTGTATGGGTTTATCTCTGGGCTCTCTATCTTGTTCCATTGGTCTTTTTTTTTTTTTTTTCCTGTTTTTGTGCCAGTACCATAATGTCTTGATGACTGTAGCTTTGTTGTATAATTTGAAGTCAGGAAGGTTGATTCCTCCAGCTCCATTCTTCTTTCTCAAGACTGCTTTGGCTATTTGGGGTCTTTTGTATTTCCATATGAATTGTGAATTTTTTTTATTCTAGTTCTGTGAAAAATGCCATTGGTTTTATGCTAGGGATCACACTGATTCTGTAGATTGTGTTTGGTAGTATAGTCATTTTCACAATATTGATTATTTCTACCCAGAAACATGGAATATCTCTCCATCTCTTTATGTCAGCCTTGATTTCTTTGATCAGTGTCATAACTTTCTGTATGCAGTTCTTTTGTCTCCTTAGATAAGTTTATTTTTAGACATTTTATTCTTTTTGTTGCAATGATGAATGGGATTGATTCCGTAATTTCTCTTTCTGATTTTTCACTGTTAGTTTTAGAAATGCAAGTGATTTCTTTGTATTGATTTTGTATTCTGCAACTTTGCTAAATTCACTGATTAGGTCTAGTAATTTTCTGGTAGAAATTTTAGGGTTTTCTATGTATAGTATCATGTCATTTGCAAACAGTGTGAGCTTTACTTCTTTTCTGATCTGTATTCCTTTTATTTCTTTTACTTCTATGATTGCTGTATTAGGACTTCCAGAATTATGTTGAATAATAGTGGTGAAAGTGAACACCCTTGTCTTGTTCCTGATCTTAGAGGGAATGCTTTCAGTTTTTCACCAATGAGAATAATGTTAGCTGTAGGCTTACCATATATGGCCTTTACTATGTTGAGGTAGGTTCATTCTATGCCCACTTTTTGAAGAGTTTTAATCATAAATGAGTGCTGAATGTTGTCAAAGACTTTTTATTCATCTATTGAGATTGTCACATGGTTTTTATATTGTAATTTTTTAATATGGTGTATCACATTGATTGATTTGTGTATATTGAAGAATCCTTGCATCCCTGGAATAAGCACAACTTGATCATGGTGTATGAGCTTTTTGATGTGTTGCTGAATTCTGTTTGTTAAAATTTTGTTGAGGATTTTTGCATCTGTGTTCATCAGTGATATTGGCCTGTTGTTTTCTTTTTCTGTATTGTCTTTTTCTGTTTTTGGTATCAGGGTGATGGTGGCCTTGTAGAAAGAGTTTGGAAGTGTTCCTTCCTCTGCAATTTTTTGAAAGAGTTTTAGAAGGATAGGCATTAACTCGTCTCTAAATGTTTGATAGAATTCTCCTATGAAGTCATTTTGTCCTGGGCTTTTGTTTTTGGGAAGATTTTTGATCACAGCTTCAATTTCAATCTTCATGGTTCAGTCTTGGAAGATTAAATTTTTCTAGGAATCTGCCCATTTTTCCCAGGTTATCCATTTTATTGCCATATGGTTGTTCATAATAGTCTCTTATAATTCTTTGTATTTCTGCATTGTCTGTTGTAACTTCTCCTTTTTCATTTCTAGTTTTGTTGATTTGATTCACCTCTCTTTTTTTCTTGATGAATCAGGCTAAAGTTTTGTTAGTTTTCTTTATCCTCTCAAAGAACCAGCTTTTAGTTTTATTAATCTTTACTATTGTTGCTTTCATTTCTTTTCACTTATTTCTGCTCTGATCTTTATGATTTCTTCCCTTCTACTAATTTTTGTTGTTGTTGCCTTTGTTCCTCCTTTCCCAAGCAAGAGAGTTCCAGAAAAACATCTGCTTCTGCTTTATTGACTATCCCAAAGTCTTTGACTGTGTGGATCACAATAAACTGTGGACAATTCTGAAAGAGATGGGAATGCCAGACCACCTGATCTGCCTCTTGAGAAATTTGTATGCAGTTCAGGAAGCAACAGTTAGAACTGGATATGGAACAACAGACTGGTTCCAAATAGGAAAAGGAGTACATCAAGGCTGTATATTGTCACCCTGTTTATTTAACTTATATGCAGAGTACATCATGAGAAACGCTGGACTGGAAGAAACACAAGATGGAATCAAGATTGCCGGGAGAAATATCAATAACCTCAGATATGCAGATGACACCACCCATATGGCAGAAAGTGAAGAGGAACTAAAAAGCCTCTTGATGAAAGTGAAAGTGGAGAGTGAAAAAGTTGTCTTAAAGCTCAACATTCAGAAAATGAAGGTCATGGCATCCAGTCCCATCACTTCATCGGAAATAGATGGGGAAACAGTGGAAACAATGTCAGACTTTATTTTTCTGGGCTCCAAAATCACTGCAGATGGTGACTGCAGCCATGAAATTAAAAGGCACTTACTCCTTGGAAGGAAAGTTATGACCAACCTAGATAGCATATTCAAAAGCAGAGACATTACTTTGCCAACAAAAGTTCGTCTAGTCAAGGCTATGGTTTTTCCTATGGTCATGTATGGATGTGAGAGTTGGACTGTGAAGAAGGCTGAGCGCCAAAGAATTGATGCTTTTGAACTGTGGTGTTGGAGAAGACTCTTGAGAGTCCCTTGGACTGCAAGGAGATCCAACCAGTCCATTCTGAAGGAGATCAGCCCTGGGATTTCTTTGGAAGGAATGATACTAAAGCTGAAACTCCAGTCCTTTGGCCACCTGATGCGAAGAGTTGACTCATTGGAAAAGACTGATGCTGGGAGGGATTGGGAGCAGGAGAAGAAGGGAACGACAGAGGATGAGATGGCTGGATGGCATCATTGACTCGATGGACGTGAGTCTCAGTGAACTCTGGGAGTTGGTGACGGACAGGGAGGCCTGGCATGCTGCGATTCATGGGGTCGCAAAGAGTCAGACACGACTGAGCGACTGATCTGATCTGATCTAGGTTGTCTATTCAATGTTTTTCTTGTTTCTTGAGGTAGGATTGTATTGCTATAAACTTCCCTCTTAGAACTGCTTTTGCTGCATACCATAGGTTTTGACTTGTGTTTTCATTGTCATTTGTTTCTAGAAATTTTTTGATTTCCCTTTTTATTTCTTCAGTATCCTGTTGATTATTTAGAAACATATTGTTGGTCATTTAAATATATTTAAAAACATATTGTTTAATTTCCATCTGTTTGTGGGTTTTTTTTTACAGTTTTTTTTTTCCCTTGTAATTGATATCTTGTGGTCAGAGAAGATGCTTGATATGATTTCAGTTTTCTTAAATTTATTGAAGTTTGATTTGTGATCCAAGATGTAATCCTGGAGACTATTCCATGTGCACTTGAGAAGAAGGTGTATTCTTCTGCATTTGGATGGAATGTCCTGAAGATATCAGTGAGATCCATCTCATCCAATGTATCATTTAAGACTTGTGTTTCTTTATTAATTTTCTGTTTTGATGATCTGTCTTTTGGTGTGGGTGGGGTGTTAAAGACTCCTACTATTATTGTGTTACTGTCAATTTCTCCTTTTACATCTGTTAGTGTTTGTCGTGTATTTAGGTGCTCCTATGTTGGGTGCATAGATATTTACTATTGTTATGTCTTATTCTTGGATTGATCCCTTGATCATTATGTAGCATCCTTCCGTATCTCTTGTAATCTTCTTCATTTAAATGTCTGTTTTGTCTGATATAAGAATTGCTACTCCAGCTTTCTTTTGCTTCCGAGTTGCATGGAATAAAATTTTCCATCCTTTCACTTTCATTCTACATGTGTCTTTAGGTCTGTAGTGAGTTTCTTGTAGACACTATATATATGGGTCTTGTTTTTGTATTCATTCAGTTGGTCTGTGTTTTTTGGTTGGAACATTTAATTCATTTACATTTAAATTAATTATTGATGTATATGTTCCTATTGCCATTTTCTTAATTGTTTGGGGTTGATTTTGTAGATCTTTTTCTTCACTTGTATTTCTTGACTATATAAGTCCCTTTAACATTTGTTGTAAAGCTGGTTTAGTAGTACTGAATTGTCTTAACTTTTGCTTCTCTGAAATCTTTTTATTTCCCCATTAATTTTGAATGAGATTCTTGCTGGGTACAGTAATTTTGGTTGTAGATTTTCCCCTTTAAATATATTTTGCCATTCCCTTCTGGCCTGAAGAGCTTCTGCTGAAAGTTCAGCTGTTAAACATATGGGGTTTCCCTTGTATGTTACTTGTTGCTTCTCCCTTGCTGCTTTTAATATTCTTTCTTAGTATTTAGTCTTTGTTAGTTTGATTAGTATGTGTCTTGTCATGTTTATCTTTGGGTTTATCCTGTATGGGATTTAGACTTGATTAACTAGTTCATTTTCCATTTTGGGGAAATTTTCAACCATAATCTCTTCAAAATTTTTCTCATACCCTTTCTTTTTCTCTTCTTCTTCCTGGAGTCCTGTAATTAAAGTATTGGTGCATTTGATATTATCTGAGAGGTCTATGAGACTATTCTCTGTTCTTTTCATTCTTTTTCCTTTATTCTGCTCTTCAGAAGTTATTTCCACCTTTTTATCTTCCAGTTCACTGATTCATTCTTCTGCTTCAGATATTCTGCTATTGATTCCTTCTAGGTTATTTTTAATTTCAGTAATTGTGTTGTTTGTCTCTGTATGTTTATTCTTTCATTCTTCTAGGTCCATGTTAATTGATTCTTGCATTTTCTCTATTCTTTTTTCAAGGCTTTTGATCATATTTGCTATCATTATTCTGAATTCTTTTTCAGGTAGTTTGCCTATTTCTTCTTCATTTATTTGGACTTCTGTGTTTCTAGTGTGTTGCTTCATTCATGTAGTATTTAACTGTCTTTTCAGGTTTTTTTTTTTTTTTTTTTTTTTTAACTTATTGTGTTTTAGGTCTCCTTTTCCCAGGCTTCAATATTGAATTCTTTCTTCCTTTTGGTTTCTACCCTCCTAAGTTTGGTCCAGTGGTTTGTGTAAGCTTTGTATTGGGTGAGATTTGTGCTGAGCTTTTGTGTTTGTTTGTTTATTTTTTCCTCTGATGAGCAAGGCTGAATGAGGTGGTAATCCTGTCTGCTGATGATTGGGTTTGTATTTTTGTTTGTTTGTTGTGTAGATGAGGCATCCTGCACAGGTTGCTACTGGTGGTTGGGTGATACCAGGTCTTGTATTCAAGTGGTTTCCTTTGTGTGTGTTCTTACTGTTTGATACTCCCTTGGGTAAGTTCTCTGGTAGTTTAGGATCTTGGGGTCAGTTCTTCCACTTCAAAGGCTCAGGGCTTTATCTCTGGTCAGGAATGAAGGTTCCACAAATGGTTTATTATGGCAGTAAGTAAGATTAAAACAACCAAAAATGAGAAACTAAAGATGAATCCCAGACAAATGGCTGTTACAAAATTAGGCAAATAGTAATTAAAATAGTAAAATATACACATATACATATGCACCCATAAGCAAAATGAAAACAGTCCAATAAAAATAAAGTACAATACATTGACCCAGTGACCATAAATCTGTATGCATGTGAGGAAGAAACAGAACTAGACATGGAACAACAGACTGGTACCAATTGGGAAAGAAGCATGTCAATGCTGTATATTGTCACTCTACTTATTTAACTTACATGCAGAGTACATTGTGAGAAATGCTGAACTGAATGAAGTACAAGCTGGAATCAAGATTGCTAGGAGAAATATCAACGACCTCAGATATGCAGGTGATACCACCCTTATGGCAGAAAGTTAAGAAGAACTAAAGAGCCTCTTGATGAAAGTGAAAGAGGAGAGTGAAAATGTTGGCTTAAAACTCAACATTCAGAAATCTAAGACCATGGAATCCGGTTAAATCACCTCATGGCAAATTGATGGGGAAACAATGGAAACAGTGAGAGACTCTAATTTTTTGGGCTCCAAAATCACTGTAGATGGTGACTGTAGCCATGAAATTCAAAGATGCTTTCTCCTTAGAAGAAAAGCTATGACCAACCTAGAAAGCATATTAAAAAGGAGAGACATTACTTTGCCAACAAAGGTCTGTCTAGTCAAGGCTATGGTTTTTCCAATAGTCATGTATGGATGTGAGAGTTAGACTATAAAGAAAGCTGAGCACTAAAGAATTGATGCTTTTGAACTGTGGTGTTGGAGAAGACTCTTGAGAGTCCCTTGGACTGCAAGGAGATTCAGCAAGTCAATCCTAAGGGAAATCAGTCCTGAATATTCTTTGGAAGGACTGATGCTGAAGGTGAAGCTCCAATACTTTGGCCACCTGGTGCAAAGAACTGAATTCTTGGAAAAAACCCTGATGCTGGAAAGATTGAATGTGGGAGGAGATGGGGATGACAGAGGATGAGATGGTTGGATGACATTACCAACTCAGTGGACAAAAGTTTGAGTAAGCCCTGGGAGTTGGTGATGGACAGGGAAGCCTGGCATGCTACAGTCCATGGGGTTGCAAAGAGTCAGACATGACTGAGTCACTGAATTGAACTGAAATCTGGGTTTGAGCAAATTTTCCAAGAGATGATGAACCACCATATCATATTGTAAAAGCAGTAAATCCCCATTACTTCCCCTTACATAACATTCTCATTCATAAAATATATGTTTCAATTCAAAGTTCTCCAGGGTCTCCATTTTATGTTAATGTTAAATATTAAACAAAAAATCTTGATATTAGTGTATTTTATTTATTTACCTGAATTTATTCAACAAATACTTAACATGCAAAGTTCAGTCTTATTCAAGATATGAGATAGCTAAGTAGTAAAACAGATTTTTCTACCTCAGATCTTATATTTTATATTTTAATATAATAATAGATGAGTAAGTTTCTTCAGAGAAGGCAATGGCACCCCACTCCGGTACTCTTGCCTGGAAAATCCCATGGATGGAGGAGCCTGGTAGGCTGCAGTCCATGGGGTCGCTGAGAGTCAGACACAACTGAGCGACTTCACTTTCACTTTTCACTTCCATGCACTGGAGAAGCAAATGGCAATCCACTCCAGTGTTCTTGCCTGGAGAATCCCAGGGACGGGGGAGCCTGGTGGGCTGCCGTCTATGGGTCACACAAAGTCGGACACAACTGAAGCGACTTAGCAGCAGCAGCAGCAAGTTGCTTAGTTTTAGAACATGCTACATGCTGTTCAGTTCACTTCAGTTCAGTTATTCGGTGGTGTCCGACTCTTTGTGACCCCATGAACCACAGCACCCCAGGCCTCCCTGCCCATCACCAACTCCCAGAGTTCACCCAAACCCATGTCCATTGTGTCGGTGATGTCTTCCAACCATCACATCCTCTGTTGTCCTCTTCTCCTCCTGCCCTCAATCTTTCCCAGCATTAGGATCTTTTCACATGAGTCAGCTCTCCTTATCAGTTGGCCAAAGTATTAGAGTTTCAGCTTCAACATCAGCCCCTCCAATGAACACCCAGGACTTATTTCCTTTAGGATGGACTGGTTGGATCTCCTTGCAGTCCAAGGGACTCTCAAGAGTATTCTCCAACACCACAGTTCAAAAGCATCAATTCTTCGGTGCTCAGCTTTCTTTATAGTCCAACTCTCACATCCATACATGACCACTGGAAAAACCGTAGCCTTGACTAGATGGACCTTTGTTGATAAAGTAATGTCTCTGCTTTTTAATATGCTGTCTAGGTTGGTCATAACTTTCCTTCAAGGAGCAAGCATCTTTTAATTTCATGACTTCAATCACCATCCACAGTGATTTTGGAACCCAGAAAAATAAAGTCAGCCACTGTCTCCACTGTTTCCCCATCTATTTGCCATGAAGTAATGGGGCCAGATGCCATGATTTTAGATTTCCGAATGTTGAGCTTTAAGACAACTTTTTCACTCTCTTCTTTCACTTTCATCAAGAGGCTCTTTAGTTCTTCTTCACTTTCTGCCATAAGGGTGGTGTCATCTGCATATCTGAGGTTATTGATATTTTTCCCGGCAATCTTGATTCCAGCTTGTGCTTCCTCCAGCCCAGCGTTTCTAATGATGTACTCTGAATATAAGATAAATAAGCAGGGTGACAGTATACAGCCTTGTCATACTCCTTTTCCTATTTGGAACCAGTCTGTTGTTCCATGTCCAATTCTAACTGTTGTTTCCTGACCTGTATACAGGTTTCTCAAGAGGCAGGTCAGGTAGTCTGGTATTCCCATCTCTTTCAGAATTTTCCACAGTGTATTGTGATCCACACAGTCGAAGGCTTTGGCATAGTCAATAAAGCAGAAATAGATGTTTTTCTGGAACTCTCTTGCTTTTTCAATGATCCAGCAGATGTTGGAAACATATTTAGGGGAAATATATTTAAATAGAGAAAAATAATTAAGGGACTAGATCTGATGGACAGAGTGCCTCATGAACTATGGATGGAGGTTTGTGACTTCTATAGGAGACAGGGAGCAAGATCATTCTCAAGTAAAAGAAATGCAAAAAAGCAAAATGGCTGTCTGAGGAAGCCTTACAAATAGCTGTGAAAAGAAGAGAAGCAAAAAGTAAAGGAGAAAAGGAAAGATACACACCTATTTGAATGCAGAGTTCCAAAAAATAGCAAGGAGAGATAAGAAAGCCTTCCTCAGCAATCAATGGAAAGAAATAGAGGAAAACAGTAGAATGGGAAAGACTAGATATCTCTTCAAGAAAATTAATGATACCAAGGGAACATTTCATGCAAAATGGGCTCAATAAGGGACAGAAATGGTATGGACCTAACAGAAGCAGAAGATATTAAGAAGAGATGCCAAGAATATACAGAAGAATCATACAAAAAAGATTTTCACAACCTAGATAATCACGAAGGTGTGATCACTCCCACTCACCTGGAGCCAGATATCCTGGAATGTGAAGTCAGGTAGGCCTTAGGAAGCATCACTATGAACAAAGCTAATGGAGGCAATGGAATTCCAGTTCAGCTATTTTAAATTCTAAAATATGATGCTGTGAAAGTTCTGCACTCAATATGCCAGCAAATTTGGAAAACTCAGTAGTGGCCACAGGACTAAAACAGGTCAGTTTTCATTCCAATTCCAAAGAAAGGTAATGCCAAAGAATGTTCAAACTACTGCACAATTACACTCATCTCACACACTAGTAAAGTAATTTTCAAAATTCTCCAAGCCAGGCTTCAGCAATACGTGAACCATGAACTTCCAGATGTTCAAGCTAGTTTTAGAAAAGGCAGAGGAAGCAGAGATCAAATTGCCAACATCCACTGGATCATGGAAAAAGGTAGAGAGTTCCAGAAAAGCATCTATTTCTGCTACATGCTGTAGAATCAAGGAAAATTTGTAAAAATAAGAGATTCAGGAGTACTAGCACTCCGAATGATGGTACACTATTAAATAGGTTTATTCTAGTAGTTCTAACAGATAAAGTAAGCCTTCCTTGAAGAGATGAGAGAGTCAACCAAGCAAATGTTTGGGGAAAGAAAATTCCAGGCAAAGAACACTGCTCAGAGAAAAGATTCTTAGGAGGAGGGCATGGTAACCCACTCCAGTATTCTTTTTTTTTTTTTTTTAAAGCAGAAAAGAGTTTAGTTGAAGTGCTTTTTATTTTTAGACCAACCGAACATTTTATTGAAGAAGGAAATGGCAACCCACTCCAGTATTTTTGACTGGAAAATCCCATGGACTGAGGAGCCGGGTAGGCTACAATCCATGGGGTCTCAAATAGTTGGACACTACTGAGCAACTCACTTTCACTTTCAAACACTTAATATAAAAACACTTTAATATACAAACTACAATCACAACAGCATCCACATAGCAGTGAGGGGATGGGCATGTGGGTGGGGAGCATGGCAGGGGAGGAAGGTTTTCAGGGTCCCTACTGTTTCCCTGGTCTGCACTGTGACCTGAGTACAGGAGGTTTTGGCAGAGCTCAGATCAACACAGCCAGAAGCAGAGAGGTCCTGACACCAATATTGAGACAGACTGATAACAGCAGGCCCCTTCAAAGTGCCATTGTTTCCAAGGGGCAGCCTCCAGGGAACGCCAGATCCAGTTGGGAGGTGGTTGTGACCCAAAGGAGAGTCAACCATCTTTTCTCAGCATCCTGCAGACCACCTTCATGGGAAAAGGGTTTTCCAGAGGGCTACTGAATTGAAAAGACCTAAAAATCACCCAGCAAAAGGATGAGAAATTGTGTCTGAGTCCATCTTCTACCAAGACTCTTGGCCTGGGACTCCAGAAAGCTGGGTGGATCTGCTCAGATGGTTGGGAAGGGAAGTGAATGTCAGAAACTTTGGCCCAACAGGGTCAATGCCTTGCCATGTATTAACCAAGAAAGCCTTAAGGCAGGCCTGGGTGGTCTGTTAGAAGAGTTGGGGGTTAATGGCACTCCTTGGATGACGGTGGCACAATGGCCCACAGATGGGGTTTATAGTGTGTGTGGAAGACAGAAAGGACACAAGACAGAAAGAATTAAGAACTGAGTACTTGCTTCTTTCATGGCTGGGCAGTAGAGGGGAGATGATCCTCTGGGCCAGGGCTAGAAGAGACCAGAAGCCCCTTCCTTCCTGGGGGCCAAGTTTTGACTGGTCTGGATAGCTCATGGCCCCAAAGTCCTCCACATGGCCTCCCAGAGACTCTCCAGGAGGCCCGGCTGTCCCCTCCAGATGTGCCAGGAGACTGGCTGTGGTTCAAGCTGGGCCCAGGTAGGGCCTGGAGTCCAACAGCTAGATGAAGTCCATGGAATTCTGAGGGAGGAGGCCCATTACGCAGCCAGGGAGACCCAAGGGTACCTGTGCAGCTGAGGGGGAGACAGCAGCCCAGGGCAGGGTCCTGGTTCTCTATGGCTTCCAACCTGTCTGTGTTGTTGTCCCAGTTGATGTGGAAGCAGTTCACCAGGGGATCTGAGGCCAAGATGTTCCACTGGAGCTGAGAGAAGTGTGACTTCAGGGGTGGGTTCTCGCACAGCTAGCTGCTAAGGTACCCACTGTCGACGCTGTAGCTGACTCGGATGAACTCCTGTCTGTGGTAGCTGCAGGTGATGAGGACCATGGTCACTCCCAGGCTATCAGACTCGAGGATGAGGGATGGGTTGGGGGAATCTGCCTGAAAGATGAACATGTGTCTCCCTGCCAGGACAGGGCCAACCAGCAGAGTCTAGGATTTGATCAAATTCACTCTCAGCTGAGCCAATATAAACGTTCTTCCACTCCAGGTAGTCTGCCAGGGCCTCATTGCACTCGAAGCTGATGTCTCAACCAGAAAGGGCTGTGGAAAAGGCTCAGATTTTCCAGCACCGCCATGTTCAATACTGACACCTTAGCCATCGCCTCGTAGGGTCACAGCTGAGGCCAGAGCTGGGGCCGAGCCAGCAGCTGGGTCTTGTCAGGTCAGCGGAGAAGCTTTGTCCAAATCAGCTCCTGCCTTCTCTGACTGCAATCTGAAGTTCCACTCCAGTATTCTGACCTGGAGAATCCCATGGACAGAGGAGACTGGCACGCTATGGTCCATAGAGTTGCAAAGAGTCAGGCACAAGTGAAGTGGCTTAGCACACAGGCACATCCCTGGAGTACTTGAGGAACGATGAAAGAGATAATGTGACTGGAGCAGAAAACAAAGAGAGAAAAGATGACAATAAAGATTTGAGGAAGTAGTAACAAATCTTATGGGTGAAGAGAGGATTTGTTTAATGGGGAAAAAAAAAGGTGTTTATATGCTTATAAAATGCTCTGTAAAGAGGAAAATAAAATGATGCAAGAAAGGGTTGCCTTTTTTTTTAGTTCTTCTGTCCTTGATGAGCTAAGAGATGTGACTCCTTCCTTAATAGAGGCACACCTAGAACTTTCACTGGAACAGTAGAGACAGCAGAGTAAATGAGCAGGATGCAAGTTGTTAAAAATTATGGTCTCTCAAGTGCAAATACTATTCTGATATTTTCTGTTTTCCCCATAAATAGGAAGCATGATTATCCAATTTGAATGAGATTAAGAGAAGAGATCTGGAGTGGAATGAAGAGAAGGCATGGGATGGTCTAGGCGAATAGAAGAGTGAATTGTCTGGGTTATGATATAAGATCTTGAAGCAGCACTAAAAGCCCACTTGACCTTAGTGTGGCTGTGGGTATAAAGTGAGATCAAGCTTCATGTCTGTAGGTAATTTATTAGGGATATTCAGCTGTTAATGAGTTGGATACAAGCATGATGACTGATGTCAGAAAGGCACAAAGACGTGATAGAGGAAAATGGAGATTTAAAGTTTCTGCAAAGACAGGATTTTCATGAGGAATCAGGAATTCTACTTCATATAAGGAATATTAGGATCCACAGATGGTGATCTTAGGAAAATGCTTCTTAAGCTTTACCATGCACCACAAACCCCTGAACACATGTTAAAACACAGTTTATAGATTCACAAACTTGGAGTTCTAGATTCAGCAGGTTTGATGAGGATCCCAAGAATTTGCATTCCTAGCAGTTTTCCAATTGGTACTTACACTATTGTTCCAGTGATCACACTTAGAGATCTATTTTTTTTTTAAGATAGTCTTAAGGATATGTAATCTCTTGTTTTTCACTTATCTTTTGTTCTCATTCTTTGAGACCATCTATCTGTATTTCATGTATTTATTAATTGGTTCATTTAATATGGTTGACTCTTGTTCAAGAGTCATGTAGAGGTTAGAGGAACTGACCCTCCTCACAGTTGAAAATCTGTGTGTATAACTTATAGTCAGCCCTTCATATATGCAATTCCTCTGCATCTGTGGTACCACATACATGTATACAAACCACTACAGATTGTGTGGTACTGTAGCATTTATGATTTTGAAAAATCACGTATCAGTGGACTCATGCAGTTCAAACCTAAGTTATTTTAGAGTCAACTGCATATTCATTTATATATTAATATATATAAATATATATATAAATGTTAATCTGCTTGAAATTCACCATAAGTTTTCTAAAGATTTGAGATGAATACATAACCCATAATACTGTTATGGTTATGAAAAAGTAGAATAAATATAATTACCTCTTTATCATTTTTACCAGTATCTCCTGGCTAGAGCTTTGGTTAGTAGACAAGAACTTATTATTTTTAAATTAATTTTTCATTGATATATAATAATTATACTTTAAAAGTGATTTATTAGGCTTATATTACTCTTTCAGTTTAAATCTGTAAATGAGTTTTAGCATATTTTCCAAACAAAAAATTCTTCAATGTAAACCAACAAAAAGTGAACACATTTTTTATCCATGGACTTTTATTCTCTTTTAGCATTTAGAGAAAAAAGGAAAATCTATATTGGATAATAAATAGCATTGTAAGCAAACCTATATTGCTTTGGAAAATGTGTGGTCACTTTTAAATTACTATCAGTACAAGCAAATACACCAGAAGGCTGTCTCTGAAGCAACATGCCAAATCTAGCAATAGGATGATTTTCCTTTTGAAGGTAGTAGACAGGTCTCCAGAAGGAACATTTGGTGAAGAATCTGTCAACTGCCTTTATTACCTTCTGAATTACCTCTAACTTACAGGTATTCCCAGTTCTGTACTGCAGATAATTTGAGCTCCATCTGTGGTTGATGAATATTTTTCAGTATGCTGTTACAAATTATGGCTTTAGGCATTGTTGCACCTTCTCCCTGTAAATTCAACTACATAAATTGCTCTGTTTCTTGAGTCTGAATACATTTCCATAGTGGGAATGCAGTGAGAGAAATAGGAATCATTATTTTTATGTTGTAATTTGTTGGATATATTGCTTCCAAAAGAGGGCTGGTTTAAATTTAATGCTGAAATTATTAACTCTGTGATTATTAATTCTTAAATATGAAATTCAATTAATAGTTGGCAAGATGGAATAGTAGAAAGCTCCTCTCTCCTATAAGCATATCAAATTCACAATTATTTGGAAAACAACCATCAATGAAGAAAGACCAGACCTACTAGAAAAGATCTTTCACAACTAAAGCTATTAAAAAATAAATCACAATAAGATGGGTAGGGGGGACAGAGTTGCAATATGATCAAGTCCAATACCTTCAAGTGGACTGCACACAAAGAGAAGAACAATCATACTACAGAGGTTGACCCAAAGGAGCGAGAGGTCCAAGACCCATGTGGGTTACAGCATGGGAATACTGTAACAGAAAGATGAATCCCTGGAGCTTTTGATTGCAAAGGCCACTGGGGCTTAGTTTGAGGACTTCCAGAGTGTGAGAGGAAATAGTGATGTCACTTTTGAGTGACACCTACAAAATCTCATATGCTCTGGCTCTAGAGCAGGGAAGAAGCCATAATTTGATAGATGCTTAGGTCAGACCAACCTGCTGATGCTGAAGATTCTCCTGGAGAGGCAGGAAGTGACTGCAGCTTACCCTGGGGACATAGACATTCAGATTAGATGAGATCAGTCGCTCAGTCATGTCCTGCTCTTTGCGACCCCATGAATTGCAGCACTCCAGGCCTCCCTGTCCATCACCAACTCCCGGAGTTCACTGAGACTCACGTCCATTGAGTCAGTGATGCCATTCAGCTATCTAATCCTCTGTCATCCCCTTTGCCTCTTGCCCCCAATCTCTCCTGTCATCAGAGTCTTTTCCAATGAGTCAACTCTTCGCATGAGGTGGCCAAAGGACTGGAATTTCAGCTTTGGCGTCATTACTTCCAAAGAAATCCCAGGGCTGATCTCCTTTAGAATGGACTGGTTGGATCTCCTTGCAGTCCAAGGGACTCTCAAGAGTCTTCTAAAACACCACAGTTCAAAATCATCAATTCTTCGGCACTCAGCCTTCTTCACAGTCCAACTCTCACATCCATACATGACCACAGGAAAAACCATAGCCTTGACTAGACGAATCTTTGTTGGCAAAGTAATGTCTCTGCTTTTGAATATGCTATCTAGGTTGGTCATAACTTTCCTTCCAAGGAGTAAGCATCTTTGCATTTCATGGCTGCAGTCACAATCTGCAGTGATTTTGGAGCCCAGAAAAATAAAGTCTAACACTGTTTCCCCGTCTATTTCACATGAAGTGATGGGACTGGATGCCATGATCTTCGTTTTCTGAATGTTGAGCTTTAAGCCAACTTTTTCACTTTCTTCTTTCACTTTCATCAAGAGGCTTTTTAGTTCCTCTTCACTTTCTGCCATAAGGGTGGTGTCATCTGCATATCTGAGGTTATTGATATTTTTCCCAGCAATCTTGATTCCAGCTTGTGTTTTTTCCAGTCCAGCATTTCTCATGATGTACTCTGCATAAAAGTTAAACAAGCAAGGTGACAGTATACAGCCTTGATGTACTCCTTTTCCTATTTGGAACCAGTCTGTTGTCCCATCCAGTTCTAACTGTTGCTTCCTGACCTGCATAGAGGTTTCTCAAGAGGCAGATCAGGTGGTCTGGCATTCCCATCTCTTTCAGAATTTTCCACAGTGTATTGTGATCCACACAGTCGAAGGCTTTGGCATAGTCAATAAAGCAGAAATAGGTGTTTTTCTGGAACTCTCTTGCTTTTTCCATGATCCAGTGGATGTTGGTAATTTGATCTCTGGTTCCTCTGTCTTTTCTAAAACCAGCTTGAACATCAGGAAGTTCGTGGTTCATGTATTGCTGAAGCCTGGCTTGGAGTATTTTGAGCATTACTTTACTAGCGTGTGAGATGAGTGCAATAGTGCAGTAGTTTGAGCATTCTTTGGCATTGCCTTTCTTTGGGATTGGAATGAAAACTGACCTTTTCCAGTCCTGTGGCCACTGCTGAGTTTTCCAAATTTGCTGGCATATTGAGTACAGCACTTTCACAGCATCATCTTTCGGGATTTGAAATAGCTCCACTGGAATTCCATCACCTCCACTAGCTTTGTTCGTAGTGATGTTTTCTAAGGCCCACTTGACTTCACATTCCAGGATGTTTGTCTGTAGGTCAGTGATCACACCATCGTGATTATCTGGATCGTGAAGATCTTTTTTTGTACAGTTCTTCTGTGTATTCTTGCCACCTCTTCTTAATATCTTCTGCTTCTGTTAGGTCCATACCATTTCTGTCCTTTATCGAGCCTATCTTTGCATGAAATGTTCCTTTGGTGTCTCTGAGTTTCTTGAAGAGATCTCTAGTCTTTCCCATTCTGTTGTTTTCCTCTATTTCTTTGCATTGATCACTGAAGAAGACTTTCTTATCTCTCCTTGCTATTCTTTGGAACTCTGCATTCAGATGTTTATATCTTTCCTTTTCTCCTTTGCTTTTCGTTTCTCTTCTTTTCACAGCTATTTGTAAGGCCTCCCCAGACAGCCATTTTGCTTTTTTACATTTCTTTTCCATGGGGATGGTCTTGATCCCTGTCTCCTGTACAATGTCACGAACCTCATTCCATAGTTCAATAGGCACTCTATCTATCAGATCTAGGCCCTTAAATCTATTTCTCACTTCCACTGTATAATCATAAGGGATTTGATTTAGGTCATACCTGAATGGTCTAGTGGTTTTCCCTACTTTCTTCAATTTCAGTCTGAATTTGGCAATAAGGAGTTCATGGGCTGAGCCACAGTCAACTCCTGGTCTTGTTTTTGCTGACTGTATAGAGCTTCCCCATCTTTGGCTGCAAAGAATATAATTAATCTGATTTCAGTGTTGACCATCTGGTGATGTCCATGTATAGCGTCTTCTCTTGTGTTGTTGGAAGAGGGTGTTTGTTGTGACCAGTGCATTTTCTTGGCAAAACTCTATTAATCTTTGCCCTGCTTCATTCCGTATTCCAAGGCCAAATTTGCCTGTTATTCCAGGTGTTTTTTAGCTTCCTACTTTTGCATTCCAGTCACCGGTAATGAAAAGGACATTTTTTTTTTTTTTTGAGTGTTAGTTCTAAAAGGTCTTGTATGTCTTCATATAAACGTTCAACTTCAGCTTCTTTAGCGTTACTGGTTGGGGCATAGACTTGGATTACTGTGATATTGAATGGTTTGCCTTGGAAATGAACAGAGATCATTCTTTCATTTTTGAGATTGCATCGAAGTACTGCATTTCAGACTCTTTGGTTGACTCTTTTGCATTCCAATCACCAGTAATGAAAAGGACATCTTTTTTGAGTGTTAGTTCTAAAAGGTCTTGTAGGTCTTCATATAAACGTTCAACTTCAGCTTCTTCAGCGTTACTGGTTGGGGCATAGACTTGGATTACTGTGATATTGAATGGTTTGCCTTGGAAACGAACAGAGATCATTCTTTCATTTTTGAGATTGCATTCAAGTACTGCATTTCAGACTCTACTCCTTTTCTTCTGAGGGATTCCTGCCCACAGTAGTAGATATAATGGTCATCTGAGTTAAATTTACCCATTCCAGTCCATTTCAGTTCACTGATTTCTAGAATGTCGACATTCACTCTCGCCATCTCTTGTTTGACCACTTCCAATTTGCCTTGATTCATGGACCTGACATTCCAGGTTCCTATGCAATATTGCTCTTAACAGCATCGGACCTTGCTTCTATCACCAGTCACATCCACAGCTGGGTATTCTTTTTGCTTTGGCTCCATCCCTTCATTCTTTCTGGAGTTATTTCTCCACTGATCTCCAGTAGCATATTGGGCACCTACTGACCTAGGGAGTTCCTCTTTCAGTATCCTATCATTTTGCCTTTTCATACTGTTCATGGGGTTCTCAAGGCAAGAATACTGAAGTAGTTTGCCATTAGTGGAAGCCATTTTGGGGAGCTCCTTCTACCTTGTGGACACTGGTGATGCAAGTGTTATTTTGGAATACTTCCTCTAATGTATTAACCCAGGACTCAGTCTGGCCCTGATCCAGTGATTTGTAGTCACCATTTCTGGGATGCCTCAGGCCAAGAAACTAATTGTCTCAGCTTCTGGCCATCAAGCTGTCTTAAGACTCCCTTCAAGAAACCCCAGGCCAATATTATCAGGAGGAAACACCATTTGCCGGTGATCCAACATCAGTTCTAGGACCCCTGGGCCCTTTAATCAGATCCCAAGAGTCCTGGGGTCTCCTGGACTAGTCTCTACCCACCAGTAACCCATCACTAGCCCTTGGGTCCTTGGCATTCTGCAAGTTTGTGACCTCATGTTGACAACCAGCCACTGGCAATCTTCACATAAGTCAGGACATAGCAACCAACTGGACCAGTGGTCAACTAATTCTACCAGACTGCCCACATAGTTATCCCACCAACCAGAAAAACCACAGAACTCTTAAAGAAGTAACTGTAGAGCATACAGCTCTGGGAACAAGAAGAAAGTGTGCTGCCAGGATGTATAGAACACATCTAAGAAAATGCATTTCTCCAAGGCTTGGAATTATAACCAACCTACCAAGTAGATAAAAATAAATATAGCAAATCAGGAAAAATAATGTGTCAGAGGAATATGTTCCCCAAAAAGGAACAAAATAAAACAACAGAGGAAGGACTAAGTGAAGTGGATATAGGCAGCCTACCCAATAAAGAGTTCAGGATAGTGACTGTAAAAATAATCAAAGAACTAGGAAAAAGAATAGATGCAGAGAATGAAAAGTTGGAAGTTTTTAACAAAGAGACAGTATAAAGAACAACCAAAAAGAAATGAAGAATACAAAAGTTGAAATGAAAAACACTCTAGAAAGAATAAAAGCAGGATAAATGATACAAAGGAACAGATGAATGAGCTGAAAAACAGAGCGGTGAAAATCACTGAGGCTGAACAGAAGAAAAGAAAGAGAAAAGGAAAAAAGGAGGACTGCTTAAGAGACCTCTGAAATAGTATCAGAAGAGAATGTAGACCGACAGAATATATAGAATATAGACTATATATAGACAGAAGGAGAATATAGAAAGAGGCTGAGAACATAGTTGAAGACATAATAGCTGAAAACCTCCTTAACCTGGGAAAGGAAATAGATATCCAAGTCCAGGAAGTGCAGAGAATCCAGTTTAGAATCAACCCAAAGAGAAATGGAGCAAGAGACATTATAACTAAAATGGCAAAAATTAAAAATAGAGAATATTAAAAGTAGCAAAGGAAAAGCAACAAGTAGCATACAAAGGAATTCCCATAAGGATGACTTTTCAGAAAAAAACATAGAAACCAAAAGAGTGGAATGATGTATTTAAAATGATGAAACAGAAAACCCTATAACCAAGACAAAACTACCAAACAAGGCTATCATTCAGATTTAAAAGACAGGCTAAAAGCTTATGAGCAAAAAATTAGAGAGTTCAGCACTACCAAACCAGCTTCATAAGAAATGTAAAAGGAACTTCTTCACTTGGAAAAAAAAAAAGCCACAACTTATAAAATTAAAATGATTAAATGAAAAAGTTCATTGGTAAAGGCAAATATACAGTAAAAGTATAAATGGCATTTACCATGTATTAAGTCATTTATGCACAAAGCTGATAGAATGGTCAAAGATAAAAATAGGAAAATCATCTATATCCACAATAAGCAATGTAATAGTGGAAGTCCTAGTCACAGCAATTAGAGAAAAAAAAAGAAATAAAAACAGTCCAAAATTGAAAGTAAGAAGTAAAAATATTTGCAGATATCATGATATAATATATAGAAAATCTTAAAGATACCACCAAAAAACTACAGAGAAATCTGTTCATTTCTATACACTAAGAAATAGAATTTAAGGAAACAATTTAATTTACAATTGCATCAAAAAGAATAAAATACCTATTAATGAAACTACATAAGGAGGTAAAAGAACTGTCAGAAAAATTTACGATATCAGTGAAAGAAACTGAAGATGACACATACAGTTGGAAAGATGCACCACGTTCATGTGTTAGAACAATTAATGCTGTTAAAACAATCCAAGGGAATCTATAGATTGAATGCAAGTCATATCAAAATACCAATGGTGTTTCTTGCAGAACTAGAACAAATGATTTTAAAATTTACATGGAAAGTACAAGAGACCCTGAAGAGCCAAAACTATCATAAGAAAAAACTAAGCTGGAGAAATCATACTCCTTGACTTCAAACTATACTACAAAACTACAGTAATCAAGTTGGTAAGGTACTGGCACAAAAACAGACACACAGGTCAATGGGTTAGAGTAAAAGGCCCAGAAATAAACCCAGGCTATACTGGTCAATTAATCTGTAATAAAATACATTATCTTTAATAAGTGGTGCTTGGAAAACTGTATTGCTATCTGTAAAGAAGTCAGATAAGGGCATTCTCAAACACCACATATAAAAATAAACTAAAAATGGATTAAAGACCTAAATGCAGGATGGAAAACCATAAGACTTCCAGAAGAAAACATAGGCACAACACTCTGACATAAATATTAGCAACAAACTTCTGAATCTGTCTCACAAAGAAAAGGAAATAAAAGCAAAAATAAACGTGTGGTCAAATTAAACTTTAATTGTTGCACATCTAAAGAAACTGAACGAAACAAAAACCCTACTTAATGTTTAATATTAGGAAATATTTGTAAATCATATGACAGATAAGGATTTGGTTAATATACTAAGTACATAAACAGTTCATACAACTCAACATCAAAAAAACAACTCAATTTAAAAGTAGGCAAAAGACCTAGATAGACTTTTTTTTTTTCCAAAGAAAACATATACAACAAGCACCTGTAAAGATTTTTAACATCATCAGTCTCCAGAGGGATACAAATAGAAACTATAATTATATATCACCTCAGACATGTGAGAATAGCCATGATCAAAAATAACACAAATAACAAATGTCAGCAAGGATGTGGAGAAAAGCAAACCCTCACACGCTGTTGGTGGGGCTGTAAATTGTTGCAGCCACTGTGGGAAACAGTATGAATTTCTCAGAAAACTAAAACTAGAACTACCATAACACTGAGCAGTTCCACTCTTAGGCATATATCTTCAAAAAAATAACCTGCAAAACACTAATTCAAAAAGATGAATGTACCTTAATGTTTCTAGCAACATTATTTATAATGATATTATGTCTTTCCCTCTCTGACTTATTTCAGTTAGTATGTGCTCAATCGTGTTTCATTCTTTGCAGGCTCATGGACTATAGACAAGGAAGCAAACTAAATGTCTATCAACAGGTGAATGAAGAAGATGTGGTATAATGCAATATTATGCCACCACAAAAAATAATGTAATTTTGCCATTTGCATCAATGTGGATGGACTTGGAGGGCATTATGCTAAGTGAGGGCTTCCCAGGTGGGGCTAGTGGTAAAGAACCCACCTGCCAATTCAAGAGATGCGAGAGATGCGGGTTTGATCCATTGGTTAGGAAGATACCTAGAGAAGGAAATGGCAACCCACTGCAGTTTGTAGCCTGGAGAATCTGATGGACAGAGGAACCTGGCAGGCTATGAACCATGGGGTCCCCAAGAGTCGGACATGACTGAAGCAACTTAGCATAGCATCAATTCAGTTCAGTTGCTCAGTCCTGTCCAAGTCTTTGCAAGCCCATGAATCACAGCACGCCAGGCCTCCTTGTCCATCATCAACTCCCAGAGATTACCCAAACTCATGTCTATTGAGTGAGTGATGCTATCTCATCGTCTGTCATCTCCTTCTCCTCCTGCCTTCAATCTTTCCTAACATCAGGGTCTTTTCAGTGAGTCAGCTCTTCACATCAGGTGGCCAAAACATTGGTGTTTCAGCTTCAACATCAGTCCTTCCAATGAACACCCAGGACTGATTTACTTTAAAATGGACTGGTTGGATCTCCTTGCAGTCCAAGGGACTCTCAAGAGTCTTCTCCAACACCACAGTTCAAAAGCATCAATTCTTCAGTGCTCAGCTTTCTTCACAGTCCAACTCTCACATCCATACATGATTACTGGAAAAACCATAGCCTTAACTAGATGGACCTTTGTTGACAAGTAATGTCTCTGGTTTTTAATATGCTGTCGAGGTTCGTCATAACTTTCCTTCCAAGGAGTAAGTGTCTTTTAATTTCATTGCTACAATAACCATCTGTAGTGATTTTGGAGCCCCCCCAAAATAAAGTCTGACACTGTTTCCCCATCTATTTGCCATTAAGTGATGGGACCAGATGCTATGATCTTAGAGGTTGAGCTTTAAGCCAACTTTTCCCCTCTCTTCTTTCACTTTCATCAAGAGGCTCTTTAATTCTTCTTCACTTTCTGCCATAAGGGTGGTGTCATCTGCATATCTGAGGTTATTGATATTTCTCCCGGCAATCTTGATTCCAGCTTGTGCTTCTTCCAGCCTAGTGATTCTCATGATGTACTCTGCATATAAGTTAAAGAAGCAGGGTGACAGTATACAGCCCTGACATATTCCTTTTCCTATTTGGAACTAGTCTGTTGTTCCATGTCCAGTTCTAACTGTTGCTTCCTGACCTGCATACAGATTTATCAAGAGACAGGTCAGGTGGTCTGGTATTCCCATCTCTTTCAGAATTTTCCACAGTTTATTGTGATACACACAGTCAAAAGCATTGGCATAGTCAATAAAGCAGAAATAGATGTTTTTCTGGAACTCTCTTGCATTTTTGATGATCCAGTGGATGTTGGCAATTTGATCTCTGGTTCCTCTGTCTTTTCTAAAAGCAGCTTGCACATCTGGAAGTTCACGGTTCACCTATTGCTGAAGCCTGGCTTGGAAAGATTTGAGCATTACTTTACTAGCCTGTGAGATGAGTGCAACTGTACGGTAGTTTGAGCATTCTTTGACATTGCCTTTCTTTGGGATTGGAATGAAAACTGACCTTTTCCAGTCCTGTGGCCACTGCTGAGTTTTCCAAATTTGCTGACATATTGATTGCAGCACTTTCACAGCATCATCTTTTAAAATTTGAAATAGCTCAACTGGAATTCCATCACCTCCACTAGCACATATCATATGCTATGTGAAGATCTTCCCAGATGGCACTGTGGTAAAGAATCTATCTGCCAATGCAGGAGATCCAAGAGACACGGGTTTGATCCTTGGGTTGAAAACATCCTCTAGAGAAGGAAATGGCAACCCACTCCAAGTATTCCTGACTGGAAACGTCAGTGGACAGAGGAGCCTGGCAGGCTACAGTCCATGGCGCTGCAAAGAATGAGACACGACTGAGCACATACTAAGTGAAATAAGTCAGGAAAAGACATAATATCATTTTATTTGTGAAATCCAAAAAGCACAACAAACTAGTGTATATAACAAAAAGGAAATAATATTACATATATACAAGCTTGTGTTTTACCAGTGGGGAGAGGGAAGTGGGAAGGGACAGGTTGGGGTAGAGAATTAAGAGGTAAAAACTACTATTTGTAAAATAAATAAGCTACAAGTACATATTGTACAACACAATAAATATAACCAGTATTTCAGTAATTATGGTAAATATAATTGTAATTATAGTAATTTTAAAAGTAATATAATCTTTCAAAGTTGTGAATCATGTTTTACATCTGAAAATTACATACATCAACTATATATCAAAATTCTCTCCAGAATACATATTAAATATTCTCTAAATAAACAAACTTGAATTTATTAAAAAAAACCTATATAGTAGCTCTATAGTTGGTTCAAAATAAAGAATATTTGACTATATTGTAGATAATTTACATATTATAATGTATACAATTAATACAGTGCTGTATTTTTAATTAATTATAATTCATTTTGTGGAAGTCTTTTTATAAGTAAACAAAATGTGAACATATTTTGTAGTTTGATTTTTTATTACATTCTCTATGCATTCCTGAAATAGTTTTAGAGCCTGGACTCTTGTGTGCACTAAATCAGTTACCCACAGATGACTCAGAGGCCTGGCAAGTCAATTACGACAGAGGTCAGAATAAGGCAGACATGGCAGAGATGGAAAGGAAGATAAAATTCCGTGATTAAAAGAACACTGTTAGTGTGTGATGCAAGTGCAATATGATACATGGCATCATAAAAATAAAAAAAAAACATTGAAACTTCTCTCTGTAACCCTGTTATATTAAAAGCACAGTCAAGTGAGAATGGGTTTCAACTCACACGCCCTAGATGGCCACTCACTACCTCTGTAAATTTAGAAAATACTTTTCCTGCCTCAGGGACAGTTATGCTGATATTCCTCCTTTAATCTGTGAATGTGGTAGATTTCCTTATAAGGTATCTTGATAAGCCAGTCTTGAATTCTATGACAAACCCTAAGTAACATACTTTATCTTATATAGTTCTGGATTTCATTAGCTAAATTAGAAGAGTGATTTGAATTTATATTAATATTGTGAGACTGATCTATGTAGTTTTCTTGAACAATCCTTCAGTAATTTTGGTATAATGATTATATAAACTGCATAAATGAATCTGGTAGCTGTTCCTGCATTTATTCTTTGGAAAGAATTGTTCAAAATAAGGATTAAGGGTTGTTTTTTTTTTTTCTTTTTTGAAGTGTTAATAAAATTTGTCTGTGTGTATATAAGCATGTGTAAAATTTTGCCTGTTTATACAACCTCTGCTTACGAGCCTATTTTAACAATTTCATACTCTTGGATTAACTTGGTCATTTATGTTTATATGAAAATGTATTTTTAAATTTTATTTTCAAATTCAGATTCCTGAATTATTTCATGAATTTGTCCTATGACTTTCAAACATCAAATGTGTATTTAGATTAATTTAATATCTTTATTTTGCACTTATTATTGAGTTTTGTTGCGTCTTCTTGTTTTGTTTTGTTTCTGTTTGACTAGTTTATCTCATGATTTATTTTCTCCCTTTTATTCTAATTTTCAAAGAATTCCATTTTGATTTTGGCCTGTTTAGGTGGCAGTTTATTTTATTCTCCAACCAATCAAATTTATCTATTTATCTTTCTCTAGCTTCTTGATATAAATGTTTACTTATTTTTAGTTATTTCCTGCATATAAGAAGAGCTACAGATTAGTCATAGCTAACAATTTATCTGTTTCTCATAGTTTGAGAAATGATTATTTCATTGTGATTTAGTTTTAAGTTTATTTTAATTGCCTTTATGTCAATATTTTTAGCTTTTAAATATGGTATGATTGTAGTTTAATGATCTGATATTTAATTAATTTTAATTTTATTGCTTTGTTATCAGAGGATATAGCACAGTCTCCAGAGTTTCTCGACTCATTATTCCTAGGTTATAAGATATCAATATTAACAAAGGTTCAATGTCTGTATTAAGTGACCTTCTAGAACTAACACCCAAAAAAGATGTCCTTATCATTATAGGGGACTGGAATGCAAAAGTAGAAAGTCAAGAAACACCTGGAGTAACAGGCAAATTTGGCCTTGGAATACAAAATGAAGCAGGGCAAAGGCTAACAGTTTTGCCAAGAGAACACACTGGTCATAATACACACTCTCTTCCAACAACACAAGGGAAGACTCTATACAAGGACATCACCAGATGGTCAATATCAAAATCAGATTGATTATATTCTTTGTAGCCAAAGATGGAGAAGCTCTACACAGTCAGCAAAAACAAGACTAGGAGAGGACTGTGGCTCAGATCATGAACTCCTTATTGCCAAATTCAGCTAAATTTAGCCAAACTGCTAAATTGAATAAAGCAGGGGAAACCACTAAACCATTCAGGTATGACCTGAATCAGATCCCTTACAATTATATAGTGGACATGGAAAACAGATTCAAGGGATTAGATCTGATAAAACTATGTGTCTGAGAACTACAAACAGAAGTTTGTGACATTGTACAGGAGGCAGCGATCAAGACCATCCCCAAGGGGGAAAAAAAATGGAGAAAGGCAAAATGGTTATCTGAGGAGGTCTTACAAATAGCTGAGAAAAGAAGAGAAGCTAAAGAAGAAGGAAAAAAGGAAAGATATACCCTCATTTGAATGCAGAGTTCCAAAGAAAAGCAAGGAGAGATAAGAAAGCCCTCCTCAGTGATCAGTGCAAAGAAATAGAGGAAAACAATAGAATGGGAAACTCTAGAGACCTCTTCAAGAAAAATAGAGATACCAAGAGAATATTTCATGCAAAGATGGGCACAATAAAGGAGATACATGATATGGATCTATCAGAAACAGAATCTATTAAGAAGAGGAGTCAACAATACACAGAAGAACTATACAGAAAAGATCTTCACAACCCAGATAATCATGATGGTGTGGTCACTCACCTAGAGCAAGACATCCTGGAATGCAAAGTCAAGTGGGCCTTAGGAAGCATCACTGTGAACAAAGCTAGAGGAGGTGATGGAATTTCAGTTGAGCTATTTCAAATCGTAGAAGATGATGCTGTGAAGGTGCTACACTCAATATGCCAGCAAAATTGGAAAACTCAGCAGTAGCTACAGGACTGGAAAAGGTCAGTTTCATTCCAATCTCAAAGAAAGGCAATGCCAAAGAATGCTCAAACTACCACAGAATTTCGCTCATGCATCTCACATGCTAGCAAAGTAATGCTCAAAATTCTCCAAGCCAGGCTTCAACAGTACATGAACTGTGAACTTCCTAATGTCCAAGATGGATTCAGAAAAGGCAGAAACTTTTTCTGCTAGATCATGGAAAAAACAAGAGAGTTCCAGAAAAACATCTACATCTGCTTTATTGACTATGCTAAAGCCTTTGACTGTGTGGATCACAAGAAACTGTGGAAAATTCTTCAAGAGATGGGAATACCAGACTTCCTGACCTGCTTCCTGAGAAACCTGTATGCCATTCAAGAAGCAACAGTTAGAACTGGACTTGGAAAAACAGACTGGTTCCAAATTGGGATAGGAGTATGTCAGGCTGTGTATTGTAACCCTGCTTATTTAACTTACATGCAGAGTACATCATGTGAAATGATGGACTGGATAAAGCACAATCTGGAATCAAGATTGCCAGGATAAATATCAATAACCTCAGATATGCAGATCATACCACACTTACGGCAGAAAGTGAAGAAGAACAAAAGAGCCTCTTGATGAAAATTAAAGTGGAGAGTGAAATGGTTGGTTTAAAACTTAACATTCAGAGAACTCTGATCATGGCATCTGGTCCCATCACTTCATGGCAAATAGATGGGGAAAAAATGTAAACAGTGAGAGACTTTGTTTTCTTGGCTCCAAAATCACTGCTGATGGTAACTGCAGCCATGAAATTAAAAGACACTTGCTGCTTGACCGAAAAGTTATGACCAAACTAGACAGCATATTAAAAAGCAGAGACATTACTTTGCCAATAGTGGTCAGTCTAGTCAAAGCTTTGGTTTTTCCAGTAGTCATGTATGGTTGTCAGAGTTGGACTATAAACAAAGCTGAGTGCGGAAGAATCGTTGCTTTTGAACTGTGGTGTTGAAGAAGTCTCTTGAGAGTCCCTTAGACAGCAAGGAGGTTCAATCAGTCCATCCTAAAGGAAATCAGTCCTGAATATTGATTGGAGGGACTGATGTTGAAGCTGAAACTCCAATATTTTAGCCACCTGATGCAAAGAACTGACTCATTTGAAAAGACCCTGATGTGGTGAAAGATTGAGGACAGGAGGAGAAGGGGACAACAGAGGATTAGATGGTTGGATGGCATCATCGGCTAAATGGACATGAATTTGTGTAAACTCTGGGATTTGTTGATGGACAGGGAAGCCTGGCGTGCTGCAGTCCATGGGGTCACAAGAGTCAGACACCACTGAAAGACTGAACTGAACTAAATATCTGTATTAAAAGTGCTCATATTCTCTACTGTATTAAAGTTTTTTGTTGTTGTTGTTTTTTTCCTGTGCTTATTAAAACATATTAGTTAATCATGTATTTCTGACCTTCTATATATTTCTTTATTTCTTTCTTGTTTGAGCTATCATTTCCTTTGAAAATCTTATTAAACACATTTACTACTTTTTTCTTGTTTTAATTCTCTATGTCAGTGTATTTTTTATGGTCACTGTGAAAAATCTCAGCCTTTTAAAATTGGGGAGGATAATTTGTCGTTACTGATGTATTTCAGTACTATTTTTGTCATTACATTTTCATCTTACTCTTTTTTGCATTATTTTTCTTCTCTCTTCTTTGAAATAATCAATTTTTATTTATTCTCACTCCCCTCTATTGATTATTCTTCAGTGCATTGAAAATTGTGATGTCCAGCTGTTGTCTTTTAGTAGTTATCTACAAATTTGAGATTTCATAATGGGGTCATGTTTATCTTAAAAAGGTTAAAATTTATTGCATCTAATTTCATTATGCATAAGACAGAAACTTTTTGCTTGTTTTCCTTTCCCTCTATGTTAAGTCTTCCTATTTTACAGTTTTCTAGAATTGAACTCTGTGCCATTTAATGAAGTACGTTATGAACGGTTTACAGGTGTGAAGAAAATAGCAACCACTTCTTCCAGCAGGGGAGTACAGTCAAGGACTGACTGGGGCAACTGGAGCATCCAGCTTTCTGTTGGCAAAAAGTCTTGTCCTGCTACTTCAGTTTTATTTTAAATATTGTGATTTTCTGTTTATGCATTGATGTGAAAAAGATTAGGAACACAAGCCTAAAATCATATTTATATCTTTAACTTATTCCCACATGGTTACATTGAATAATTATTAGATTTGCCATCAGGATATTCAAAATTCTTGATTAATATTGCTGTTTGCCTAACCCCTTTGATCTGACTCAGTTTTTATTTTTCAAGAAATAAAATAGAATATTAGGAATTTTTACCTAAAAATGAATGAGACCCAGCCTAAATTTGCTTAAATAACATAGGTTATTTTACAAAGCATTTAGGATAGATGGGTTTTAGATGCAGCTTGATAACCATGTTGGATTTCTCAGCTTTGTCTCACAGCTTTGAAATTCTTCTCATGTCCACAAGGTGGTTGTTGTCATTTTGTAGGGTAACATTTTCTTATTTTTAAAATAAGTAATAAAAATATTTCTCTTTTGAATTGACTTATGAATATCAGTTTGACCCACATTTCTATAGCAATGTACTGTGACCAGGTTGAATAAATTGTTAGACATAGGGCTTCTCTTACAGTTCAAATGGTAAAGAATCTGCCTGCTGTACGGGAGACCCTGGGTCAGGAAGATTCCCTGGGGAAGGGAATGGCTACCACTCCAGTATTCTTGCCTGGAAAATTTCATGGACAAAGGAGCCTGGCAGGCAGTCCATGGGGTTGCAAAGAGTTGGACATGACTGAATGAATAACTTTCACTTTTTCAGTAATGGTCATTGCTATTTCTACATGCCACTATTATCTTAATTTTGCAGGTGAAAACTGAGCTAAAGTTTACAAAGCTAGAAAGTAGTGTTGCAAGAATTTGAAAACAGGTGACTTCATTCCAAGGTCTTGGATATTAAAAATTATACTACCTATTATTTCCTCTCATGTTAGGAAAAAGTATGATAAAAATTTTGTTTAATATTCTAGAGCCCATATATGATTATATTAGAAATAATTAAAAACAATATTAATACCAAGTATGAGGAAACTTCCATACTTCCCAGTCTCAAGTTCCCACCACTGAGTCCCTTTTTGAGTATGTATTGACCTAGATCATAATTTTCACCATGTGACCAGGGCAAGTTTAATCCATCAGAGATTTTCATAATCACTTCCAAGTAAGGAGAAAATGACACTTCTTTTCTCACTCCAGCCTAAGGCTACACTCCCAACTCACACTCTGTTAGAAGACATATTATTCCAGATAATTGAGAATGGGGATATCATGTCCCTCAGGGATTACCTCCTGCACTAACCACTTGTTGTTGTTCAGTAGTAAGTCATGTCTGACTCTTTGCAACCCCATGAACTGCAGCGTGCCTGGCTCCTCTATCCTCCAGTATCTCCCTGAGTTTGCTCAAATTCATGTCCATGTTCATTGAGTTAGTGATACTATCTAAACATTTCTTCCTCAGCCAATCCCTTCCCAGATTGTGTCTAACCATATGGATTGAACAGCAGCAGGAGTAACAACAACAAACATAATATTTGCATAAAAGTACATATCTATCAGTTGGATGTTGTCATTATTAATGCCATATGTGGGATCATGACAGGCTGATAAAGTGTCTATAACTGCTCTCTTTAAGGCTAAAGTCTGTTCATTGAATGTTCTATAGGCAACTGGTTGAACATAAACAAGCACATCCTTTCTTTGAGTAATGATGGTCAGGGCTAAAAAGCAATACTGCTTTTAGTTTAGCAGACATAACTGCTAAAAATATGCACCCAATCATTTCTACCAAAGAGAAAATTAAATTTAGTTCTATTTGGCTAATCTTTCATTTGGTCTTCAACAACAGAAACTGTTTGCCTTATGTTTGCATAACTGAATCTCTCTCAGGCAGGGTTATAAGATCAAAAACTTATTTAATTGTATATTAAGTATATGATTATCTACTACTAGACAACACAATTGCAGGCACTGTCATCAGTCCAGGTCTCAAGAAAGCAAAAGCCAAGAAACAAGAGATATATTGGAAGGATATCTGTGACGCATAAAAATGTGAGGGAATTATTGTAGCTAGAGAACTTCAGACACAGCCCAGTCTTGGCACCTGTGAAGGGAGACGGGAAAGGATGGGGTTGGAAGAGTGTCAGGATGCAGTGCAGCACTGGAAAAGTCTTGTGCTTGCACCTTTGTCAGACAAAACTAGTTGACTATATTTCTGTGTGCCTATTTTTCAATTCTGTTCTGTCCACTGATCTATTCGTATGCCAATACCATGCTGTCTTGGGTACTGCAGCATTATAATCAGTCTTGAAGTCAAGTAGTATCAATCTTACAAGTGAATTTCTTTTTTAAGTATTGTGTTGACTATTCTAGATCTTTCATCTTTCCATATAAAATTTATAATCAGTTTGTTGATAGCACCAGAATGGTTCGGTTTTGAATGGGGTTGTGTTAATGTATAAATCAAGTTGCAAGAAATTGACACCTTAATGATATTGAATCATTCTATCATTGATGATAGATGAACATCAATGATATGTCTACTCTTTTAAACCTTTGATATCTTTTATCAGAGCCTTATAGTTTTCCTCATATGGGACTGCTGCATATTTACAGCTAAGTATTTTTTTCATTTTTTGTGTGTGCTAATGTAACTAGTACTTTGTTTTTAATTTCAAAATTCAATTGTTCATTCCTAGAAAGTAGAAAATGAATTCAGTTTACATAATAACTTGTGTATTGTAACCTTGCTATTTTAATTGCTTTTTAGTTCTTTTATTTATAGAAGAATTTATTAAAATAATAAATAAAATATAAATAAAAAATAAAATATAAAATAAAATACTTTATTTTATTATACATTTATTATACATTTATTATACATAAATGTCTTTTATTTCTTTTTGTTGTCCTATTGCATTACTAAGACTTTCAGTAAAATGTTGAGTATGAGTGATGAGACAAGGCACTCTTGCTTTGTCAAGACTGACGATAGGGAGAAGGCATCTAATTTCTAACCATTAAGCATGATATAAATGGTGAACATTTGTACATGTTCTGTATCAAGTTGAAGAAATTTCCTTTGCTCCTAGCTAGCTTAGAGTTTTTATCATAAATGAATATTGGATTTTGTCAAATACTTTTTCAACATCTATTAATGTGATCAAATGACTTTTATTCTTTTATCAGTCAATGTAATGAATTACATTAATTGAGTGTAGAAGACTGAAAGAAAGCTTGCGTTTTTTAAGTAAATCCCTCTTCGTTATAGAGAATAGTTCTGTTTGTACATTGCTGGATTTGATTTGCCAATAATTAGTTGATGATTTTTACATCTATGTGCATGAGAGATATTGATCTTTAGTCTTCCTTTCTTGTAAAGTCTTTACTTGATAAAGTAGTCTTTATAGAATATGTTAGAAAGCATTCCCTCTGTTATTTTGTGCATGTGATTGTAGAGATTTCTTCATTATAAGGTATAATTTCTTCATTAAAAGCTTGGTAGAATACATAAGTGAGATTACCTGGGTCTGGTGCTTTCTTTCTTGGAAGTTCGTAAACTCACTGTTAGAAATAGACCTATGCAATAGTTTATTTTTCCTTGAATGAGTTTTGGTTATTTATATCTTTCAAGTCATTTGTTAATTTTATCTGAGCTATCAAACGTGTAGACATAAACTTGTCCTAATACTAATTTATTATACACTTAATATGTAAAATATGCTATGTCCACTCTTTTAAATATAGAGGCACAAGACGGCAGACCAGAAGGATGTGCAATCATCTTCTCCAGTTAGAACTCCAAAATTGCAACTAACTGCTGAACAACCATCAACATGACAATGTTGGGTCCCTCCAAAAAAATATACCCTGTGTCCAAGTGCAAAGGAGAGGCCCCAACAAGATGGTAGGAGGGGCAAAATCATGTTTAGAATCAAATGCCATACCCACCAGAGATGCTCAGAGGGCTCAAACAAAACCTGGTGTGCATCAGGACCCAGAGACCCCACAGAGACTGAGCCAGACCTGCCTTGATTGTATGAGTGTCTCCTTCAGAGGCACAGGCCAACAGTGGCCTGACGTAGTGACAGAGGCTTTGACTGCAGCAGACCTGGGAGACACAATGTGTGAGCCCCACCATAGAGCCACCAAACAGACAATGCAAAAACCGGAGAACAATTATACCAAAGAAGTTCTTGCACTGTTGCATAAGTTCTAGGACCCACAACAGATTTTCCAATCTGGAGATCTGGCAAAGGGACTGAGAACCCTTAGGGAATTTGACTTCGAAGGCCAGTGGGATTTGATTACAGAATTTCCACAGGACTAGTGAAACAGACTTTTGGAGGGCACGAACAAAACCTTGTCCATTTTCATTCCATTCCCAAAGAAGGTCAATGCCAATGAATGTTCAAACTACCACACAATTGCACTCATTTCACATGCTAGCAAGGTAATGCTCAAAATCCTTCAAGTTAGGCTTCAGGACTATGTGAACTGAGAACTTACAGATCTACAAGCTGGGTTTAGAGAAAGCAGAGGAACAGAGGTCAAATTGCCAACATCCATTGGATGGTAGAAAAAAACAAGAGAATTACAGAAAAAAAAAAATCTACTTCTGATTCATTAACAATGCTAAAGGCTTTGACTGTGTAGATCACAACAAGGTGGAAAATTCATAGAGATGGTAATACCAGACCACCTTATCCACCTCCTGAGAAACCTGTATGTAAGCCAAGACAACAGTTAAAATAGGACATAGAACAACGAACTGGTTCACAATTGGGAAACGAGTATGTAAAGCCTGTATATTGTTACCCTTATTATTTAATTTCTATGTAGAGTATGTCATGCGAAATGCTGAGCTGTATGAATCACAAAGTGGAATCAAGATTGCCAGGAGAAATATTAACAACCTCAGATATGCAGGTGATATCACTTTAATGGTAGAATGAGAAAAGTGACTATAGATCCTCATGTTGAAAGTGAAAGAGGAGAGTGAAAAAGCTGGCTTAAAATTCAGCATTTCAAAAACTAAGATCAAGGTATTCAGTCCCATCACTTTATGGCAAATAGATGGAGAAACAATGGAAACAGTGACAGACTTTATTTTTTTGGGCTCCACAATCACTGTAGACCATGGCTGCATCTGTGAAAAAAAAAAAAAAAAGTTTACTCCTTGGAATAAAAACTATGAAAAACCTAGACAGCGTGTTAAGAGCAGAGACACCACTACCTCAACAAAATTCAGCATAGCCAAAGCTATGGTTTTTCCAGTATTCATGTATGGTTGGACTATAAAGCTGGACCATAAAGATGTATGAACAACTAAAAATTGATGCTTTGGATCTGTGGCTCTGGAAAAGACCCTTGAGAGTCCTTTGGACAGCAAGGAGATCAAACCAGGTAATATGAAAGGAAACCTACCCTTAATATTCATTGGAAGGACTGATGCTGAAGCTCCAATACTCTGGCCACCTGATGTGAAGACCTGACCCATTGGAAAAGACCCTGATTCTGGAACAAATTGAGGGCAATCTGGGAGGATAAGGGAGTGACAGAGAATGAAATGGTTTGGTTCAGTTCAGTTACTCAGTCGTTTCTGACTCTTTGCAACCCCATGAAGCACAGCACGCCAGGCCTCCCTGTCCATCACCAACTCCTGGAGTTCACTCAAACTCATGTCCATCAAGGCAGTGATGCCATCCAGCCATTTCATCCTCTGTCGTCCCCTTCGCCTCCTGCCCCCAATCCCTCCCAGCAACAGGGGCTTTTCCAATGAGTCAATTCTTCACATATGGTGGCCAAAATATTGGAGTTTCAGTTTCAGCATCAGTATTTCCAATGAACATCCAGGACTGATCTCCTCTAGGATGGAATGGTTGGATCTCCTTGCAGTCCAAGGGACTCTCAAGAGTCTTCTCCAACACCACAGTTCAAAAGCATCAATTCTTCGGCACTTAGCTTTCTTCACAGTCCAACTCTCACATCCATACATGACCACTGGAAAAATCCATAGCCTTGACTAGATGGACCTTTGTTGGCAAAGTAATGTCTCTGCTTTTGAATATGCTATCTAGGTTGGTCATAACTTTCCTTCCAAGGAGTAAGCATCTTTTAATTTCATGGCTGCAATCACCGTCTACAGTGATTTTGGAGCCCCCAAAAATAAAGTCTATCACTGTTTCCACTGTTTCCCCATGGATTTCCCATGAAGTGACGGGACCAGATGCTGTGATCTTCGTTTTCTGAATGTTGAGCTTTAAGCCAACTTTTTCTTTTGTTTTTAATTTTATTTTGTTTTTAAACTTTACAATATTGTATTAGTTTTGCCAAATATCGAAATGAATCCGCCACAGGTATACCCGCGTTCCTTTTCACTCTCCTCTTTCACTTTCATCAAGAGGCTTTTTAGTTCCTCTTCACTTTCTGCCATAAGGGTGGTGTCATCTGCATATCTGAGGTTATTGATATTTCTCCCGGCAATCTTGATTCCAGCTTGTGTTTCTTCCAGCCCAGAGTTTCTCATGATGTACTCTGCATATAAGTTAAATAAGCAGGGTGACAATATACAACCTTGACATACTCCTTTTCGTATTTGGAACCAGTCTATTGTTCCATGTCCAGTTCTAACTGTTGCTTCCTGACCTGCATACAGATTTCTCAAGAGGCAGGTCAGGAGGTCTGGTATTCCCATCTCTTTCATGAGATGGTTGGATGGCATCAAAGACTCAATGGACATTAGTTTGAGCAAACTCAGATAGATGGTGAAGGACAGGGAAGCCTTGCATGCTGTAGTCCATGGGGTCTCAGTGAGTAAGAGATAACTCACTGAGTGGAAAAGAACAAAAGTATTTATAATGGATACACACACACACACACACACACATACATTTATACACACATATATATATATGACAGAATAGGACATACATTGTCATATATATATATATATATATATGACACAATAGCACTTGATTGAACACAGTAGAGTTGTGACTGTCATGACCATCATCATGTTTTCTATTCAAGCATCATACAAATGGCAGTGATGCCACCATTTGGGTAAAAACTGGATCATTTTCTAAGTTTTTCCTTAAACCCTAACTGTTTTGAGATACAGCTAGCAATTTGGGCTCTGTGCTTGCTGCCCACTGGAAACAGTCTGCTCTATAATGTACATCTGCATCACTGTGTAAGTCTGTCTTACTCCATGATTATATATATATCCATCCCTTTTATCATCTTCTAGCAGGTATTAGCCAGTCCCTCAGTTGACTGGTCTACTTCCTACTGAAGACAGTGAATATAAAGAGAACTCTAAAATCTGCCTAGGGATCACCCTGTATTTTCTCAGCTCCCTCACTCTCTCACTATGTTCCAAAACTACTTATTTCTCCTTAACTTCCCCATACAGCATCCCTGTCCCTTACCTTGGCTCATGGTTTAGTGTTTTTAGTTTTTAGTAAAACATGGCTCATGTTTTACTCAGAGTACTATGTACCTCAGTAAAGTTCTACACATGTCCATAACCCCTTATCCCTGATACATTTACTCGTCTTTCACTTCTGACTCTATGATTTATTGTCCATACTCCTTCTTTCTATTGGTATATCTAAAATTCAACTTGTATGCTTGGTTCCATTTTCTCTCATCAACTTAATAACGGATCTATATTATATTTTTTGTCTTTAGTATTATCAAATTTTCCCTCTCTGTTTTGTCCTTCTTATCAGCAAAAAAGAGAAACTATTTCTTCCATCAACATAAATCCTACTTATTCTCACTAAGTAGACCCCTATGCTCTTCTTATAGAAAATATCTGCAAAGAATTGCCCACACTTGGTATTCACCCTAATTCCCCTTCCTTTTTCTTGTAAACATTGTGCAATCAGGTCTTTTACTTACAGTGGGACAAACACTACCCAAATGAATGTGG
Source organism: Bos taurus (assembly GCF_002263795.3). Taxonomy (NCBI): domain Eukaryota; kingdom Metazoa; phylum Chordata; class Mammalia; order Artiodactyla; family Bovidae; genus Bos; species Bos taurus. Next base: position 38,340,102 of record NC_037344.1, on the reverse strand, counting down.
TGGTTGGTCTTCCTGCAGCACGGAGAATAACAGATGCTGCTCTCTTGCTGGGAACACTTTCTGCCCTTGAATTCCTGGTACCACACCATCCTAGTCTTCTTCCCAGTCATTCTCCTTTCGTACTTCCTCTCCTTTTCCCCGAACTTTTCACATTGTAGTAACCGTGGCTCCATCCTCAAAAACACATTTTATATTACAGTTTCCTCTCACACACATTCCTCATTCCCCATTATTCTTTATTGTTCTCTGAAACATGTTTTGCAATCTGACAAATTGTATGCTACTTGCTTAATTCTTCTTGCCTATTTCCTTCTACTGTGTTTTAAGCTCTGGGAAAAAAAGTGATTTTTCACTCTGTTATTTACTATCTGCTTCTAGTACCTAGAAAAATACCTGGGACAACGTTGAAAGTGAAAGTGAAAGTCACTCAGTTGTGTCTGACTCTTTGCGGCCCCATGGACTACACAGTTCATGAAATTCTCTAGGCCAGAGTATTGGAGTAGACAGTCTTTCCCTTCTCCAGGGGCAAGGTTAATTCTTAATACATGTCTATTGAATTGAGACAGGCCTAGGACCTCAGACCCTTTGGTGCAAGATAAAACTTTAACCTGGAAAACCTCTCCTCAAGCTAGAAAATATAAAGAAATTATATGAGACTAAAATTAGCTGTCTACATGTACAGTTGGGGAAAATTTTGGACCAAAAGATACAAAGACTCAAAAACAAAAAAATCCAGCTGCTATTTCTACAGAGTCTGAAGAAAAAATGGGTGTCAGGAGCAAAAGTAGGATACTGCTCATGCCCTTCTGCACTCAACCACGAAGGTAGTGGGCAAACCACCTAAGCCAACCCTCCATCCCTGGACATCCCTAACCTACTCTATATAAGGAAGGAACTTGCCCCCTCCCCTGCCCCCACCTCAGGGAGAAAACAAGGGAACCTGTTACTTGCTTTTGCTCCCACTTGCAGCTGACAAGGGAAACCCAATAAAGCCTTGCCTGAATTTCTTGTCTTCCTTTTAGTCAATTTGCATTGGTTGGAGAGACCAAGAGCCCTATTCAATATCAAACTCAGTGAGTGTGTAAGGTGGCTCTCCTCCTGACAATACTATCTCACATTTTGTCAAGGCAGTAGCAAATTATGACAATGAATGTCAGGGGGTTAAGACAAGCACAGAGGACTATTGTTAAAATACAAGATTCATCTTTTGATAAACATTGTTAATATTAGCATAGCCTAGCTTATTAATATTTTCCTTTATGGTAAGTGCTCTTCCAAACTCAAACTCATAAAGATATCATTCTGAGCAACCATCTAATCATTTTATTATTTATATTTACATTGTGAGTTATAACTTGGAATTATAATCTACAATTGTAAGCAGTGTGAATTAGGGCTCAACTTAGTTCTTTTTTTTTTTTTTTGCCAATATGGCCAATAGATTGTACACTATAAGAGACCTTTCTTTTTCCAAATGTTACACTTTTCTGTGTTTGTCACTCACTTGATAACCTGAAATTTCAAAATAAGTTTAAAAAAAATATGTCCTGATTTTTAAGCCTTTCTCTGCAGAAGAGATGTTCAAATCAGACATGGTAATGCATTGTATGAATATATCATAGTTTAACTATTGCTTCATTATCTATGATTTTTCACTATGTTTTCTTGTTAGCAATATAAAAATATTATAATACATAAAAATGTTCTAATAGTATATGTATTTTATAAATTGTGAGGCTTTATGATCTGTTGAAATAGTGAGTTCTATTGATCCATCACTTCATGGGAAATAGATGGGGAAACAGTAGAAACAGTGTCAGATTTTATTTTTCAGGGCTCCAAAATCACTACAGATGGTGACTGCAGCCATGAAATTAAAAGACACTTACTCCTTGGAAGGAAAGTTATGACCAACCTTAATAGCATATCCAAAAGCAGAGACATTACTTTGCCAACAAAAGTTCGTCTAGTCAAGGCTATGGTTTCACCTGTGGTCATGTATGGATGTGAGAGTTGGACTGTGAAGAAGGCTGAGCACCGAAGAATTGATGCTTTTCAACTGTGGTGTTGGAGAAGACTCTTGAGAGTCCCTTGGACTGCAAGGAGATCCAAGCAGTCCATTCTGAAGGAGATCAGCCCTGGGATTTCTTTGGAAGGAATGATGCTAAAGCTGAAACTCCAGTACTTTGGCCACCTCATGTGAAGAGTTGACTCATTGGAAAAGACTCTGATGATGGGAGGGATTGGGGGCAAAAGGAAAAGTGGATGACAGAGGATGAGATGGCTGGATGGCATCACTGACTTGATGGATGTGAGTCTCAGTGAACTCTGGGAGTTGGTGATGGACAGGGAGGCCTGGCGTGCTGTGATTCATGGGGTCGCAAAGAGTCAGACACGACTGAGCGACTGATCTGATCTGATTGATCCAGACCCTGAGAGATCAGCTGGTAAGGAATCGTTCTGCTATGTGGGAGACCCTGTTTGATTCCTAGATTGGGAAGTTCCACTGGAGAAGAGATAGGTTACCCAATCCTGTATTCTTGGGGTTTCCTTGTGGCTCAGCTGGTAAAGAATCTACCTGCAATGCTGGAGACCTGGTTTTGATCCCTGGGTTGGGAAGATTCCCTGGAGAAGGGGAAAGGCTACCCATTCCAGTATTCTGGCCTGGAGAATTCCCTGGTTTGTACAGTCCATGGGGGTCCCTAAGAGTCAGACATGACCGAGTGATTTTCACTTTCACATTGATCCAGACATTTTGATGGGCTCTTTGTTATGGTGAAATTTATGTATAACTTTGACTAGGCTATGGTGCCTATTTGTTTGGTCAAGACTACTCTAGATACTTTTATGAAAGTATTTTGTAGATCTGATTATTAATAGAATCTACAAGAAGAAACTTTACCTGAAGGTTGCAACTAAAATCTTATCAGAGATTACAGACTGCTGGCCTACTCAAAAGATTTCAGATCAAAACTGCCATATTAATTCTTAGTTGAATTTCCAGCCTGCCCCAGACTGCCTGTGAATTAGGCACTTGCCAGGTGTCCTAATACTATGAACCAGTGACTTAAAATAAATCTCTTTACATGCAAACACACACACACACACACACACACACACATACACACACACTGTTGCTACATTTTCCTCTCTACAAAACTTTGACTAAGACACATTGCTTATATTAAATAGCAAGACTTAATCAAAGGGGTGAAAATTTATTCAAGACAGTAAAATATATGAGGTACAGGGAGATAAGAATTTAAAAAATCTTATCAGAGAGTTCTTTGTGCATTTTCTGATATCCCTTAATATATACAAAAAGATTCAGCTTATGCTTTGAAGAGCAAGTTATCTAAATATCAGTGAGATCATATCCTATGGGAAATTATTGTTTAAACAATTATGGCAGCAGAAGAAGATCAAGAATACTGAGAGAAAATCTTTATGTAAATATCATTTAAAGATAGTTTTAGAATTTACTATAATCAGATAAAGGGGGTGTTGGGCTCACCAACAAGAAAGACATTTTTGTTTATTTGTTTCAATTTTATGTCAATATTAAGCTGGAAATGTAATAGTTTTATTTTTAACATGTACCAACATGTACCTCATCTTGTGTGCACAGGAATCAAATTCACATTTTCAATATATATGATCACTTTCATATTCATCAATTGTATCATTAATGAACTTCATAAAAAAGAAAATTTCATCAACTTAGACCTGTGAAGGTAACTTTTTTAATAGAAAAGTAATATAACATAAGTAATTAGTCACTATGTCACAGTTGCTGCTAAGTCACTTCAGTTGTGTCTGACTCTGTGCGACCCCATAGACGGCAGCCCACCAGACACCCCCGTCCCTGGGATTCTCCAGGCAAGAACACCGGAGTGGCTTGCCATTGCCTTCTACAAGGCATGAAAGGGAAAATGAAGTCGCTCAGTCGTGTCCGACTCTTAGCGACTGCATGGACTGCAGCCTACCAGGCTCCTCCATCCATGGGATTTTACAAGCAGGAGTAATGTCAAGGTTAGGTTGAATTAAATGAACAATAGCAGATTATCAGCAGATAATTCAGAATCTTCCTTTTAAAGTCAAGACACTGAATAAACCACCAGAACTTTTTACCCTTTTTTTCTACATGTGTTAAAAAGCTAAACCTCCTAAGATGAAATTAAGCCATTAGAACTGATTCAGATGAAACTGGAGCCGATTATACAGAGTGAAGTAAGCCAGAAAGAAAAACACCAATACAATATACTAACACATATATATGGAATTTAGAAAGATGGTAATGATAACACTGTATGCGAGACAGCAAAAGAGACACAGATGTATAAAACAGTCTTTTGGACTCTGTGGGAGAGGGAGGTGGGGGGTGATTTGGGAGAATGGCATTGAAACATGTATAATATCATATAAGAAATGAATCGCGAGTCCAGGTTCAATGCAGGATACAGGAAGCTTGGGGCTGGTGCACTGGGATGACCCAGAGGGATGGTATGGGGAGGCAGGTGGGAGGGGGGTTCAGGATTGGGAACACGTGTACACCCGTGGTGGATTCATGTTGATGTATGGCAAAACCAATACAATATTGTGAAGTAATCAGCCTCTAATTAAAATAAATAAATTTAAATTAAACAAAAAGGTGCGATTAAGCCAGAAGTGAAGGTGACTACTGGAAGGCCATTGCAGGTAATCAATGATGTCTATGTGATGAAATAATTTTAAAAGCATCAGGGTTGGAAACACAGAAACAGTATACACTCTTCTGAGTAAAATATCCAGATAGAGTTTCCAGCCAAGTAAAAGTAAAACCAAGATTAGTAAATGAGGAATAGAAAATGTGTAAAACAAAATTGTTGATATTGCAAAACAACATAAACATGTGTTTCTATGTGTTATGTGTGTATATGTGTCTATGGAGAGATAAACTTTAATAATATATAAACATACATTAAATTGTATTGTTATTCCAAGTGGTTGTTAGCCACAGAAATGAAACTCAGTCCCCATTATATACCAAATCATGCACATAGTTTAATTATTTGTCTATTCAACATTAGAAAATTTAAAACTATGTATTGAGTGCTTTAGGCAAAAAAGGAAGTGCTACTGATTCCTCTTTTCTCCTACATCAGCTAGTAGAAAAGTGAAAGTGAAGTGAAAGTTGCTCAGTCACATCTGACTCTTTGCGACCCCATGGACTATACAGTCCATGGAATTCTCCAGGCCAGAATAGTGGAGTGGGTAGCCTTTCCCTTCTCCAGGGGATCTTCCCAGCCCAGGGATCAAAACTAGGTCTCCAGCAGTGTAGGCGGATTCTTTACCAGCTGTGCCAGCAGGGAAACAAAAGATATGCTAATAATCAAAAGTAGCCCCTCTTGGTCTTTAACTTTACTGAAATGTATCCATGCGGAGACTCTGCTACATAGAAAGTTGAAGTGGCTAGATTAAATCATCCAATTCCTCTGAAGTGTAGTTTACATTTCTGCCTATTTCTGTTCTATGTTGTATCAGTGTGGTTCTCCCATAATTTTTTTCTGTGTCATGAAAAATAAAAATTTATCTTTGACTTTCTGATTGATTTTGATAACCACTGAGGAGAAAAAACAAATTCTAATTATCCCTGGTGGCTCAGATGGTAAAGAATCTGCCTGCAGTGCAGGAGACCTGGGTTTGATCTCTGGGTTGGGAAGAACCCCTGGAGAAGGGAATGGCTATCCACTCTAGTGTTCTGGCCTGGAAAATTCCATGGACAGTATAGTCCATGGATTCACAAAGAGTCAGACATGACTGAGTGACTTTTACTGAAACTGAATTATTAATAGGTCAAGATTTCTATCTTACTTGTGACAGAAAATTTAACCAATGTAGAAATTTAAAAGATTCATGTTGCAAGTTAATTTTTGTTGTTGTTCAGTCACTCAATAGTGTTGAACACTTTGCGACTCCAGGTGCTGTGATTGCAGCACACCAGGCTTCCCTGTCCTTCACCACCTCCTGAAGCTTGCCCAAACTCATGTCCATTGAGTCAGTGATAGCTCTGTCGTCCTCTTCTCCTCCTGCCTTCAGTTTTTCCTGGGTCTTTTTCGATGAGTCAGCACTTCGCATCAGGTGGCCAAAGTATTGGAGTTTCAGCATCAGTCCTTCCAATGAATATTCAGAACTGATTTCCTTTAAGATTGACTGATTTGATCTCTCAAGAGTCTTCAACAGCACAATATGAAAGCATCAGTTCTTCAGCACGCAGTCTTCTTTATGGACCAACTCTCACATTCATACGTGACTACTGGAGAAGTCGTAGCTTTGACCATATGGCCTTTTGTTGGCAAAGTTTCTCACTCATGTATTTTATACATGAAATCATGATTTGTACATTCATACATACTTTTTTCATACAAATATCTCAATGTTCCATAAGATAGTCCATCATGACTCAGTTATAGATTTTATAGGTAAAAATAGCACCTAAAATTTTAGGAGCAAATTAACAATCATGGAAACTGGGAGGAAGAAAGAAAACAATTTTATGAATATATCTCATATTGCTTGTTAAAAATCAGAAAAACACTTTCTCTTGTTTTGATAATTAGAGAAATGGTGTACCATTTTTACATTTAATAAATTTTAAGACAAATAACCAGTGAAATTTTAAATATAATTCTTAATTTGTAAATAATACAAGCTAAAAGTGGACAGAAAAGAATCACATAGAAATGGTTTGGCTTAGATAATTTCCTCTGGCTTTGCATTAAAAATTAAATAGAAGGACACAGGTAAAAGTAGGGAGACACTGAAAGTTGTGGCAATAATCCACATGGCAGAAAAGCATGGTGGTTTAGACCGAGTTGTTATTGATGAAGGCTGTGTAGGGAAGATTGATTGTGAATGTATTTTAGTGTAGAAATACAATTTTATGGTAGTTTGGATATAAAATATAAAAATAAAGACATGATTCTAAAGTAAATTCAAGATTTATTTTGCCTGAGTAACTCAACTAATGAAGTTTCCATTCATTAAGATGGAGAAAACTATGGAAAGAATAAGTTTTAAGGTAGGCATCGAGTAAAGTTTTATGCATTTGAATAGAGATATCAAGCAAAATGCTTAACAAAGTAGTCTAGAATTCTGAGTTCATATGCCAAGAAATATTTTCAATCAATGGCAAAGAGATAATGTTTAAGCCTATCAAACCTATTATATAAAATGTGAATGAAAATTCCTCACTGAGTCTAGAAAAGTGTATATAAGTGAATATATTCTCTTGAGTAAGAAGAGTAAAAATCAGTGAGCTCAAGAAAGACTGAGTGATGAAGATATGGAGAAAGCAGTTTGCTGTAAAGTGCTACAGCAGATAGAGATGGTTACAGTATAAAAATATTTTTTCTAATGAAAAAATATGTATTTATAAAATAGGTAATGAACAATGGGAAAGGAAAAAAAATAAACAGTGAGAAAAGCAATGATTCCTAGAATTATGTCCCTGAGTAAAGAAAACTATGGCTTCACTGATGGTGTTAGTGGTAAAGAACCTGCCTGCCAAAGCAAGAGATGTAAGAGGTGTGGGTTTGATCCCAAGTTGGGAAGATATCCTGGAGAAAGGAAAGGCAACCCCCTTCAGTATTCTTGCCTGGAGAATTCTATGGACCCAGGAACCTGGAGGGCTACAGGCCATGAGGTCACAAAGAGTCGGACATGACTGAAAAGACTTAGTATGCATACAAAGAAAAGTAGATGGGATCCAGTGAACAAAAGCAACTGAATTTGAGGTTCTTGCTTCCTTGCAAAAGAATTTGGAGACAAAGTAACAAGTAAAAAGCCGGTTTATTTAGAGAGAAACAGACTCCACCGACAGCGTGTGGTCCATCTCCGAAAGTAAGAAAGAGCTAGCTCTGAAATATGGCATGTTTAGTTTTAGTGGGCTGGGTAATTTCATAAGCTAAAGAGTGGGAGGATTGTTCCAATTATTTTGCAAAAGGGGCAGAGATTTCCAAGAATTGGGCCAACACCGCTTTATGACCTTTTAAGGTTGGCCTCAGAACTGGTGTAGCACTGGAAGCTGTGCTGTTTAGCATGCTAATACATTACCATGAGTGTATGATGAGGTTCAAGGTCCATTGGAAGTTGAATCTTCTGCCATCTTGGACTTAGTTCGTTCTAATCAGTAATGTTGTCTCCTCAGGCCATGTCATTCTTTTAAAGGTTGTGCCCTGCCCCCTTCCCTCGTGTTTCCCAACCATGGATCCTTATTAATAGAAGTACAGACAGGATATATGAGAACAGTGGTGTGTGACTTAGAAATGAGATGCTGAGTAAAACTAGAATTTTGTTTCTGTGCTTATTTCCATTTTGTCTCAGAATTTGAAAAAAGATAGGAATGGATATAAATGGTGGTAGAGTAGAGTTTGCGGAAAGAAAACATGGTATAAAATACTCCTTGGAAGGTTCTGTCCAGTTACAGAATGGGGCAATTTTAAGAGGCTGGCAGAGCCATGTCAAGAGCCTACCAATGTTAGTGATCATATTTTAAAATGAGAGAGCCAATAAGGTTGAATATTTTTCTTCAAGCACAGAGTTGGTGAAGATTCCCACCTTGGGGACTCTGGACAGTTTTATGGGTGAAATAGATTATGGAGGCTACTGAGGATGTTTCAAGAGAGGATAATTATGATAAAACATGGATTCTAATCTGGAAGTGAAGAAAAGTGAGAATAGGATGGGGATGAGGACCAGAAAATAGGTGTCAGGATCAATGCATTGTCAGTTCTTGTAGGGTCAAATAATCTTAGGGTCAAGGCACTGCAAGGGAAGATTGAACTCTAAGTAGGCAAGGAAATCCAGTGACAGGAAATTAGGTCACTTCTAAGAAAATGATCAAGAACAAAAGGAGGGAATATAAAGGATATTTATAGTAAAATAACATAATCCCCACCTGTTTGTACCTTAGCATTAAAAATCCACTATTTCAGTTTGATAAAGAGCATAAGAAAGCATATTTTAAAAACTGTTTTGTACTGTAAGATGTATATAAAGGACTCAAGGCATATAAATAGTTTCAAACTACTCATTCCAGTTTAAGTACATGTCAACTAAAATATTCTAAGAATTAAGATAAGATGTTTTTGTTCTCATTTTAAAGGGAAAAACACACACACACACACACACAAAACCAAACGTGATTTCTGGGAAGATAGGGCATTAGTTGTGTAGTTGTGAATGTATAAGAACAATAAAAGTGTAAAGAAGCTGGTAATTCCAAAGAAAACTGAACAATTGAAACTGAAACCTTGTAGTATTAGAAACTAGGACACATGGAACAAATTACTAACTCAAATGAGAACCAGAGTTGAAAAGTGTATTTTTAGAAGAGCATTTTTGTTTTCTTTTGTTCTGTCCTTTCCTTCTCATTAGGGATGAGTTAAAGATGAACAACTTAGAGAGCTTAGGTGTAGAACATAATAAACATTTGGAACAGAACACCCAAATTACATAAAATTTGACAAATGTTAAGAGTTTACTCCTAAAGAACCATTTAAAACCCAGATTTAGTCAGGACAATATAGCAATGGGAGTAGCTCATTACATACAGCAAAAGACTAGAATTTGACAGCTTTCAGCTACCTTTCCAACATAAGGCTGTTATCAAGATTTTTCACAGTAAATGCTTTTAATGAAGCCCCTGTGGGCAAGTTGTCAAGGTGTACACATGCTGTTTTGCATGTTCCTCTTTAGAAAGAGATGAAAACTGCTATGAGCACCTTGGACAGCACTCCTCCACAGAAGATGAGTCCTCTGCTGCCTCTAATGACCATATCCATCAGACCATAATAATGATACAATTTCCTACTGAAGATCTTGTTGTCATCCCACAGGGGACTCAGTTACACTGAGGTATCAGAACTGTTTAGTGACAATGCCTGTAATTATGGTCTCCATTCTCTAACTTTGGAGTTTGGGGATACATTTTTATTATATAAGGATTTAGAAAGTGTTACAAAGAAACAGTCTTTTATCTCTTAGCTGGAGCAACAGTAGTACCTTGCCTGAGAACTTAACCAAATCATCAATTCATTTAAATTCTGTGATAAGTTCTACTACTGGAGAAAATACATTTCTTATAAATAAATGTTTAAAATAACATGAATACAATCAGTATGTTTGCTTTTCACAAAATTTCATGCAGCATATTTTACATACATATATCAGATCACTTGTGCAAGCAGTAATGGCATAGAGTCCCCTCATTTATTCTAAAAATGTGAGGCAAAAAGGACAGAAAATCTTTGTTCATTGCTATTATTCTTTCTCTGTTGGGGTATTATTATATTTTTCCTGTATTGAAATGATATCTGTATGGAAAATTTGAACATATGAATATTTAAGTATTGTCCATTTATAGTTTAGAAAAGGAGACTCGAAATGTGTTTTCCTGTATGATGTGTACAGACAGGAAGAGGTTTGATTCAAGTTTTTTTCATAGCAAAAGAGTAACTCTAAGTCTTGACTGATATCACTTGGGTCAGAAACAGCACTAGTTAAGTTAGGATGGGGTAACAAACAAGCTCCAAATCCAGAGTGAATCAAAACCAGCATGTTTGCTTTTGGCCCATTTCTTATGCATAGGCACTAGGAAGTTTTTACATTAGAATCCAGGAACCCAGGTTGATAAAGGCTCCAATGCTTTCCACAAATATCTTTGAAGGTTTCCCTGAGGGTCAGACCCATCTCAGTCAACCAGAAAAGGAAAGAGCTCACAACAGCCCCATGCAGGTTTCCAAGGGTCAAGGGTAGAGGTAGCCCTCATTGTCTCCACTGACACAGTGACTGATTCTACACCTATAAAGGAGAGAAAGCTCATTTTGATTAATAACCAGTAGTTTCTGCTTGATTATCTTCCATTAATGCCCTATCAATGTTCAGGCTTTATAAATGCAAGACATACATTCACTAGCAATAGTTCCAACTATATGAATTAAATACATTAAATATTTTTAGAATAGCTACAGATACTGTATAAGTGTGGGGCTTTATTATTGAATATCCAATCATCCTCAATGGTACACTCAGGAAATTTAGACAGATATAGAATGTCCTTCCCAGTGATTTGTCTGCCATTGTCCTATATTGGTGTCAGATGCTACTTGATTCTTGGATCCAGTGTGATATTTCCTGGTATAATCACCCCTTCTAATATCAATTAATCTGGTAATTTACTTTACAAAGTTTACATGCAAATTGTAAAAATTTGTTATTTCTATTATGTACAGTTTACATCTAGTCTTTATTTATCAGAAATTATATTTTTCTTATAATAAATTATATTCTTATTCTTATATACTCTGCATATGGCTATAATTTCAAAATATGTTGACTTTTAGAGCTCAATTTTCTTTTAAATTACAATATTTATTTTATTCAATAAAAATCCTTATTAAACTTATACTGGATCCCATATGCCATATTCTGAGATTACAATTTTTTAAAAAAACTACTGTGTAACATGGAGACAGGTCTATAGATGGATTAAAGAGAAATGTGAAGACAAGGTGGTTAACATGTTTCACCATGTTTTTCACTTTGGGTTATTAAGGTGGGAATGTTTTAATAATCTCTTTTGATAAATTGCAAAACTAAAATGCTTTAATCCAAATATTACTTAAAAGACTATCTATTGCCATTATTTACAAACACATTACTTCTTAGAAATAACAATTTTCTGTACTTCAATATATGTGGTTTTAAAACTACTGAATTAAAGTTTTGGGGTAGTATGAGGGAATCAAGATAGACTTCTAATTCCCCCTGCATAGAAGCTAACATGAACATAATAAACAAGGTAAATAAATAAGTCAGGAAAACACACTGCAGCAATGAGACAAAGGTGTCAAGCCTCATGTTCTAATCTTTTTGAAAGCAGTGTTCATTGAGAAAGAGACATTTTAACATTTTTAAAAGATTCTCTGATTTGATTCTATGCAGATTTTAGATTTCTCTCTCTTTGCATCTACACATAAAGAGTGCAAAAATTAAGGGTAGGTAGGAGAAGTCCTAAAAAGAAAGAAAAAGAAAAATCTTAAAAATCACACACACACACACCCCTGCAGAGTTAAAGAGGTGCAGTGATCACCTCTGAAGAGAAGAGCACTCTATTTTTTTTTTTAGTCACTTTTGTATCCTACTCAAGGCAGGAAATAAATTTTGGATCACATTCATTTACAGGCTCTAAGCTAAAATTAGGTTGAATTGATATATCTAGAGGTAATTTTCTATAGAAGTACTGAAAGCAAAAGAGACAATAAAAATAATCCTTTTAGAAAGCAAGACAGAATAAGATCTCAGGTAAAATTAGGTCTTTCAGGTGAATGGCATGCAGTTTTTCAAAGGAAAAGCATTTCAAAACTATAGTAGAAACAAACAGATCACTGGTTGCCTTGGGCTAGTGAGTAGGGAGGAGTGAATAGAATATAAAGGAAAACTAATACATTGAGTGTAAAGGAGAAGCTCTACATTTTGATAATTCTGATGTTTAAAAGACTATCAACATTTGTCCAAATTTATAAAATTGAACAAAAAGTAGCTGAATATTATGTTGTCTCTCTTGAGTTCAGTTCAGTTCAGTTGCTCAGCCATGTCCAACTCCTCACGACCCTATGGACTGCACCTCGCCAGGCTTCCCTGTCCATCACCAACTCCCAGAGCTTACTCAAACTCATGTCCTTTGAGTCCATGACACCATCCAACTATCTCATCCTCTGTTCTGCCTTCTCTTTCATCTCTGTTCATCCCTTCTCTTCCTGCCTTCAATCTTTCTTAGCACCAGGGTCTTTTCCAAGAGTCTGTTCTTCGCATCCAGTGGCCAAAATATTGGAGGTTCAGCATCAGTCCTTCCAATGAATATTCAGGACTGATCTCCTTTAGGATGGACTGGTTGGATCTCCTTGCAGTGCAAGGGACTCTCAAGAGTCTTATCTAACACCACAGTTCCAAAACCTCAATTCTTCAGTGCTCAGCTTTCTTTATGGTCCAACTCTCACATTAGTACATGACTACTGGAAAAACCATAGCTTTGACTTATGAACCTTTGTCACCTCCATAAATAGGGTTAAAAATCAAATTAACCAAGAAAGGAATATTAATCATAAAAGAATTAGCAAAAGAAGTATGGTAGTCCAGATGTTTGGAAAGGCCTCCCAACAAACCAAAGTTAGGAAAGAAGCTGAGACTTGAGTTCAAGCTTGTAGAGAAGAGGACTTGTTATAGGCAGGTTATGCCGTGGGCAATCCCCAGTGTCAGTGCTGCCCAAGTTTCTACCAGCAGCAATGTGCAGAGCTAGAGAGCCTCAAATTAAGCCAGAAACCTATGAAGAGAGCTAAAGTAGCTCAAGATAGTTGCTAGACAGAAAATGAAATAAAAACATATGCAGCCAATTTGTTTTATATATCATTGTGTCTGTTTCTGTTTTATTATTTTTATCTATTGGCTTTGTATTTTAGAATCTAGTGGGAAGGGGGAAGATTAAGGTATGGAATTAAGAGGTAAAAACTGCTATGTACAAATAGACAAGCAACAAGGAAATAGTGTTCACAAGAGGAAAAAAATAGCCATTCTTTAATATAAATTAACTTATTTTAATTGGAGGCTAATTACTTTACAATACTGTAGTGGTTTTTGCCATACATTGACATGAATCAGCCATGGGTGTACATGTGTTTCCCATCCTGAACCCTCCCTTCACCTCCCTTCTCATCCCGTCCCTCAGGGTCTTCTCAATGCACCAGCCCTGAGCACCCTGTCTCATGCATCAAACCTGGACTAGCAATCTGTTTCACATATGATAAGATACATGTTTCAATGCTATTCAGTCAAATCATCCCAGGCTCATCTTCTCCCACAGAGTCCAAAAGACTGTTCTTTACATCTGTGTCTCTTTTGCTGTCTTGCATATAGATAGGGTCATCATTGCCATCTTTCTAAATTATATATATATATATATATATGTGTGTGTGTGTGTGTGTGTGTGTGTGTGCGCATGTGTGTGTGTGTGTTAGTATTCCATATCTGTGTTTTTCTTTCTCACTTACTTCACTCTGTATAATAGGCTCCAGTTTCACATACCTCATTAGAATGGATTCAAACGCATTCTTTTTAATGGCTGAGTAATATTTCATTGTGTATATGTACCACAGCTTTCTTATCCATTCTTCTGCTGATGGACATCTAGGTTGCTTCCAAGTCCTGGCTATTATAAATAGTGCTGCGATGAACATTGGGGTACATGTGTCTCTTTCAATTCTGGTTTCCTCAGTGTGTATGCCCAGCAGTGGGATTGCTGGGTCGTATCACAGTTCTATTTCCAGTTTTTTAAGGAATCGCCACACTGTTCTCCATAGTGGCTGTACTAGTTTGCATTCCCACTAACAGTATAAGAGGGTTTCCTTTTCTCTGGACCCTCTCCAGCATTTATTGTTTGTAGACCTTTTCATAGCAGCCATTCTGACTGGCGTGAGAGGGTACCTCATTGTGGTTTTGATTTGCATAAAATAGCCATTATTTTGTTAAAACTTTAAATGGAGAATAATATATGGAAATGTTGAATGACTATGTTGTAAATCTGAAACTAATATAATATTATAAATCACTTATACTACAAAAATAATAAAGAAAATATAAGAGAAACATATAGAGAACTTAGGAGAATGAGGGATACAATGGGAAGGTGCAGCATATACATTTCCTCAAATATCTAGTATAGAGAATAAAGAGGTGGAAATCAAATATCTGAGAATAGAATGACTGAAAATTTTCCTGAAGAGATTAAAGACATAAATCCACAGGTACATGAAACATGATTTAAAGTGTACAGGATAAACACAAAGATGTTCATATGTAAAGAAATACTAAGAAATAATCGACTCAGATATTTAAAAGAAGCCAGAGGGATATATAGGATCACATACACAGGAACATTTAGGCCAATAACAGATTTCTCAGCAGCTAAACCTGAAAACCAAGTTCTATATGTGGAATAGAATGCTAGAACATTATCATTAAACACATCTTTTATATCAAGAAAAAATTTATATTTTAAAACAAAGTTCAGTAATAACAATTCTTAAATACACAAAATTTTCCATTATCCCTAGCAATCAAAACCAAAACACATTTTTTAAAATTTTATTTTATTTTTAAACTTTACATAATTGTATTAGTTTTACCAAATATCAAAATGAATCCACCACAGGTAACACATTTTTAAAATAAGTCTTTAATGAAGTGATGGGACAGAATTCCATGATCTAAGCTTTTTGAATGTTGAGTTTTAAGCCAACTTTTTCACTCTCCTCTTTCACTTTCATCAAGATTCTCTTTAGTTCTTTACTTTCTGCCATAAGGATGGTGTCATCTACGTATCTGAGGTTACTGATATTTCTTCCCGCAATCTTGATTCCAGATTGTGCTTTATTCAGCCTGGTATTTCGCATGATGTATGCTGCATAGAAGTTAAATAAAGAGTGACAACATACAGCTTGACATACTCCTTTCCCAATTTGGAACCAGTCTACTGTTCCATGTCCCATTCTAACTGTTGCTCCTTGACCTGCATACAGGTTTCTCAGGAGGCAGGTCAGGTGGTCTGGTATTCCCATCTCTTGAAGAATTTTCCACAGTTTTTGTGATCCACACAGTCAAAGGCTTTGGTGTAGTCATGAAAGTAGAAATAGATGTTTTTCTGGAACTCTCTTGCTTTTTTTTCATGACACAACAGATGTTGGGAATTTGATCTCTGGCTCCTCTGCCTTTTCTAAATCCAGCTTGAACATCTGGAAGTTCACAGTTATGTATTGTTGAAGCCTGGCTTGGAGAATTTTGAGCACTACTTTGCTAGCATGTGAGATGCATGAGTGAAATTGTGTGGTAGTTGGAGCATTCTTTGACATTGCCTTTTCTTGGGATTGAAATGAAAACTGACCTTTTCCAGTCCTGTGGCCACTGCTGAGTTTTCCAATTTTGCTGGTATATTGAGTGCAGCACTTTTACAGCATCATCTTTTAGAAATTGAAACAGCTCAACTGGAATTCCATCCCCTCCACTAACTTTGTTCACAGTGATGCTTCCTAAGGCCCACTTGACTTTGCATTCCAGGATGTCTGGCTCTGGGTGAATAATCACACCATGATGTTTATCTGGATCATGAAGATCTTTTTTGTATAGTTCTTCTATGCACTCTTGCCATCTCTTCTTAATATCTTCTGCTTCTATTAGGTCCATACCGTTTCTGTCCTTTATTGTGCCCATCTTTGCATGAAATGTTCCCTTGGTATCTCCAATTTTCTTGAAGAGCTCTCTAGTCTTTCCCATTCTATTGTTTTCCTTTATTTCTTTGCATTGATTGCTGAGGAAGGCTTTCTTATCTCTCCTTGCTATTCTTGGGAACTCTGCATTCAAAAAGGGGTATATCTTTCCTTTTCTCCTTTGCCTTTAGCTTCTCTTCTTTTCTCAGCTGTCTGTAAGGCCTCTTCAGACAATCATTTTGCCTTTTTGCATTTGTTTTTCTTGAGGATGGTCTTGATCCCTACCTCTTGTATAATGTCACAAATCTCCGACCATAGTTCTTCAGGAATTCTCTCTATCAGATCTAATCCCTGGAATCTATTTATCAGTTACACTGTATAATCATAAGGGATTTGATTTAGGTCATGACTGATTGCTCTAGTTTTTTCCCCTACTTTTTTCAATTTAAGTGACATCCTTCTACTCTTCCATCATACTTATCACTTCAGGTACTTTAACCACAATGAAATAAATTTTGAAACCAAAAGAGTTTTATAAGAATGCCTGTACCTCTGGAGAATTTTCATTCATCACTGTCCTTCAGGGATGTCCCAGGAAGGGTTAATATTGCTGCAACTCTCCATCTTTAGGTGGATTCCACCTAAAGAGAGTTCCAATTTTATTCAGAACTCTCTGTAAACCAGGCCTGAGTTTTGTCTTTCTATGTTAACTTGTAAAATGGAACTTACCATGGGGTCATATGTACAGGTCGGGGCAGAGAAGGCAGAGTAGAAAAAAGGAGAACAAGAATATTTGTGTCACTTCAGGTAGAGTACTTGTTCATTGGCTGAACACCAATCACTGATTGACCACTTCTATTAGAAGATGGTATGCTGATCTTCATGCCCAAAATTACAGCTTAGTAGGTCAGATAACTGCCCAGTTCATGATGAACAGCCCAGGTCACATGGTAACTTAATGACCCATAGTTAAGTTTTCAGTCTCTGTTGAGGCCCAGTAGTAGCCCAGGAGCTGTTTCTCAGAAGTAGAGTAGTTAGTTATCTGCAGATGATGGTAGTGCTTTTTTCCCAAATCCTAAGGATATGGGCTGTAATTCAATAGTAAGATCCTGTCAAAGGCTCCACATTGTGATCCTGTTCTCTGTTGCCACTTTAGGAGTCATTGGATCTGGTGGATCATATGGGTAAGCAGTAGAGGTGCTTATGCAGCTACCTAGTCTTTTTATAAAATCTTTTCTTGATCTTCAAAAAGACAAAGATTCTAGGTCTCATCTGAATTATAAAAACAGAGAGTCAGGGCCCCTCAATCGATTTCCAGAGTTGCTAGCTTATGAGCCTAGAATGAAAAGAAAATTCAGCTCCATTGAGAGAAAACCCTGGTTCATTCCATAAAATCTATACTATTAATCTTTCTTTCAGCCTTCACCAAAGGGACCTATAGTGTTTGTTGTTGTTGCTGTTCTTTTAAAGAGGGCAACAGTACATTGGAGAAAAGAAAATAAGCAGATCTTTCAGAGGCCACTAGATGCTGTCTCTAAACATATTAATTTAGGAGAATTAACAGTGGATGTGGTTAGAAGAGGAGTTTATGGAGATCAGGTAATCAATAGAATTGAAAAACAATTGGTTGCTGTTGTTCAGTCACTAAGTCATGTCCAACTCTTGGTACCTTGCATGTGGATGTGGGAAACTTTATTTTTTTAATACTTCTCAGTAAATACCACCAGAAGTAGTTCATTTTCAGGGGGAAAGGCCAGCAAAGTTACACTTTCAACGTACTATCTCTTGTTGCTGTTTTTCAGTCACTAAGACATATCCAATTCTTTGCATCCTTATGGACCATAGCATGCCAAGCTCCTCTGTCCTCCACTATCTCCCAGAGTTCGCTCAAATTCATGTCCATTGAGTTGGTGATGCTATCTAACCATCTTATCCTTTACCACCACCTTCTAATTTCCTGCTTCAATCTGCCCCAGCATCACGATCATTTCCAAAAAGTCAGCTCTTCACATCCAGTGCCTGAAGTATTGGAGCTTCAGCTTCAGCAACAGTCCTTCCAATGAATATTCAGGGTTGATTTCCTTTAGGATTGACTCGTTTGATCTCCTTGTAGTCCAAGGGACTCTAAAGAGTCTTTCCCAGCACCACAATTTAAAAGCATCAATTCCTTGGTCCCCAGCCTTCTTTATGGTTCAACCCTCACATCTGTACATGATTTCTGGAAAAACCATAGCTTTGACTATATGTATCTTTGTTGGCCAAGTGTTGTCTCTGCTTTTTAATATGCTGTCTAGGTTTGTCATAGATTTCCTTCCAAGGAGCAAGTGTCTTTTAATTTCAAATCTACAGTTATCATCTGCAGTGATTTTAGAGTCCAAGAAAATAAAATCTATCATTGCCATGAAATGATAGGACTAGATGCCATGATTTTAGTTTTTTAACATTAAGTTTCAAGCCAGCTTTGTCACTCTATTCTTCTAACCTTATCAACAGGATCTTAATTTATCTTCACATTCTGCTTAATTATAGTGTTATTATCTGCATGTCTGAAGCTTGTAATTTATCCAGCCAGGCATTTCACATGATGTACTCTGGTAAGACATTAAACAAGCAGGCTGACAATATCCTGACTTGTTGGACTCCTCTTCCAATTTTCAATCAATTCGTTATTCCATGTACTACTTCTAGCTTATATAAACTCCCTAGCTTTGTCATAGTTTAGTTCTCTGGGCTCATGATTATCTTTTCTTTCCATGAGATATTACTGATCCAACACATGGATAGCATTATACTGGCTGGACCTACTGAGGAAGAAGTAACAACTTTTCTGTACTTATTTGTAAGGAATTTTGTGCTGGAAAGTGGTAAATAAATCTGTTGACAATCCAAAGGCCAAACATGTCAGAGAAATTTCTAGTGGTAGAGTGATGCAAGCATGTTGAAATACCCCTTCTAAGATTCTTGCTTTTGGCCCATCCTACCATCATTTCATGGGAAATAGATGGGGAAATAGTGGAAACAGTGTCAGACTTTATTTTTTTTTGCGGGGCGGGGGGGGGGGGACTCCAAAATCACTGCAGATGGTGATTGCAGCCATGAAATTAAAAGACTCTTACTCCTTGGAAGGAAAGTTATGACCAACCTAGATAGCATATTCAAAAGCAGAGACATTACTTTGCCAACAAATGTCCATCTAATCAAGGCTGTGGTTTTTCCAGTAGTCATGTACGGATGTGAGAGTTGGACTGTGAAGAAAGCTGAGCGCCAAAGAATTGATGCTTTTGAACTGTGGTATTGGAGAAGACTCTTGAGAGTCCCTTGGACTGCAAGGAGATCCAACCAGTCCATTCTAAAGGAGATCAATCCCGGGTGTTCTTTGGAGGGAATGATGCTAAAGCTAAAACTCCAGTACTTTGGCCACTTCATATGAAGAGTTGACTCATTGGAAAATACTCTGATGCTGGGAGGGATTGGGGGCAGGATGAGAAGGGGATAACAGAGGACGAGATGGCTGGATGGCATCACCAACTCAATGGACGTGAGTTTGAGTGAACTCTGGGAGTTGGTGATGGACAGGGAGGCCTGAAGTGCTGAAATTCATGGGGTCACAAAGAGTCGGATACGACTGAGCAGCTGAACTAAACTGATAACCAAAAAGAAGAAAATTGGAGGTATCAAAGGAACTTTTCATTAAAGGATGGTCACAATAAAGGACAGAAATAGTAAGGACCTAACAGAATCAGAAGAGATTAAGAAAAGGTGGCAAGAATACACGGAAAAAGTATGCAAGAAAGATCTTAATAACCCAGATCACCAGGATGATGTGGTCATTCACCTAGAGCCAGACATCCTGGAATATATTGTCAAGTGGGCCTTAGGAAGCATTACTATAAACAAAGCTAGCAGAGGTGACAGAATTCCGACTGAATTATTTGAAATTCTAAAAGATGATGCTGATAAAGTGCTGCACTCAATATGTCAGCAAATTTGGAAATCTCAGCAGTGGCCACAGGACTGGAAAGTTCAATTGTCATTCCAATCCCAAAGAAGAACAATGTCAAAAAATGTTCAAACTACCATAGGATGGAGTTCATTTGACATGTTTAAAAAGCTCAAAATCCTTCAATCTAGTCTTCAACAGTACATGAACCAAGAACTTCCAGATATACAGTTGGATTTTGAAGAGATTGAACAATCAGAGATCAAATTTCCAACATTCATTGTATCATGGGCAAAGAAAAGGAATCCCATAAAACATTTATTTATGCTTCATTGACTTATGCTAAATTCTTTGTCTATGTGGATCACAATTAGATTGTGGAAAACTTTTTAAAGAGGTGGAAACACCAGACCACTGTACCTGTCTCCTGATAAACCTGTATGTGTGTCAAGAAGCAACAGTTAGAACCAGACATGGAACAACTGACTGATTTAAAATTAGGAAAGAAGTACAACAAGGCTGTATATTCTCACCTTGCTTATTTAGCTTCTATACAGTGTACATCATGCAAAATGCCAGGCTGGATGAATCTCAACCTGGAATCAAGCTTACCAGGAGAAATAGAAACAACCTCAGATATGCAGATAATACCATTCTAATGGAGAAATTGAAGAGAAACTAAATAGCCTCTTGATGAGGGTTAAAAAAGAGAGTGAAAAAGCTGGTTTGAAACTCAACATTAAAAAGCTGGAGATCATGTCATCCAGTCTCATCACTTCATGGCAAATACATGGAGAAAAAATAGATACAGTGACAGATTTTATTTTCTTGGGCTCCAAAATCACTGTGGACTGTGTCTGGGGCCATGAAATTAAAAGATGCCTTCTCCTTGGAAGGAAAGCTATGATAAACCTAGACAGCATATTAAGAAACAGAGACATCATTTTGATGGCAAAGATCCATAGAGTCAAAGCTATTATTTTGACAGTAGTCATGTATTGATATAAGGTGGAACAATAAAGACTGAGCACCAAAAAACTGATGCTTTCAAACTGTAGGGCTGGAGAAGTCTCTTGAGAGTCTTGGACTGCTAAGAGATCAAATAAATCAATCTGAAAGGAAATCAACCCTGAATATTCATTGGAAAGACTGTTGCTAAAGCTGAATCTCCATTTCTTTGGCTACCTGCTGCGAAGAGCCACCTCATGGGAAAACATCCTGATGCTGGGAAACTGCAAAGAGCCAATTCATTGGAAAATACTCTGATGCTGGGAAAGATTGAAAACAAAAGGAGAAGGTAGCAGCACAGTATGTGATGGTTAGATAGCATTATCAACTCAATTGACATAAATTTGAGCAAATTCCAGGAGATGATGGGGGACAGAGAGGTCTGGCATTCTACAATCCATGGAGTTGCAAATAGTCAGGCATGACTTAGCAACTGAACAACAACAACAAAAGGCTCAATAACTAGAGGGTCTTCTTGACTTTTTGAACTTTTACTGTGTTCTTCCAACACATTTAATGAGTAATTTGAAAATCTGCTAGTTTTGAGTTTGGACCAGGACAAGAGAAATTTTTTATTTTTATAGACCAAGTAATAATGTAGTAGGCTTCTTAACTATTTCACTTGTAAGAATATTGCCAGTGAATTTAAATTTCTTGCTTTGTTGCTAAAGAATTTCAAGATGAAATGATAGGTTAAGAGTTGGATTTATTTAGAAAGAAGCACACTCCACAGACAGAGCATGGTCTGTCACAGAAGGTGACAGAGTATTGAAATATGGCAGTTAGTTTTGTAGGCTGGGTAATTTCATTGTAGTGAATTAGGAAAATCAAGTAGTTGTCTTTAACTGGAGCACATCTCTCATGGGTCATACTTTAAGATGTCTGGTAAGGCTTCAGCCTAGTTGTAAGTCTAGAAGCAAGGAATGGTGCTCTGGTGGGTCCTGAGGACATCAACAGTGTATTGTAAAGTATCTGCCCTAAAGGAAGTTGTTATAGTTTCCTCATGTATCCCTTACTGGAGTTAGGGAGGCATCTAGCAAAGAAGACTCATCAGAACTTAGGGTCTCACTGTCTCATTTTCCTCAGTCTTTTCTGATATGGCCTCATCCTAACAGAGAATCTCATTCTTTCTCAAATCTGTACTTCTAACATTAGACACTGTACAAAGTTTGGTGTTCAGCTTACTTTATAATCCAGTCAGTACAGGATGAGGTTTTTTCATTTCACTGCCAGTTGTTTCAGCCCTGTAGCTACAGGAGTTAAACATCCCCTCCAGGGAACACATAGAAAGTTTCAGGTACCTTATGTGTCACTTGAGTTGGGAATTTAAATTGCTAACCTCATTATTTTCAATCATCACTTCATCTAAGGATACTAGAAAAAAACAGGCAACCTCATTCAACTTATGTTTTCCAAAAACAGTCAAAATACACCCAGATTCTTGTTTCTTATAAGTGATTGATTTAGGGGTGTGCAATGGAATTGTTTTGCATATATCAGTTGCCATGGTCTATCAGTGCTTTTTCTTTTTTTAACTATTGGACATAGAATCATTAACTTCTTTACACCTAGTTAGTTTGGAGAGCTAATTACAGAAACCTTAGAACTGATTATGAATTTTTTTTCCCCTAAAATTCTCTTCCTTTTAGAATACTTTTATACTAAAACTTAGTCAAAGATAAGATACAGAAAGATGATGGATAGATAGGTAGATGGATAGAGTTTACTATAAGAAAACTGGTTTAGACAATTATGCTCAATGTACACAGAATTCCATGATATGCAGTTTGAAGGCCAGAAAGCTAGGAGAGATGATGGTGTAAGTTCCAGTCTGAGTTAGATGGCAGGATAAGACAGATATCTCAGTTTGAAGACCATGAGGTAGAGAGCAAATTCTCTCTTGTCAGGCCTTTGGTTCTATGCAGGCCTTCAATAAACTGGATGAGACACATCTCTATTGGAGAATGTGGCTTTATTTAATCTATAAATTTAAATACTAATCTCATCAGGAAACACTTACAGATACACCCAGAATAAACATTTAATCAAATATCTGGGCAAACCAAGGCCAGTTAGGTTGAAGCATGAACTATTACATGCATAATTTTAAAATGCTTAGAAATGAATATAAAAATAGTAGTTAAAGGTAAAATTATTTTAAAATGCTTACTTCAGAAAAAAGAATAAAAATTAATGAGTATATTTTCTAATTGAAAAATGATAAAATATATTTTAAATTTAAAATAGATACAAAGATTAGAATAAGCATGATAAACATAGATGCAATGGGTAGGATTTTCAAAACTAAAAATTGATTGGGTGAAATGGCTAATAACATAGACAAATATTTTTTAATAGTGATTAAGAACAAAACATTGGAGGCAAGTTAAAATATATTAGCAGAAAAATAAGCAACTAATGGCCTTTTTGTGAAACTTAATTTCGTGTATGCCAAAATCAGACTTACTTTGTCTGTTTTCAGACCATGTTGAGTAATGTGGTTTGTTGGTCCTCACCCTTTTTAGTTCAATGAGAGACCTTCTGATGAACAATTTATGGTAAAGAATGCCTCGTTGGCCTGGTCCAAAAAAAAAAAAAAATAGAATTCTGTTGTGATTTAAGGCTCTTTTGACTCAGTGATTCTTTCTTGGAGGTGATGGAATTCCAGCTGAGCTATTTCAAATTCTAAAAGATGATGCTATGAAAGTGTTGCACTCAATATGCCAGCAAAACTTGAAACCTCAGCATTGGTCACAGGACTGGAAAAGGTCAGTTTTCATTCCAATATCAAAGGAAGGCAATACCAAAGAATGCTCAAACTACCACAATTGCACTCATCTCACATGTTAGCAAAGTAATGCTCAAAATTCTCCAAGCCAGGCTTCAACAGTACATAACTGCGAACTTCCAGATGTTCAAGCTGGATTTAGAAAAGGCAGAGGAGCCAGAGATCAAATTGCCAACATCCATTGTGTCAAGAAAAAAAGCAAGAGAGTTCCAGAAAAACATTTACTTCTGCTTTCTTGACTACACCAAAGCCTTTGACTGTGTGGATCACAACAAATTATGGAAAATTCTTCAAGAGATGGGCATATCAGACCACCTGACCTGCCTCCTGAGAAATCTGTATGCAGGTCAAGAAACACCATTTAGAACTGGACATGGAATAACAGACTAGTTCCAAATAATGAAAGGAGTATATCGAGGCTATGTATTGTCACCCTGCTTATTTAACTTATATGCAGAGTACATCATGCAAAATGCCAGGCTGGATGAAGCACAGGGTGGAATCAAGATTGCCAGGAGAGATAGCGATAACCTCAGATATGCAGATGGCACCACCCTTATGGCAGAAAGCAAATAACTAAAGAGCCTCTTGATGAAAATGAAAGAGGAGAGTGAGAAAGTTGGCTTAAAACTCAACATTCAGAAAACTAACATCATGGCATCTGGTCCCATCACTTCATGGCAAATAGATGGGGAAACAATGGAAACAGGGAAATACTTTATTTTGGGGGCTCCAAAATCATTGCAGATGGTGACTGCAACCATGAAATTAAAAGATGCTTGCTTCTTGGAAGCAAAGCTATGGCAAACCTAGACAGCATATTAAAACGCAGAGACATTACTTTGCCAACAAAAGTCCTTCTAGTCAAAGTGATGGTTTTTCTGATAGTCATGTATAGATACAAGATTTGGACTATAAACAAAGCTGAGCATCAAAGAATTGATGGTTTTGAACAGTGGTGTTGGAGAAGACTTCAGAGTCCCTTGGACTGAAAGGAAATCCAACCAGTCAATCTTAAAGGACATCAATCCTGAATATTCATTGGAAGGACTAATGCTGAAACTTAAACTCTAATACTTTGGCTACTTGATGCAAAGAACTGACACATTGGAAAGAACCCTGATGCCTGGCAACATTGAAGGCAGGAGAAGGGAATGCCAGAGGATGAGATGATTGAATGGCATCACCAACTCGATGGACATGAGTTTAAACAAGCTCCAGGATTTGGTGATGGCCAGGGAAGCCTGGTGTGCTGCAGTCCATGGGGTCACAAAGAGTCAGACATGACTGACTGACTGAACTGAGCTGAACTCCAAGCATGACAAATCTCTTGTTGTTTTCTTAAGGGTCTCCCTACCTACTCCTACTTCTTCTTTTTATTTTGGTTTAGAAGTATTTCCTGGAATAAATTTCATAGAGATCTAATTCAGTCCAATCTGCTTCTCAGAGGGACTTGCCTGACATCTATGATAATCATAATGACTGGAACAGTAGGCATTAAGAGGTGCTTGAGAACTTGCCCATCTACTGTCCACCTGGAAAATAGTTCCCCATTCTCAATTGAAGGTAGGACTTAGACAATCCTGGGCACAATTTGGTGGCCTAATTACTGAAAATTTTACTGGAAGTGGCCTGAGAAAATTCCCAAGTGACCAAAATACCTTTGACTGTGTAATAATGCAGGCATTAAAATAAAATGGGTTGGGAGGAAATTCTTTAAAAGATTGCAGAAGCAATCTTTATTGGTTATTACTGAGTTACACTGACATTCTGTAGAGAAATTATGAGAAGCTGAAAAGATTAATAATTCAGGTATATATGGGAGCCAGAGGATTTTTTTTTTTTTTTTTTTTTTTAGTTTATAAAATTCCCACCCATATCTCTTACAGTAGAAATGTATAACTTAGGAACAGGATTTGATGGTTTGAGTCAGAAATTTCCATTATTAAATGCTCATTCAAAAATTAGATGAAGATTCTAGCTGGGAAAACCTAGGACACTTAGACATGGGAATGTGACATCTGGATGAATCTCTGCAAGAATTTTGACTTTTCAGACCCTCTTGGATCTTAGAAACTTTCTAGCATAACTCACTCATTTCCCAGTAATATTACTTCCTTTCTTAGTACAGGAAAGATCTGGAGAAATCACAAAATGGAAATATCACCATCAGATATTTTCCACACCTCCTCTCCTGACTGCCAGGCTGGAAAAAAAAAAAATCCAGAATAATCCAGTTCTGGATGTGTCAAGGAAGTTATAAGAAGTAGCTATCTACATTGGTAGAAACAAGAGGAATACCCACCCATGGGGTTGAATTTTTTTTTTTTTTTTAATGTATCATTTGTTTTGCTTTCTTGTGGTTTTTTAATTTTTATTTTTTTTCTTTTTCTTTTTTTTAAATTTTATTTTATTTTTAAACTTTACAATATTGTATTAGTTTTGCCAAATATTGAAATGAATCCACCACAGGTATACCCGCGTTCCCCATCCTGAACCCACCTCCCTCCTCCTTCCCCTACCCTCCCTCTGGGTCGTCCCAGTGCACCTGCCCCAAGCATCTAGTACCGTGCATCGAACCTGGACTGGCGACTCGTTTCATACATGATATTATACATGTTTCAATGCTATTCTCCCAAATCTCCCCACCCTCTCCCTCTCCCACAGAGTCCATAAGACTGATCTATACATCGGTGTCTCTTTTGCTGTCTCGTACACAGGGTTATTGTTACCATCTTTCTAAATTCCATATATATGTGTTAGTATACTGTATTGGTGTTTTTCTTTCTGTCTTACTTCACTCTGTATAATAGGTTCCAGTTTTATCCATCTCATTAGAACTGATTCAAATGTATTCTTTTTAATGGCTGAGTAATACTCCATTGTGTATATGTACCATAGCTTTCTTATTCAATCATCTGCTGATGGGCATCTAGGCTGCTTCCATGTCCTGGCTATTATAAACAGTGCCGTGATGAACATTGGGGTACACGTGTCTCTTTCCCTTCTGGTTTCCTCAGTGTGTATGCCCAGCAGTGGGATTTTTTTGAGTGGTCAATAAAGGGAAGCAAAATTTAAGACTGGATATGCAAGAATTAATTGATTTGTGCTCACTTTCTTGATATATGAGATTTAACACCCTTGTGATCACTCCAGGGGTGGGGACAATCTACAGCTGGAGTGATGTAGAGAAGTCTGGAGGAAGCAATGACTCATACTGAGCCAAGTGTGCAAGACCTGAGTTGTCTTAGTGGGTTTTAGAAGGAAAAATAAAAAGGCTAAAGGAAGTGAAAATATTGAGTTGGGCATATTATGTAAGGCCAGAATATCAACAGAAGATTATCTTCCATTGGAAAGGCAGGACCCAATATTCTCCCAAGACTATCAGGAAAGTGCTCATGAGAGGGAAACCAGCATAACTACAATGTTCAGCTTTGGATCTCCTCTGAAAGCCAGGGCTGGTGTTAGCTCTAGTCACAGATCTGGCCTACTTAATATCATTAAGGCCAATGGGGTTGAACTAATAGGAATCAAGTGATCATAAGTCCACTGAGTCGGCAGTCCCAAACTAGGGTCAGTTCTTTTCCTGAGTGTCTTTGTCTGCTAGGGATGCTTTAACAAATATAACAGACTGAGTAGCTTAAACATAAAAAATTATTTATTTTTACATAGTTTAGGAGATTGGGAAGTCCAAGATCAAGGTTCTGGTCAATCTGATTTCTTGTGAGACCTCTTTTCCTGACCAGTAGACAGCTGCTTGTTTACTAAATTCTCACATGGCCCTTTTTTGATGTGTTTTTGCAGAGAGAAAGAGCAGGAAATTTCTCTTTCTTCCTCTTCATATAATGATACCAATACTATCATATTAAGGCCCCACCCTCATGACTTAATTTAACTTTCACTACCTCCTAAAGGCGCTATCTTCAAACAGAGTCACACTGTTGGTTAATATTTCAACATATGGCATCTAGAGAAACACAGTCCTATTCTACAACACAGCTAAGTCACTTCAGTCATGTCCGACTCTGTGCGACCCCATAGATGGCAGCCCACCAGGCTCCCCCATCCCTGGGATTCTCCAGGCAAGAACACTGGAGTGGGTTACCATTTCCTTTTCCATCTACAACACTGAGTTTGTTAATTGGCACAGACATATTTGACAGTTGAAATAACTCAAGATGTGGTCTTTAACACATGTCCTCTCATGCTCAGTCACCCAGTCTAGTCTGACTCTTTGCAACCCCTTGGACTGTAGCCCACCAGGCTCCTCTGTTCATGGAATTTTACAAGTAAGAATACTGGGCTGGGTTGCCATTTCCTCCTTCAGGGAATCTTCCCAACCTGGGGAATGAACCCATTCTCCTGCATCTCTTGCATTAGCTGGCAGATTCTTTACCACTGAACAACCTGGGAAGCCCCTAACATGTATGACAAGAGCTATTAATAGTGGGGAAGATCAAGTGGAGCCTCTGAGCTAACGGCCCCCTACCTCCTCCCCTTGAAGCCAAGAGAGTGAATCAAAAACCAAATCACGTTCTTGAAAGGATGATGGAGATTAGTGACATCATTAAAGATACAAAAGATGCAGGAGAAGTAGTCTCTGTCACATCACCATTTAATTCACCAATCTGACTTCGACAGAAATTGAATCTTTGAGAAAGACAGTAGATTCAACCAAGGAGGAGCCACTGGAGTGGCTGTTATGTTTGGTGCTATCATTGCCAGGATAGATTAAAAAAACCTTGGCATGCTACAAATTAGGCATTGATTTGGTGAGGTTTTTTTTTTTTTTTTTTCTTTTATGCTTTTCAGTTAAGAGGATCAGATGAGTTCACATTCATATGAAATGGACAATAATGTTCATTTATAAATTTTTTTCAAAAGGCTACGCTAACATTTCTGCTTTCTGTAATAATATGATCCCCAAAAATCTGAATCACGTGGGCATCCGTGATGCATGATATTGATGACATCATGCTGTCTAGACAGGACAAGCAGTTAAGTGGCCCTTATGCCAAACATCTTGGTAATACATGTGTTCCAGATCTTGGAAGATTAGCTCTATGAAATATCAGGGATATGGTACTCAGTAAAATTTTAGAATCCAGTGGTCAGGGATTTGCAACATAATCCTTGAAATAAAATACATATTTTTGTATTTGCAGACCCCTGAATTGTTGCAGAGAAGGAAGCAACTAGCAGGCTTATTTTGCTTCTGGAGATGACTCCTTTCCACCATAGGTATAGTGTGCATCTGCACCTCCCCCATACTGTGAGACATGAAGACTGTCAAACTTGGGTGCAACCCAGAATAATGCAATGCTCTGTGGCAAGTCCAGGCTACAGAGCCAAACACCCTGAAGCATGGACTTTATGAGCTGCCAGCACTGTGGTATTGTGGATCTCTCTTGATGGGAAAAGATGCACTTTGGAGTTTATGGCCAGTTCCTGTGGAAGAATCACAAAGCTGGTCCCTAGGGTACTGGGAGAGTGTCATGTTTTTAGCAGCAAAGAATTAAAGTGAAAGTGAACTTGCTCAGTCGTGTCCAACTCTTTGCAACCCATGGACTGTAACCTACCAGGCCTGTCCGTCCATGGAATTGTCAAGGAAAGATTACTTGGGTGGATTGTCATTTCCTTCTCCAGGGAAGCAAAGAATTAGATACCTTAAAAAAAATATTGGAATATATTTGCTTTACAATTTTCTGCCAGTTTCTGCTGTTCAGCAAAGTGAATTGGCTATACATATACATATATCCCCCAGGATGAGATTAGATACTTTAGAAATATCATTTGCAAAGGTAAATCAAGCCATATAATTATACGAAATAATTTACAGAGAATGGAGAGATAGAAAGTCAAACTGGGCCAAATTTTGAGCTCTGTGTCATTCCTACATTTACTACATAAAATACAAAGCAAGATCACATATTTTCATGTTCAGAAACTCAAAGTGTGTTTATAGCTTTATTTTTAATCTTTTTACAAAGGGAAAAAAAAAAAGGGGGGGAGGGAGGAGGGTTCAGGATGGGGAACACGTGTATACCTATGGAGGATTCATGCTGATATATGGCAAAACCAATACAATATTGTAAAGTTAAAAAATAAAATTAAAAAAAAGAAAACAACAACAACAACAACAACAACACAGTATTGCAGTCAACTCAAAACATGTAATGCCATGTTGAAGAGTTGTTTTAGCTGTTTTTTAGAATGAAGAAAATAAAAACAAAAATGAAGAGTGATTTTATTTACAAATTGAGTGAACACTGATGGTGGTGGTTTAGTCGTCAAGTCATGTCTGACTCTTGCAACCTCATGGACTGCAGCCAGCCAGACTCTTCTGTCCATGGGCTTTTCCAGGCAAGTATACTGGAGTGGGTTGCCATTTCCTTCTCCAGAGGTCTCCTGAATTGCAGGCAGATGATTTACCAACTGAGCTATGAAGGAAGTAGGAACAGTAGGAAGTTCCATATTTTGTTAACATCTTTCTTATCATTTCCACCACCCAAAAATATAACTTCTGAAAAGTTTCCCAAAAGAAAAACAGTGGAAGCCTTTGGAGTTAATGCAAACCTCAGTGTTATTCAGTTCAGTCCAGTTCAGTTGCTCAGTCATGTCTGACTCTTTGTGACCCCATAGAATGCAGCACACCAGGCCTCCCTGTCCATCATCAACTCCTGGAGTTTACCCAAACTCATGTCCATTGCGTCAGTGATGCCATCCAACCATCTCATGCTCTGTTGCCCGCTTCTCCTCCTGCCGTCAATCTTTCCCAGCATTAGGGTCTTTTCAAATGAGTCAGCTCTTTGCATCAGGTGGCCAAAGTATTGGAGCTTCAGCATCAGCATCAGTCTATCCAAGGACTCAGGACTGCTCTCATTTAGGATGGACTGGTTGGATCTTCTTGCAGTCCAAGGGACTCTCAAGAGTCTCCTCCAACACCACAGTTCAGAAGTATCCATTCTTCAGCACTCAACTTTATAGTCCAACTCTCACATCCACACATGACTACTGAAAAAAAACATAGCCTTGACTAGATGGACCTTTGTTGGCAAAGTAACGTCTATGCTTTTTAATATGCTGTCTAGGTTGGTCATAACTTTCCTTCCAATGAGTAAGCGTCTTTTAATTTCATGGATGCAGTCACCATCTGCAGTGATTTTGGAGCCCTCCAAAATAAATTCAGCCACAGTTTCCATTGTTTCCCCATCTATTTGCCATGAAGTGATGGGACCAGATGCCATGATCTTAGTTTTCTGAGTGTTGAGCTTTAAGCCAACATTTTGACCTTCCTCTTTCAATTTCATCAAGAAGCTCTTTAGTTCTTCTTCACTTTCTGCCATAAGGGTGGTGTCATCTGCATATCTGAGATTATTGATATTTCTCCAAGCAATCTTGATTCCAGCTTGTGCTTCATCCAGCCCAGTGTTTCTCATGATGTATTCTGCATATAAGTTAAAATAAGCAGGGTGACAATATACAGCCTTGACATACTCTTTTTCCTATTTGGAGCCAGTCTATTGTTCCATGTCTAGTTCTAACTGTTGCTTCCTGACCTGCATACAGATTTCTCAAGAGGCAGGTCAACATTATTAGGTTGGTGCAAACATAATTTCAGTTTCAGACCATGAATTCTAAATCAATATAACTAGAGTCAAACACATCTTTATTAATCAAAATAGAAGCCATTACAATCAACATATTTTTGCTAATAAGAAATGTTTCTTTATTCCTGTAGCATAAAAATCCATGCTTTGGGATTTGACAAATTTTTGGAAAGCATTTTCTGCCTCCTACTGGTTTTGGAAGCTTTTTCCCTGCAAAATGTTGTTGAGATGCCTGAAGAAATGGTAGGTGGTTGGCAGGAGGTCAGGTGAATATGGCAGTTGAGGCAAAAATTCATAGCCCAATGCATTCAATTTTTGAAGCATTGGTTCTGTGTGATGTGTGGTCAGGCATTATCATGGAAAAGAATTGGTTCTTTCTGTTGATCAATGCCAGTTGCAGGTAGTTTTCTGTGCATCTCATCAATTTACTAAGCATACTTCTCAAATTAATGGTTTTACCAGGATTCAGAAAGCTGTAGTGGCTGAGAATGGTAGCATACCACCAAATAGTGACAACGACCTTTTATGGTTTAAGTTTGGCTTTGGCAAGTGCTTTGTAGCTTCTTCTCAGTCCAGCCACTGAACTGTTCATCACTGGTTGTTGTACAAAATCCACTTTTCATCGCACATTACAATCCAATCGAGGAATGGTTCTCTGTTGCATGGATAAGACATGATGACACTTCAAAGCCATGAATTTTTTGAGCTCATGAGGCATCCACCTACTGAGCTTTTTTATCTTTCCAATTTGCTACAAATGCTGGATGACCATATTATGGTCAACTTTGAGTTCTTCAGCAACTTCTCATGTAGTGTAAGAGGGTCAGCTTTGATGATGGCTCTCAATTGGTCATTGTCAACTTCCAATGGCCATCCACTATGCTCCTTATCTTCAGGGCTCTAGCCTCCTTTGCAAAACTTCTTGAGCCACAACTGCACTATATATTTGTTAGCAATTCTCGGGCCCAGTGCATTGTTGGTATTGCAAGTTGTCTCTGCTGCTTTATGACCCATTTTGAACCCGAATAAGAAAATTACTTGAATCTGCTTTTTGTCTAACATCATTTCTGTAGTCTAAAGCAAATACAAAATAAATAGCAAGCAATAAGTCATTAGCAAAAACAAATAAACTGAGAAATATGCATTAAAATTACGTACAACATAACTACATTTGTTTAAGAATGTTAGTCCAATATCAAATGGCAAATTTTAGCAGTGCAAAACTACAATTACTTCTGCATCAATCTAAATAACGTTTAGATTTCAGATGACTAAAGACAGTCTCAGTAATAAAACAATTTGGAAGACATATCATTCTTATTGCTTATATTGAATGAGATGAAAATGCAATACAAGCACTCTACCACTAATAATTGGTAACTATCAGTTTTAGAATTGTCTCAACCTCACCAGACAGCAGGTAGACTGTCTAATTTTTTCCTCCATGATTTTTACATACATTGATCCAAAGTATTCCTATATAGATAAAGAGATTTATAAAAAAGAGTGTGAGCAATGTATGTTTATATTTAAGTGAAATATATCACTACTTTATAATTAATGTTAATTTTACTCAAATTTAAACATGTTTCTGATTTCATAACTTTTTAATTAGAAAAATATTTCTATAAAATCTGAAAGCATCTGCCAAATTCTTAGATTCCATTCTGATGAAAATGAATGGATCCTTTCTTAATGTGAAAACTGGTGTAATGATGTAGACAGATAGTATGAGAGAAGTACGAAGGAAGTCAGGAGGGAGAAAGATGTATAGAAGAGGGAGTGAGTAAAGGGCAAATGCTATCTTTGGTCATAAAACCCTCTCATTACACTCAAACAAAATAGGAATGGCTTCTACCTCCATACTCATGTAGCATTATTTTGGATACACTAGCAGACCCAGTTAGTCAAAATTAATGAGTGTGTATGTGCTTTGGAACAATGTATAGCATACATATATACAGTGTTTTATACTGTTAAATGAAATAAAATGAGACTTTTTAAAGGAGATAGATTAGATAATGTATAGCTTCAAAGATCAAGAAAATCAACTGAAAATGTATTAGGAACAATGTGAGAATACAGTATTGCAAATACTTTCCTTTATAGATGATGCAATAATTATTTGAAAATTATAAATATCACACTCAAAACAGAAAATAAAACTTAATTTTGAATACTGAACTCAATAAATATGTGAGATACATTGAAGAAGGAAATGGCAACCCACTCCAGTACTCTTGCCTGGAAAATTCAATGGATGGAGGAGCCTGGTAGGCTATAAAGTATAAAGACATCTAAAAGCTTTACTGAGTTCCATAAAAGTATTTTACCAATGATCATAGAGAAAAATAAGTCTTTTGGTAGTTATTTGGCTGTATCGTATGTCTTGTCTCATGATTTTTATATTTGGGGTGAAGGAATATCCTATGATTCATTCAATAACAGAAAATAAAATTGTAGTCAATGCATTTTGCTCAATACATGTAATAGTATAAAGAAAACTTTAAATGCAATATTAATTATTTTGTTCTCAAATTATGACTGAAACAAGCAAATAATAGGTCAAAATGCTTTAAATAAAGATGAAAAATTATATATTTTATTTTTAACAAACAGAAAAAAAAGAATGATGTGTCTTCCATTTCTGTTTCTGACTCATACAAAACTTGGAAGTGAATATCAACAATTCTTTTTAGACCCACTGGAGAACTAGGTCACAGTGCAAACTTCTACCCTTAAAACTGGAGATACAGGTGGATACATGAGAATCACAGCTTACCAGGAGAAGAATCCTGAAGAGTCAGAAACTGCAGAAACATTTAAACTGATTGATGAACTGCTGGAGGCTCAGTGTGAATGAGCTTGAGAGTGAAAATTCAGGGCCCAGTTCTTACTAAAGCCCCACATTTTCCTGAATTTTAATTCCAAGAGACAGATCAGGTTTTCACTAAGGATTTAAGAAAATTTCACCATGCATCAGGCAGAGGGAGGGTAAAAGAAACAATTTTAAAATACACTCCCAACATTCTGTTCTTCACTATATTCTCTGTAACAAAGGCCACCCCTCAAAGGAAACTACTTTATCAGTCTTATTTGACCTTGGTGAAGGGCAACTAGGCAACTCCAGCTCACTTTAGCCTTCCTGCCTCACAAAATGAAGAAAAATAAATAAATAAAGAAGCTAAGAAAATATTCTGAAAGTCACAGACCAGGGACTCTTTTGCCTGGTGGGGATAGGGAGAGAAAAAAGAGGAAAGAGAAGAGACCACAGAGATTTCATCAAAAGATTATAGACTCCTTCAGCACTGCAGGGCTTTGGGATAATAACAGTGGGTTACATAAGGGAGAACTGGAAGACACAAAATTTATTTTAAAAGGAGTTTATAGGGAAATTTAGTACCTACAGCAGAGAAAATATCAAGAATACTTGAAGAAAGTTAAGCTTCTGACACCTACAACTACAGCAAAAATTAAACTCAGCATGGCTCCTAGCCAGATAAACAGGAAACCTCACACTTTCAGGATTATTTACTTCAGTTCCTTTGACTGATTGCATCATGCTTGACTTCCAACAAAATCACAGGGCATGATAAAAGGGGAAAAAAAAAAAAGAGTCTGAAGAAACGGAATAAGCATTAGACGAGACACAGATAAGAGAAATCTTGAGTTTGTCATATCATAAATTTAAAATATGCTGTGATTAATATGCCAAGGGCTTTAATGGAAAAAATGGATAATGAGAGAACAGATTGCTAATGTAAGGAGATGGAAAATTTATGAAAGACTCAAAAGAAAAGCTGGAAATAAAAAGTACTAAAAACTGCTCATCAGTAGACTGGAAAGCAGAAGAAAGATTCAGTGAACCTAATGATATGTCAATGACTTCCCTGGTAGCTCAGTGGGTGCAGGAGACCTGGGTTCGATCCCTGGGTTGGGAAGATTCCTTGGAGGAGGGCATGACAACCTATTCCAGTATTCTTGTCTAGAGAATCTCCATGGACAGAGGAGCCTGGCGGGCTGCAGTCCATGGAGTCGCAAAAAGTCAGACATCACTGAGCAACTAAATACAACAGATATTTCCAAAACTGAAACAACAACAAAAAAAGATTTAATAGGGTGTCCAAGAACTGTGAGACAACCACAAAAGATGTAGCATGTGTGTAATAGGAGTACTATTAAAAGAACAAAATAAAGAAGCAAAAAATAATTGAAGCAATAATGACTAAGAATTTTCCAAAATTAATGAATGTCACCAAACCACATATCCAGGAAACTCAGAGAACATTAAGCAAGATAAAAACCCCAGCCAACTTACCCAGGTATATCATATTTAAGCAATGTGTGTGTGTGTGCTCAGTCACTAAATCATGTCTAACTCTAGTTTGCCAGGCTCCTCTGTCTATGGGATTTTCCAGGCATGACTACTGAAGCAGGTTGCCATTTCCTCCTCCGGAGGATCTCCCCAATTCAGGGATGGAACTTGTGTCTCCTGTGTCTGCTGCATTGGCAGGCAGGTTTTTTACCACCAAGCTCCTAGGTAAGAAGCTAAAAACCACAGCTCATTCACCCAAGTATATCATATGTAAAGCATTTCCCTGGTGGTATGTGTGTGTGTGTGTGTGTGTGTGTGTGTGTATGTGTGTATATATATATATATATATATATATATATATATATATATATATACACCCCCATGAAAGATGAAAGTGATCATATTTAACCTGAAGGAAAAAAAAAAGAGAGACTAGAAAAATCTTGAAATAAGTTAGAAGGATGGTGGTAGTATTATCTATAGGGGAAGAATAAAGGAATAAGACTTCTCTTTACAAGTTATGAGGAAAGAGGGAATGGAATAAAATATTTTAAATAGTAGAAGAAACAACGACAACAAAAACCCCCAACTAGAATTCTTAATCTATCAAAATTATCCTTCAAAAGTGAAGGAGAAACAAAGATTTTCTGATACAAATAAACACTGAAGGAATTTATCACCAGTAAAATGTTAAAATATGTGAGAAATTCAGATCTACATGAAAAAGGAAGAGCATCAGAGAATTAACAAATAAAGTTATGTAAAATCTTATACTTTTCTAATTTCTAAATGATGCAATTAATAATTGTTATTTCATAGTAATACCAGCACCAATGCTTCATGATTGTAGTATATGGATTGTAGTATATGGATCAGTGAAAGGTTATAGGGATGAAAGAAAGGAATGGAGAATATTCAGTTATAAAATGCCTGAAACACTTATGAGGTAGTATCCTGTTACCTGAAAGAGGATTTATACTAGTCATAAATGTGCATTTTCAACACAAAACCATCATGTGAAATTTCAAAAAAGGGGACTTCCCTAGTGGTCCAGTGGCTAAGACCTGGCACTCCCATTGCGGGGGACCCAAGTTCAATCCCTGATCAGGGAACTGGATCCCACATGCTGCAACTAAGACTAAGCACAGCCAAATAAATAAACAAATATTTCAGAAAAAAGTTAAAAGAGAGAATGTAAGCAATAGAGTAAGAGAAGAGAGAAAACTGAGTAAATAATATCATTCAGTTTAAATCATTGAAGGCAGGAAAAGAATGGCAGTTAAAAACATAAAGAAACAAAGAACAAAAGCAATAATAGAATACAGTGACAAATATGGTGGCTATTACTCCTAATATAACAATAATGACTTTAAATGTCAATGATCTATAAACACCAATTAGACAGAAGTGGAAAGAACAGGTAAAAATTAAGATACAGCTACATTCCATTTATAGAGAACCAATTTAGACATAAAGACACAGATCAATTTAAAGTATCAGATTGGAGAAAGATGTTTCATGTTAACAAGCAAAATACTGGAGGAGTTACATTAATTTCAGATAAAGTAGACTTCAGAAAAAGAAAAAAAATCAAATATAAAGAGGAGTATTACATGATGACAAATGAGTCAGTTCTGCAAGAAGATATAAAAGTTCTTAAAGTCTAGGTCCCTAACAATAGAGAATCAAAGTACATGAAGCAAAAATTATAGAATATTAAAGGGAAGTAGGCAGTCACCGATTATAACTGGAGCTTTAAACATCTATCTTTAGGTAACTGACAGATCCAGCAGGCAGACTATGAAAATAATATAGTTGAACTGAACAGAACAATCATTCAGTTGGATGAAACGGGCAGTTTTAGAGTAACCAACAATAGCAGAATTTGCATTTTTCTCAAAATCACTTGGAACATTCACTATGATAGATCACATTCTGGGGCATAAAATGCACTTTTGCAAATGAAGACAATAAAAATCATACAAAGTATGCTCTCAGATCACAGTGGAATTAAACTAGAAATCAATAAGTAAAAGATGGTGGGTAAATTGCTAAATATTTGGAAATTAAATAACAAAATTCTAAATAATATATAAATCAAAGAAATCTCAAGAGAAACTTTAAATATATATTACATCAAATGAAAATGAGAATGCAATTACCAAAATTTGCAGAATGAAGTGACAGCAGTGCTTATGAATAAATGTGGAAAATCCCATGGAGGGAGGAACCTGGTAGGCTGCAGTCCATGGACTCGAAAAGAGGCAGACACAACTGAGCAACTTCACTTTCACTTTTCACTTTCATGCATTGGAGAAGGAAATGGCAACCCACTCCAGTGTTCTTGCCTGGAGAATCCCAGGGATGGCGGAGGCTGGTGGGCTGCTATCTATGGGGCTGCACAGAGTTGGACATGACTGAAGTGACTTAGCAGCTGCAGCAGCAGCTTACCACAAAATGTATATTTTACAAAAGAAGAAAATCTAAAATAAGTAATTTAAGAATCAGCATAGGAATCCAGAGAAAGAAGAGCTATATAAATTTAAGAAAGCATAAGAAAATACATATTAAAGATTACCAGTTCAGTTCAGTTGCTCAGTTCAGTTCAGTTGCTCAGTCTTGTCTGACTCTTTGTGACCGCATGAATTGCAGCACACCAGGCCTCCCTGTCCATCACCAACTCCAGGAGTTTACCCAGACTCATGTCCATCAAGTTGGTGATGATATCCAGTCATCTCATCCTCGGTTGTCCCCTTCTCTTCCTGCCCCCAATCCCTCCCAGCAACAGGGTTTTTTCCAAAGAGTCAACTCCTCGCATGTGGTGGCCAAAGTATTGGAGTTTCAGCTTCAGCATTAGTCCTTCCAATGAACACCCAGGGCTGATCTCCCTTAGGATGGACTGGTTGGATCTCCTTGCAGTCCAAGGGACTCTCAAGAGTCTTTTCCAAACACCACAGTTCAAAAACATCAATACTGCAGCGTTCAGCTTTCTTCACAGTCCATCTCTCACATCCATACATAACCACTGGAAAAACCATAGCCTTGACTAGATGGACTTTCAGTTGCTCGATCATGTCCAAATCTCTGTGACCCCAGGGACTAAAGCATGCCAGCACTTCCATATCCATCATCAACTTCCAGAGCTTGCTCAAACTCATGTTCATCCAGTTGGTGATGCCATCCAAACATCTCATCCTCTGTCATCCCCTTCTCCTTCTGCCTTCTATAGTAGAAACTAATAAAATTGAAACATGTAGACATTAGAATGAACAATGAAACAAAAATAATATTTTTTAAAAGCTCAATTGAATTGATAAAATTCTAAACAAACCAAGCTAAATAAATAAAGAGAGAGAGAGAGAAAGAGAGAGAAAGATGATTCAAATAATTTCTAATAACAGAAGTAAAACAGAAACAAACACCTATTTTCTCATGGACATCAAAAAGCTAATGAAGGAATGTTATGAAGAACTCTGTGACCACAAATCTGATAATTTAGATGAAACAAATCAATTTCTTGAAAGACGTATCTTTGAAAAGTCACATAAGGAGAAAAGATATCAAATTATGCTTGCTGCTGCTGCTAAGTCGCTTCAGTCGTGTCCGACTCTCTGCGACCCCATAGACGGCAGACCACCAGGCTCCCTCGTCCCTGGGATTCTCCAGGCAAAAACACTGGAGTGGGTTGCCATTTCCTTCTCCAATGCATGAGAGTGAAAAGTGAAAGTGAAGTTCCTCAGTCCTGTCCGACTCTTAGTGACCCCATGGATTGTAGTCCACCAGGCTCTTCCGTCCATGGGATTTTCCAAGCAAAAGTACTGGGGTGGGTTGACATTGCCTTCTCCCCAAAATAGGCTTATGACTGCTAAAAATGAATTAATAATCAATAACCCTCTAAAACAAAATCACCAGACCCAGAAGGATTCACTGTTGAACTGCACCAAAACTTTAAGAAATATTAGACTAATTCTTTGCAATTCTTTGCAAGGAATAATAGACCAATTCTTTGCAATCTTGTTTAGCATTAGAAAACAGATGTAACTTTCTGTAATTCATCCTATGAAGCCAGAATTATCCTAATTCCAAACTAGAAAAAAGACATGACAAGGAAAAAAAAAATACTACAGACAAATATGTCTCATTCATATAGATACATAGGGTGTCAACAAAATATTAACACATATAATATAACAATGTAAAAAAATAACTATGTATCATGATCAAATAGAATTCAAGTATTTTAACATAAAAGACTGTTTTGATGTTCAAAATCAATTAACACAATCCATTACAACAAAAGTCTAAATTAGAAAAAAAAATTCTATATCAATAGAAGAAGAGAAAGCATTTGACAAAATCCAACATGCATTCATGATAAATA
Source organism: Bos taurus (assembly GCF_002263795.3). Classification (NCBI taxonomy): domain Eukaryota; kingdom Metazoa; phylum Chordata; class Mammalia; order Artiodactyla; family Bovidae; genus Bos; species Bos taurus. The sequence goes on along the minus strand of NC_037344.1, from coordinate 38,299,762 downwards.
CTCTTTGCAATCTAGAAACTTCATCTTGATGAAGAACATCTACTGAAACATCTAGCTTATATCCTGCTTGAGAATTAGAAACTAGATGCTTTCACCCTGAAATTGAAGAAGAAAAAGGCAAAATTATACTGGAAGTTCTAGCTAGTGAAATATGATAAGAAATGGAAATTAAATGCATTTGGTTGAGAGAAATAAATAAAACTGCTTTTTGTTAGCAGATGACATAGTTATTTATGAAGAAAATCTCAAAGAACTGATGAAAAAACACTAGAAGTATTAAACAATTATAGCAAGGTTACAAAATACAAGGTTAACATACCAAAGTCAATTGGTTTCTTCTTTAGTAGCAATAATCAATTTGAACTTAAAATGTAAATTATAATGCCACTTCATTGGCATCAACAAATACAAGTTTTTGGGTATATATCTAACAAAGTTCTTCCCTGGTTGCTCAGCTGGTAAAGAATCCACCCTGGAGAAAGGAATGGCTACCCACTCCAGTATTTAGACCTGGTGAATTGTATGGACTGTATAGTCCATGAGGTCACAAAGAGTTGAACACAACTGAGCGACTTTCACTTCATATCTAACAAAATATATATAAAAATCTATGTAGGAGGAGGAGCTAAGATGGCGGAGGAATAGGATTGGGAGAACACTTTCACCCCTACAAATTCATCAAAAGAACATTTAAACACTGAGTAAATTCCACAAAACAACTTCTGAATGCTGGCAGAGGACATCAGGCACCCAGAAAAGCAACCCATGTCTTCCAAAGGAGGTAGGAAAAAATATAAAGACAGAAAAAGAGAAAAAAGAGGGAGGGACGGAGCTCCATCCCAGGAAGGGAGTCTTAAAAACAGAGAAGTTTCCAAGCACCAGGAAACCTTCTCACTGCCGAATCTGTGCCGAGCCTTGGAAGCACAGAGGGCAACATAAAAGGGAAGAAAAATAAATAAACAATTAAAACCCGCAGATTACGAGCCCTACGGTAACTCCCCCAGCGGAGAAGCAGCACAGATGCCTGCACACGCCACTAGCAAGCGGGGGCTGGGCAGGGAGGCATGGCGCGGGCTGCATCGCTTAGAGTAAGGATCTGGCCTGAATACCCCGAGCGCTATCTGAGTGAAATAATTTGGGCTAGCAAACCAGACTGTGGGATATCTACCACGCGAAAAGCCAGCCCTAACCTAAGACACCGCCAGACCCACGCACGGAACAAAGGACTGAACAGAGATAGCCGGCTGCAGACCATCCCCCTCCTGTGACAGGCAACCAGAGCTGGAAGGGGGCAATCGCAGCCCCAGAGAGACATTATCTACAAAACTGTAAGCAGGCTTCTTTGCTAACTAAAACTTCTTGGGGATCTGGATGGTCAACATCCACCTGAGAAGGTGTGCCGGTTGGACACCTAGATAACCAAACGGTGGGGAGGTGATAAGTCGCAGCAACCACACTCACCAAACACCTCATCACCTGAGCTGCTCGGACCTGGGAAGGGCACAAAACGCAGGCTCAACTGAGTCTGCGGCTCTGAGGACTACCCAAGTGCCTGAACCTGAGCGGCTTAGACCTGGGAGGTGCCAGCATCCCAGGGCTGGCCATGGTTGGTTCCTGGTGGAACAACCTAGAGCCTGAGCAGTGTGGGCAGGGAGGCTACACGTGCTGTGAGTGGGGGCAGACCCAATGTAGTTGAGGCACTGTGAGGACATACCAGTGTTATTTGTTTGCAGCATCCCTCCCTCCCTCCCCACAGCGCGACTGAACAAGTGAGCCTAAAAAAAAAAAAGTGTCCACCACCGTCCCCTTTGTATCAGGGCGGAAACCAGACACTGAAGAGACCAGCAAACAGAAGAAGCTATAACAAAGGGAACCGCCTTGGAAGCTACAGGCAATAGATTAAAACCCTGTGGTTAGTACCGACTACATAGGAAAGGGCCTATAGATCTTGAGAAATATAAGTCATACCAAGGAACTAGCTGAAAATGAACTGACCACACAATACCCACAACAAAATCATAGAAAGTCCTAGATATATTTTTACTATTTTTATGATCATTCTTTCTTTCTTTTTTTTTTAATTTTTAAAAAATTTTAAGTCCTCTATTACTCCTTTAATTTTCACTTTTATAACCTACTATTACTTTGCAAAAAAAAAAGGACCTTTTTTTTTAAAAGCAAACTTCATATATATATATATTTTATAATTTTTGTGACCTTGTTTTTTTTTTTTTTTTCTTCTTTTCTTTAACATTGTATTTTTGAAATTCCAAACTCTACTCTAGATTTTTAATTTTAGTTTTTTGGTATTTGTTATTAATTTTGTACATATATATATTTTTTTTAATTTTTGTGACTTTTTTTCTCTCTCTTTCTTTCTCTTCTTCTTTTATATAACATTGTATATCCGAAATTCAAAACTCTACTCTAGATTTTTAACTTTTGCTTTTTGGTATTTGTTATCAATTTTGTACCTATATTTTCTTTATAATTTTTGCGACTTTGTTTTTGTTTGTTTGTTTTTTCTCTCTTTCTTTTCCTTCTCCTTTCCTTTAACATTGTATTTTTGAAATTCCAAACTCTACTCTAGATTTTTAATTTTTGCTTTTATGTATTTGTTACCAATTTTGTACCTTTAAGAACCCAATCTTCAGTACCCATTTTTTCACTAGGGAGCGAGTTTACTGGCTTGACTGCTCTCTCCCGCTTTGGACTCTCCTTTTTCTCCACCAGGTCGCCTGTGTCTTCTCCCTAACCCCTCTCTACTCTACCCAACTCTGTGAATTTCTGTGTGTTCCAGACGGTGGAGAACACTTAGGGAAATGATTACTGGCTGGACCTGTCTCGCTCCTTTTCATTCCCCCCTTTTATCCTCCTGGCCACCTCTGTCTCCTTCCTCCCTCTTCTTTTCTCTGTATAACTCCATGAACATCTCTGAGCGGTCCAGTTGTGAGTTGCACATAAGAAAGTGATTACTGGTTAGCCCGCTCTCTCCTCTATTGATTCCACCTCATCTCCTTCAGGTCACTTCTTACTCCCCCCTCCCTCTTCTCTTCTCCATGTAATGCTGTGAAACTCTCTGGGTGACCCTCATGGTGGAGAAACTTTTCATCTTTAACGTAGATGTTTTATCAATGGTGCTGTATAGAAGGAGAAGTTTTGAAACTACTGTAAAAATAAGACTGATAACTGGAAGCAGGAGGCTTAAGTCCAAACCCTGACTCCAGGGAACATTAACTGACAGAAGCTCATCAAACGCCGCCATACCTACACTGAAACCAAACACCACACAAGAGCCAACAAGTTCCAGGGCAAGACATACCAAGCAAATTCTCCAGCAACACAGGAACACAGCTGTGAGCTCCAAGATAAAGGCTGCCCAAAGTCACCCCAAAACCATAGACATCTCATAACTCATTACTGGACACTTCATTGCACTCCAGAGAAGAAATACAGCTCCACCCACCAGAACACCGACACAAGCTTCCCTAACCAAGAAACCTTGACAAGCCACCTGTACAAACCCACACACAGCGAGGAGACTCCACAATAAAGAGAACTCCACAAACTGCCAGAATACAGAAAGGACACCCCAAACTCAGCAATTTAAACAAGATGAAGAGACAGAGGAAGAACCAGCAGGTAAAGGAACAGGATAAATGCCCACCAAACCAAACAAAAGAGGAAGAGATAGGGAATCTACCTGATAAAGAATTCCAAATAATGATTGTGAAATTGATCCAAAATCTTGAAATCAAAATGGAATCACAGATAAATAGCCCGGAGACAAGGATTGAGAAGATGCAAGAAAGGTTTAACAAGGACCTAGAAGAAATAAAAAAGAGTCAATATATAATGAATAATGCAATAAATGAGATCAAAAACACTCTGGAGGCAACAAATAGTAGAATAACAGAGGCAGAAGATAGGATTAGTGAATTAGAAGATAGAATGGTAGAAATAAATGAATCAGAGAGGAGAAAAGAAAAACAAATTAAAAGAAATGAGGACAATCTTAGAGACCTCCAGGACAATATTAAATGCTACAACATTCGAATCATAGGAGTCCCAGAAGAAGAAGACAAAAAGAAAGACCATGAGAAAATACTTGAGGAGATAATAGTTGAAAACTTCCCTAAAATGGGGAAGGAAATAATCACCCAAGTCCAAGAAACCCAGAGAGTCCCAAACAGGATAAACCCAAGGCGAAACACCCCAAGACACATATTAATCAAATTAACAAAGATCAAACACAAAGAACAACTATTAAAAGCAGCAAGGGAAAAACAACAAATAACACACAAGGGAATTCCCATAAGGATAACAACCGATCTTTCAATAGAAACTCTTCAAGCCAGAAGGGAATGGCAAGACATACTTAAAGTGATGAAAGAAAATAACCTACAGCCCAGATTATTGTACCCAGCAAGGATCTCATTCAAATATGAAGGAGAAATCAAAAGCTTTACAGACAAGCAAAAGCTGAGAGAATTCAGCACCACCAAAACAGCTCTCCAACAAATACTAAAGGATATTCTCTAGACAGGAAACACAAAAAGGGTGTAAAAATTCGAACCCAAAACAATAAAGTAAATGGCAACAGGATTATACTTAATAATTACCTTAAATGTAAATGGGTTGAATGCCCCACCAAAAGACAAAGACTGACTAAATGGATACAAAAACAAGACCCCTACATATGCTGTCTACAAGAGATCCACCTCAAAATAGAGGACACATACAGACTGAAAGTGAAGGGCTGGAAAAAGATTTTCCATGCAAATAGGACCAAAAGAAAGCAGGAGTAGCAATACTCATATCAGATAAAATAGACTTTAAAACAAAAGCTGTGAGAAGAGACAAAGATGGTCACTAAATAATGATCAAAGGATCAATCCAAGAAGAAGATATAACAATTATAAATATATATGTACCCAATACAGGAGCACCACAATATGTAAGACAAATGCTAACAAGTATGAAAGGAGAAATAAACAATAACACAATAATAGTGGGAGACTTTAATACCCCACTCACACCTATGGATAGATCAACTAAACAGAAAATTAACAAGGAAACACAAACTTTAAATGATACAATAGACCAGTAAGACCTAATTGGTAATTATAAGACATTTCATCCCAAAACAATTAATTTCACCTTTTTCTCAAGTGTACATGGAACCTTCTCCAGAATAGATCACATCCTAGGCCATAAGTCTAGCCTTGGTAAATTCAAAAAAATAGAAATCATTCCAAGCATCTTTTCTGACCACAATGCAGTAAGATTAGATCTCAATTACAGGAGAAAAACTATTAAAAATTCCAACGTATGGAGGCTGAACAACACGCTGCTGAATAACCAACAAATCACAGAAGAAATAAAAAGAAAAATCAAAATTGGCATAGAAACGAATGAAAATGAAAACACAACAACCCAAAACCTGTGGGACACTGTAAAAGCAGTCCGAAGGGGAAAGTTCATGGCAATACAGGCACACCTCAAGAAACAAGAAAAAAGTCAAATAAATAACGTAACTCTACACCTAAAGCAACTAGAAAAGGAAGAAATGAAGAACCCCAGGGTTAGTAGAAGGAAAGAAATCTTAAAAATTGGGGCAGAAATAAATGCAAAAGAAACAAAAGAGACCATAGCAAAAATCAACAAAGCCAAAAGCTGGTTCTTTGAAAGGATAAATAAAATTGACAAACCATTAGCCAGACTCATCAAGAAACAAAGGGAGAAAAATCAAATCAATAAAATTAGAAATGAAAATGGAGAGATCAAAACAGACAATACAGAAATACAAAGGATCATAAGAAACTACTATCAGCAATTATATGCCAATAAAATGGACAACGTGGAAGTAATGGACAGATTCTTAGAAAAGTACAACTTTCCAAAACTGGGCCAGGAAGAAATGGAAAATCTTAACAGACCCATCACAAGCACGGAAATCGAAACTGTAATCAAAACTCTTCCAGCAAACAAAAGCCCAGGTCCAGATGGCTTCACAGCTGAATTCTACCAAAAATTTAGAGGAGAGCTAACACCTATCCTGCTCAAACCCTTCCAGAAAATTGCAGAGGAAGGTAAACTTCCAAACTCATTCTATGAGGCCACCATCACCCTAATACCAAAACCTGACAAAGATCCCACAAAAAAAAGAAAACTACAGGCCAATATCACTGATGAACATAGATGCAAAAATCCTTAACAAAACTCTAGCAATCAGAATCCAACAACACATTAAAAAGATCATACACCATGACCAAGTGGGCTTTATCCCAGGGCTGCAAGGATTCATCAATATCCGCAAAACAATCAATGTAATACACCACATTAACAAATTGAAAAATAAAAACTATATGATTATCTCAATAGATGCAGAGAAAGCCTTTGACAAAATTCAACATCCGTTTATGATAAGAACTCTCCAGAAAGCAGGAATAGAAGGAACATACCTCAACATAATAAAAGCTATATATGACAAACCCACAGCAAACATTATCCTCAATGGTGAAAAATTGAAAGCATTTCCTCTAAAGTCAGGAACAAGACAAGGGTGCCCACTTTCACCATTACTATTCAACATAGTTTTGGAAGTTTTGGCCACAGTAATCAGAGCAGAAAAAGAAATAAAAGAAATCCAAATTGGAAAAGAAGAAGTAAAACTCTCAGTTTGCAGATGACATGATTCTCTACATAGAAAATCCTAAAGACTCCACCAGAAAATTACTAGAACTAATCAATGGTTATAGTAAAGTTGCAGGATACAAAATCAACACACAGAAATCCCTTGCATTCCTATACACAAATAATGAGAAAACAGAAAGTGAAATTAAGGAAACATTCCAGTCACCATCGCAACAAAAAGAATAAAATACTTAGGAATATATCTACCTAAAGAAACTAAAGACCTATATATAGAAAACTATTAAACACTGGTGAAAGAAATCAAAGAGGACACTAATAGATGGAGAAATATACCATGTTCATGGATTGAAAGAATCAATATAGTGAAAATGAGTATACTACCCAAAGCAATTTATTATAGATTCAATGCAATCCCTATCAAGCTACCAACGGTATTCTTCACAGAACTAGAACAAATAATTTCACAGTTTGTAGGGAAATACAAAAAACCTCAAATAGCCAAAGCTATCTTGAGAAAGAAGAATGGAACTGGAGGAATCAACATACCTGACTTCAGGCTCTACTACAAAGCCACAGTTATCAAGACAGTATGGTACTGGCATGAAGACAGAAATATAGATCAATGGAACAAAATAGAAAGCCCAGAGATAAATCCATGCACATATGGATACCTTATTTTTGACAAAGGAAGCAAGAATATACAATGGATTAAAGACAATCTCTTTAACAAGTGGTGCTGGGAAAACTGGTCAACCACTTGTAAAAGAATGAAATTAGAGCAGTTTCTAACACCATACACAAAAATAAACTCAAAATGGATTAATGATCTAAACGTAAGACCAGAAAGTATAAAACTCCTAGAGGAGAACATAGGCAAAACACTCTCAGACATACATCACAGCAGGATCCTCTATGACCCACCTCCCAGAATATTGGAAATAAAAGCAAAAATAAACAAATGGGACCTAATTAACCTTAAAAGCTTCTGCACAACAAAGGAAACTATAAGCAAGGTGAAAAGACAGACTTTAGAATGGGAGAAAATAATATCAAATGAAGCAACGGACAAACAACTAATCTCAAAAATATACAAGCAACTCCTGCAGCTCAATTCCAGAAAAATAAATGACCCAATCAAAAAATGGGTCAAAGAACTAAATAGACATTTCTCCAAAGAAGACATATAGATGGCTAGCAAACACATGAAAAGATGCTCAACATCATTCATTATCAGAGAAATGCAAATCAAAACCACTATGAGGTACCATTTCACACCAGTCAGAATGGCTGCGATCCAAAAGTCTACAAGCAATAAACGCTGGAGAGGGTGTGGAGAAAAGGGAACCCTCTTACAGAATGCAAACTAGTACAGCCACTATGGAGAACAGTGTGGAGATTCCTTAAAAAACTGGAAATAGAACTGCCTTATGATCCAGCAATCCCACTGCTGGGCATACACACTGAGGAAACCAGAATTGAAAGAGACATGTGTACCCCAATGTTCATCGCAGCACTGTTTATAATGGCCAGGACATGGAAGCAACGTAGATGTCCATCAGCAGATGAATGGATAAGAAAGCAGTGGTACATATACACAATGGAGTATTACTCAGCCATTAAAAAGAATACATTTGAATCAGTTCTAATGAGGTGGATGAAACTGGAACCTATTATACAGAGTGAAGTAAGCCAGAAACAAGAACACCAATACAGTACACTAACGCATATATATGGAATTTAGAAAGATGGTCACAATAACCCTGTATAGGAGACAGCAAAAGAGACACTGATGTATAGAACAGTCTTTTGGACTCCGTGGGAGAGGGAGAGGGTGGGATGATTTGGGAGAATGGCATTGAAATATGTATAATATCATATATGAAATGAGATGCCAGTCCAGGTTCGATGCACAATACTGGATGCTTGGGGCTGGTGCACTGGGATGACCCAGAGGGATGGTATGGGGAGGGAGGAAGGAGGAGGGTTCAGGATGGGGAACACATGTATACCTGTGGCAGATTCATTTCAATATATGGCAAAACCAATACAATATTGTAAAGTTAAAAAATAAAATTAAATTAAAAAAAATCTATGTGATGAAAAGTATGAAACTTTGATTAAACATTAAAGAAAGTAGAAATATGTTTTTCTTTTTTGTAGATAGAAAGACAATATTATTAAAGATGTTAATTTATTCTATGTAAATTAATTTCAATCCCAATCAAAATCTCAGCACATTATTTTGCAAATATTCAAAAAATTAGTCTAAAGATTATAAGTTAAAGGTAAAAAACCTGGAATAGGCAACACAAGACTTAAAAAGAAATAAATATTTGAAGAACTAGCACTACACTTATTCATGATTCACTATAAAGATATAATAATCAAGACTGTGTGATATTGATGAAATAATAGACAAGTAGAACAATGGAACAAAATAGAGAGCCAAGAAATGGAATGCACAGATACAGGCAATTGATGTTTGATAACGGGGCAAAGATAATTCAATGGAGAAACTAGAGTATTATAAAAAAATTGTTCTGTAAAAAGAAAAAAAACAGCAAATATAGACTTCATATTTTAAAAAATAACTCTAAATTGTAGATGTAGAAGTAATATGCATATGTACAACAGGTTTCTTATCCATTCATCTGCTGATGGACATCTACGTTGCTTCCATGTCCTGGCTATTATAAACAGTGCTGCAATGAACATTAGGGTACACATGTCTCTTTCAATTCTGGTTTCCTCAGTGTGTATGCCCAGCAGTGGGATTGCTGGATCATAAGGCAGTTCTATTTCCAGTTTTTAAGGAATCTCCACACTGTTCTCCATAGTGGCTGTACTAGTTTGCATTCCCACCAACAGTGTAAGAGGGTTCCCTTTTCTCCACACCCTCTCCAGCGTTTATTGCTTGTAGACTTTTGGATCACAGCCATTCTGACTGGCATGAAATGGTACCTCATAGTGGTTTTGATTTGCATTTCTCTGATAATGAGTGATGTTGAGCACCTTTTCATGGGTTTGTTAGCCATCTATATGTCTTCTTTGGAGAAATGTCTGTTTAGTTCTTTGGCCCATTTTTTGATTGGGAGTATTACTCAGCCATTAAAAAGAATACATTTGAATCAGTTCTAATGAGTTGGATGAAACTGGAGCCTATTATACAGAGTGAAGTAAGCCAGAAAGAAAAACACCAGTACAGTATACTAACGCATATATATGGAATTTAGAAAGATGGTCACAATAACCCTGTATATGAGACAGCAAAAGAGATACTGATGTATAGAACAATCTTTTGGGCTCTGTGGGAGAGGGAGAGGGTGGGATGATTTGGGAGAATGACATTGAAACATGTATAATATCAAATATGAAACGAGTCACCAGTCGATGCAGGATACAGGATACTTGGGGCTGGTATACTGGGACGACCCAGAGGGATGGTACAGGGAGGGAGGAGGGAGGATGGTTCAGGATGGGGAACACGTGTATACCGGTGGTGGATTCATGTTGATATATGCAAAACCAATACAATATTGTAAAGTTAAAAAATAAAATTAAATTAAAATAGAAGTAATATTCAAAATTACAAAAATTCTAAAATATATTATAGGTGAAAAACCTAGGTTACTGTAGATTTGGCAGCAAATATTTATACACAACACTAAAGCATCACCCATGGAAAGAACAAAATAAATAGACTTCTGTTCTGAGCAAGATACTTTTAATAAAATGAAAATATGTGCCATGATCTGGGAGCAAAGTTTATAAAATGTTTATCTGATTAAAAATGTGTACTCAAAATATACAGAGAAAAATTTAAACTCAAAAGTACAAAAACAAAAAAGCAAGTTAAAAAAATGGAAAGTAGATCTATATAAATAGCTCACTAAAAAAATATACAGAGAGCCAATAAGCAAATGAAAGCAATGCTCAACAAGATATTAATGAATTGCAAATTAAAACAACATTGAAAAGCTACTATACATCCATTAGAATGGCCTTAACCTAGGATACTGACAATATCACATATAGAAAAGAATGTAGAGTACCAAGGACTCTACTTCATTGCTGGTGGAAAAAGCAAGGTTGTGCAACCCATTTGGAAGAGAGTTTGGCAGTTTTTACAAAGCTGAACATAGTCTTAGCATACAATCCAGTAACACACAAATAAAATTGAAGACTTGGATCCAAACAAAATGTTGCAAAGAATGTTTATAGCAGTTCTATTTATAATTGCCAAAAACTGGAAGTAAACAAGACATTCCTCAATAGGTGAATGCATAAACAGGCTTCTGTACACTTATGCATTGCAATGTTATTCAACAATAAAAAGAGATGAGCTATCAAGTCATGAAATGACATGAAGAAAAATTAAATGTACATTACTAAATGAAAGAAATCCATTAGGAAATGTTGCACTACATATTGTATATTTCCAGTTTATGATACACTGAAAAAGGTGAAACTATAGAGACAGGTGGGAGAAGGCAATGGCACCCCACTCCAGTACTGTTGCCCAGAAAATCCCATGGATGGAGGAGCCTGGTAGGCTGCAGTCCATGGGGTCGCTAAGAGTCAGACACGACTGAGCGACTTCACTTTCACTTTCCACTTTCATGCATTGGAAAAGGAAATGGCAACCCACTCCAGTGTTCTTGCCTGGAGAATCCCATGGACGGAGAAGCCTGGTAGGCTCCATGTTGCACAGAGTCGGACAGGACTGAAGCGACTTAGCAGCAGCAGCAGCAGTAGCAGCAGCAAAGAGACAGGTAAAGAAAATTTGCCAGAGTATATAGGAGAGGATGAAGTGACTAATGAAGAAGAGGGAATTTTAGGGTCGTGAAGCTATATTATAATATACAGTACCTACAAAGATACATAATATAGGCATGTGAAAATCCATGAAATTGTAAAACACAAAGAGGAAACCCTAGTTTAAACTGTGGATTTTTGTTAATAACAATCTATCAGTATTGGTTGATAAATTTAAATAAATGCACCACACTAATGCAAGATACCAAAAGTAGAAAAAAATGATGAATAAGTTGTATCTGATCTCTGTACCATCTGCTCAATTTTTCTGTAAATGAAAGCAACTTCCAAAAAAAATTACATTCATTTTTCAAAAAGGGTGAAGTAATTTTCAAGAATTTGAAAAAATAATTTTATGTAAGTTTTTAGTTTAATATTTTCCAAATACTACAAAATTTGCAGTAAAAATATTTTTTCATTTCTACATTATGTCTATGACAAATGGAATTTTTAAATTATGTTAAAAACAAACTATAGAAAAATATTCGATAAAACAGGGAAATAATTATCTTCCTGAGCAATTAAGCAAGTGAAAGAAAACACTAAAATTCTATATTAAATAGTGGAAGTGAGCATGTACTATTTTATAATGTATAAGATAAAGTAAAAATTGTTATTTGTAGTTCATATATATATATGTAAATATATATATAGATCCTATGTACATTTAGGGTTGGCCAAAAATGTCATTTGGGTTTTCCATAAGATCTAATAGAAAAACAAAATGACTTTTTGGCCAACCCAATGTACCAAGCATAAAGCAGAAATATTATCTATGAATCAAACTTGGATAAGTCTTTGAACAAAATGAAATCGCCCATGAGTTTTTTTCTGTTTTGTCTACATTAATACCGACACAAATTCTATGTATGGTCTCCTATTAGTGTTCTATTTTATAAATGTGTTCTTAGTGTCAACTATTTTGATATTAAATGACTCTAATTCAATTTTTGAAAACAACTTCTGCAAAGATATGTCTTCAGATAGAAGCACAAACCATGAAGCTGAGGCTTCTTTTTCTCTTACTTTCCTTTCTAAATTCTGGGTCTCTTAGTCTTGTTTATCATAGTATCTGCCTCTGCATAAAATATACCTAAGGCAGATAGTTAAAAAAAATAGTGTGAAACTTAAATGTTTGTTTTATGAAAAAATCCCCATCATAAAAATATTTCTTAGAGTTATCCATGTAAGAAGCAAGTTGCAAAATGACTTGCAATGTTTTCCTTTATGCCTTTAATCTAAGGCTTGTATTCAAGGCTAGTATTAATTTTCTTTGTCCCAGGATCCTGCTACTTTGAAGGAGTTCATTTTAATCATGATTATACAGGCTTTCATTCTGTCTCAGCTTTTGGTATCTAGATTGTCCTTCTTTGGAGATAACACTGAGGCATCCCAAGGTGAATTTTTCATATGCCACACTAGAAGTTTCAGAGTAGTCATTCCAAAAATCAACCTCCTAAATATGTTAAAAACTTATCAGCTTTCTACATTAGCTATGTAACAGGGAGAAAAAAAAAAAAAAAAGATCACTAGAAAAGAAAACCCAATCTACTGAAACCGATAATAAGCATTGGGTTTATACACTAGCCTCAAAAATCATAATTATATTTATTTTTAAAATTCATATACTTTAGTAGAGGCCCCACATCTCCAAGAAAAAGAAACGATGTGGGGGAGAAATTATTTTTGATAATATCTGTAAGAGGTCTTTTTGCCAGTTCTTTTCCCTCTAGTCTATCCATAGGTGTCACATATGCATGATTTCTGGTGGTTAGGGAGAAGCACAGCTGGTAGTTACCATCAAAACTCAAATCCACATCTGTTGTGATATTGCTGAAAACAATACTTCACTAACTTATATGATAAAACATTTTTCACCCACTAACCCTTCTCACAGAAGTGCAAGATATTTCCAAAAAACATCTGGGCTCTCTGTTAAAAAAGAGGCATTTCTTGTAAGACATTATCATCATTAGATTTTAGTATAATTTGCTAACATTATATAATGAATCACTGAAAAATAATAGTGTCAGAAATGTTAATTCACAAATATATTTTTAAAAATTTTTTAAATAATCCTTAATTACTCCATTGTCTCAGACTTAACTAATATCCGAAATGTGCAAAGTACTTTGTTTTCCAAAGTACAGAAAATTTCATTTTTTTCTCATTTCCTTATTTCAAATTCAGCAAATTCGTTTTCCCCTTAACTCCTTTTCTCAAGGTTCAGAAGTCCATAATTCTTCAGGTATCCAAAAGCTGAGCTGAAGTAATTTCAGTGCTATAATATAGAATCAACTTTTAAAGTTCCAAACTTTTTAAAATAAGTTTTTATAAATATTTTTCTTATTTGCTGTACTGCATAATAGTTGTGAACCAGTGAATTTGCTCAGTCGTATTTGACTCTTTGTGATCCCATGGACTGTAGCCTACCAGGCTCTTCCATCCACGGAATTTTCCAGGCAAGAGTACTGTAGTAGGTTGCCATTTCCTTCTCCAGGGGATCTTCCCGACCTGGTGATCGAATCCAGTCTCCCGCATTGTAGACAGGCGATTTACCATCTGAACTACGAGGGAAGCCCAAATAGTTGCAGTGTTTCTTCATCTCAGAAAATACTAGGTTAACCGCACAGTAAATAATTAGCATTGATCTCAGGGCTCTAAATATCTGTGAAAAGAAAAGAAGTGAAAAGCAAAGGAGAAAAGAAAAGATATACCCATTTGAATGCAGAGTTCCAAAGAATAGCAAGGAGAGATAAGAAAGCCTTCCTCAGGGATCAGTGCAAAGAAATACAGGAAAACAATAGAATGGGAAAGACTAGAGATCTCTTCAAGAGAATTAGAGATACCAAGGGGACATTTCATGCCAAGATGAGTTCAATAAAGGACAGAAATGGTATGGACCTAACAGAAGCAGAAGATATTAAGAAGAGGTGACAAGAATACACAGAACTATACAAAAAAGATCTTCATGACCCAGATAATCAAAAAGGTGTGATCACTCACCTAAAGCCAGACATTGTGGAATGTGAAGTCAAGTAGACCTTAGGAAGTATCACTACAAACAAAGCTAGTGGAGGTAATGAATTTCAGTTGAGCTATTTCAAATCCTGAAAGATGATGCTGTGAAAGTGCTGCACTCAATATGCCAGCAAACTTGGAAAACTCAGCAGTGGCCACAGGACTGGAAAAGGTCAGTTTTCATTCTAATCCCAAAAAAAGGCAATGCCAAAGAATGCTCAAACTACCGCACAATTGCATTCATCTCACACTCTAGTAAGGTAATGCTCAAAATTATCCAAGCCAGGCTTCAGTAATATGTGAACCGTGAATTTCGAGATGTTCAAGCTGGTTTAGAAAAGGCAGAAGAACCAAAGATGAAATTGCCAACATCCGCTGAATCATGGAAAAAGCAAGAGAGTTCCAGAAAAACATCTATTTCTGCTTTATTGACTATGCCAACACCTTTGACTGTGTGATCACAATAAACTGTGGAAAATTCTGAAAGAGATGGGAATGCCAGACGACCTGACCTGCCTCTTGAGAAACCTATATGCAGGTCAGGAAGCAACAGTTAGAACTGGACATGGAAGAACAGACTGGTTCCAAATAGGAAGAGGAGAAAGTCAAGGCTGTATATTGTCACCCTGCTTATTTAACTTCTATGCAGAGTACATCATGAGAAACATTGGGCTGGAAGAAGCACAACCTGGAATCAAGATTGCCGGGAGAAATATCAATGACCTCAGATATGCAGATGACACCACCCTTATGGCAGAAAGTGAAGAAGAACTAAAGAGCCTCTTGATGAAAGTGAAAGAGGACAGTGAAAAAATTGGCTTGAAGCTCAACATTCAGAAAACTAAGATCATGGCATCCGATCCCATCACTTCATAGCAAATAGATGGGGAAACAGTGGAAATAGTGACTGACTTTATTTTTTGGGGCTCCAAACACTGCAGATGGTGACTGCAGCCATGAAATTAAAAGACGCTTGCTCCTTGGAAAGAAAGTTATGACCAATCTAGATAGCATATTAAAAAGCAGAGATATTACTTTTCCAACAAAGGTCCGAGTAATCAAGGCCATGGTTTTTCCACTGGTCATGTATGGATGTGAGAGTTGGACTATAAAGAGGGCTGAGTATAGAAAAATTGATGCTTTTGAACTGTGGTGTTGGAGGAGACTCTTGAAAGTCCCTTGACTCCAAGGAGATCCAACCAGTCCATCCTAAGGGAAATCAGTCCTTGGTGTTCATTGGAAGGACTGATGTTAAAACTGAAACTCCACTATTTTGGCCACTTGATGCAAAGAGCTGACTCATTTGAAAAGACTCTGATGTTGGGAAAGATTGAAGGCAGGAGGAGAAGGTGACGACAGAGGATGAGATGGTTAGATGGCCTCACAGACTCAATGGACATGAGTTTGCATATATCTGGGAGTTGGTGATGGACAGGGAGGCCTGGCCTGCTGCGTTTCATGGGGTCACAAAGAGTTGGACACGACTGAGTGACTGAATTTAATAGTGCTCTAATTTAGTCATTTTATAAGTTCTTAGTTTTTTTTTATTCAATATTTCTTGGTTATACATGCCGCAGTATCTATTTTAGTTAGGATAGATGGCATTAGGTGATATTGGCACATTATACTAAGTGGAAAATTCTGAAAGAGATGGGAATACCAGACCACCTGACCTGTCTCTTGATAAATCTGTATGCAGGTCAGGAAGCAACAGGTAGAAATGGACGTGGAACAACAGACTGGTTCCAAATAGGAAATGGAGTACGTCAAAGCTGTGTATTGTCACCCTGCTTATTTAACTTCTATGCAGAGTACATCATGAGAAACGCCGGGCTGGAAGAAGCACAACCTGGAATCAAGATTGCCGGGAGAAATATCAATAACCTCAGATATGCAGAATGCACCACCCTTATGACAGAAAGTGAAGAGGACCTAAAAAGCCTCTTGATGAAAGTGAAAGAGGAGAGTGAAAAAGTTGGCTTAAAGCTCAACATTCAGAACACTAAGATCATGGCATCTGGTCCCATCACTTCATGGGAGATAGATGGGGAAACAGAGGAAACAGTGTCAGACTTTATTTTTTGGGCTCCTAAATCACTGCAGATGGTGATTGCAGCCATGAAATTAAAAGATGCTTCCTCCTTGGAAGGAAAGTTATGACCAACCTAGATAGCATATTCAAAAGCAGAGACATTACTTTGCTAACAAAGGTCTGTCTAGTCAAGGCTATGGTTTTTCCTGTGGTCATGTACGGATGTGAGAGTTAGACTGTGAAGAAGGCTGAGCACTGAAGAATTAACGCTTTTGAACTGTGGTGTTGAAGAAGACTCTTGAGAGTCCCTTGGACTGCAAGGAGATCCAACCAGTCCATTCTGAAGGAGATCAGCCCTGGGATTTCTTTGGAAGGAATGATGCTAAAGCTGAAACTCCAGTACGTTGGCCACCTCATGCAAAGAGTTGATTCACTGGAAAAGACTCTGATGCTGGGAGGGATTGGGGGCAGGAGGAAAAGGGGATGACAGAGGTTGAGATGGCTGGATGGCATCACCGAATCGATGGACATGAGTTTGGGTGAACTCTGGGTGTTGGTGATGGACAGGGAGGCCTGACATGCTGCAGTTCATGGGGTTGCAAAGAGTCAGACATGAATGAGTGACCGAACTGAACTGATACTAAGTTATGAAAAGTACTCCAGGAATCAAAGTAAGTCCTTAATTTGTAGTTGAAAGCTCTGAGGTTTTCAAGTATGAAAAAACAGTGATGCTCAGATATGTCCAAAATGAACATATGGATAAACTACAGTAGCATATCTGTGCACAAAGAAATTCTTCTCATTTGTGGATGTTTTCTAAAGTTATTATATTACATTTTCAAAATTATTCTAGTACAATTAGTCATGGATCAGCTTGGAAAATTTACAGGCATTTTTTAGTGAAGTTGTTGCTGAACTTTAAACTGTTAATACAATCAACAAATAAATACATGGCAGTTATTGAGAGCAAAGGAGGTAAAATGCTTCAGATTCAGGAATCAGATGAGGTAGCATATTGTAGGCCTCATAAAGAGATTGGTCTTCAATATTATGGAAATAATTTGGAGAGGTTCAGACAGGAGAGTGTATTGCTGTCATTTATCTAGTTTTAAGACATTATTCTTTCTACTGTTTTGAGAGAAAGTTATAGGGAGAAAAGAGTAGAAGCTGTAGGCTAGCAATGAGATTACATTATTATCAGTGACATGTTAAGTCAAAAATATATACTCTTGAAATTTGGACTGTCAGTAGGTTCAGATGGTACAAGCAAGTTATATGATCAAAGGTCAGATTTCACATCACTCCTGTTGTAGTCACCCTCTCCCTTAGCCACATGTAAGGCATCATTACTTTTACTTCATGAAAGGGAAAATTAGGCCAAGTTCAAAATGGATTATCCACATATATTATACACATATTATAAGAAGAGAGAAATGAGATTTGGCAATGACATCCGCATGCTGCCCTAGTCATCATCTTTGGAGGAAGATGTGGTTACAGATAAGATTTCACCTACACTCATGGGCAGATGTGAATGCTTTGATTGCTTCATCTGACTTTTTATGAAATAAGGTTGTAATATTATTAACAAGAAAGTCTTGGGAAAAAGTCTCGTGAATGGGATATGCCCAAGAAAAAGCTGAAGAAGATAAGACTACTGGAAGAGGATGCAACATGAAGTCTCACTATTCCCAAGAACTGGAACTTCTTTCCAATACCACCCCATAAGATCTCCTGACACGCTCAAAAGGGAGAGGACAACAAACAGAATGACTCCATTATCACTGTCTAACCTGATAGAATCTCTGTACTTTCTATGGAATAGATAGCTCTCTTGTATTGCTTTATTGCAGAAGTATCTAGAGTCTGCAGTTGGAGATTGGTGAGGTTCTTACCCATCTGAGAATTTCAAGTTTCTCTACAACGAAAATGAGAAACAGAAAGAGTTTAACAAATACAAAGACCAAATCCAATACTTCAAAGCAAATGCCCCTTTCCTAGATCAAATATGTTGGATTTTCTTTTCCTTATGCTTCATGTCATTTCACGGCAAAGCTGCAACTCTGATGCTTAGAACTGTGGACGTTTATACTTTAGTTACCAAGATTAATTAGCTAAAAGATCAAATCTAGATGTTAATGAAAGTGGAAGGTTTATCTAACATTTAATGCCTTGGAATTTCATTCATTAAAGAGCAAGAAACAAACAAACAAAAAAAAAACAACAATGAATGGGTCTTTTGAAATCAGCACAAGTGCATGAAACTTTTGTGTCTCATATCCTGAGAGCAGTATTTACTGCAGAAGAGATACTGGACCACCATATATATTTGTGGTACTTGCATACCAGTACAGTGGTGTCAGATAAGCAGGGTATGACATCTGAGTTATCATGCACCACTGAGCTGAGCTCCCTATGCTATACTGCAGGTTCCCACCATCTGTTTTACACATGGCAGTGCGCATATGCCAATGCTACTCTCCTAATTCATCCAGCCCCACTTCTCCCTCCTCCCTCCTCATCTACACATCTTTTCTCTATGTCTGTCTTTTTATTCCTGCCCTGCAAATGTAGCCCTTTAAGTTGTAACATGACTTTTGGAATTATTAATTTTACTCTAGAAGTTCTGAATAGCTATCATGGTGGAAAATTAGTATCTTAGCATGAGTGGATCTGAATTGTGGAAGGAACAGATCAAAGTACAGAATATCTTGTTGGTGTTGCCATCTATATTGCTGTGTCACATAGTAATTTATACGGGCCAATCCAATCATTCTTATAGAAATACCTGCTTATTATCACTAAAAAATCCCTATGGATACTACAGCAGGATCAGACTGTTTGTGGCAGACTAGAAGTGCCAAGGAATTAACGACCCCGGGAGCCCCCTCTCAACCAATAGCTGATAGGAACTGCTGCTGCTGCTGCTAAGTCACTTCAGTCGTGTCCGACTCTGTGTGACCCCATAGATGGCAGCCCACCAGGCTCCCCCGTCCCTGGGATTCTTCAGGCAAGAACACTGGAGTGGGTTGCCATTTCCTTCTCCAATGCAGGAAAGTGAAAAGTGAAAGTGAAGTTGCTCAGTCGTGCCCGACTCTTCGCGACCCCATGGACTGCAGCCTACTAGGCTTCTCCATTCATGAGATTCTCCAGGCAAGAACACTGGAGTGGGTTGCCATTTCCTTCTCTACAGAGAACTCTACTCAATGCTTTAACTGGAAAAAAAATTTCTAAAAAAAGATATTACGTGTAAACATATAGCAAATACACTTTGCTGTACAGCAGAAACTAACACAATATGGTAAAACCAGTATATTCCAATAAACATTAATACAAAATAAAATATATGTGTGTGTGTGACACATGCCAACTTGTGAGGTTAGTTTCTTTTAAAAATCAAAGTGATTAACTAGGTTATCGCACTTCTTTCTTAGGGGTAAAGAGTGCATCAATTAAGAAACTACTTTTGATTTTAGAGAAAGTATTTTGACATGCCTGAGAGGTCTGCATTCCAGATACTTCATTGTGTCAAATTTTTTATTTCTCCCATCACCTTCTCCATATGTTTGACCAGGTAATCTAAAATACCTGCTCCTTATGATTTTCCAGATTTAGTCAAAATGGTGGTTCTCAATGGTGACTCTAAGAGGAGGTGCTCAAAAATTTTGCAGACTAGGTTATGCTAGAAACCTGAAGTGAGTCAGGAAGAAAAATTGCCGCCACTGTCAGTTGAAAACAAATTGTTTATAGTATGTGTGAGTGAGTGAAGTCGCTCATTCGTGTCCGACTCTTTGCAACACCATGGACTATAGGAGCTACCATGCTCTTCTGTCCATGGGATTTTCCAGGCAAGAGTACTGGAGTGGGTTGCCATTTCCTTCTCCAGAGGATCTTCCCAACCCAGGGATCAAACTGGGGTCTCCTGCATTGTAGGCAGATGCTTTACTGTCTGAGCCACATAATATAAATTATTAGTCTGGAACAATATAAATTATTAGTCTGGAAGTCTCATAAAAAATGCCAGGATCTGTGTTGATTTGGTCAAGTAAAGAGACTATATCAGTAAACTATTCATGGTAAGAGCTAATGTCAGTTATACTTTTAATAATCCCCTTGTGTTCTCCAAGATTCATGAGTTTTCTACATGAGTTAAATAAGTTAAAAAACTTATAGAATTGGTAGGGACCACTAAAACTTCAACATTTTAAGTCCTTGAGACTAGCATTTATCTCTGAAACCCATGATAGATTGGTATTGTATGTCTATTATTATTTTAATAAACAGGAAATAGGGCTTTTGCAAAGTTCTCTTACCACAAGGAGTCAATGTAGATATTCCACCAGGCTCCAAATGTGGTCAACTATATTTGCATATGTAAAGCATGTAAATAAGCACAGGATGAACTCACAAGTACACTAGAACCTTTTGAGACATACTCAATTATCCTCTGCCTCCTTCAGCTTTCCATCTGAGTGACAAATCACACTGACTCTGCTATCAGATATTCATATCAACTCAAAGTCCATGAACCCAAACTCTCTAAATTGAGCATTTTTTTTCTCTATCATACATGTTGACTTTAGTAAGTGGCCACAAGTCAACACTAGCCTGATTGACAATGCCAGAATATTCTTCCTCTGAGAATATTTGTTCTCTGTTCATGCAAAGAGTTCTGGTCCATGAACTTACTTGGGTCTAGAAATGGAATGAAGAATACTGGCTCTCCACTGTAATAACTTAGGTCATTTTTTTCAGACTTCCAGGGGTATATCTGGATATCTATCTCAACCAATCAATCTGTCTATCCATCATTAATCTACTGTATCTATCTATCTATCAATATGTCTATCATTGATCTGTCCAACTATCTATCATCAATCTACCTACTATTAATATATACATCTTGTATATTTATTTATATATCTGTGTGTTTTTTGTTTTTTATCACAGACCAATAGGACATTTTTATACTGCTCATGATTTTAGTGCTGGGACAGCATAGTCAAATAGCTCTTGACAAAGAACATACAGTTTAAATCATTTTCATTACAGGGCTGACCCTGATTTCATTACAGTGCCCATGGCCATTCTCTTTCTGGTGGTTACATGCTCACCTACTGATGAACTCAAGCGCAGTATCATTCACAGTTGATACTGAAATCAGAAACTACTCTAGGTATTTCTAGCAGAAAGATTTAATACAAGCAAGTAGTTACTGAGAAAGTCATACAAAACTGTGTCTGGAGTACTGGCCTCAAGTTTAGACCTGGGGTTCCATAATTAAAATGTCAGTAAGTACTGCAGCCACTGCACTATTTCTGGGCTCTCATAGTTAATTTGCCTCTGACATCTACAAAGCTGGATATCAGGAAATAGAACGCAGAGTCTAACTGTATCACATGCTCAAATGCAGTGATCTCTGCCTCCATTCTGCTTTTCAGGACTTTTGCTTCTGCATCTAATTGATATAATCCACTTCTCGTCTAGAAGGATAGTAGCAAAAATTCATGAAAATGTAGTTTTTTTCTTAGAAACTTTTCAATAAAAGTAGATAGAATACCTTCCCTAACCATACTATGCCTCTAATTATTATTACTTTTCTGCATATGCTTTCATTATAGTATCATTAGCCTAAGAAGCTTGTTGTCAAGAAAACTGGTACAAAGTGAAGAAAAGTAATATCTCATTCTTTGGAGAACTTGTGGTGTGCTGAGCACAGTTTCTAGCATATTAGATGTATTGACTAATTTATTTTTCACAGTAACCCTAAGGGATGCTATTTCATTTTACAGATAGGAAAACTGAGACATGATGTATTACATGAACACCAAATATCACAGCAGTAAGTGAGACTTGGTGTTAAACTCAGGTGGTATGTGGTTCCAGAACATGTACTCTGAATTACTGTGATGTACTGTCTCCAGTTAAATATTTTCTGAACATAAGTTTCCACTTTGCTGGACTTTCCTCTTTAGTTATATGAAGAATATAAAATCTTCCAAAGATCTGGAATCTCTTCACAGAGTTTTCAGTTCCTTCTCAAGATTTCCTTGATCTGGTCATTCTTTCCTCTATTCATGAAAGTAACTACTTATATTTTCTAAGTAAACTTGATATCTCACTTTCCTTCATAAAAAATCATTAAAATAGGTATTTCTATCAAAATAAGGATGTGTATCATATATTCAAACATTTCAGCTACTGATCTAACTATCTAGCTGTTTGTCTGTCTACCTCTCTATCATCCTTTATTTGTGAGTGCTGGTAATGGGAAAACATCACATTCAATTATTACAGTAAGAAGATATATAGAACTTACAGACTTACAAAAACTTTAGAGGTTATTTATACTTGTTTTGGATGCTGAAATATAGCTCCAAATACATTGTTTTCCTTTCTATTACTAAAACTGAAATTTTTCATCATCAAAATTGTTTTAGGATCATACATAAATAGAAAAACTGATTTATTTCAAAATAAATAGTTATGCAGAGAAAGAAAAGATAACGGATAACATTATAAGAGGGCAAATGCAATGTAATGTAACTTAAAAAGATTATTTACAAGTTAGTAATTAGTTAATTAGCTTCCCTATGAAAAATATATAGGATCATTGTTATAATTCATGCCATATATGTAATTCTCTCAGTAGGAATGTCAACTAGCTGGCACTCCAATACAAACATTACTTGGTAATCCTTTCTTGAAAATTTAGGTTGTACTTGGCAGTGAATGACAAATAGAAAGGCAATATATATAGTAATTAATATAAGCACAGATTTGCAAGCTTTCATAATATAGCCTAAACAGATTTCCAAGGACACAAATCTGACTTCTTTAAGCTTCAGATGCTTCATTTGTGAAATTAGATCACTAGATGCTAAAATCCCTAAAAAACATTGTTCTGAATTTCTATTGGTAGAGAGGGTTCTTCATTCTCATCCATAGGAGATTCAATTAATGTATTATGGCATAACAAATATTAATTAAATATAATAGAATGCTTAAGGAATCCTATTTAACTCACAGTCAAAGACGGCATGTATGAATATAAACATTGTTATCAAACCTTTCTATCTGAGTGGCTTAGAGATTAATACATTTTTCTGTATAAAATGGATATTCAGCACTTTACTGTCTTTAAAACTGACCCTTTGCATTGATCTCTGAGGAAGGTTTTCTTCTCTATCCTTGCTATTCTTCAGAACTCTGCATTCAGATGGTTATACCTTTCCTTTTCTCCTTTGACTTTAGCTTCTCTTCTTTTCTCAGCTATTTGTAAAGCTACCTCACAACCATTTTCCCTTTTTCTTTTTAATTGGATGATCTTGATCACTGCCTCCTGTATAATGTCACGAATCTCCATCCACAGTTTCATTTCATGCAAAGATGGGCACAATAAAGGACATAAATGGTATGGACCTAATAGAAACAGAAGATGTTAAGAAGAGGTGGCAAGAATACACAGAAGAACTGTACAAAAGCAATCTAAATGACCCAGATAACCAAGATGGTGTGATCATTCACTGAGAGCCAGACATATTGGAATGTGATACAGTGGGCCTTATGAAGCATCACTGCGAACAATGCTAATGGAGATGATGAAATGCAGCTGAGCTATTTCAAATTCTTAAGATGATGCTGTGAAAGTGCTGCACTCAATATTTGCAAATTTGGAAAATTCAGCATTGGTTACAGGACTGGAAAAGGTCAGTTTTTTTTTTTTTTTTTTCCAATCCCAAAGATGGGACTGGGAATGTCAAACAGTTTTCAAACTACTTCACAATTGCACTCATTTCACATACTAGCAAAGTAATTGCTTTGCTCAAAATTCTCCCAGCCAGGTTTCAACAGTACATGAACCAAGAACTTCCAGAGGTTCAAGCTGGATTTAGAAAAGGCAGAGGAACCAGAGATCAAATTGTTAACATCTGTTGGATCATAGAAAAAACAAGAGTGTTCCAGAAAAAAACATTTACTTCTGCTTTATTGACTACAACAAAGCCTTTGTGTGGAACAACAAACTGTGGAACATTCTTCAAGAGATGGCAATACCTGACCTGCCTCCTGAGAAATCTGTATGCAGGTGAAGAAGCAACAGTTAGAACTGCACATGGAACAACAGACTGGTTCCAAATTGGGAAAGGAGTACCTCGAGACTGTATACTGTCAGGCTGTTTATTTAACTTCTATGCAGTGCATATCATGTGAAACACTGGGCTAGATGAAGCACAAGCTAGAATCAAGATTGCCAGGAGAAATGTCATTAACCTCAGATAAGCAGGTGACACACCCTTATGACCCTCATGATGAAAGTGAACGAGGAGAGTGAAAAAAGTGGCTTAAAACTCATCATTCAAACAACAAAGATTATGGTATTAGGTCCCATCACTTCATGGCAAATAGATTATAAAACAATGGAAACAGTGACAGACTTTATTTTGGGGGGCACAAAAATCACTGCAGATGGTGACTGGAGCCAGCCATGAAATTAAAAGTTGGTTGCTCCTTGGAAGAAAAGCTATGACCAACCTAGACAGCATATTAAAAAGCAGAGACATTACTTTGCCAACAAAGGTCTGTCTAGGCAAAGCTATGCTTTTCCAGTAGTCACGTATGGATGTGAGAGCTGGACCATAAAGAAGGTTGAACACTGAAGAATTGATGCTTTTGATCTATGGTGTTGGAGAAGACTCTTGAGAGTACCTTGGACTGCAAGGAGATCAAACCAGTCAATCCTGAAGGAAATTAGTCCTGAATGGTCATTGGAAGGACTTATGCTGAAGCTGAAGTTCCAGTTCTTTGGCCATCTGATGCAAAGAACTGACTCACTGAAAAAGATCCTAATGCAGGGAAAGATTGAATACAGAAGGAGAAGAGGATGACAGAGGATGAGATGGCTAGATGGTATCACCGTCTCGATGCACATGAGTTTGGTTGAACTCCGGGAGCTGGTGATGGACAGAGAGGCCTGGCGTGCTGCAGTGTATGGGATCACAAAGAGTCCAACATGACTGAGTGGTTGAACTGAACTGAACTGAATGAAATGTGACAATTACTAATCCCATTACTAATTTTAAACCTAACATTAGTTCAGTTCAGTCGCTCAAGAATCACAGCACGGTTCTGCTTATGGGTGATGTCATCTGCATATCTGAGGTTATTGATATTTCTCCCAGCTATCTTGATTCCAGCTTGTGCTTCTTCCAGTCCAGTGTTTTGCATGATGTACTCTGCATATCAGTTAAATAAACAGTGTGACCATATACATCCTTGACATACAACATTTCCTATTTGGAACCAGTCTGTTTTTCCATGTCCAGTTCTAATTGTTGCTTCCTGACCTGCATATGGGTTTCTCAAGAGGTAGGTCAGGTGGTCTGGTATTCCCATCTCTTGAAGAATTTTCCATAGTTTATTGTGATCCACACAATCAAAGGCTTTGGCATAGTCAATAAAGCAGAAATAGATGTTTTTTTTTGGAACTCTATTCCTTTTTCCATGATCCACCAGATGTTGGCAATTTGATCTTTGGTTCCTCTTCTTTTTCTAAAACCAGCTTGAACTTCTGGAAGTTCACGGTTCACATATTGCTGAAGCCTGGCTTGGAGAATTTTGAGCATTACTTTACCAGCGTGTGAGATGAGTGCAATTGTGTGGTAGTTTGAGAATTCTTTGGCATTGCCCTTCTTTGGGATTGGAATGAAAACTTTTCCAGTTTTGTGGCCACTGTTGAGTTTTCCACATTTGCTGGCCTATTGAGTGCAGCACTTTCACAGCATCATCTCTGAGGATTTGAAATAGCTCAACTGGAATTCCCTCACCTCCACTAGCTTAGTTTGTAGTGATGCTTTTAAGGCCCACTTGACTTCACATTCCAGGATGTCTGGCTCTAGGTGAGTGATCACACAGATGTTTTAGAACTAACACCCAAACCTAACATAGATATTATCAAATTTGTTTGGGTCCATCTGACCTACATAGTGAAAGGTAATTTTTTTTTTTTTATGCTCAGACTGAGAGTTTTAAAAATTGCCTTTGTTGTTTTATTTTTGGAACTTCAAACTTGAAAATTCTCATGCAATTCTGCCTTCATACAATTTTAAGAACAACTTGGTCCATGTCAGGAAATATTGCTTCTAAACATTATTTATGTCTGGAATATCTTTAGAGGAAAGAATAGTACATTAATATTCGATGTCTCTCTGTTCATAAACAACTGTGACACCTGCAAACTTTTTCACTTTTAATGTGAAGTCTAGAAAATAAATATATTTTATGACACTGTCTTCTGATAACCTTTACCAACCATGTAGTTCTCAATTATATTGATAGAGATGACTGAATTTATTACCAATGCTTTCTGAATGGGCTCATAAAACAAATGTTTAGTAATCATTATAATAAATAATGAAGGCTACAAATGATTTTTAAATGGCATTTTGTTGTTGTTGTTCAGTCACTCAGTAGTGTCCAACTTTTTGTGACTCCATGAACTGCAGTACAACAGGCTTCTCTGTCTTGCTCACACCTGTTAAACTGTATCAGTTCAGTTCAGTCGCTTAGTTGTGTCAGACTCTTTGCAACCCTACGAATTGTAGCACACCAGGCCTCCCTGTCCATCACCAACTCCCGGAGTCTACTCAAACTCATATCCATCGAGTCGGTGATGCCATCAGCCATCTCATCCTCTGTTGTCCCCTTCTCCTCCTGCCCCCAATCCCTCCCAGCATCAGGGTCTTTTCCAATGAGTCAACTTTTCACATGAGGTGACCAAAGTATTGGAGTTTCAGCTTTTGCATCAGTCCTTCCAATGAACACCCAGAACTGATCTCCTTTAGGATGGATTGGTTGGACCTCCTTGCAGTCAAAGGGACTCTCAAGAGTCTTCTCCAACACCACAGTTCAAAAGCAGCAATTCTTCGGCACTCAGCCTTCTTCACAGTCCAACTCTCACATCCATCCATGACCACTGGAAAAACCATAGCCTTGACTAGATGGACCTTTTTTGGCAAAGTAATATCTCTGCTTTTGAATATGCTATCTAGGTTGGTCATAACTTTCCTTCCAAGGAGTAAGCTTTTTTTTAATTTCATGACTGCAGTCACTATCTGCAGTGATTTTGATATGACCAAATACATAAAATCCTCAAAACTTTGTTGTGCACTCTAGAACACATAATATTGAATAAAATATCTTGTATTATTAGTCATTGTAATAGTCTGCATAAGAAAAAAAAAAACAAGCTTCCATCATCCTGGCTTATTGTAGTAAAGTAAAATACAAATTTCCTTTCTGAAAAGTTCTAAACACTTTTCAGCTGTTACATGGTAATGATACTTTCTGTCAAAAATATTCCCTTTCTCTTTCCTGTGACAATTGACTTGAACCTAAATTAAAGTCTTTTGAGCTACCAATCTTGTTGTGCTCTATTGTCACTGAGTACCATTAATTCAATTCTTAGTAGTCTACTTTTACTGTCTGATTGCAGCTACAGTTTCTGGAGAAGTAAAGGATCTATAGCTAATATTCATTTCTCCCAATTTATAATTTCAAACTGCAATGATTATGGTGTACTTATGTCATTTTTGCTATTTCAGATAGTAAAAGGAAGTTATTGAAAAAGAGATAGCTATACCCTTCTGAGCAATGCTTATCCTGACATAAATTACTCTCTTTTGAATTTTCAGGTTAAGGATAATTTGACATTATAAGCTTGTTACATATAATTCAAAAATGTTTCTTGGATAATTATTTTATTTTATATTATGATGGCATTAAAACATGTATAATATCATATAAGAAATGAATCTCCAGTCCAGGTTCGATGCAGGATAACAGGAAGCTTGGGGCTGGTGCACTGGGATTACCCAGAGGGATGGTATGGGGAGGGAGGTGGGAGGGGGGTTCAGGATGGGGAACACATGTACACCCATGGCGGATGCATGTTGATGTATGGCAAGACCAATACAATATTGTAAAGTAAAAAAAAATAATAATAATAAAATAAAAGGTATACAATGACCTCTATAAAAACTGGTGTATATATTTTCATTTTATTATAGATTATTCTAATATTTTTCCCTGTTGTTAACTAAATTAGAAAATCAACTACATTTTCTACTTCAGAAAAATTAACTTTGATTTTAACAATCTCCTTCAATCTTTTGAATTGCAAGGAATCTAGTTAGGTTACCTATCTGGGAAACATACTTATATATTGATATATATTGGCAAAATTTCCAGTCAAATCTTAACAGTACTCATCTTGTGTGATTCATTTTTAGTGTTTTCCATCTTATTTTACAAGTAATTTCAGGCTTAAGAATCAAGCTTTTAAAATAGACATGTGTGTGTGTGTGTGTGTGTGTGTGTGTGCACTAAATCTCTTCAATCATGTCCACTCTTTACGATCTCATGGACTCTAGCCCACCAGGCTCCCCTGTCCATGGGATTGTTCAGGCAAGAATACTGGAGTGGGTTGCCATGCCCTCCTCCTGTGATCTTCCCAACGCAGAGACTGAACTCATGTCTCTTATGCCCATCAGTGTATGGCATTAACTGCCACACATAGTCCATGCCAATAGTAAAAGAAAATAAGCTAAAAGAATAAACAAAACTTCAGAGCTAAAGTTTGTTTAATATAATGTTAACCCCAAATAGATGTTTTAAAATACCCTTTTAATTTTACCACAGTTTAGATTCCAGAAAAGCTGCAAAATTAGTATTGAGTATTCCCATATATCCTTTACCATTTTTGTTTTGTTAACATATTATACCCTCACATCAATGTGCGGAATTTGTTCCAACTAATGACATGATACGTTATTGATATGTTGCTATTATTAATAACTAAAGCCCACATTTCATTCAGATTTCCCTAGTTTTTACCTAATATTCCTTTTCCATTTCAGAATTCCAACCAGGTTGTTGTGACTCTGCAGATTTCTCTAGACTGACAGTGTCTCAGACTTTCCTTGTTTCTGATGACCTTTACGACTGGAGGAGTACTTTGTAGAATGCTTCTAAACTTGGGATCACCTAATGTTTTCTTTATTGTTAGGATGTGGTGATTTTTTGAAGCAAAGAAAACAACAGAGGCCAAATGCCATTTCCTCACATCTGTTAGCTTGACTTGTCACTTATAACGTTTAACTTAGTTACCTCGGTGAAGTAGGGTTGCTCATTTTTCTTTTCTTTTCTTTTTTTTTTTTAATAAGAATTTTATTTATTTATTTATTTATTTTAGTAAAATTACTCTTTCCCCTTTCCATCCTGTGCTCTTTGAAAGGATGTCACTGTAAGTAGCCCATATCTAAGGAAGGCTCTATTTCCTTGAGAAAGGAATCTATACATAACTTATTTGGAATTTTTCTTTATGGATCTCTCTATTTAATGTGGTCAATCCACCATCCAATCAGTATGGACTCGTGAATATATATTTTATCTTTTTCTTAAATTTTAAAAATATAGTTGATTTACAATGCTATGTTAGTTTCAGATGTACAAAAAAGTGATTCTGCTTTTTGTATATATAAAGAATCCACCTGCCAATCCCTGAGTTGGGAAGATCCTATGGAGCAGTAAATG
This sequence comes from Bos taurus, assembly GCF_002263795.3. NCBI lineage: Eukaryota > Metazoa > Chordata > Mammalia > Artiodactyla > Bovidae > Bos > Bos taurus. The sequence goes on along the minus strand of NC_037344.1, from coordinate 38,269,647 downwards.
GCAACCTGACCCAGTATTCTTGCCTGGGAAATTCCATGAATAGATGAGCCTGGTAGGCGATAGCCTATGGGGCTGCAAAAGAGTTGGACGTGACTTAGCAACTAAGCAATAATAACAACTATATATATATATGTATATATATATTTCAAATTAATTTCCCTTATAGGTTATTAAAACATATTAATCATTTTTCCCTGTGCTATACAGTAGGTAATTGTCGTTTATCTACTTTACATATGGTAGTATGTTTATGTTAATCCCAAACTCTTAATTTATCCCTCCCCCCTTTCCCCTTTGGTAATCATAAGTTTGTTTTCTACTTTTGTGGGTGTATTTCTGCTTTTTATATAAGTTCATTTGTATAATTTTTTTATATTCCATATATGTAATATCATGTATTTGTCTTCCTCTGACTTGCTTCATATGGTATAATAATCTCCAGGTTTATCTATATAACTGCAAATAGTGTTATTTCAATCTTTTTTATGGCTAAATAGTACTCCATTGTATATATGTACCACATCTTCTTTATCCATTCATCTCTTGATGGACACTTAGGTTGCTTTCATGTCTTGGCTATTGTCAGCAGTGTGCTATGAGTATTGGGACACTCTAATTCTATGATATTTATTTGCTCAAACTGTTCTAGCTTTGGCCATTGGCACTTATTTCAGTTGACATCTGCGCCACTTTAACATGCCCTCAATTTTTTTTTTCCATTGGCACTTGCTTTCTGACATGCCTTCCAAGCTTATCTTGTAAATTCCTTGTCCTAGTTCTAGAATGAGATATTTTTCAAGGACCACTGCTTCTATTAGCTGAAGCAAGGCATCAGAAACCCAAACTTAAGTACTGGTTGTACTCATTGCTATAGGTATTAATTAATTTTGAGGAAAAAGAAATCAATGATTTTGAATTTCATAGATAAGAGAAATTTATTTTTCCAGATAAAATCACTGTTTGGAGTTAGTATTCAATGTTTAGCTTTTCAGACATTAACTACCAATGTAATTTTGGAGTCTCAGTTTCTTCATCTGTAAAATAATGTATAAAATTAATGGACAGGAGTATTCCAGGGAGATGAAAACATTGTTTGGAGAGTTCTCTGACCTATAGAGTATTTGTTCTTTTCTATTAGGTAAATACTCCCCAAAATAACTGATTTCAAACTATCAGACAACAGGCTTGCAAAAATTACTGAGCATTTAATTATTGGTGTTCTTGAGTTGGTATGAGTCATCTTCAGTCATATCATGGGCAAGTCATACATATGCAGACACTCATAAACATATAGCCATAAGCCATATGTGTACAAATACACATGCATACAAATTTTCTAAATAAATAGAAAGTTTGACTTTAAGAGCAAATTAAAATTCAATGTGCCACCATAGGCTGAGGAAAGGAGCACTCCTCATCATGCCCCTCTGTCCCAGGTTGAGTCTGAGTTGAAGCCAGAGTTTCCTTAACCAGGTCTCCTCTGAGAGTCACAGTCAGGCCTGACCAGATCCTGGGTTAAGCTATTAAGATTCCCTGTGGCATGAGGAGAGAGAAACAGAGCAAGTCCTAGAGGTGAGCTCTGTTCTCTAAGGATAAGGAACTCCACCTGAGCAGTTTGAGGAGGAACTGAACACGGAAGACTCCCAGCAAAGAATGAGATGGTATGGCAGTCCTGCCCAAGTCACTTGAGTGTGATTCTCAAATTCACAGGCATTCCCTCAGTCCCCTCCATTGATTCATGTAGACCTTAGAATTAATATTTGAATGTCTTTACCCTTCAGGACAATTTGAATATTTCCCACATATGGCAGGGCTTCCAGTTGTCAAGGAGCTGCCAGGTTTTCTTCTGGATGAAGATCTGATCCCTTGTTCCTCTTGAAGGTTATTATTTTCTAGGTGCTGGTTATGGGTGGGTGTCAACAAGTAGTCACAGGGGTCTTGGTTACCTGGAGCTTTCCTTCTCCAGTGTTGTCTGTGAAGGATCCTGGTTGAGATCCTGGACAGTGATGCTGTCCTCTTCAATTTATGAAAATATAAGGTTTCCAGAGCCTTATGGGACATTTGTAGGCTGACTCCTTTTGAAAGACACAATCATGGGCAATGTGGACACCAGCAGCTTCATGTGTTTGTCTACTAGGTCAAGGGTCAATGACTTCTGGACTTTGTTGATGGAGTTCCACCACAACTTTGACTCCAGTTTTCTGAGTGTACCTCCAGATGCATAGATATGTAAGTGTAATTTTACATATGTTTGTTTTCTCCAATCATTAAAAGTATTCTGAATATATTCAAACCCTTTTAATAATTGGAGAAATAAAAAATTACCCAATAGCCATTTTTTTTGGCTGCTCTTTGGCAAACATTTTTCTCTTAATTTTAATTTCCACTACTAGCAGAGAAAAGAAACCTTCATGCACTCTTATAAAGTGAGAGAATAAATTAGTATGGCATCTTTGGATGTATATAAGACAAAATCTATTGAATCTTACATTCTTCATATTTTTAAATTAGTAATTTCATTCATTGGAAGTTATACTAAGTTAACCATAGGTAAGGTAACATAAATATAAAGAATACAGGTATAGAAATTAAGCATCTTAGATTTAAATATAAACCCTGAATCTTAGTTTCTTACTGAATAAAATAGAGATATTGATAATAGTACTGATTCATAGTTACTGTTAGTGCCACATATTCACTGCATAAAATGCTAATGTTTAATCAAAGTATAATGATTATAGTAGGTTATAATAAAATTTATAAAAATCGAGTTGATTAATTGTGACAAATTCTACACAATTAGTGAAAGCTGTTTTGAATGTTACCTTTATTCTTTCTTTATAATTCTTTTCATTGTCTAATTTTTCTGTGAACAAATGTTTCTACTGTAGTATTATTTTAGAAACACATATTTAGAAATAATTGTGCCATTACTTGTAAGTATAACGGGATGATCAAATTAGTCCACATAGTGTACCTTCCAGATCTTGACTTGATATTGCAAATGCTTTTAAATACAGAAAATGATTGACATGTAAAAGCAAATACATACTTCAGTTCAGTTCATTTCAGTCGCTCAGTCGTGTCCGACTCTTTGCGACCCCATGAGTCACAGCATACTAGGCCTCCCTGTTCATCACCAACTCCCGGAGTTCACCACTTACTGATGTTGTTTTACATGCTCTTTTGTGGCCTTGTTTTTTCCCCTCTTAAGTATCCTTTAACTTTGTTCTGTAACAGCGTTAATTTTTTTATTGTTGTTTCAATGTTTCATTTTCCCTAATGGTAAATATTTTTCCTCTGTCTCTCCCATCCCAGCAATGTTGTGTTCTTAACCTTTACAGCTAACATTATCTTGACCTTTAAGACACTCAGTAACATCCAGATGTGTTGAGTAATTATAAAAGAGAGCTCCTCATTGGGAGTGTCCTCATACCATCCTGAGTATAAGAGGCCTTAAGCCTTATTTCCCAAGTGTGGAACAATGGGTCAAGAAATGTTGGCTTTTCACTTATTGTAAATGCTAAAGGCACACTTTATTTTCTTCCGTGGCCCCACGTCCACTTCAGCTTTTGTGCTTTCGCCACAGGAATTCTGACATGCAAGATGGCTTATAAAACAAGTAATGTCAGATCTATTTGTCATGTCACTTCACTCTCTTACAGATGCAGATCTAAAATCAAGTATATTTTGGTTTTATAATTCAAACAATAAGAATTACTTGGACTCTTGTTGATTCTCCTTGTCCTCTGTTTATTTGCTCTTCAATTTTTGTCATATTTCTTCAATTTATCCTACTCAAAGTCTAAAATACAAGATAAATTTAGGAATATGTTGGTGCCAAGATTACTTCATAACTCTGAGCATCAGCAAGTTTTTCAAGGTGCTTCATTTCTGTTACAACAGCTTCATATTCACAAAAGTTTACATAGTACAAAAATGCTTTAAAACAGATTCTTGTCTATTTGAAGAATCCTGACTTATTTTTTGTTTTCAAAATTAATGCTGATCATTAATTTTAAGTTTAAAATATTATAAAGAGCACAATATTATAAAGAGTAAGATATAGGTAAGGCGGCTTGTATAGACAGAACATGTCATATATTTATTTATTTTATCTTGAATCCTGTAATGATTTTTTCAGGACTTTCTCAGTTTGGTCTCCTATTCAGCTTTTTTTGCTAGATTACAAAAATTTATTAGTTAGAGCTATCATTCATGTAACTGGGTGTCTTGTGTTTTTTTTTGCTAAATCTGGCAACCCTAGATACAGACCATTTTATTATCATAATTTGTTAAACAAGATTAAACATAATTAAAAATATCTCTTTAGTGACATCTGCTTCCTTTAGTGGAAGATATAAATGAATACATTAAATATTTTTTAGGAGGGAACATAATAGAAAAAATAGGCTAAGATGGGGAATTTTTGGTTTTTTGTTTATGTGACTGGCTGATTAATTTACTAATCAACCTCCAACTGACATGGTGATATACTCCTAATATTGAAGTACCAGTTATTTTCTAGTTTTTAAAATGTAAAAGAATAGACAAAGAGCCCATGCCTGGGTAACTAATACAGACAAATATTTAAGTTACAGATTCCTTTCTATGTCCTTTTATAACTAAAGGATATTTGTCACCTAGTTTGCTAACTTTGGACTTCCCTGGTGGCTCAGAGGATAAAGCGTCTGCCTGCAATGCAGGAGACCTGGGTTCGATCCCTGGGTTGGGAAGATCCCCTGGAGAAGGAAATGGAAACCCACTCCAGTATTTTTGCCTGGAGAATCCCATGGACAGAGGAGCCTGGCGGGCTACAGTCCACGGGGTTGCAAAGAGTCAGACACGAATGAACGACTTCACTTTGCTTTGCTAACTTTGTGCAATATGTAGCCTTTTCTAATGGGATGCCTACCTGTATGTCAAATTTTCTTTTTCCCCAAACTGTTCACTTTTATTCACATTTCTGACTGCAACACTTCCAGGAGGGCTATGGACTGAACTATGTCTCCTGAAAATTACACAGATGTTAAAATCTCCAAAGTGGTGCTATTTGGAGACTTGGCCTTTGGGAGATAAATAGGTTTAGATGAGCTCATGAGGGTAAAGCTTTAATGATGAAATCAGTACCCTTTTAAAAGCTAGCTTCATTTCTGTCTCCACCTACACACACACACACACACACACACACGACTATATGAAGACACAAACACAGGATGGCTCTCTGAAACCCAGAGTCCACAGCAAAAGAGTGATTATGATGGCAACTTGATCTTGGGCTTCCAGCTTCCAGAATTGTTAGAAATAAATTCCTGTGGTTAAAAACATCCAGTCTATTATTTTTTGTTATGCAGCTGAAGTTGATTAGCACAAGGAGATAGCTCTTTGAAAAACTGTCATCTAATCACCTATGACACTGCAGTCATGTCTCATACTGCTGACAGGATCCAAATTGCTTCCATGAGGATGCAGTTTTGCCTTTCTCACCCTTTTCCCAAAACCAGGCAATAAAATTCCAACTAAGTGGTCAGGATTTATTTTTTAAAAACTGAAAAGGTCTGTGTTATATGTTGTTTATTTTTATGTTGAATTAGATTCAATTAAGAGTTTTAGGGGTTTCCCAGGTGGCACAGAGGTAAAGAATCCACCTGCCAATGCAGAAGACATAAAAGATGTGAGTTTGATGCTAGAGTCAAGAAGGCCCCCTGGAGGAGGAAATGGTAACTCACTCCAGTATTCTTGCCTGGGAAATCCCACCCATGGACAAAAGAGCCTGGCGGGCTACAGTTCATGGAGACACAAAGAGTCAGACATGACTGAGCAACCAAACACATACATACAACAGAGTTTTAAACTATATTTAATCCAGTGACCATTCTGTGTGTCCACTAGTAATTCTACAAGAGGCAGTTTCTTTTTTCATTGCAGAAACAGAACCCCAATAACATTTTTTTAGATTTCTGAAAGGGCTTATTTCTTATGGAACTAAAATTCAGAAATTCTGTCATGTAAACAGCAGATATTGTCATTGCAATACACAATTGCATTGGTTAAACATCAATAATTTTAACAGACCATGTTTTCTATGTTCAAGCTCCATAGGCTCCTGAATTGTGGAAACCCTAGGATGGTAATCTTGAAATTTATTAGGATCTGGCTAGAGGAAGGAAGGGCTTCCCAGGTGATGCTATTGGTAAAGAATCTGCCAACCAAGGCAGGACACATAAGACATATCAGTCCCTGGGTTGGGAAGATCCCCTGGAGGAGAAATGGCATCTCACTCCAGCATTCTTGCTGGGAGAATCTCATGGGCAGAGGAACCTGATGAGCTACGATTCATCTGGTCACAAAGAGTTAGACTCAGCTGAGCATCTGAGGACGTAGGAAGAAAAGTAGCTCTACTTCTGTCAGAACACACTATTAAACTGACTTAACATTTCATTTATTGCTCATAATTTGTGTCATTAGGGAAGTGGCTTAACATTCCTGAATCTCTGTGTGAATACTTTATAAATGTACACAACATATTATGTTGCACAAATACTCCAATGTACATTCAGATATAATCTTCACAAGTTAAGAATTCACATGCCTATGTTAAGTCGATTCAGTTATGTCTGACTCTCTGTGACTTCATGGACCGTAGACCACCAGACTCCTCTGTCCATGGGACCCACCAGGCCAAGAATGTTGGAGTGGGTTTCCATTTCCTTCTCCAGGGGCTCTTTCTTACTGAGGGATTCAACCCACATCTCCTATCCCCTGCACTGGTAGGCGGGTTCTTTACCGATAGTCACCTGGGAAGCCCCTCACAAGCCTACTAGCTGAAAAATCAGTATGTGTGCATGCTCAGTCACTTCAGTTGCTTCCAACCCTGTGACCCTATGGACTGTAGACCACCAGGCTCATTTGTCCATGGGATTCTCCAGGCAAGAATACTGGAGTGGGTTGCCATGCCCTTCTTCAGGGGATCTCCCCAGTCCAGTGATTGAACCCACAACTCCTACATCTCCTGCATTGCAGATTCTTTACCCACTGAACCACCTGGAAACAAATTCCTCAACCCGCCACACTTAAATTACCAAAGATGCCCAAGGATATACACATATCCTCTCTTTATTGATTTCCTTCCCATTTAGGTAACCTCAGAGCATTATTTTCAGCTCCCTGTGCAATACCATAGATTATCATTAGTTACTTATTTTATACATAGTATCAATAACGTATATATGTCCAGAGACAGGTTTAAGATGGCAGAGTAGATGGATATGCACTCCTCTTCTCCTGCCAGAGAACAAAAATCTTCTTTTTCTTATCTGATGGCTGTATTTAGGACTTCTTGAATTTTGTAATTTGTGCAACTAACCTAATGCCTATGCCACTTTTTATCAATGTAGAGACTTCCACTGCAGAAACAACTTGAGACCTCTAATCCTCTACCTTGATCAAGGAAAAAATCTCCATATTTGCTTCTTATATTGAAGACTTTTGGATTGATTATATCATCATCCTTGGCAGTTATTTTTTTGGCTTGCATTTATTTACAGTTTTTGTACTTTGTACAAACTTGGCAGATCATTTAAGATGAAAAGAAGCAGAATAATTTGCACATTGTTCTTATTTTGATGTACCTGTATATCAAGTATGTCAAATATTCATATTTCTAAAGATAATATTTACTTATAGCACTGTTTATATGGGTTAAACTCACTTTGATTTCGAAGTTTTAAGTGAATCATATAAAAAATACCATATGGGAAGTCTTCTATACAGTAGAAAAGTCATTGAGTTAATTAAATATTAATATGCTCTGAGTATGCATGTGCTCAGCCACTTAGTTGTATCTGACTCTTTGTGACTTACAAAGAGTCAGACACGACTGAGCAACTGAACTGAACCAGACTGTAGCTACCCAGGCTCCTCTGTTTATGGAATTTTTCAGTTCTGTTCAGTTCAGTCACTCAGTCGTGTCCAATCTTTGCGACCCCATGAACTGCAGCATGCCAGGCCTCCCTGTCCATCACCAACTCCCGGAGTTTGACCCAAACTCATGTCCACTGAGTCGGTGATGCCATCCAACCATCTCATCCTCTGTCATCCCCTTCTCCTCCTGCCTTCAGTCTTTCTCAACATCAGGGACTTTTCAAATAAGTCACCACTTCTCATCAGGTGGCCAAAATATTGGAGTTATAGCTTCAACATCAGTCCATCCAATGAACACCCAGGACTGATTTCCTTTAGGATGGACTGGTTGGATCTCCTTGCAGTGCAAGGGACTCTTAAAAGTCTTCTTCAACACCACAGTTCAAAAGCATCAATTCTTTGGCGCTCAGCTTTCTTTATAGTCCAATTCTCACATCCATACATCACTATTGGAAAAACCATAGCCTTGACTAGACGAGCTTTTGTTGACAGAGTAATGTCTCTGCTTTTGAATATGCTGCCCAGGTTGGTCATAACTTTCCTTCCAAGGAGTAAGCGTCTTTTAATTTCATGGCTGCAATCACCATCTGCAGTGATTTTGGAGCCCCCCAAAATAAAATCAGCCACTGTTTCCCTATCTATTTCCCATGAAGTGATGGGACTGGATGCCATGATCTTAGTGTTCTGAATGTTGAGCTCTAAGCCAACTTTTTCACTCTTCTCATTTACTTTCATCAAGAGGCTCTTTAGTTCTTCTTCACTTTCTGCCATAAGGGTGGTGTCATCTGCATATCTGAGGTTATTGATATTTCTCCCAGCAATCTTGATTCCAGCTTGTGCTTCTTCCGCCCAGCATTTCTCATGATGTATTCTGCATAAAAGTTAAATGAGCAGGGTGACAATATACAGCCTTGATGTACTTCTTTTCCTATTTGGAACCATCCTGTTGTTCCATGTCCAGTTTTAACTGTTGCTTCCTGACCTGCATATAGGTTTGTCAAGAGGCAGGTCAGGTGGTCATCTCTTTCAGAATTTTCCACAGTTTATTGTGATCCACACAGTCAAAGGCTTTGGCATAGTCAATAAAGCAGAAATAGATGTTTTTCTGGAACTCTCTTGCTTTTTTGATGATTCAGCAGATGTTGGCAACTTGATCTCTGGTTCCTCTGCCTTTTCTAAAATCAGCTTGAACATCTGGAAGTTCACAGTTCACGTATTGCTGAAGCCTGGCTTGCAGAATTTTGAGCATTACTTCACTAGTGTGTGAGACATGCAATTGTGTGGTAGTTTAAGCATTCTTTGGCATTGCCTTGCTTTGGGATTGGAATGAAAACTGACCTTTTCCAGTCCTGTGGCCACTGCTGTTTTCCAAATTTGCTGGCATATTGAGTGCAGCACTTTCATAGCATCATCTTTTAGGATTTGAAATAGCTCAACTGGAATTCCATCACCTCCACTAGCTTTGTTCATAGTGATACTTCCAAAGGCCCACTTGACTTCACATTCCAGGATGTCTCACTCTAGGTGAGTGATCACACCATCGTGATTATCTGGATAGTGAAGATCTTTTTTGTATAATTCTGTGTATTCTTGCCACCTCTTCTTCATGTCTTCTGCTTTAGTTAGGTCCATACCATTTCTGTCCTTTATCGAGCCCATCTTGGCATGAAATGTTCCCTTGGTATTTTTAATTTTCTTGAAGAGACCTCTAGTCTTTTCCATTCTATTGTTTTTCTCTATTTCTTTGCATTGATTGCTGAGGAAGACTTTCTTATCTCTCCTTGCTATTCTTTGGAACTCTGCATTCAAATGGGTATAAAAAGAAATAAAAAGCATTAGAAAAAATATTAAAAAATGGATATATCTTTTTTTTCTCCTTTGCTTTTGTCTTCTCTTTTTTCACAGCTATTTGTAAGGCTTCCTAAGACAGCCATGGAATTTTTAGGGCAAGAATATTGGAGCCGGTTGCCAATTCCTATTCCAGGGTATCTTCCTTTAACTAAAGGAAATAGCCTTTGTCAAAAATGAGTAAGTATGCGTTTACCTTTTGTCAAGGATTTTGAAAAATTAGAGTCACTTTATCTACAGAAATAAATTCTTTTGGTCCACCATTACTGTGTAATACATCTTTGCTATAAGATAATACTACGGCATATTTTCTACATTTGAAGCCTCACAATTTCAGAAATAGAAAATATTATTAAAAAATAAATAAATAGAGCTTCCTATGATGAAATTTCAAATGTTTAGAAAGATTAAATGCTAGCATATTCTTTTGAATATATTAGAGTTTCCTTAATATTAATATTATTTTAAAAATTAGTTTAAAAATAAGTAAATTAAAAAAATAAATAATAAAGTAACACATGGCGCACAGGAAAAAAATAAAAAATAATCATGAAGAATAAACATATATAGAAAAAAACCACTTTTTCATTAATTTTATCTTATTTAGGTTGAAATTTTTTAATTTTACATATTAACTATTTATAACTATTTGTAATATTAAAGATATTTTATTTTTTGATGATACTAATAACAATAAAAACTGTATTTTAGGGGTGATTTGTATACATTAAATCATTGATGCTGTCTACAACTTCTGAAAATTACCTTTATTAACCCATTTTACAGATGAGATAACTGCAACTTTAGAGAAGTTAACCAACTTGCTATAGGTCTCATATCGAATAATTGTCAGAATTAGGCTGCAGTATTGCACGTTGAAGGTCAGAAAGGGCGGCGGTGAGCAGGTACCCCTCATCCAAGGTAAGGAGCAATGGCTGCGCTTTGCTGGAGCAGCCGTGAAGAGATACCCTATGCCCAAGATAAGAGAAACCCAAGTAAGACAATAGGTGTTGCAAGAGGGCATCAGAGGGCAACACACTGAAACCATACTCACAAAAAACTAATCAATCTAATCACACTAGGACTACAGCCTTGTCTAACTCAATGAAACTAAGCCATGCCCATGGGGCAACCCAAGATGGGCAGGTCATGGTGGAGAGATCTGACAGAATGTGGTCCACTGGAAAAGGGAATGGCAAACCACTTCAGTATTCTTGCCTTGAGAACCCCATGAACAGTATGAAAAGGCAAAATGATAGGATACTGAAAGAGAAACTCCCCAGGTCAGTAGGTGCCCACTATGCTACTGGAGATCAGTGGAGAAATAACTCCAGAAAGAATGAAGGGATGGAGCCAAAGCAAAAAGAATACCTAGCTGTGGATATGACTGGTGACAGAAGCAAGGTCTGATGCTGTAAAGAGCAGTATTGCATAGGAACCTGGAATGTCAGGTCCATGAATCAAGGCAAATTGGAAGTGGTCAAACAAGAGATGGCAAGAGTGAATGTCGATGTTCTAGGAATCAGCGAACTGAAATGGACTGAAATGGGTGAATTTAACTCAGATGACCATTATATCTACTACTGAAGGCAGGAATCCCTCAGAAGAAATGGAGTGGCCATCATGGTCAACAAAAGAGTCCGAAATGCAGTACTTGGATGCAGTCTCAAAAATGACAGAATGATCTCTGTTCGTTTTCAAGGCAAACCATTCAATATCACAGTAATCCAAGTCTATGCCCCAACCAGTAATGCTGAAGAAGCTGAAGTTGAACAGTTCTATGAAGACCTACAAGACCTTTCAGAACTAACACCCAAAAAAGATGTCCTTTTCATTATAGGGGACTGGAATGCAAAAGTAGGAAGTCAAGAAACAGCTAGGGTAACAGGCAAATTTGGCCTTGGAATATGGAATAAAGCAGGGCAAAGACTAATAGAGTTTTGCCAAGAAAATGCACTGGTCATAACAAACACCCTCTTCCAGCAACAAAAGAGAAGACTCTATACATGGACATCACCAGATGGTCAACACCATAATCAGATTGATTATATTCTTTGCAGCCAAAGATGGAGAAGCTCTATACAGTCAGCAAAAACAAGACCAGGAGCTGACTGTGGCTCAGACCATGAACTCCTTATTGCCAAATTCAGATTAAATTGAAGAAAGTAGGGAAAACCACTAGACCATTCAGGTATGACCTAAATCAAATCCCTTATGATTATACAGTGGAAGTGAGAAATAGATTTAAGGGCCTAGATCTGATAGATAGAGTGCCTGATGAACTATGGAATGAGGTTTGTGACATTGCACAAGAGACAGGGATCAAGACCATTTCCATAGAAAAGAAATGCAAAAAAGCAAAATGGCTGTCTGGGGAGGCCTTACTAATGGCTGTGAAAAGAAGAGAAGCGAAAAGCAAAGGAGAAAAGGAAAGATATAAACATCTGAATGCAGAGTTCCAAAGAATAGCAAGAAGAGATAAGAAAGCCTTCTTCAGCGATCAATGCAAAGAAATAGAGGAAAACAACAGAATGGGAAAGACTAGGGATCACTTCAAGAAAATCAGAGATACCAAAGGAACATTTCATGCAAAGATGGGTTCAATAAAGGACAGAAATGGTATGGACCTAACAGAAGCAGAAGATATTAAGAAGAGGTGGCAAGAATACACAGAAGAACTGTACAAAAAAGATCTTCACGACCCAGATAATCACGATGGTGTGATCACTGACCTAGAGCCAGACATCCTGGAATGTGAAATCAAGTGGGCCTTAGAAAGCATCACTACGAACAAAGCTAGTGGAGGTGATGGAATTCCAGTGGAGCTATTCCAAATCCTGAAAGATGATGCTGAGAAAGTGCTGCACTCAATATGCTAGCAAATATGGAAAACTGAGCGGTGGCCACAGGACTGCAAAACATCGGTTTTCATTCCAGTCCCAAAGAAAGGCAATGTCAAAGAATGCTCAAACTCCCGCACAATTGCACTCATCTCACACGCTAGTAAAGTAATGCTCAAAATTCTCCAAGCCAGGCTTCAGCAATATGTGAACTGTGAACTTCCAGATGTTCAAGCCGATTTTAGAAAAGGCAGAGGAACCAGAGATCAAGTTGCCAACATCTGCTGAATCATGGAAAAAGCAAGAGAGTTCCAGAAAAACATCTACTTCTGCTTTATTAACTATGCCAAAATCTTTGACTGTGTGGATCACAATACACTGGAAAATTCTGAAAGAAATGGGAATACCAGACCACTTGATCTGCCTCTTGAGAAATTTGTATGCAGGTCAGAAGGCAACAGTTAGAACTGGACATGGAACAACAGACTGGTTCCAAATAGGAAAAGGAGTTCGTCAAGGCTGTATATTGTCACCCTGTTTATTTAAATTCTATGCAGAGTACGTCATGAGAAATGCTGGACTGGAAGAAACACAAGCTGGAATCAAGACAGGACTGAGCGACTGAGCTGATCTGATCTGATCTGAGGATTCTATGACTCCAATATACTGGAGATCAATTCAAGTGGTGTCACATTTGGTTTCTAAATACCTTGAAATAGACACATTTAAATTATCTTAAGTGTTAAGATATCTTAAGTGTTATTTTGTTTAAAATAAAATACATGTGTGAGCTTGTCACTTTTTATATATATAGATATATATCATATTATATATACATCAGATCAGATCAGTGGCTAAGTCATGTCCGACTCTTTGCGACCCCATGAATCGCAGCACTCCAGGCCTCCCTGTCCATCACCAACTCCCTAAGTTCACTGAGACTCACGTCCATCGAGTCAGTGATGCAATCCAGCCATCTCATCCTCTGTCGTCCCCTTCTCCTCCTGCCCCCAATCCCTCCCAGCATCAGAGTCTTTTCCAGTGAGTCAACTATTCACATCAGGTGGCCAAAGTACTGGAGCTTCAGCTTTAGCATCATTCCTTCCAAAGAAATCCCAGGGCTGATCTCCTTCACAATGGACTGGCTGGATATCCTTGCAGTCCAGGGACTCTCAAGAGTCTTCTTCAACACCACAGTTCAAAAGCAGTAATTTTTCAGTGCTCAGCCTTCTTCACAGTCCAACTCTCACATCCATACATGACTACAGGGAAAACCATAGCCTTGACTAGATGAACCTTTGTTGGCAAAGTAATGTCTCTGCTTTGGAATATGCTATCTAGGTTGGTCATAACTTTCCTTCCAAGGAGTAAGCATCTTTTAATTTCATGGCTGCAATCACCATCTGTAGTGATTTTGGAGCCCAGAAAAATAAAGTCTGACACTGTTTTCACTGCTTCCCCATCTATTTCCCATGAAGTGTTGGGACCGGATGCCATGATCTTCATTTTCTGAATGTTGAGCTTTAAGCCAACTTTTTCACTCTCCACTTTCACTTTCATCAAGAGGCTTTTGAGTTCCTCTTCACTTTCTGCCATAAGGGTGGTGTCATCTGCATATCTGAGGTTATTGATATTTCTCCCAGCAATCTTGATTCCAGCTTGTGTTTCTTCCAGTCCAGTGTTTCTCATGATGTACTCTGCATAGAATTTAAATAAACAGGGTGACAATATACAGCCTTGATGAACTCCTTTTCCTATTTGGAACCAGTCTATTGTTCCATGTCCAGTTCTAACTGTTGCTTCCTGACCTGCATACAAAGAGGCAGATCAGGTCGTCATGTATTCCCATCTCTTTCAGAATTTTCCACAGTTTACTCAGAATATATTTCCAGCAGTAGAAATCAAATAAATATTGAAGTGACTCATTGGAAAAGACCAGTGATGCTGGGAAAGATTGAAGGCAGGAGAAGAAAGGGACGACAGAAGATGAGATGGTTGGATGGGATCACCAACTCAATGGCATGAGTTTGTGCAAGCTCCAGGAGTTAATGATGGACAGGCATGCTTCAGTCCATGGGGTCTCAAAGAGTTGGACATGACTGTGCAACTCAACCAATTATAAAAATTATATGATATATACAATATAATAAAAATCTGAAACTTTGGTGTCAGTAATATTCCAGTTTTATATTCTATGATTATTAATCTACAGCTGAATAATTTAATATGTTGTTTGTGTTATCTATGGTTCTTTATTTTTCCCCAATCTTGGATGAGGGCTATCATTTATATTATTCTGTTTCCTAAGGATTAAATAAGGCAATTAGTGAGTGCTTATTATCACTGTTTCTTTTATAAGATAAGGCAATTCAAAGCACTTAGAGTGTGTTTTTCTTCTTTGTATCCTCCTTGTTTGTGTCTACTTTAGTAAAAATAATCTGAATGAGATACTGCATACTAATATATAGCCCATATTGCCTTTTTTTTAATTCAAATAAAAACTGTGGTAAAATTAGGTGACAAGAATTGATTCTGTAACAATTTGACAATATTTATTTTTGTAGAAAAGCACAGAAAATCTAAAATTATGTTTAGACTTAATATGTGGTATGACACACATATCATAAAAATGTCATTCTATACATAATATTATATACAATATGTCAATTTGTTTCCATTTAAATAAAAAACACAAACAATTTTTGAATGCATATGTGTGTGAACTAATGTTCAAAATACTGGGTTGGCCAAAAAGTCCATTCAAGTTTTTCCATAAGATGTTCTGTAAAGGTTCACATGAACTTTTTGGACAACCCAATAACTTATCAGATGAAATTTTGAGTCATTTGTTGCACCACATGTATACTAATGTAGCATATAAGTGCAATTTTGGTTCAAATAATGCAGCATGATTGAATAAATTAAGCTCTATAGACAAGACCCAAGAGAATAGTACTCTTGTAACAACTATTTAATCAAGGTCTAATAAGCTCTCCTACTACAGGCCAAGTGACTGAGATCACACAAAGGTAAAATGACCATTAATTACACTGCCAAGTATGTTTCATTATCTTCATGAAGTGGAATTTATAATGACTGCAAAACCCAGAGCTCTGCATGTTCTTCTCTTTCATTAATACAAATAAGATATGATGAGTAGTAAATTTATCTTAGGAATACTAGGTCAGTTATTTCCTAAACATAATGTAGGTTGATATTTAATAACTATGATTTAATAAGGTTTAAATTTTGTTGATTATCAACTATTATAATTTATTTTTACTTAAGTTTCTGTTATTGATTGCTCTGTTAATCGTATACTATTTGGGAAACCACATTCTATCTATCTATTATAATCACTAAGTGATTTAAGCCATGATTTTATTCCTTACATATATTTATAGTCTTTAAAAAATTTCCTGATTTGAGAATACATATATTTTTAACCAAGTAAATGCCGCTGAAAAATATATTTTATTTATAGTTGAAATGCCCCTAATATAATCTCTTTCTCTCCCACTCTTTTATTCCCAATCTTTATCTTTTCTAAATTCAATTTCTTTCTTAAAGATTAGTATCTAGTCTATAATGGTATTTATTAAATATTAAAAGTGTATAACCAACAATAATGATCTCCACATGCTTCTAATGGAAACTGACTACAAGAAAATAATTAACATGGTTTTGCATCTTTCTTCAAAACACTTTTGTAAAGTTAGGTTAAATTGTCTGAATTTCAATCAAAACAAATCAATATTTTTCTTTATTCATCATAGTTTTAATGTAATGTTTATCACTTGTCTAAAGTCTTTAATATCTGCCTTTAAGGTCAGATGTAAATTGAGATTTACTCTGAAATTATCTGATTTATACAACAATGATATATTACTTTATTTTTAATTTATTGTAGTTTTGTATTTTGTTTATTTTATTTTCTTTATTATGGTATATCTGTATTACTTTATCATTTTTCTGAGTAGATATTTCATCAGCTTTTCAGACATTCTTGAGGTTCCTATTTTTTTAATTTTTATTTGACTATAGTTGATCTATAATGTGTTAGTTTGCTTTACAACAAAGTGAATGTTATACATAAACCTATGTTTACTCTTTTTTAGATTCTTTTTCCATGTAGGTCAGAACAGACTACTGAATAGTGTTTCCTGTGCTATACAGTAGGTCCTTATTAGTTATCTATTTTATATATAGCAGCATATATATGTCAGCTCCAATCTCCCAATTTATCCCTCCCCACTTCCTGCTCTGGTATTATAAGTTTGTTTTCTACATTTGAGACTCTATTTCTGTTTTGTAAATTGATTCACTTGTACTATTTTTTTTTTTTTAGATTTCACATATAAGTGATAACATATTATATTTGTCTTTTCTATTTAATGTCTGTATTGATGTTAGTTGCCTTTGTATACTAGGGCTGTCTATGAACAGACACATGGGTGAGAGCAGACACTGTTATATTGCAGAAACTTAACAGTAGCACATGACTGTCTGAAATTGGTTTTTTTACATCTTAGCTAGCCTTTAAAGAGGATGGAACAAAAATGTTATTAAGTATCATGGACACAGTTAAAAATGAACTATTTCATGCTAATGATTGGGTCCTTTAAAGCAACAAGATCATAGATAATTGCATACAGCCATTGCAATAGAAAAAAAAAGATTAGATTATAGTTAGTCTTCACCATTGAAATACAAAAGTCATCAACTTTAGATGGTAACATAGACAGCTTTAATCAAGGAAACTTCCCTAGTTGTTCAACATAACATCATGTGGTTTACTGATCACGATGAGTACAAACCCTCATTCCACAAGAAATTGTTGAAGACTAGTTAAATTACACCACCATATTTTTATTATTGCCTAATATAGTTTTTGTTTTAATTTTCCTTTTTTACAGTCCAGGTAAACTGATGAATAACTTTTGATAATATGTATCGTGTTAATTCCTCAAATTACAAACTCAAAAGATGTGCCATTCAAGCACATAGAGCTACTTAGGGTAAACTAGGATTACACATCTGTCCTTAATCCCTCAGAGGCAAGGTCTCACTATTCCATATTCAGTGGAAGAAAAGATCAATAAGGAGTTTAACATTATTAGAATAATAATCATTGCAAAGCAACTCTGATGGGCTAGACAGTATGGAAATGATAATAAGATACTCAAATACACTGCCACTGACAATAACAGTCTTTGGGAGAGGGAAAAATCAATACATTTAGTTCATCTGTAAGCAGTGAGGGTCACTAAAGTTATAAAAAAAGAAAGAAAAAAGCAGCACACATTATTGTCATTGGAAATAGGCTGAGTTCAACTCCTGGGTCAGGAAGATCCCTTGGAGAAGGAGATGGCATTATGTTCCAATATTTTTGCATGGGAAATTTCATGGACAAAGGAACCTGATGGGCTACAGTCCATGGGGTCACAAAGAGTTGGACACAACTGAGAGACTGAGCATTCACTCTAAATATAAGCTTTGCCAAAAATTTGGCTTGTAATTCAAAGCTGCTAAAAATGTCAGACCATGAAAACACAATTAGAACAATGAATTGAATATTTTCCTGTGCACCAAACAGAATTGTTATGGGTAATTTGAGAAACATTAAGCAATGAACACAATTAGATGCTAAATAAATACTTGATTAATTCAATAGGAAGCTTTAAAAAAGAGTCTAGTTTGACTTATCACAATTAAAGAAGGTGACATTTTATCAAAATGTTTCTTGTACTAGAAATATACATATATACCTATTTGGTGGCAGTTTTGAAATAAAGAGATAACAAAAGCTAAACTTAAAGTAGCCATATACTAGAAAGAGCATTTGGTAAACTGTTGAGTTACAGATTTGCCATTAATTAACTTGTTTCTTGTTTCATTTTAATTTTCTTCACCACCACTAGTGGTTTTGTCATGATCTCTCAATGTTCTTATATAATCTCTGAGATTTTAAAAATATTAATGATATAGTCACACCATAACAGATATCACAAGTATAAAAAGAATTGGTATGAATATACCATACGATAGTACTTATATGTGGAATCTTAAAATATACAGCAAGCTGATGAATAGTATAAAAAGGATTCAGAAAAGCATAGAATAAACTAGTCGTTACCAGTGGGAGAGGAAAGAGAAGAGGGAAAATATGGGGTCAGGGGGAAGAAAGGGTTATTATGGGATTACATGAAATCATGTTTGTGGAACTTTTTCAAATTTTAAAGCACTGTAGAATTAAAAGACTTTGATTCAATATAGATATCCTCCAATAAAATAATTGATGTGACAAACATATAATTGACAATTTGTATTAATATTTAATAGTCATAATTGCAGGGTTTCCTTGATACCTCAGTTGGTAAAGAATCTGCCTGTGATGCCTGTGATGCCCCGGTTGGACTACTGGGTTGAGAAGAGCTGCTGGAGAAGGGATAGGCTACCCACTCCAGTATTCTTGGGCTTCCCTTGTCTCACAGCTGGTAAAGAATCTGCATGCAAAGAGGATGACCTGGGTTTGATCCCTGGTTTGGGAATAATCCCCTGGAGAAGGGCAAGGCTACCCAATCCAGTACTGTGGCCTAGAGAGCTCCATGGACTATATAGTCCATGGAGTCTCAAAGAGTCAGCCATGACTGAGTGACTTTCACTTTCACTTTCAGTATTAATTGAAAATATCCCTGGGGATTAGTTTAATGACTATCACAGAACAGTTAATTAACAAAATCAAGTCAATATAATAAATATTTATTAATGGCCTTAAGATATTTTTAAGACATCAACAGGTCCTATTTTGAACATATTCTAAATGGTTGAAGACACAATCACCAAATGTAAAGAGAAAATGTCTAATGTGAAAGAAACATAATATATAAATATGCATAATAATTTCAGATCCCATATTTTATTTCATTCAAGTAATATTCTCAGATAAATTTCCTGAAAAATAAATAAGCTAAAGAGATATAATGCAAGTGTATCTAGTCTATGATGTGGATAAAAGTAGAAAGGTAAAATTTAGGAAAATATTTGCAAAAGTTGAACAAATTCTACATCAAGAGGGCAACAGGCATTTTCTTACCTTTCACCTTTAAGTGAAAAACTATGTCTTGAAAATAGGGAACTGTCTATGGTAGAAAGATCTCAGGAAAATACCAAGGATTTTCTTGGGTTTCTGGACAAGAAGAAAAGGTCAGCAGGCCGTCTTCATTTTAATTTTAGCTTTTACCTCTGATTTTGATTTCGGAGATAAACTCATTCATTCATTTCGATACCCTTCTAAGTCCTTTATTTTGCTATAGAAACATGAGCAATTTTAAACAGAATAATAGAAATTGCTGGATTTACTCTCCTGAGGAGGTCTGTTGATTGGATAGTTTTATTATCTGGAAGTTGCTGCTGGTCCTTTGTAAGCTTGCTGTACAGATGGATACACTTAGTACCATGGGGATTTTATGGGTATTGATCCTGGTATCTTTAAAATCTGGGGTATGACAGAGATTCAGTGTCTGAAACTATGGGTAAGTGCAGCACAGACTTTCATGTATTAAGGTTCACTTCCCTATTATTGCCCTGTTCTTTAGTGAACAGACATGATAAAACAAATGTGTGGCGGTGTGTGTGCACACACACAAGTGTGTGCAGGAGCATTCTGGAGGAGAGTTGCAGAGTAAGGGACTCCAATAAAGAAAGTGGAAAAATACAATCTAGGAATAAACTAAAATTATTTAGCTAAAATAGCAATATCAGGTTAACTATCATTGGTAAGATTACATGATAATACTCATGTTCAAGATTACTACAAGTGAAATGTTATATCTATTTAATTCCACCAGTGGAAATGCTTTGAATGCTTATAGTTCCAACTTTGACATTATTTGTGTAACTCCATACTAAACCTCTTAATATACAAGTAGGATACAAGCCTAAATCATTCATCTTCTCTAAACTCTCATCATTTTTATAATGTTTAAAGAAAACTGGCCCTAGTACAACATCTATGTCATTTGAAAACTTTTTTCACAAAGAAATGCAAATATATAGATTAATTCTCAGATATTTTTGCCATGCTTTATTTGTATTTACTTATAAAACATAATGTCAAGCAATTTACAAAATTTTATAATATGGAATTTTAAGGTTGAATATAGAGAAAGCATATGGATTAATATTTTGAGAGACATGCCAAAAGGCTATTAGAAATTAATAAAAGTTTGGCAGATGGAAGCTGAAAAGAGTCACAGGAGGTTGGAAACCATAAAATGTTAGCAGCAGTTATCAGTGGGTCTCTCCAGAAGCCTTTAGCAGTTTAGAAGGAAAAGGAGAAATCAGATGGTGCCATTTAACTTGGTTTGCTATTAGTAAAGCGGGAAAGAAAGAGACAAAAGGAATAAAAAAGATGGACCTTGCTATTCTGGCAAAACTAAAATCAAAATTTTATCCAACTACGTCCAAGAAGAAATATTTACTGCATAAATCTATTTTCTGTCCTGATTGTTGGCAAACTCAAATATGATACCAGGTTTGTTTAACAAAATTTGGCCCAAAATGACTTTTCTTAAAGCTGTAGATTTGCTTGTGTTTCTAAATTTTGTGACTGTGGGCACACTTGTATGATAGTCTTGTAGATTTTGTTAACTTTTTGAACTTTTTTTTTTAAAAAAGAAAACATTGAAGACTTACTATTAAACTAATTCTGCTTTCTTTATATTGAAAACATTGTACTCAGGGCAGGAAAACAGCCTGGATTATAAGTGTAAAAGCGATTTCATTTCCCCAGTGAGATGGTATAAAGTGCCAGGGCTGAGACCAAGTTGAGTTAGAACTTCAGAGGATGAAGACTGATACTGGGCTTCAATTTTCTGGAGGCTTTACTTCAAAAATAGACACATTTTTTTTTTTGGCTGTCGTTCCTTTGGGTTCCAAAGTGTAAGTGAAAATCGCTCAGTGGTGTCTGACTCTTTGTGAGCCCCTAGAGTGTCATCTGCCAGGCTTCTCTGTCCCTGGAATTCTCCAGGCAAGTCAACTGGAGTGGGTAGCTGTTTCTTCTCCAGGGGATCTTCCTAACCCAGGGATCAAACCCAGGTGTCCTGCATTGCAGATGAATTCTTGACCAGCTGAGTTACCAGGGAAGCCCATACACTAAAAATGTCTTCAACTTAATACAGTAAGTATTTTTTTAATTGAAATATAAGTTGCAAGTTTTTCTTTAATTATTCTCTGGGAACTTTAGAATGTTGAAGTTTATGATCTAATTTTATATTTGACATTTGTCATATTTCTGAGTTTTTTCCCTCCCACCTTTATGTATTTACATTGATTCTTTCATTGGAATGCTGGATTTTCCTCATGTGCTTTGTAACATTTCAACATCAGCTTTTTTTTAACTTAGATATTTTATTTATTTTTAAATTAATTTTTATTGGAGTATAGTTACTTTACAATGTTGTATTAGTTCCTACTGTACGGCAAAGTGAATCAACTCTAGGTATACATATATCCTCTTTTTTGGATCCTATTTTTGAAACAGAAATAGATGCGCAGATGTAGAGAAAAAACTATTGGGATTGATATATATATACACTATTGATGCTATTGTTATTTTGATACTAATGAGAACCTGCTATATAGCTTAGGGAATTCTACTCAGTGCTCTGTGGTGACCTGGATGGAAAGAAAATGCAAAAAGTATGAGAAATTTTAACTGAGGACTAACTTATGGATTCTAAGAAACCCCAGCAGACTATTCGTCTCTGAACAGTGCTTTTGTGTTTGCTTTCTTGAGTGCCTAGGGAGTGTCAATATTCAGGGACTGATTTTCATAATCATTTTCTCAATGTGGGTATCATGTACCAATAAATGGGGCATAAAACTATGTGTGATATAGCCCATGGTTACAAAATATACATAACCTTTGGTTACAAATTATCTAGAGAGATTTGTTTCAACCTAGAGACCAGGTATTGATGAAAACTGTCAACTCTCTTTGCTTGTATATAGGTCTTTGTTTTCCGTGATTTTCCCTTTTACTAACTACAGAATTCTTTGAGGATTCCTGCTTTGCATGAGGTTCTAAATTCAACTTGCATTTCCCATACTCTCATGACTCAGATCCTTCCCCATGTGGGTACCAGAGTAGTCCCTTGTCCCATTCCCAATGCAAACCCTCTGTAGGTTTACTTTCTTCTGTATCCCTGGCACCAAAGGTCTAACATCATTTTATTATGTTTGAAATCATATGTTTAAAGAAATGTTAAAATTGTATGTGACATTTCTAGATATTTGCAGTGGGAAGAGTTTCTGACTGTTTAGTTTACAGGTTGCTAGAACTAAAGGTTTTTATTTGAGAATTATTAAATATTCAGATTTTTTCTATTTTGTTCTGCATGAATTGGTCTATTCAAGTTATTTCCTGAGGGGATTTTGATAGCACGTGCTTCACAATAAATATTACAATATTTTTTAGGTTTCCAAATTTCTTCTTATACATTTGTAATTCATAATATATTATTAAGTATTTAAAATGTTAAAACTTGAGAGCCTGCCATATTTTAGACACTATTCTAAGCACCAGGAACAGTAAACCAAATAGTCATTTCGTTTGTTGTTACTCAGTTTACATTATAGTCGGAAATTCATAATATAATAAAACATATAAAACAGATTATCAATATTGACCTAAAAGTAGAAACAAGAAACTATCTCAAAAAATATTTAGAAGTAGACAGGCAAAAGTTATGGCAAGAGGACAACTATAAAGTCAAGGACCAAACACTATTTTATCAATCTGCCATCTTTAATGCGGCATTATTTTTGATGGTGATGATGACTTGATAATGGTCTTTTTCTCATGCTTGTTGCCTTGTACTGTCACATGGCTGCCACTCTGAGGCAAGGTCAAGACAAGAATCTGAGAAATGTAAAATCATTGACACTCCTCTTGTTTCTGTGTCTTTCTTTTAAACACAAAATATTCTTTATAGAACCCTCCATCAGATATTTCATTATGTCTTCTTGTTCAGAATTCTCTCAGTTCTAACTCATAGACAGAATAAAAACCAAGCATCAGGCAGAAAAGAATTGTCAACAACAGTTTAAGGCACAGGTTGGCACATTCTTTATATTATTATTTTGTATTGGATACAGTTGATTTAAAATGTTGTGTTTATTTCTGTTGTAAAGAAATGTGACTCATTATATGTATATCCATTTCTTCATTGTTTAGTTTATTTTCCCATATAGACTATAACAGAGTACCAAGTAGAATTTCCTGTACCATAGAGTAGGTCCTTATTAGTTATTAGTAGATAACAAATAGAAAAAGTAGAGGAACCAGAGATCAAATTGCCAACATCTGCTGGATCATGGAAAAAGCAAGAGAGTTCCAGAAAAACATATATTTCTGCTTTATTGACTGTGCCAAAGACATTGACCATGTGGATCACAATAAACTATGGAAAATTCTGAAAGAGATGGGAATACCTGACCACCTGACCCGCCTCTTGAGAAACCTATATGCAGGTCAGGAAGCAACAGTTCAAAATGGACATGAAACAACAGACTGATTCCAAATAGGAAAAGGAGTATGTCAAGGCTTTCACCCTGCTTATTTAACTTACATACAGAGTACATCATGAGAAACGCTGGGCTGGAAGAAACACAAGCTGGAATCAAGATTGCCAGGAGAAATATCAATAACCTGAGATATGCAGATGACACCACCCTTATGGCAGAAAGTGAAGAGGAACTAAAAAGCCTCTTGATGAGAGTGAAAGAGGGGAGTGAAAAAGTTGGCTTAAAGCTCAACATTCAGAAAACGAAGATCATGCATCTGGTCCCATCACTTCATGGGAAATAGATGGGGAAACAGTGTCAGACTTTAATTTTTGGGGCTCCAAAATCACTGCAGATGGTGACTGCAGCCATGAAATTAAAAGACGCTTACTCCTTGGAAGAAAAGTTATGACCAATCTAGATAGCATATTGAAAAGCAGAGACATTACTTTGCCAACAAAGGTCTGTCTAGTCAAGGCTATGGTTTTTCCAGTGGTCATGTATGGATGCGAGAGTTGGACTGTGAAGAAAGCTGAGCGCCAAAGAATTGATGCTTTTGAACTGTGGTGTTGGAGAAGACTCTTGAGAGTCCCTTGGACTGCAAGGAGATCCAGCCAGTCCATTCTGAAGGAGATCAGCCCTGGGATTTCTTTGGAAGGAATGATGCTAAAGCTGAAACTCCAGTCCTTTGGCCACCTCATGCGAAGAGTTGACTCATTGGAAAAGACTCTGATGCTGGAAGGAACTGGGGGCAGAAGGAAAAGGGGACGACAGGGGATGAGATGGCTGGATGGCATCACTGACTCAATGGACGTGAGTCTGAGTGAACTCCGGGAGTTGGTGATGGACAGGGAGGCCTGGTGTGCTGCGATTCATGGGGTCGCAAAGAGTCGGACATGACTGAGTGACTGAACTGAACTGAACTGAATATATAGCAGTGTGTATATGTCAACTCCAGTCATCCAATTTATCCCTCCTCTCCTTTCCCCTATGGTAACCTTCAGTTTGTTTTCTACATCTGTGACTCAATTTCTGTTTTGTAAATAAGTTCATTTGTACCATTTGTTTAGGTTCTATGTATAAGTGATATCATATGATATTTATCTTTCTTTGTCTGATTTACTTCACTCAGTATGAAATTCTCTAGGTTCAGGTAGAGAGTAGTATTTTGAGCTTTGCAAGTTGAACAGACTTGTGGCTACTTATTTTAATATGAAAACAGCCACAGACAGTGTGTAAATAAAGGAGCAAAGCTGCTGGTCAGAGAAAGTGTGTCTATAAAGCAACTGATGGGCCAGATTTGACCCATAGGTTTTGCGGTTTTGAACTGATTGTGATTTCTTTCCTGAGACCGAATAAATTGCTTCAATGAGGGAATAAAAAGGATGAAATGAAAGAAGGGAGGAAAGAGGAAGGAAGAAGAGATATTTTCTGTCAAAAAAGAATAGCAATGTGTGTGTGGCGGGGGTGGGAATAACCACAATATGAATTTATTTTTAGTTTTGGGTTCTAAAAAGCAATATGATTAAAGACGATGCATTTTAGTTTCCCATTTGTTAATAAATTCTTGCATGAGTTTTTCTCCTTTTTATTGATTTTCAGGTCATTTAGATTTTCTGGTTTTACTTATGTGATTATTTTTGATGTACATTATTGAGGAAAGATTGCCAGGAGAAATATCAATAACCTCAGATATGCAGATGACACCAACCTTATGGCAGAAAGTGAAGAACTGAAGAGCCTCCTGATGAAAGTGAAAGAGGAGAGTGAAAAAGTTGGCCTAAAGCTCAAGATTCAGAAAAAGAAGATCATGGCATCTGGTCCCATCACTTCATGGCAGATAGATGGGGAAACAGTGGAAACAGTGGCTGACTTTTTCTGGGCTCCAAAATCACTGCTGATGGTGATTGCAGCCATGAAATTAAAAGACGCTTACTCCTTGGAAGGAAAGTTTTGACCAACCTAGATAGCGTATTCAAAAGCAGAGACATTACTTTGCCAACAAAGTTCTGTCTAGCCAAGGCTATGGTTTTTCCAGTGGTCATGTATGGTTGTGAGAGTTGGACTATAAAGAAAGCTGAGCACCGAAGAATTGATGCTTTTGAACTGTGGTGTTGGAGAAGACTCTTGAGAGTCCCTTGGACTGCAAGGAGATCCAACCAGTCCATCCTAAGGGAGATCAGTCCTGGGTGTTCATTGGAAGGACTGATGTTGAGACTGAAACTCCAATACTTTGGCCACCTGATGCGAAGAGCTCACTCATTGGAAAAGACCCTGATTCTGGGAAAGACTGAGGGCAGGAGGAGAAGGGGACAACAGAGGATGAGATGCTTAGATGGCATCATTGACTCGATGGACATGGGTTTGAGTGGACTCCGGGAGTTGGTGATGGACAAGGAGGCCTGGCATGCTACAATTCATGGGGTCACAAAGAGTTGGACACGACTGAGCAACTGAACTAAATATTGAGGAAAAAGGATTTCCCTTGTGGCTCAGATAGTAAAGGATCTGCTTGCAATGTGGGAGATCTGTGTTCAATCCCTGTGTTGAGAAGAAAGAACTCTTTGTTCAAAAAATTCTTTGCCCTTTATTTTACTATTTATTTTTAATTGAAATATGTTATGATCAGATAAAATGTCTTGTAAGTGTTAGCTTTAGAGATGATCTAAAGATTTCATTTTAAACAAGTACATAAAATATTTAAGTTATTTGTAAAGGTTTCATATGCATACAAAAAAGAACAAATATATTTACACGTATGAGCATAAGTATGCATTAAATTATGCATATATATAAATCTATTCTACTAAATTCTAAGTTTTATTACTAAATTAGAAAGTGTTCCAAACAAACTTTCCTGAAAAGCATCTTCAAACTAAGTGACAAAAAAAGATTTGATTTAAGGATATATGTATATGTGCATTAGGTCTCTCTGTTTCACTTGCAATGCAGAAAATCATTGCTTGTATGTCAAGGGAATTTGTTGATCAAACATGATTGAAAAGTTAAGTGGGGAAAGTAAAGGGATTACAACTAGACTATTAATTCCAGGGTTATTTGACCCTAGTGATAATCTGGAATCTAGGAAGTGTGTGCTTTTTCTACTTTAACCATTGCTACTTTATGCTCCGGATCCTGGTGTAGGCACTGGAATTAGAGTCCTTCTTCTTCTTAGTCACTCAGTCATGTCCAACTCTTTGCAACACCGTGGACTGTAGCCCGCCAAGCTTCTCTGTCCATGGGATTCTTCAGGCAAGAACACTGGAGTGGGTCACCATGTCCTCCTCCAGGGGATCTTCCCAACCCAGGGATCAAACCCAGGTCTCCCTCATAGCAGGTGGATTCTTTACCATCTGAGCCACTAGGGAAGCCCAAGAAGACCGGAGTGGGTAGCTGTATCCCTTCTCCAGGCGAACTTCCCAACCCAGGAATTGAACTGGGGTGCCCAGTAACCACAAACACAACCAACAGAACTTGTTTTCCAGACACAACTGCTGCAGAGATATGGCACCTACCACTCCTAAATTATGTACCATTTCACCTCATTCACAGAGGTGGTATTACACAGGGCTCTAACTGCGAGTGAAGATGGCAATGTGCTTATTCCCTCCAGTCGTGGCTACACCAGGAGAGAATAGATGGATGTGGTTGAGGGTGAAAGAAACAAGCATCATCTATAGCCAGTGTTCCTTACATCCTAACTTTACTACATCATTTAAGATATTTCTTACAAAGGTCATAGCTGGAATTATATTTTTTAACTTAATCTGACTATATATATATATATATATTTTTTTTTTCTTTCAGTAGGAAAACTAGTATCTGCACTTTCAGAACAATACGGTAAATTGACATTATTTCTTTCATGTTGTATATATTATGCATAAGATAACTTGAATGAACATGTTATTCTCCTCTTCCCTTTACCTTTTCCCTCACTATTCTAAGTTTCTGAGTCTTGTTCCTTTAATATGACAATAAGACACCAACTATTTCTCCACAAGTATTTTCCTTGTCTCCACTTACAGCAGGATGCATCCTTGTGGAGATGATTGTTTTCTCTTCCCCCTTGTCTCCAGAAGAGACCCTTAGGGTTTTAAATTCTCCTCTTTCTTCTAACCTTATAATTTTCTTCCTCTTTTTTTCATTTACCCCTCCTCTCTTGTCTCCCATCACCTACTTACATTCAGTATCTTTATTTTACAGAGATAGGGAAGTACTTTTAGTTCTAGAAATAGTGTTTTAGACTTGTATTATGCATTCTATCATTAGTCATTTAGAAAAAATAATGGAAAAGTTATCCAGTAAGAATCTCCATTTGACATTCATATGATTCATTTTTAGACAGTATATTACTGTCCATTTGGATTTCAAAGCAGTTGGATAGATTGATAGCATTCATTAGTAGATCAGTGTTTCCTTTCCTTTACATTTAAACTACTGGAATAGTTGACTGTTAATATAGAAGCGAGTGGAAAAAATACGTTTAGGATAGTGACTTTATATAAGCATAAAAAATCAGAAATAAAAATGCTTAAATAAATACATGAATTGGGAATAAAGAAATGACAGAGTTGGAAGGGGAAAAAGTGATAATCTAAAGGAAGACGTTGGGTCTTGAAGTATGGAGGTTAATGCATGACCCTTTCAGAGGTTGCTGAGGTTGAAAAGGAATAATTTGGTTTGGAGGAAATTATCAAGAAAGTAATTCATAAAATTGTTTTATAGACATTCCTGGTGGTCCAGTGGTTATGAATCCATCTCCCAATTCAGGGGCACAGGTTTGATCCCTGTTCTGGGAGATTCCACACGCTGTGGGGCAACTAAGCTGATGTACCAAGACTACTGAAGCGCATATGCTTAGGGCTCATGGTCTGCAACAAGAGACACCACCACGATGACAAGCCTGCACATGACAGCTAGAGAAAGCCCATGCACAGCAACAAAGACTTAGTGCAGTCAAAAATAAGAAATAAAATTTTTTTAAATTTTGTAAAAAGTATTTTGTAAAATATAAGATAATATAAAATACACAATAATATTTAATCTCCTTCCTTTCTTCCTTTTTTGTGCTTTTATCTTTGTTTTATGATCCCTACAGCACCTGGTAGTTGCAGGCGGTCTCCCATCCAAGTACTAACCTGGGCCGATCCTGCTTAGCTTCTGAGATCCGGTGAGACTGCACACGTTCAGGGAGGTATGGCCTTAGACCCTATTAAAAATATTGTTATTTAATTATTGCATTTTTAGAGTAAAATAACAATACTGATATTTACTTATCAGTATTAATATCAGTACATTCTTTGATAGTTTAACATTTACTAAATATTACAGAAGTTTTGAAAATCATTTATAAAAATAGCCTATGACAAATATAGGAGGGTAGCTATGAAATATAAACTTCATCATGCAGTATAATTTTGAACATAAATTATTAACACCAAACACAGAAAACATAAACTTCATGTGAATTAAGAATATTTAAAATCATAAGATTTTAAATGACATGATATTATGTATGGTTATTAT
The DNA here is from genome assembly GCF_002263795.3 of Bos taurus. NCBI lineage: Eukaryota > Metazoa > Chordata > Mammalia > Artiodactyla > Bovidae > Bos > Bos taurus. The sequence goes on along the minus strand of NC_037344.1, from coordinate 38,239,939 downwards.
GATCCTTGGATATAAATTTGTGATTTGTATCATAATCAGATCTTGAGCATATTTTTCACTAGCTTTTAGCCACCGAAAAGTTCTTTTTAAATCTTCCCTAGATGAGTCTTTATGAAGGATTAGTTAAAATTTAATAATTCTAGTGTCCCCCCTTTACTTTTTAATTTTCAAATAATGTCATATTTTGCTTGATACTTTTGAGATCTCTGTATTCATTATATATAGATGGATATTGCAAAGTAGAACTAATTATATCATTTTTGATACTATAATACTAACTTTTAACTTACAAAATTCTTTACACTCAGTAATTAATAATTCTTGTAATTTACTCTTTAGTAATTTTAGTTTTGTTTTTGAAAATTCTGGAAGTATAAGACACATTTCCTCTATTCAAACTTTTAATCTATACATCTGAATTGGTAAATTTTTGTTACTTATATTTGTATATATAGAAATAAAGGAATTTTATGCTAAAAATTATGGTTCATATACAACCATAGTGCAGAGTAAGACATGGGATTTAAAATACATATTGCAATCATTAAGTTTACTATTATGATCATCATTGGTTGCTATTTTGAAAGTGAAAGTGAAAGTTGATCAGTTGTGTCTAACTCTTTGGGACCCCATGGAATTCTCTAGGCCAGAATACTGGAGTGGGTAACCATTCCCTTCTCCAGGGGATCTTCCCAACCCAGGAATCGAACCAGGGCTCCTGCATTGCAGGTGGATTCTTTACCAGCTGAGCCACAAGGGAAACCCAAGAATACTGAAGTGGGTAGCCTATCCCTTCTCCAGCGGATCTTCCTGACCCAGGAATCAAGCTGGGTTCTCCTGCATTGAAGGTGAATTCTTTAGCAACTGAACTATCAGGCTGCTTTTAAGAATTGTGGCAGTAACAGGCTGAAGGAGATTATGTATGAGGTATGCCATCTTCTTGATGAAGATGAAAAAGAAGATGAAGAAAAAGTAGTCAGATATTAAAGTACAAAAAAGGTTTGCAAAATTAGACACAATTATTCTTTGTGTCTAAAAAATTATTCTTTGCTAAAATAAACACATAATCAATTCTCTCATTTCTGTTTCTATATCTTCTATCTCTCTGTATATCTGTTTATCACTTTTACACTGATTTTCCTCATTTTTTATCTAAATATAAAGCAAGGGGACATAATGTTTTTTTGTTTGTTTCTACAATTTGGTGGTGTTATGACCATATATAAAATGTATAATTGTGAGTTTGCAACTTAACTATGGGAAATCGACAATCAGGCTTAGGTTCATTTGTTCCTCATGTCATGATACTATATCTACCCCTTTACACAAAGCTATGTGCAAACACAAATGCACCCCATACAAAAACTTTTGCCTGCTGATCTACCCATATTCACTACCTTCTTTTCCTTAATCATCCTTCACACTCTCACTTGAATTATTTTAATAGAACCCAAACTTACTATAGTACGTGGAGCCATCCCATGCATTTTCCACATCGCAACTATATCCAAGTTATTTCTATTCACCTATGCCAGATAAGCAACATTGTAAATAAAATGACCTAAATGATAATAGTAGATGTTTGAGAAGCAGAAACAAAGTCATGGAGTTACTAATTAGATTGGGATGAGGGGGTTTCTGTGGTGGACCAGGGGTGAATAATCCTTCTTACAATGCAGGGGATATGGTTTTGACCCCTGCTCTGGGAAGATCCTACATGTTGTGTAGCAACTAAGCCTGTGTGCCTCGACTACTGAGCCAATGTGCTCTAGAGTCTGCACAAAGCAGCAAAAGAAGACAGCACAATGACGAGCCTGTGCACCTCAAAAAAGAGTAGTTCCCACTCTCCACAACTAGAGAAGGCCCTCACACAGCAACAAAAATCTACACATACAAAAATAAATAATCCTTAAAAAAAAAAAGAGAGAGAGATAGGGATAAGGGATGAGGTGCCTGAGTTAGAATGGATAGTGGAAATTCAAAGCCAGAAAAAGGTTTTCTGACTTTGAAAAACTAGCTAAATTGTGATTCTACAAAGTAAAAAAAGGACACATAATTTGGGGAAAACATAATGGCTATACTTTGAATATGTTAAAATTTTTTTGACTACAGAGACTACAAAGAGAAGTCTAGTAGGCAATTATATATATAGTCTAGATTTTCAGAATAAGAAGTGCATTAGGAACATATATTTAGAAATAACTATAGTTGAAGACATAGAATTGTGTATATTCCTGATAAAGACTCGGATGTGGAGTGAAGAGAATTATCTGAGGCAAAACCTGAACTGTAGCTGTGTGAGGGGGATGTAATGAAGAAAAGAAAGAAAGAAAGAAAGTGAAGTCTCTCAGCGGTATCTGACTCTTTGTGACCTCACAGACTGTAGCCTACCAGGTTCCTCCATCGATGGGATTGTTCAGGCGAAAATACAGGAGTGAGTTGCCATTTCCTTCTCCAGGAGATCTTCCTGACCCAGGGATTGAACCCAAGTCTCCCGCGTTGTAGGCAGATGCCTTACCGTCTGAGCCACCAGGGAAGTCATAAGGAAGAAAGTGAGACAGTAAGGAAGTTTGAGGAGGAATGGGCTGCAATTACATGTCATGGAAAGGAAGGTGTATTGGAGATCCTGCTCACAGCATTAATTGTCTCACTGTTCACACTGTTTGCACTGTTTACTGAACCCAGGGTAGGCAAAGTGCAATCTAAGATCCTGGAAGGAGACTCAAGGAGCCATAGGAACTGCACATACTTTTATTCTCTCCTGGCTGGCATGGCAGCCATAACTCAGCCTCTCTCCTGGCTGGCACAGCAGCCAAAGCAGCAGCTGCAACATATCCATAATGTAGCCATGACATAGGCATAACACAATCTCTTATAACCGTAATGTCTCTCCAGTGTAGCCCCAATGCAGCAGAAGCCAAGGCTTTCATGATGGAGCTCATACAGGCATAACACACAAAGTAACCCATGACCAAGTGAGTACCTCATGATGCACATGCACATTGCTATAAGTGAGAGAAGCTGACCACGCCATCTCCTTGGCTAATTTGCTCTTTCTCTACAGAAGAGAAGCAATGGTTTCAGGAAAGAAAGAAATGATGCAGATGATGAATGCTCTTCATTCAAAATAGGGAACCAGAAGTAATTAGTTACCTTAGTGAAAACGTTTTGTGAGAGGTCATAGGGCAGAAGAGAATCTGTCAAGAATTGTGGAGTAACTGGAAATGAAAATTGAAGACAATCAAGGTAGAAATGCCTTTTAAAATGCTGACTGTTAGTGTTGGATGAATGGAAACTGTTGAAACAAAGTAAAGACTTTGTATTTGTTTGTTTTAAAGATGTAACAAATGTGAACATTATTAAATGTACAGTCACCCCCCCCCATGTCTCCATAGGATTGTCTGCAGGAACCCCATGGATACTGAAACCCCTGGATGCTCAAGTTCCATATAAAAAAAGGGTATGACAGTTAGCCCTCCAGATCATTGGGAGTCACATACCCATGGATATCCAGAGCCAACTTTAAATGAAAACCATAAAAAAAAAAGAGAAAGATATAGAGAAGAGATTGGGTTAAAAAAAAATGACAATTTATAGAACAAGATCATGTGGGATCCCACTAGAAATGGAGATAAGTTAAATGATCCAGAATAGCAACGCTGAACAACTAAAACTTGCAAAGGGAAAGATAAATTTTTGAGAGTAAAGGAGAAAAAAATGAAATAGTTGTATGTATGTGTTGCAGAAATATTTATAGATTTGAGAGAAGTAACTCTTGTCTTATGGCTTCTATTTTGTCTCAGAGAAAGAAATGGTTGGATAAGTTGGATGCTGCAGGGACTTGAAGGTTTGAGAGGCATTGTGGAGAATGGGATATGAACCTCAGAAACATAAATGGATTTCCGGATATCCTTGAGAATCAATCTGAAGTTGTAGATTTTGACTTTAACTTTATCTTCTGTTTGGTATCACATGAGTTCCCGTACATCATGCAACCCGGGGTTGTATGACAACACAAGAGTTAGGTAGTATAGGCTATTGAATATTTCTACTTTTTGAGGACCATTTCAAATAAGAAAATATTCTTGAAATTTCATCAAGATTGATTGTGTAAAGGAGTATTTTCTCAGACCTCTTCTGGGTTGCAGAGGGAAAATATGGAGTGAATTTGTATGATGGATCACAGTGGGAACATTTGTATGGGGAACAATAAATACTTTATTTTTGGAATATCTAAAATATAAATTTAGGTGCCCAATATATTAGTCATTAACCACATAATGCTACTGAGTGCTTGATATGCAGCTAGTTCAAACTGAGATGTGCTTTAGAATTAAAATACAAATCAGTTTTTAAGGAGTTAGTATAAAAGTATGCCATGTATCTACCTAATATTTTATATTAATTTCACATAAAATTAGAATATTTAGATATATTGAAAGAAACAAATTATTAAAATTAATTTTACCTGTTTCTTCTAACTCTTTTAAATATAGCTTAAAGACAGTTTGAAATTATATATGGTACTCATTTATGGCTCATATTATATACTTATTGAATACTGATATACTCTTATGTCACTTATATCAACTGTTGATATAGAAAAAATACCAAACTAAAACTTATAGTGTGTTCCTTTTTATTAATACCAATTTTTAACAATAATGATAATTGTATAATATCTTGGATAACCCAATTTGCAGAGGTAACTGAAGATTTTCCATATAATGCATTCAATTTTTACATGAAATTAATTTAAATAATTACTAAAATTTCTATGAGTATCAGAGTCCAATTATTTACCATTAGACTAAAGTTATATTATCCTCAAATGAATTATCCATGTATTCATATAGTCCAAGGTCAGCATTTTGTTCCTTTTTGCATGCTATTCAATTATTAAATGCAATATAGAGACAAATTGAGATCAATTACCAAGATATTTATTCTTATTTGACATAATAAATAAAATATCTTTTGCAAAAGAACAATTCTGTGAAATTTAAATATTAAAAATCTGTAGTGGTCATCAGGTTCTAAAATTAAACATGCCTTTATAAGTTTTATTTATAAAATAGTAACAAGGGTAACATACAAAAACAAAAATAATCTAAATGACTAAAAAAAAACATAATTTACAGGATACTCTGCAATAGTCTGTAATAATTCTCATAGACATTTATATATTTAAAAAATGCATTCTATAGCTTGATGTCATATTAATGGAAAAATTGGTAGTCATTTCATGAAATAACACACCATATTTGTTCCTGTATGCATTTACAGAATATAGATATATGCTTACCATCACTACTGTCACTATGAAAACTTCATTTATATACTGGAAGCAATCACCTGAAATTCAGCTACATTTTTGCAATATTTTTAAAACTTGACCTCCATTTTCTTTTTACTTAACCATCTGTCCATAATGCTATTGACTGAGTGAGTGAAGTCTTTCAGTCGTGTCTGATTCTTTACGACCCCGTGGACTGTAGCCTACAAGGCTCCTCTGTCCGTGGAATTTTCCAGGCAAGAGTACTGGAGTGTGTTGCCATTTCCTTCTCCAGGGGATCTTCCTGACCCAGGGATCGAACTCGGGTCTCCCGCATTGTAGGCAGACCCTTTACCATCTGAGCCAAGCATTTCAAAATATTGTAATACCAAGAGAGAAAACTCATAAGCACAAATAGAAAGAAGTTATAGGAACACTTTTTAATAAGTAATTTATATACAGTCATATTAATAAATCTCATTTTATTATATTTTTTATACATTTGTTATACTACATACATACGTACTAGGTCACTTTGCTGGTGTCTGACTCTTTGTGACCCTAAGGACTGTAGCCCACCAGGCTCTTCCATCCATAGGATTCTCTAGGCAGAAATATTGGAGTAGGTTGCCATAACCTCTGTCAGGGAATCTTCCTAATCCAAGGATCTAATCTGCGCCTCTTACATCTCCTACATTGACAGGTAGATTCTTTACTGCTAGAGCCATCCAGGAAGCCAATACATATAACTTTGTATCAAAAAGTGTGTATACCATTGAAGGTATTAGTCAATGTATCTATCCTAAAATAATTCTGTGAGTTAAACAGAATGACACACCTAATAAACTTTTATTTTACAGATACTTGTAATATTTTCACCATCGGGAGTACTTTGGTATAGCTATGCCCTCAACCTTAGTTGATAATGAATTATTTAACATTATCAATATTTTATTGGAATTGAATATAAATAATAAATACTACTCAGATAATGAGCTAAGTTTTCTCTTATAACCCAGCACATTCAGAATGAAAGGAGACATTTAAACCAGAAATATAGACCCTATTTCAAGAAACAATAGGCAAAAAATTATGGGAAAATGGATATTACAAATACCTATCATAGTGATCATTTGTCTCATTTGTGGTCATCCATCATGTGTATCTATTAACCCTTTTCATTGGTATTTCCCATAGTATATGTCTCATCTTCCTGAAGTTAAAGCCAGAGAATTATCTTAACGTGACTCCTCTACAGGCAAGGTAGATTTCATTAATCACACACATTTCTGTAAGAATTATCATGTAATGCTCTAAAGAAAAAAAGAATCGAAGCAAATAATGCTTCATCAATTGTTTACTTTACCTCTGCTGCTGCTGCTGCTGTTAAGTCACTTCAGTCGTGTCGGACTCTGTGCGACCCCATAGATGGCAGCCCACTAGGCTCCTCTGTCCCTGGTATTCTCCAGGCAAGAACACTGGAGTGGGTTGCCATTTCCTTCTCCAATGTATGAAAGTGAAAAGTGAAAGTGAAGTAGCTCAGTCATGCCCAAGGCAGATTTAACTCATCCTCAGGAATCATATTTAATCTAGGTATTTATGTTTTATAAATATTTTATAATTTTTAACAAATAAGGAAAATTTTATCAAAACAATGTTTAACCATATAGATTCTGTCCCATTGTGCCTTTGCTACCACCTTATAAATAAAACCTATACATGTTTATTCTATGATAAAACCTGAAGAGCAGTACAGACATTTATTATAAATGATCAGAGAAACTGAGGTATAGGTCAAGAAAAATAATTTTTTCATCCAGGAGTAGCTTTACCTGGAGAATTTTTATATCAATTTAGCAAGTCCAAATACAATATCTGGACATAATAATTTAAATTAAATTTTTTAAAAAGTCTTCTGCAACATATAGTCTATTTAACATTCTAAACAAGACTAAACATTTTACTAATTCAATTTTATTACCAATTGATTGCAATTAGGAATTCAATGATTTGGAAGAAGAACCAAATCCTGATTTTTTACTATATTAAATATATGGGGAACTATATTGAATATAATTTTATTCTGAAAATTATTGAATGAAATATTAAGTCCTGGCTTACAGTCTAACAAATTTTAAATTAATACTATTAGAATTAAATAGTATTATGTAATATGACATGGAAAATACAGGATTTTTTCAATCATCTTTGTACCTTGAATTATTAGAAAATTAGCCTTGCAAATAAGTATGACCATTGAAAGAAAAACAGTGCAACCATATATTTTCAATATTTTCAATATTCAATATTTTTAATATATTAAATATTATTCACTGTATCAGCAACTGGTACAATAGAAATGAAATGTGAGCCACAAATATGAGCTACATGTGTCATTTTAAACCTTACAGTAGCCTATTTAAAATGGTAAAATAACCCAGATTATATTAATATTAATGATATTTTTAATATATCCAAAATATGTTCCTTTTAGAGTTTGTAAATTTAAAAAAGAGCAATCTCACATTTATTTTGTTAAGGCTTTTCACTTTATGGTTTGTTTAACATTTTCAGCACATCTCAATTCAGACTGGACATACTAAGTCCAACAGCATCAAGTGCCAAGTGTCTGCTGTTTTAAGCAGAATAACTTTTGTTAAGGAAGGCAACACCTTCATAACTGTACACCTATGTACCTACTCATATGTGTGAATCATTTTGTTATCAAATTACTGGAGCAAAAAGAAATGTTTCTGGAGTAAAATTATATATATATATATATATATATATATAAAATAGGCTTAAGGAGAATGGAGAGGAATAAATGAACTCTGCACTCGACCTGGTATCACCTGGTTTTGCCCTGAGCTCACACTAATAGAAGGTTAACAGCAGAACCTGATGGAAAATTTTTGTGAAAATCAGGACTTAGCAAGCAAGACTCACAGAGAATTAGGAGGGAGCAATTCTCTCCAGATCAGCACAGGACTTGTTACTCTCCAGAGCTCTGAGCAAATGAAGCTGTGGAGCATGAAGGGATTCCATCATCACCATAGACGAAGCTTTCTCTTCAAGTAGCCAAAAACACTTTTTGAGAAGTTTTACAAACAAAACAAATATCAAAGCTGAGAGCAAGAGTACAAAAGGAAGAATAAGACAGACATCTAGTGACAACTCTAACTGACATATTGGTTGAAGAGATATTGGTGAGGAATTCTGTGGGACCCCCACTCCTCCCCAAAATGAGGCCTTTGTTGTGGGATGTGAGGAATATTAAATACATAGATAATTTTACTATATGTATTTGATGCTTTTGTTTTACACTTGAAATTAGACACTAACTTATGTTACTCACTTATCAATAATAAGTGCAGTATTTGGAGATAGTTCCTTTTCAAATACTGAAACTTATGTATTTACATTTCTTCCAGTTACATAAAATATGGCAATTCTAGATCCTAGAAGATAGTTCACTGTTGCTAAAGCAGTGCTCATTTGGTGGCTCAGATGGTAAAGAATCTGCTTGCAATGCAGAAGACCTGGGTTTGATCTCTGGGTTGGGAACATCCCCTGGAGAAGGGAATGGCAACCCTTTCCAGTATTCTTGCCTGGAGAATTCTAAGGACAGAGGAACCTGGCAGGCTACAGTCCATGGGGTCACAAAAATCTGACACGACTGAGCAAATCTTTCTTTCATGTAAATAGATAACCTTGAACTAAACAAAATAATTAAATAAAAATGCACTGAGAACAAAGGTGGAAAAATGAAAACAAGGCATATTCAAAGGTTATCTTTTGAAAATAAAAAGTAGTGTGACCACAAATAGACGAAATTAAAGCAAATGAAATCCTTATGTCAGTAAGAAAGTCAAGTTGTAGTTTGTTGCCAAAAACCAGTGGTAGAAGTCACAACCTGGCAGTGCATTCAATAATGAAGATTTATACTTTAAACAAGACTTTGATAAAATATGAGTAGTAGGAAAATATGAAGGGCAGCATTACTTAATAAAATACAAGGTCTCAGTAAGAATCAACCAAAGAGATAAGAGCTACAATGAATTCTGTAAGGAGAAGATTCAGTATTAATTCTGCATTCAAATATTCAAAACATGGCTTAAAGAGTAGTATAATAATTTGAATGTGCTAAGGAATCATTTAATAAAAACAAGAACAAAAAAAAAAAAAAAAAAAACAAGAACAGAAACTCCCTGAAGGTAGTGTGTTGTATTCTGAGTCATCCATAGCAAATTAAAATGACATCATTTTAATATTATTCTTTTATCAAAAGAATACAAGAAAGTTGTTTCTGTCTTTTCCCAAAATTTCCTGAATGTCTAAATACACAGTATAGAATGATATAAAAGTGGGTGCAATGTATGGTATCTCTCTTTGTAAGTCCATTATTAAATGGGAAAGTCAAGTGACTAATTAAACATTTTTGTAACTTAATCTTACCTGCCTCCTGAGAAACCTGTATGCAGGTCAAAAAGCAATAGTTAGAACCAGGTATGGAAGAATGGACTAGTTCAAAATTGGGAAAGGAATATGTCAAGGCTGAATACCGTCACCCTGCTTATTTAACTTACATTCAGAGTACATCATATATGAGATGCCAGGCTAGATGAAGCACGAGCTGGAATCAAGATTTCTGGAAGAAATATCAATAACCTCAGTTATGCAGATGACATTACTCTTATGGCAGAAAGTGAAGAAGAATTAAAGAGCCTCTTGATGAAGGTCAAAGAGGAGAGTGAGAAAGTTGGCTTAAACCTCAACATTCAGAAAACTAAGATCATGGCATCTGGTCCCAGCATTTCATGTCAAATAGATGAGGAAGCAATGGAAACAGTGACAGATTTATTTTCTTGGGCTCCAAAATCACTGCAAATGGTGACTGCAGCCATGAAATTAAAAGATGCTTGCTCCTTGGAAGAAAAGCTATGACCAATCTAAACAGCATATTAAAAAGCAGAGACATTACTTTTCCGACAGAGGTCCATCTAGTCAAAGCTATGATTTTTTCCAGTAGTCACATATAGATGTGAGAGTTGGACTATAAACAAAGCTGAGCTTTGAAAAATCTATGCTTTTGAACTGTGGTCTTGGAGAAGACTCTTGAGAGTCCCTTGGACTGCAAGGAGGTCCAATCAGTCAATCCTAAAGAAAACCAGTCCTGAATGTTCATTGGAAGGACTGATGCTGAAGCTGAAACTCCAATACTTTGGCCACCTGATGTGAAGAACTGATCCACTGGAAAAGACCCTGATGCTGGGAAAGATTGAAGGTGGGAGGAGAAGGAAACAACAGAGGATGAAGTCATTGGATGGCATCACCAACTTGATGGACAAGAGTTTGAACAAGTTCTGGGAGATGGTGAAAGACAGGGCAGCCTGATGTGCTCTGGTCCATGGAGTTGCAAAGAGTTGGACACAGCTGAGCAATGAACTGAACTGAACTGAAGTGAACTTAATTGAATGAACCTTTCTTACAGATGTGGCTTTCAGGTAAGTTATGTGGGGCAAACAAAGCTGAATTAATATATAGTCCTAGCTACAGATCATACAGCATAGAACTAAATATAACTGACCATTATTTTTATAAAATATACTCTACAAAAATGAAAGTTCAGGAAATGAAGCATTTCTATAAATTGTAACAGAGCCAATCAAAATATTGCTTCCTTGTTACCAGCCTGGCTAGACAGGACACAGGTAATTGGTGAAAGTTATGGTCCAATGAATTCTATAAGACTGCTGCCTTCTGTCAGTGGTTTGGAGCCACAAAGATGTCTATGGAGAGAAATGGCTAAAGCTGTGATAACAAATGCTAATGTTGAATTTCTCACCAGCTCATACAACAGACTATCACTGATTTTCTGGATCACCATTACATAGATAATAACAGGCATAGCCAAGATTAATAACCACTTGTCCCTGCCACGAGAGCTGGCACTGAAATAGAGTTCTAGTCTGCCTTTCCTATCATGAAGCTTTATAAATATATACATGTTACTGAGAGGAAAACATTTAAAAAAAAAAAAGAAAAAACAGGACAGGACTGTCACTATGTCACTATTCATAAAGTGTTTCATTCATATAGTACAATACTAAAATGTTCTGTACAGTCTCATGTTTACATTTTGAGCAATTTGTCCTTATTTTTTCATCTAAATGTTAGAAAGAAAAAGGATATATTCAACAAATTTATGGAATTTAGAATAGCTTTAGGACATTTTGCTGAGCATCTCCGGGGATACTCTTGGGAAAACATTTGCTTAATAGGTTTGTTTGTTTTTTTTATTTTTGAGAAAATGAAGCCGAGAATCTATTTTGTTCTTCTTTTGATCTCATTTTAAATATCCCTCCAGAAACTGAAAGTATTAGTGATTTAATTGCTGGTCTTTTTTTTTCCTCTAAATTCAGTGTTGTAATATCTTTTGTATATGTTTTTGGGCAAGCCCACTTTAATTTATATTCCTGCTTACATAAGTGGTTTTAGAAAAGTCCATAGGTATAATTGGATGAGCTCTGTGTGGATCTCTCTAATTAGAATTTTCAGTAAGTTGAGCAGGAAGTGCTTCTACTCTGATATGCATGTGTAATTTCCACTAAAGTGAGCAAGCATAACTAGAACAATCTTTTCCCCTCTGAGCACTTTGAATTCTATGCACTCCAGATGCTATGGAGAATCCTATGACTATTCCCTTATTCAAACTGTTGATTTGTTATGGCAATATAATTCCTTATGAAATCACTTTTGTTTGTTTAAATGAAGTTTTAGACCCCTCCAAAGTCATATAAGCTCTTGGTTATGGAGGTGTTAACTTTTTAGTGATGGAAGAACTTTTTGCTAAGTGAAATGAAAATATTTGTCAAGGCCATCATACTTCTAGTTTGATAACTCTGGACAGGATGCTAATACTAGCTGGCAGGAAGATAGGAACATCCCTGCAGATCAAAATGCAAATTTTATTGCAGAAAACAGCAAAGCACAGAAAGGCCATAGAGCCTTTCAGCTTCTGACAGCAGCTTGTAGAATGGGTGCACTGAATCACTCAATATCTTTAAGTGACTATCTCGTTCTGGAACTCTCATAAACATCTGTTCACACTGTACCCATGCCAAGTTCCAGATATAAGAATATGCAGGCTTCAAGATTAAATAACTGTTGGGCTAAGCACTTTCTCTACAGTAGATTGTGACTGAATATATATATATATATATATACATATATATATTTAATTTTTTTATTTTGTTGATTAACAATGTTGTGTTAGTTTCAGGTGTACAACAAAGTGATTCAGTTATACATATGGATGTATATATTCATTTTCAACTTCTTGCCCATTTAGGTTGGTTAGAGAATATCATGCCAAGTTCCCCATGCTATACAGTAGATATTTGCTGGTTTTCCATTTTAAATATAGCAGTGTGTATATGTTCATCGCAAACTCCCTAATTATCCCTTCCCTCTACCCTTATGTTATGGTAACCACAAGTTCCTTCTCTAAGTCTGTAAGCTTGCCTCTGTTTTGTAAACAAGTTCATCCATATCATTTTTTTTCAATATTACACATATAGGTTAAATCATATGATATTTCACTTTAATGGGCTGACCATTAATTCACTTAGTATACCAATCTCTAGGTCCATCAATCTTGCTGCAAATGGCATTATTTCACACTTTTTACTCTTAAATTAAAAAAAAAAGTGAAATAAAGTAAAAGGTGAGGGTATAACATTATATAGAGATATAGGCTTTAGATAATTAATTTCTATACTAAGAAAACTACAACATGAATTTTATTTTTGGTGAATCAGAATGGTACACTGCATGCAAAAAATGAAATAGTTTACTTCTGCAGTGTAAATAACAGACTCTGAGGTTTATTCAACAAATACTAAATGATTCCAAGTGATTCTTAGAGACCAAAGTCTCTCCTAGGTTGAACCACTACAGAAGGAACAATAAAATAGCCCATCATTAAAACACTTAAGAGTTTGGCAGGGTCATAGCCTTGTAAACAACTGGGTCCAGTAAAATCTTGTTTAAACAGCATGTTCTATGCTCAAGATTGACTTTCTTGCAACCTCTCAATATAAAAGGGGAAAGAAGAGAGAAAAAAAGCTGGCTTAAAACTCAACATTCAAAAAGATAGGATCATGGCATCCAGTCCCATCACTTCACTGTCAGTTCAGTTCAGTTTAGTTGCTCAGTCGTGTCCGACTCTTTGCGACCCCATGAACCTCAGTATGCCAGGCCTCCCTGTTCATCACCAGCTCTCAGAGTTTACCCAAACTCATGTCCATTGAGTCAGTGATGCTATCCCACCATCTTATCCTCTGTCATCCCCTTCTCCTCTTGCCTTCAATCTTTCCCAGCATCAGGGTCTTTTCAAACGAGTCAGTTCTTCACATCAGGTAGTCAAAGTATTGGAGTTTCAGCTTCAACATCAGTCCTTCCAATGACCACTTAGGACTGATTTCCTTTAGGGTGGACTGGTTGGATCTCTTTGCAGTCCATTGGACTCTCAGGGATCTTCTCCAACACCACAGTTCAAAAGCATCAATTCTTTGGCGCTCAGCCTTCTTTATAGTCCAACTCTCACATCCGTGCATGACTACTGGAAAAACCATAGCCCTGATTAGATGAACCTTTGTTGACAAAGTAATGTCTCTACTTTTGAATATGCTGTCTAGATTGGTCATAACTTTCTTTCCAAGGAGTAAGCATCTTTTAATTTCATGGCTGCAATCATCATCTGCAGTGATTTTTGGAGCCCCAAAAATAAAGTCAGCCACTCTTTCCCCATCTATTTTCCTTGAAGTGATGGGGCCGGATGACATGATCTTAGTTTTCTGAATGTTGAGCTTTAAGTCAACTTTTTCACTCTCCTCTTTTGATAGGGACAGAGTGGAGGCAGTGACAGATTTTATTTTCTTGGTCTCCAAAATCACTGTGGATGGCAACTGTAGCCATGAAATTAAAAGACACTTGTTATTTGGAAGGAAAGCTTTGACAAACCTAGATAATGTATTAAAAAGTTAGAGACAGCACTGTGCTGACAAAGGTCAGTATAGCTATGGTTTTTCCAGTAGTCACATATGAATGTGACAGTTGAACAATAAATAAGACTGAGTACAAGTGAATTAATGTTTCCAAACTGCAGTGCTGGAGAAGACTCTTTAGAGTCCCTTGGAAAGCAAGGAGATCAAAGCAGTCAATCCTACAGGAAATCAACCTTGAATATGCATTGGAAGGATTAATGCTGAAGCTGAAGCTCCAGTAATTTGAACCACCTGATGCCAACAGCTGACTCATTGGAAAAGAGCCTGATGCTGGGAAACATTGAGGGCAGGAGTAGTAGGAAGTGATAGAGGATGAGATGGTCAGATAGCATCACCAACTCAATGGATATGAGTTTGTGCAAACTCTGCAAGATAGTGGAGGACCGGGAAGCCTAGCTTGCTGTAGTCCATGGGGTTGCAAATAGTCGGACACAACTTAGCCAATGAATAACAAGAACAACTAAATATAGAGAAATCACTCTTTCCTAAATGGAAGAAAACCTCATTTTAAGTTGGCAATAAACATTCAAAAAGTAGAAGTTACTAGATCATCATTAAATCTAATGCTAACATTATCTTATAAGGTTCTTTGAAATGGAGCTACCAAGAGCACCAAATTGGATCTTGGCCAATGTTGAAACCATGGAGATGAATATGGGGTTCCTTTTGCTATGCTTCATGCTGAATTAATTTGTTACAGGTTACAATGGATTCACTTAGAGGTTTATTTAGTTTTACTCAAATATTACTTCTGAAGATCATTGATCCTACTCTTTTCATTTCTCCAAAACTAATTCTTAGAAGAGGACTTTAATTTCAAGTATGTAAAATATTTCACTGCTGCCCTGTGTTCTTCAAGTAAGTCAAATTTTGCTTTTTCTTGAACTATACACTATATAGTCAAGACTGGGTCATCTGTAGATATTTAATATGCAGCATAAATTATACTCAGTTTTTTCCTACAACCAATATAATTTTAGATTACTGTAAACCATCTGCTTATTAATTTATTATGGCTGGGCAATGTATAATCTTGCATGTACATATGTTAAAAAACTTGCATATATTTTAAATTTAAAGTAAGCCTTTTTTAATTTAAATTTAAGGAGGTTCCTGTTTTATTATTTACTTTTAAAAATTGTTCATTCATCTATTTTCCTTTATCACTTTGAATAACTTAAAGTTACTTATAATTGCCTTACCTTTAATTCCATTTATATGTGTTTTAATCTTGTTGCTTTCTCTTCTACTACCTAGAACTTTTAATATAAGATTTTAACAGTGTTTGGCACAACATAAATAACATCTCTTAAAACACATTTCTGACATTTTCTTACAGCGTTCTTTGTTGCTAATATTTTCATATTATATTACTTACTATGAAAAGTATGAAACATGCCTTAGATTTTACATATAGTATAAATCATTCTGTCCAGTAAATAACCCAAATAAAGACTAGAAAACACATTTACATTCACATATTCTTGTTTATTACTTAAGAATATATAACTTCTTCTTATAAGGGGGAGGAAGCACTATGAAAATGAGACAACAGTGTATTTTCCTGTAATCTGAGGGCAGAAAATGACATGAAAGAATCATTGCAAACCAGTGTTGGTTTAATTTTTCAATCTATGAGAGAATTCAAATGTTAACAATTGACAAATGTCATTGTTAGGCACTCTGTGCTGTGCTGTGCTGGACTTAGTCACTCTGTTGTGTCAGACTGTTTGCAAGCCCATAGACTGTAGCTAGCCAGGCTCTTCTGTCCATACAGATTCTCCAGGCAAGAATACTGGAGGGGGTTGCCAAGGCCCCCTTCAGGTGATCTTCCCAACTCAGTGATCAAACCCAGGTATCCCATACTGCAGGCAGGTTCTTTACCATCTGAGCCACCAGGGAAACCCCTTAGGCACTCTGTTCTATGTTATATAGCAACCTGCATGGGAGAGGAGTTTAGAGGAGAATGGATACATGTATATGCATGGCTGAGTCCCTCTACTGTTCACCTGAAACTATCACATATTGTTAATTGGCTATACTCCTATATATATATATATATATATATAAGAACAAAAAATAACAGAGACGAATGATACGGGGAAGGAGGAGGGTTCAGGATGGGGAACACATGTATACCTGTGGCGGATTCATGTTGATATATGGCAAAACCAATACAATATTGTAAAGTTAAAAAATAAAATAAAATTAAAAAAATAACAGAATATAGACGATAAATTATCTGTGGATGTAATAGATGGCTTCAGTATACTCCTGCTGTCTTAGTGGTTGTGGTTATTACAACTGTTGCATAGGGGGATGACTTTTAGCAAATGGTCCTGCATCTCAGTAAGAACTAAGGTCACAGATTGGGAGATAAGGTCCCAAAAGTATAGTCTCTCTTCCCACAGATCCTTTTATGAAAAAAAAACTGTCTCAACTGCAAAAATTAAAAATGAAAATTAGAAACTAGTTCAGGGATTCACATATGTTTTATATTTTAAAATGATAAGATATATAAGAAATGTCTTCTCTCAGCTAATTCCTTTTTCTTATGAAGCCAAACTTTTATGTGTCTCTTCCAATCAATGAATTGGACAACACACATACACACACACACACCATGACATATCTGCTTAAATTCTGATAGTCATGGCTTCATTTAATATTTTTTACTTCATTTTTTTTTGTTGTTGATGATTTTAAACTCAGTCTCCTTTATCCAGTTGATCAACTTGAAAAGAGGATGAAGGCTAAGAACACCATTACTCAAGCCTCCATGCTTCCCAGTCAACAGAATAAAATTAAAGAAGGTTACACTTAAGCAAATGTAACTCTCATCACACAGTTGTTACAAATCACTCACAGGGAATAGTGAGCACATGGCTGACAGGTTTTAGAAGAAAATTTTTCCTATTTATATTGGGGATCCAAAGGCAGTTCCTTTCCTCTGGCAAAGCTTCCCTTACAAAATTCTGTACCTTTAATATTTTATTTGAAATCTTAAGTTATCATATTTGACATTAAGTGAATTCCACATTTAAAATTGAATTCAGTGGGTAGAGGTCCCACTACAGCATCTTATCATAATTTTATCATAATTTTGACAGATTTGATACATCTTGAAGATGTAATATTATTCTTCTAATAAAATAATCTGCAGTTGAGTTGAGAAAACAAGATGAACATAGGTGTGAAAGATACATGCTTATTTATTTATAGAGGCAATGCAGAAAAGACAATTTATCAAAAGACAATGCATGACAGTCAATTATTACACATAATCAATAAATAATGATGCTATTTATCATATATATGTATTGTATTTGACATTTACTGAATAGTTAATGTTTATGAAGCATTGGACTAAGCTCTTCATATCATTTTTATCCTCACAACAATCTTGTAAGTTAAATAATATGTCTTATGAGTTCAGAATGCGGAGAGATTTCTCTGTGATGAAAGATCTAAAATTGTCTTTGAAATGTGAAACACTTAAATTGTGTCTTTAAATGTCTAGCTATTACTATTTAAAATTTTGTCATTCTAAAGTACACAAGTGTTTGTTGCTTAGTCATGTCCAACTCTTTGCAATCTCAGAGAGTGTAGCCCACCAGATTATCTGTCTATGGAATTCTCTGGGCAAGAATACTGGAGTGGGTTGCCATTTTCCTCTCCAGGGGACCTTCCTGACCCAGGGATCAAACTTGGATCTCCTGCATTGCAGGCAGATTTTTTTACTATCTACTGAGTCATCAGGGATGCCCAAAAATACATAAGAGGACATTTTAAATAAAGCATGTCATTTGGGTAAAAAGTATAGCAATTTATTTGTGATGACATCATCTTATAAAATACTGAGAAGATCATCACTGGGAATTCGTGTAATTTTAGAATGATGTTTTGAGAGTATTTTGTGCACTTGGCCAAGAACGCTAATTTTATGACATGCTTAATATATGTCACATATGGTATTATAAGCTGTAATGTTAGAAATAATAACACATTTTATATTGAAAAGAGCCATATGAGATAGTTATTTTTATTATCTTGATTTTGCCATTATTGGAATAGAAATAGAGTTTGATTGACTCAAACTCATACAGGGAATGGATATGAAATGAATTGGCTTATGTAGGAATTATGGAGCCATAGTATCTAATTAAGATGAACAGAAGAGAAATTAAAGATAAAAAAATTTTGAGTTTCATGAATAGTGAAATGGGAGACTAATATTGCCACGGTCAAAATAGAGGGTCAAAAAGGAAATTCAACAGGGAGGACTTAAGTGAAATAATATGGTTTCTTCTGCATTTTCAAGACATGAAGGAATGAGGATAAATTTCTCAAGGGTACTATTATGAGAACTGAATCGAGATCTATCTCTTCATTAAAAAAAACTGACTTAACTTTCTACAAAGACAGAAGCACTGCAAGAATGTTAAAAATCCTCAAAGGGATCATTCTGGATGATATACTATCAGAAAATAGCCTCTGGATTACATGCAAGTGTCACACATTGGTACACAGCCAATTTATTAATATGTTCTCTAGTCACCAGTGAAAGCATAGTCTCAGGAAAGGGTGAAAAGAAAGCCTGGCGGTGTACTTGAACTAAAAACAACAGTGCCAAGAACAGGTCATGGGTGTGTGATTATTTTCAGTGGTTTAAGGAAGTTTGTGCTAAGGGTCAGGGAGGAATCCATGGATCTGCTGTAGAATAGGGACAAGGTTATCATCTGTGGAGAGAGAAAAACTCAAACTTCATGCCTAATTCTCAGACTTACAATTAGATACCAAACATATCTGTTTTATGTTCTCAATAATGCTTATTTAAAATATGTGAACAATTTTAGTCTGCCAGATTACAAATTAAATGAGATAGGAAGTGGAAAAGCACTTTGTGAATTATTATATAAATGTGAAGGGTTTGTATTACAAGCCATTTCCATGGGTGACTAGTGTAAGTGGTAGACAGGGCCTTTTAACAGCAGAGAACTGAATTACAGCTTATAACACCATATCTATGGAATGAGGTTCGTGACTTTGTACAGGAGACAGGGATCAAGACCATTCCCATGGAAAAGAAATGCAGAAAAGCAAAATGGCTGTCTGGGGAGGCCTTACAAATAGCTGTGAAAACAAGAGAAGCAAAAAGCAAAGGAGAACAGGAAAGATATAAACATCTGAATGCAGAGTTCCAAAGAATAGCAAGAAGAGATAAGAAAGCCCTCTTCAGCGATCAACGCAAAGAAATAGAGGAAAACAACAGAATGGGAAGGACTAGGGATCTCTTCAAGAAAATCAGAGATACCAAAGGAACATTTCATGCAAAGATGGGCTCGATAAAGGACAGAAATGGTATGGACCTAACAGAAGCAGAAGATATTAAGAAGAGATGGCAAGAATACACAGAAGAACTGTACAAAAAAGATCTTCACGACCCAGATAATCATGATGGTGTGATCACTGACCTAGAGCCAGACATCCTGGAATGTGAAGTCAAATGGGCCTTAGAAAGCATCACTACGAACAAAGCTAGTGGAGGTGATGGAATTCCAGTTGAGCTATTCCAAATCCTGAAAGATGATGCTGTGAAAGTGCTGCATTCAATATGCCAGCAAATTTGGAAAACTCAGCAGTGGCCACAGGACTGGAAAAGGTCAGTTTTCATTCTAGTCCCAAAGAAAGGCAATGTCAAAGAATGCTCAAACTCCTGCACAATTGTACTCATCTCACACGCTAGTAAAGTAATGCTCAAAAATCTCCAAGCCAGGCTTCAGCAATATGTGAACCACGAACTTCCTGATGTTCAAGCTGGTTTTAGAAAAGGCAGAAGAACCAGAGATCAAATTGCCAACATCCACTAGATCATGGAAAAAGCAAGAGAGTTCCAGAAAAACATCTATTTCTGCTTTATTGATTATGCCAAAGCCTTTGACTGTGTGGATCACAATAAACTGTGGAAAATTCTGAAAGAGATGGGAATATCAGACCACCTGATCTGCCTCTTAAGAAATTTGTATGCAGGTCAGGAAGCAACAGTTAGAACTGAACATGGAACAACAGACTGGTTCCAAATAGGAAAAGGAGTTCGTCAAGGCTGTATATTGTCACCCTGTTTATTTAACTTCTATGCAGAGTACATCATGAGAAACGCTGGACTGGAAGAAACACAAGCTGGAATCAAGATTGCCAGGAGAAAAATCAATAACCTCAGGTATGCAGATTACATCACCCTTATGGCAGAAAGTGAAGAGGAACTCAAAAGCCTCTTGATGAAAGTGAAAGTGGAGAGTGAAAAAGTTGGCTTAAAGCTCAACATTCAGAAAACTAAGATCATGGCATCTGGTCCTATCACTTCATGGGAAATAGATGGGGAAACAGTGGAAACAGCGTCAGACTTTATTTTTTTGAGCTCCAAAATCACTACAGATGGTGACTGCAGCCATGAAATTAAAAGATGCTTACTCCTTGGAAGGAAAGTTATGATCATCCTGCATATTCAGAAGCAGAGACATTACTTTGCCAACAAAGGCTCATCTAGTCAAGGCTATGGTTTTTCCTGTGGTCATGTATGGATGTGAGAGTTGGACTGTGAAGAAGGCTGAGAGCTGAAAATTGATGCTTTTGAACTGTGGTGTTGAAGAAGACTCTTGAGAGTCCCTTGGACTGCAAGGAGATCCAGCCAGTCCATTCTGAAGGAGATCAGCCCTGGGATTTCTTTAGAAGGAATGATGCTAAAGCTGAAACTCCAGTCCTCTGGCCACCTCATGCAAAGAGTTGACTCATTGGAAAAGACTCTGATGCTGGGAGGGATTGGGGGCAAGAGGAGAAGGGGACGACAGAGGATGAGATGACTGGATGGACGTGAGTTTCAGTGAACTCTGGGAGTTGGTGATGGACAGGGAGGCCTGGCATGCTGCGATTCATAGGGTCGCAAACAGTCGGACATGATTGAGTGACTGAACTGATCTGATCTGATCTGAACACCTTATCTGACATATATCAAGCGTGCCATAAGATTAGCATTCTTGGCCAATGCACAAAATGCTCTAAATACATCATTCCAAAAATATACAAATTCCCAGTGATGATCTTCTCAGTGTTTTATAAGATGATGTCATCACAAATAAGTTGCTACACCTTTTACCCAATGTTATTTAGTTTTCTGTACTGGATGAGGGAAACTGGTCTCATTACAAGCCAGGATCTGTTGGGTTGCCTGGGCTTGGAAATACGTATTATAAAAAGTAAGTGGTATTTGTTGGATCAGCAGCCATATTTAGGTTTCACTTTGAACAGCTGAATAGATCATCCCATGTTTTATTTTAAAGAAAAACAGTTAAAAACAATTTATTTCTACATTACCCTAGCAATCAGGGGAAGAATCAAAACCAAAAGCATTTGTGTGTGTGAAGCTGATAAAGGTATATAGCATTTGTAGGTTCAGTTCAGGTCAGTTCAGTCACTCAGTTGTGTCCGACTCTTTGCGACCCCATGAATCACAGCACGCCAGGCCTCCCTGTCCATCACCAAATCCCAGAGTCCACCCAAACCCATGTCCTTCGAGTTGGTGATGCCATCCAACCATCTCATCCTCTGTCATCCCCTTCTTCTCCTGCCCTCAATCTTTCCCAGCATCAGGGCCTTTCCCCATGAGTCAGCTCTTGGTATCAGGCAGCCAAAGTACTGGAGTTTCAGTCTCAACATCAGTCCTTCCAATGAACACCCAGGACTTATCTCCCTTAGGATGGACTGATTGGATCTCCTTGCAGTCCAAGGGACTCTCAAGAGTCTTCTCCAACATCACAGTTCAAAGCATCAATTCTTTGGCGCTCAGATTTCTTTACAGTCCAACTCTTACATCCATACATGACCACTGGAAAAACCATAGCCTTGACTAAATGGACCTTTGTTGGCAAAATAATGTCTCTGCTTTATAATATGCTGTCTAAGTTGGTCATAACTTTTCTTCCAAAGAGTGTCTTTTAATTTCATGGCTGCAATCACCATCTGCAGTGATTTTGGAGCCCAAAAAAATAAAGTCAGCCACTGTTTCCACTGTTTCCCCATCTATCTGCCATGAAGTGATGGGACCAGATGCCATGATCTTAGTTTTCTGAATGTTGAGCTCTAAGCCAACTTTTTCACTCTCCTCTTTCACTTTCATCAAGAGACTTTTTAGTTCCTCTTCACTTTCTGCCATAAGGGTGGTGTCAACTGCATATCTGAGGTTATTGATATTTCTCCCGGCAATCTTAATTCCAGCCTGTGCTTCCTCCAGCCCAGTGTTTCTCATGATGTACTCTGCATATAAGTTAAATAAGCAGGTTGACAATATACAGCCTTGATGTACTGTTTTTCCTATTTGGAACCAGTCTATTTTTTCATGTCCAGTTCTAACTGTTGCTTCCTGACCTGCATACATAATCAAAATAAATGGTACATTATTTCTGTAATCTTATTATTTCAATCTGGCCTCCCACTTATTTAATATTTAATTTCTTGCTATTTTTAATTCCTTTAGTACAGTACACTTACACTGGGTTAGACACTGAAATAATCATTTGTCTATTTTAGTAATTTATGTCTGATTTAAAATGTTTCATTATTTATATTGCTGACCATTCATAATTCTCCAATTTGTAATCTCGATTAATCAGCATTAACTATAAAAAGTGTATTGCAATATTAGAACTTAAGCTTTCAAGATATAATTCCTAACCAGGTTAGAATGCCATTGGAGAAATGTCCTTAACAACTACATTATCAAACAACATCATTTGGTTTGGCAAAGGTTAAGACTGACAATTACTTGTGGTTGCTGCTCAAATGGTCACTGTGTATTCTGGCATTTTATTTATCTTATTTCAGTGGAATGAGAGTTTAAGTACACAAAGTAATTACCAGAAAGCTGAATAGATTGAATTGGACATTGCGTCCTCATCAGAATCCAGCAGCCACGTAAATGAATGAAAATAAGCATGAAATGGGGAGGAAACCAAAGACTGACATAGGGAAAAAGCTACACAGTTCCTTAATTGATATAAGAAAAACAAGTGTTTTTATGTGACCTTAAACTTGGTTTTCCCACTTTTTAGGTTGGCATATGACTATAAACTTAATTGCTTTGAAAATTTCTGGTTATCAGTCAGGCAAACTTAAAGAACCAAGTCTGGTCAGAAAGCAAACAGATGCGGAGGGCATTGCCATATACCCTACGATGAGCTTTGTCACTGTGTTGCCATCTAAAGCATATAGCTACAGAATTAAAACTACATCGCAAAGGATGCTTCACTCATAATAACTGAGCAACACATAATTGTGTCATAAAATGTAGCTATATTTTAAAAAATAACCTCAACATACTCTGTCAGGTGATTTTTTATTACATTTAAAAGGTCTCTGGGATAAATCCAGCTTATATTAAAAGAAAACAGATGTTTTATTTTATATTTATTCAGACTTCAATTTACATCTAATTATTTTACAGGCATGTCTGGAAATAAATATGTACCACAGTTTATTTCACAGAAAAAAAATAACAAGTAAAACAACTAATAGACATGACAATGACTCCTTATCAGAAATGTTTTGGAGTTGCCATGAATTTCAGTTATGAGATACTGTCACTGATTTAGAAGCCTGGAAATAGTTTGAATAGATAATATTAAATGTAGCCAATTCTTGAGGGAGAACTTCATAATTGAGCTAAACTGAATGTATTTTTAGAGTGTGAGATTGCTCTTTGAACATACACATCGCAGTGGGAAAAAAATCAACTTGAGACATGTGGTGAGTAAGGGATTAACAGAAGAGAAGCAATGTGAAATACAGTGATAAAGTTATACTTCCTAAGGGTACAGTGGCATAAAAAATGATACAATTTTTTGAGGGGCTCTTGGTATTAGAATGAAAGTAAAACTAAAAATGAATAAATGTCCATCAATACGAAATTCTTAAGTAAACTCTCAGACACCCATAAATTTAAGCAATATATATTTCTAAAATTAATAAAGGCAATTTATATGCAACTAACATGAAAAGCTCTTTGTGATATATGACTATTTTAGAATAAGTGTTTAATATATTCATATTTTATGTAAATAGTAAAAATAAATTATTAAATTTAATGATTAAAAATGGATATGTATCTTTTGCCAGAAACTGCAATTACATCTAGTAACAAACAAATGATAATAGAAGTAGAGAGTTATCTTCTAATATTTTCCCTATGCTCTTTTATTATTTTTAAATTGTTAACATTAGAAAAGATTTTATGTATTGAAATAAAATAAAATGTTGTTTTTTTTTAAGATGACTGCTCCATCTCACTTTATCCTCAAAATGCTCATCTGTCATACAGCCATACTTTATATATCTTTGGTCATTCAAAGACTCCAAAATACTCTGAGAATATATTTTATGGATTTTATATGTGGCCGCTTGTACTACTTTGACAATAAACATTCTTTTGTAAGAAAATTTCTATAACTAATACACCTGATTAAGAAAATAATTTCTGTATAAAATGTTTGGTGTCCTTGTTTTAAACCAATCTGAACATGGTAACGATGTATCATTCAATTAAAATCTATCTTAGAAAAGATGTATAATGACTTTTTAATGACTACCTTAAAAACATTTTCAATATTCTAAATTATTTAACTTAATATTGTCTCAAATTTAATGACTATTTTTTATGATCTATATTGTAGAACCCTGCATATATAATGGCATAAAGGAAATGGTTTACATTTTAGATAAACTATTAAGCAAACGAGTTATAATTAAAATGACCATTGTACAGTCATGTATGGATTTCCCTTTTTAGACAGAGCTGTAGTTTTCTAAGTTGTTCCTCTGATGATAAACCTCCAAGTATATAATGATGAAGTAATGATATTTATCGAATGGGCTCTAAATCTAAATCTTTTAGGTCAGCCAAAAGATTGATTAGTATTTCCTTTGTAAGATGGCTCTAGTAGTACTTAGTCATCTTTAATGTCATTTGAAACAACCATGTTAGATTGTACCATGACAGCAGTCATATCAGTGTGTATTAAAAAAATAAAAAATAAAAACTGGTGAATTTTTGTGTAGCCATTTCAAGATTGAAGATAGAAGAAAAAAAATCAACATTTCTGGCATATTATTATTATTTCAAGAAATCATTTATTATGTCAAGAAAGGTAAAAATACAACTGAAATGCAAAAAACAAAACAAAAAATGTATTCAAGGTATGGAAAACATGCTGTAACTGACTGAACTTATCAAAAGTGTTCAAAGTTTTTGTGCCAAAGATTTCTCGCTGAATGGTGTTCCACCTTCGGCTACACTAGTTAGGTAGACCTGGAAGAGTTCATTGCTCAAAAAGATAAAAAGTGTTGGGAAGGTGGAATTATGAAGTTGCCTGAAAAATGGCAGACGATAAAGAAAAAAGAAGGTGAATACTTTATTCATAAAGTTTTCAGTGAAAATGAAAAATCCGTGGTTTTGCCATACAGTTGATATATGGCAAAACCAATACAATATTGTAAAGTAAAAAAATAATAATAATAAAAAAAAAGAAAATGAAAAAGATGCCTTTTTCTTTTTTACTTAAAAATTGAAAAAAAAAAAATTGGGGCCAACCCAATATAAACTTCAAAGTAAATTACAAAGTATTAGAGATATTAAAGGTGTAGAATCAAAACACCCATGAGGACTTTCCTGGTGGTCCAATGGATAAGAATCCACCTATGCAGGGGACATGTGTTCAATCCCTGGTTTGGGGATTCTACATGCCACAGGGTAACAAAGTCTGCACCACAATTACTGAGTCCACACTCTAGCAACTACTGAGCCATTGCTTTAGAGTCCAAGAGCCACAACTAATGAGACCCTATGCCACAATTACTGAACATCACACTCTCTAGAGCCCATGCCCCATAACAAGAGCAAACACCAAAACAAGAAGCCTGTACACTGCAACGAAGAATAACTCCCACTCACCACAGTGAGAGAAACACTGCACACAGCAACAAAGACCCTGCACAACCAAAAATAAATAAAACGATAACTAAAAAACAAAACACCTATGAACTAATTTGGGTGATCCCTATCTAACTCTTGCAAAAAATTTGATAATAACACAAATTTCAGTGGACTGAGAACTAAAAGCAGAAGGAGCAAATACGCACTCTCCTTTCAAAAGAATAAAACAGAAAGGAAAGAGGAGAGTGAAAAAGCTGGCTTATAACTCAACATTCAAAAAACTAAGATCATGGCATCCAGTCCCATCACTTCATGGCAAATAGATGAGGAAGCAATGGAAATAGTGACAGGTTTATTTCCTTGGACTCCAAAATCACTCCAAATGGTGACTGTGGTCATGAAATTAAAAGATACTTGCTCCTTGGGTGAAAAGCTTTGACCAACCTAAACAGCATATTAAAAAGCAGAGACATAACTTTGCAGACAAAGGTACACCTAGTCAAAGTTATGTTTTTTCCATTAGTCATGTGTGGATGTGAGAATTGGACCATAAAGAAAGCTGAGCATTGAAGAATTGATGCTTTTGAACTGTCGTGTTGTAAAAGACTCTTGAGAGTCCCTTGGACTGTAAGGCGATCCAACCAGTCCTTCCTAAAGGACATCAACCCTGAATATTATTGGAAGGACTGATGCTGAAGCTGAAGCTCCAATAGTTGGGCCACTTGATGCAGAGAGCCGACTCATTGGAAAAGATCCTGACGCTGGGTAGGATTGAGGGCAGGAGGAGAAACAAATGACAGAGGGTGAGATGGTTGAATGGCATCACTGACTCGATGGACATGAGTTTGAGCAAACTCCAGGAATTGGTGATGGACAAGGAAGCCTGGTGTGCTGTAGTTCATGGGGTCTCAAAGAATTGGACACGACTTAGAAATAGGACAAGCTTCATACGGTAGAAAAGGAGCTTCAGATCTTGCTTCCATCCTCCAATTTTCTTTGCAAATTCTGTGTGCCCCATGTGAAGTGCAGGAAGGAGGGGACTCTCCAGTTCCAGTGATGGGAATGCATGGTCAGCATAGCCTATTCTCTGTTAAAACAGAGTGACTGTATCCTCAGTTAGCAGGAAGA
Organism: Bos taurus; assembly: GCF_002263795.3. NCBI lineage: Eukaryota > Metazoa > Chordata > Mammalia > Artiodactyla > Bovidae > Bos > Bos taurus. The sequence continues at coordinate 38,212,488 of NC_037344.1, read as the reverse complement.
AATTCAACGGAAGCCAAAATACCTAAAATCTTTGTATCTGCCTCAAACAATTGCAAATAATAGTCATTTTATGGTAGAGAAGTAGGAAAAAAAAGAGATTTAATGTGCAACCTAACATCAAAGTTACAGGCGATGTAGGTTTAGGGCACAGGCCTCCAGGCTCCCATAATGGAGTACCTTTCCATGCTGCCTGTATGCATAAACTGTTTAGCGTGAAAATCTTGTCTATGCTTTTGTAGGTTTTTGTTGTTTTTTCTTCTTTTGGTATTCAATTTTTATATCAATATGGCAATACAAAGGAAGGTATTTTAAACACCTATAAGGCAATAATTAAAGACATGTTGGTAGCAATGAATCTTCCTTCACAGAATCTGTTTACTTATTTATTTTTTGATGCACTTAAGAATTCATTATCTGCAACTCATAAGAAACTCTTCCAAATCATGACTCATTACCTAGTGTAAATAAAATACCAGTGATGGTGCAACTGCTAGAATAGAAGGGTGTTCTACCTCCCTGTTGATAGCTTAGGTTAGAAACAATGCAGTGTAACACAAATAAGACAGTACCATTCATTTAGAAGTAGTCAGTGAAAATTGATTATCACTCCATGGAAGGCTAGGGTGAAATCATCTACATGACTCTGAGACAGAAAACCTAGCATGCTTTATTGCCACATCGAATACTTGTGCTGCTTCTTAAAAATCCTGCCTTCCTTCAGTAGAGGAAGGATCTCATAGGAAAAAAAAAAGAGAGAGAGAGAAAGAGAGAGACATCAAACTCTGCATAACCCTGAATATGAAATGGGAAATCTTATGAAAAACAGCTGCAGCTGCTTTTATATGAGAAGAGAAGGTGATGGCATTGGAGCAGATGCTCAGCTTCTCCCTCAGTGACAAAGCATACTGGTGATTTTGAAGAGGGCTGGCATCTTGAAGAAAGCAATTAGGTTCTTTGTGAGTGATGGTGGTAAAGAAAGCAAAGTAATTAGAACAGATTAAAGCAAAGAAAGAAAAAACCCTTCCCAAACACAGGTCAAAGCTGCATGACCACAATTACTCTGGCAGGAAACAAAGCATTACATATGGTCATGGGCTGTGGTGTCTTAATATCTTAACTGTATTTCATATAAAATTATTATTAAAGGCCCTTAATATAAGATGGATTATGTGGTCACATCAAGATAGTGTATTTGGCAAAAACACTTGATGATCTCTGTTAAAACAGTTATGTAGTATATGGGTATGTTTAAAAACTTCTGTTTTTGAGAAAAATATTTAAATTTTATACCATAATCATACTCAGAACAGACCTTGGAAAATCACTTATGAATTTGAAATTTATTCTCTAATTTTATATAGCTGTTACATAGCTGGATTGCATAAAGTTCTTTTCTTTTTACCCAACACACTTGCCTATTTCCACACTGTTGCTGGTCTGAAATTAATATTTAATAGCCTTGAATCCTGAATATTATTTGCTGGAAAAATACAAGTACTCTAGCAATAATGTTTAAAATTTCTTATGCATTGTAACCAACATATACACCTAAAAGAGTAGCTTAGTCATAGATTTTTTTGTTCACTCATTTTAGAAAGCAAAATTAGAAGGGAGATTGAATCTGTGGATCTAAGATTAGCAAACTGAGGAGTTAAATAAGAAATATAAGAGCTATTATAGAAGATACAGATTAATAAACCAGGCTACTTCATCAGGGATTTAGTTGTCAGCTACACTCTATCAGTCAGTTTTAGGTTGATATACTCTTTATTTGTCAGATAATATCCCACCTTTCTCTGATGATGTGCTCCTTCTTCCTCCATCATACGCATAAGATGGGTTGGAAGATTATAGAAGATACTAAGTAATTTCAAAGACAGGAGTTAACTCTGAAACTACTAAAAAAAATGGACTAGTAATACAATGGTGAATACTTTTTACTGCTAATTATTTTTTTACTTCCCTCATCTATCTATCTATCTATATTAAATGGTTCTGCCCTTTGAAATAAAAAATAAAATAGAACAAGCATGAGGTATACATGTCCTTAACCATAAGATTCAGATGATGCCAATTTATAAAGTTGATTCTATGAAACCACACACAATTTATATAAATTCTAAAATTTTGCTGTCCTCCAGTCTCTTCCTAGCTCCATCTCTTGCTAATGTCATGGCAGTCCTCAGACAACAGAGGCTAAAGGCAAGATTTTTGATGCTATCTTTTGGAAGCCTTTTAAATTTTCCCTTTGATGATTCACTATTCACAGTACTTGAAAATAATTTAGTCACTGCACACATAATATTCCAAAAAACTTTTTTTTCATTTTTTTTCTTTTTCAGAGTATTTAATTGAATCCAAGTAATTGAAATCAGAAAAGTGCCTTAATATATAAAACAAGCATTAACAGACATAAAGGGAAAAACAGACAGTAAAGCAATAATAGTAGGAAACTTTAACAACTCACTTATATCAACAGATAGATCATTCAGACAGAAAAATCAATAAGGAAACATTGGCTTTAAATGACAAGTTAGATTAACTGGACTTAACAGCATACCCCATTCAATAGCAACAGATTACACATTTTCCTCAAGTACACAAGGATTTTCTCCTTGATAGATCATAAGTTAAGCCACAAAGCAAGTATACAGTACACTAACTCATATATATGGAATTTAGAAAGATGGTAACGATAACCCTGTACGCGAGACAGCAAAAGAGACACAGATGTATAGAACAGTCTTTTGGACTCTGTGGGAGAGGGAGAGGTTGGGGTGATTTGGGAGAATGGCATTGAAACATGTATAATATCATATATGAAATGAATCACCAGTCCAAGTTTGATGCATGATACTGGTTGCTTGGGGCTGGTGCACTGGGGTGACCCAGAGGGATGGTACAGGAAGGGAGGAGGGAGGGGGGTTAGCAATGGGGAACACGTGTGTACCTGTGGTGGATTCATGTTGATGTATGGCAAAACCAATACAATATTGTAAAGTAATTAACCTCCAATTAAAATAAATAAATTTATATTTAAAAAATAATTTGAACAGATTGAAATCAAATCAAGCATCTTTTCTAAACAAAATGCTATGAAACTAGAAATCAATTACAAGAAAAAAACTGGAAAAAATTCACAGATATGTAAAGATTAAGTATTATTGTGCTCAATAACAAACTAGTCAATTAATACATCAAAAGCAAAATAAAAACATACCTTGAAACTAATGGAAATGAAAATACAGCGTACCAAAACTAAGAGGATGCAGGAAAAGCAAGTCTAAGAGGGAAGGTCATAGTGATAAAGCCTTCCTCAGGAAACAAGAAAAATCACAAGTAAACAACTTAACCTTATGTAACAAGAAACTGGGAAAATAGAAACAAACAAAGTTCATAGAAGGAAGGAAATGGCCAATATCAAAGCAGAAATAAATGAAATAGAGATTAAAAAGGCAATAGATAATTTTAGTAAAATTAAAAGCTAACTCTTTGAAAATTAAAAGAAATTGACCAATACATTTAGATAGACTCAAGAAGAAAAATGTGAGAGGGGTTAAGTAAATAAAATCAGAAATGCAAGAGGACACATTATATCTGATACCACAGAAATACAAAGGACCATAAAAGGCTACTACAGACACTTATATACTAACAAGCTGAACAATCTAGAGGAAATGGAAAGTTTCTAGAAACATAAATACTTTCATGACCGAATCATAAAGACATAGAAAATTTGACCAGACCAATTGCTGGAAAAGAGATTGAATCACCAATTTAAAACTCCCACAAACAAAACTCCAGGACCAAACAACTTCACTGTTGAATTCTACCAAACATTCAAAGAAGAACTAATATCAATCCTTTTCCAAATCTTTAATAAATTAGAGGATGAACACATCTGAATTTATAAGGCCAGCTTTACCCTGATACAAAAACTAGATAAGGGCAATACAAGAAAATAAAATTACAGATCAATATCCCTGATAAACATAGAGGTAAACTTCCTCAACAAAATAGTAGAAAACTGAATTCAATAATACATTAAGAGGATTATACACCATTATCAAATGGGGTTTGTTCGAAGGGCACAAGGATGGTTCAATATATGTAAGTCAATCAACATTATATACCACTTTAACAAAAATTTTTTTAAAAATTTGGTAATCTAAAAATATGCAGAAAAAACACGACAAAATTCAACATCAATCTATGATTAAAAAAAAAAAAAAAAAACTCAAGAAAGTGAGTACAGAGGGAATGCCTCAACATAGTAAAAGTCATATATGATAAGTCCACAGCTAACATCACACCTAGAGGTGAAAAGCTGAACTTTTCCTCTAAGATCAGAAACAAGATAAGGATTCCAACCTTGCCACTTTTATTCAACAAAGTATGGGGAGTCCTAGTCAGAGTAATTTTACAAGAAAAAGAAATACAAGTGCTCAAACTGGAAGGGAAAAAGTAAAGCTGTCACTATAGAAAATCCTAAAGACACCATTGATTTAGTAAAGTAGCGAGACACAAAATCAATATACCAGAATTTGTGTATTTTTATTCACTAATACAAATTATCTGAAATTTAAGAAAACAATTCATTAAAAATTGTATCAAAGAGAACATAATACCTAAGGTAAAGTTTAACCAAATAGATGAAAGCCTTATACAATAAATCTATGAGACTGATGAAAAATTAAAGAATACATAAATAAATTGACAAATATTCCATACTCATGGATTAATGAATTGATATTGTTAAAATATACATAAATACTCAAAGGAATCTACAGATGCAATGCAATCCCAATCAAGACCTCACCTGCATTTTTTACATAAATGGAATAAATAATTCTAAATTGTGTATGGAATCACAAAAGAACCTGGATATTCAAATCAATCTTGAGAAAGAAGAGCAAAGCTAGAGGCATTGTGCTGCTTAATTTTAAACTATATTACAAAGATATAGTAACTGAAACAGTGCATTGTTGTTTTAAAAACAGACTCATAGACCAATGGAACTGATAAAGGACCCAGAAATAAGCCCACACATACATGTCCAATTAGCTTCTGAAACCATAAAACTCTTAGAAGAAAACATAGGCAGAAAGCTTCTTGACATTGATCTGCCTCGATTTTTTTTGTATTTGATTTGAAAAGCAAAACCAACAACAGGAAACATAAACAAGTAGAATTATATCAAACTAAACCTTTGCACAGTAGAGAAAACTATCAAAAACAAACAACAAAAAAAGGAACCCTACTGAATTGGAGAAAACATTTGCAAATTATGTATATGAAAGTAAGGGATTATGACTCAAACTAAGTAAAGAACTCAGATCAAGAGCAAAAGCAAATGATTCAATTAAAAAATAGAGGTTTTTAATAGACATCTTCCAAAGAAGGCTGCAGATGTCTAATAGAAACACAAAAAGATGCTCAACATTATTAATTATCAGAGAAATGCAAATCAAAACCACAAGGAGATATTATATTGCACTCATTTGAAGGACTATTTTCATAAAGGCAATATGTAACACATTAGTAAGAATGTAGAGAAAATGGAATGCATGTTCGTAATTGGTGGGAATGCAAATTTATGCAACCGTTGTGAAAAATAATGTGGAGGTTTCTCAGGAAACTGAAAATAGAATTATTGATTGAGCATTTCCTCTTCTGAGTACATTTCCAAAGCACATGAAAGCATTAACTCAAAAATATATGCACATCTCTATTCATTGAAGCATTATTTTCAACAGCCAAGATATGGAAACAATCTAAGAATTCATTGGCAGTGAGTGGATAAAGCCAGTATGGTACAATGGGATATTATTCAGCAATGAAAAAAATGAAATATTGCCATTTGAAAAAATGTGGCTGGATCTTCATGGCATAATGCTATGTGAAATAAGTAATACAGAGAAAACCAAAAACTGTATGATATTACTTATATGTGGAATCTAAAAAAGGCAAAAAAGAAAAACAAAGAAATTGAACTCATAAATACAGAGAACAGACTGGTGGTTGTGAAAGGTAGAGGTTGGGAATGGATGAATGGGTGAAAGGAATCAAAAGTCACAAGCTTCCAATTAATAAAATATATGAATTAGTCATACCAATCATTCATTAGTATTAATAATACCAATACATCCTGGTGACTATAGTTAATATCACTCTATTGAATACTTAAAAGTTGCTGAGAGAGTAATTCTTAAAAGCTGCATACATAAGAAAAAAAATTCATGGTGACAGATGGTAACTAGACATATTGTAGGAATAATTGTGTAGTATGAAGATACTGAATCTTTCTTTGTATGCCTGAAGCCAATACAATGTTGCCTGTTATTTATATCTTAATTTGTAAAAATAAAGATTAGTATTAGTCATTCTAAGACAATTTCAACACTGATTATGGGGAGGGATGTGGGAGGGGGGTTCAGGATTGGGAACACATGTACACCCGTGGCAGATTCATGTTGATGTATGGCAAAACCAATACAGTATTGTAAAGTAATTAGTTTCTAATTTAAATAAATAAATTTAATTTAAAAAAAAGAAAAAAAATTGCACAGCTATGAAAATAAGAATTAATACTAGGTATTAAATGTAGAAAGGACAATAATCAAGTTGTTAACCTTTTCAAAATTTGAAATGGGTATAAGACACAGATGATGAAAGCAGTGGATTATAGGGATGATATTAAAGAAAGTTAAAAGTATTAATTTTAAAATATATCTTACTCCACGTTTATTAGAAGATAGTTGTAAAATGAAACTAGTATTTAGAAATGTGTCCTACATGTGAAATAAAGTAGGTATTAAACTAAATGACTGTCCTGGTAATTCATTTGCAGATGAGAAATAGGACTAACATGAATTGAAGTCCGAATAAAGATGAAATAATACACATGAGGGCTTCACTATAGGAAGAAACAATTTATAATAGAACAAAACACATCCCGAATTCTATAGAGTTTTGAAAACAAAAGTAATTTTGGTCCTCTTAGTAGTTGAAATGCTTTCCAGATCAAACAACATAATGACAAGCAATATCTAACATAGTTTATCCAACCATTTATAGAAATACTTTTATAGATAAACACAGAGATACAACAATTGATGTCAGTTTTCTAAGTAATAGAAAATTATGGAAAATGTTCCAGAAGCATTTTTCACTAATTGTGCAACCCATTAGGTGGATCACAAAGCAGTTTTGGAGTAAGCTCTAAGATAAATACCAAGTGGATCAATAACCCCTAAAAAGGTAGGGACTTGGGCTTCCCTGGTGGACCAGTGGTTAGGAATCTGACTTACAATATAGAGGACACTGGCTCAATCCTTGGTCCAGAAAGACCCTGCATGCCATGGGGTTATTAAGACTGTGAGCAGCAACTACTGAAACCAGCTGCTCTAGAGACCGTGAGCTTCACCAAGAGAAGCCCATGCACCACAACCAGAGTAGGCCCCGTTCTTCACAATTAGAAAAAGCCTTTGAACAGCAACAAAGACCCAGTGCAGCCAAAAATGAAATAATTCTATAAATAAATACCTTTTAAAAAGCTAGGGACTGTTTCAAACTATACCTGTTCATTCAGGGATGCAGTGATTACAATAAAGCAGGAAATAATCTATACAGATTAGGAGTCATAGTCCAGTCCTAATAGGTAGTTTATTTGTCGTTCCACTGCCATCAACTTTCTGATTTTTTACACTCATAAGATAACAAACAAAAAGTGTATGATCCAGAAAGATGTAGAAGTTCAAGGGGAAATGTGAAAAATATCTAAAGTTCCTACCGGCACTGTTTGAACACAGTTAGGAATAACAAAAATACTCATACATGATAAAGGATATAACCTTTGAGGCAATTCAGATTTTGAAGAACACAAACTCCATGGAGAGCCTACCTGACAAGAGAAGAATGGAAACTCTGATCTTTGTCCCTAGGGCAGCAGGAAAATATTGTACATGCTTAACATCTCAAATTAAACCAGGTTGCTCTCCAGAAACCCATTCTGACTTGGACATCAGGCAAATAGTTTATGAAGTTGTTTTTTCTTATATTGAAATGATATTCACAGAGAATAACACTTACATAATTTTTTAAATACCTTAACTATAGTATAGAAGGTGAATAAAATGAAAACCATTATAAATAACAGAATATATTTAATATGCAAACTGAAACAAAGTCCATCAGAACAAAGGTCTATACAATAAATTGGAGTAGACACACCACTGAAGATTCACAGAAATTTTCTAAAGATTTTATTGTTTAGCTTTAAAAAAAGTTAATCATGATTCAAAATAAATAAAATTACATCTAAATGGTTAATTATGATCTCTAAAAGACTCAAAATAAGCATTTGATCATTACATGTACTCCCAGTTGCTGTAAAATAATGTGCATTTTGGTCATTATCCTTATTTAAAATATATTGATTTAGCTACTCTGAAGTGAAGTGAAAATCATTCAGTTGTGTCCAATTCTTTGCGACCCCATGGGCTATACAGTTCATGGAATTCTTCAGGCCAGAATACTGGAGTGGGTATACTTTCCCTTCTTCAGGGGACTTTCTCAACCCAGAGATCAAACCCAGGTCTCCCACATTGCAGGAGGATTCTTTACCAGCTGAGCCACAAGGAAAGCCTAAGAATACTGGACGGGTAGCCTATCCCTTCTCCAGTGGATCTTCCTGACACAGGAATTGAACCGGGGGAAAATATCATTTTAATTGCTCTTAAGTGAAGTCGCTCAGTCGTGTCCAACTCTTTGTGACCCCATGGACACCAGGCTCCTCCGCCAATGGGATTTTCTAGGCAAGAGTACTGGAGTAGGTTGCCATTTCCTTCTCCAGGGAACTTCCCAAACCAGGGATTGAACCCAGGTCTCCCACACTGTAGACAGACGCTTTACCCTCTGAGCCACCAATGATAAATGAGTAATTTATACTAGATCTATATCATTTTAACCTGACAGATATCTTTGTTAGTCAACTTTATATAATGTATTCAATAAATATAAATATTTCCTTTCCCTTATATAATCTGTTATTATGTTATATGCTTAAAATGCTTCAATATATTCATTTCTGCAGAAAAATTCAATGTGTTTGTGTGTGAAAGTTGCTTAGTTGTGTCTGACTCTTTGCAACCCCATGGACTATACAGTCCATGGAATTCTCTAGGCCAGAATACTGGAGTGGGTACCCTTTCCCTTTTCCAGGGGATCTTCCCAGCCCAAGGATCGAAGCCAGGTCTCCCGCATGGCAGGTGGATTTTTTACCAGCTAAACCACAAGGGAAGCCCGAAAAATACAATCAGGTTTATATTTTAACATAAAGTTAGTTGTATTGGTCATTTGGTTTGAGAATGTAGACTGCCTATTTCAGATCATGTTCTGATATTTTATGAAATATATGATATATATGAGATTTATGATATAAATGAGCTAAATCATCAGATCCAAGCAAAAGTATTAATAAAAGCATTTTATCAAAAAAATTTCATTAGCAGAAGTACATTTAAATAAAGAATAATTAGTTTCTCAAGCATTTCTGAGTTTCTCTGAGTGAAAGAGCAATATGAAAAAATAATTATTTCATAATTCTTGATAAAACCTTTGGTTATATTTCTCAGAAACAACAAAAATAGCTCTAATAGATAAAAAAAATCCTTTGAAAGTTCTATAGTTTGAAATCTTTACCTTCAAAAGTTGAAGGAGAACATATTCAAAACGTTAGCTTATAGGTCATTAAAACTCATTATTACTTCTAGTTCACTTTTTGATTTTGGTGTGTTCTAGGGAGTTCAAAAAATTGAGTGATGTTGCTGTGAGAAAGCAAGGTTTCTCAAAATAATCATCCATAAAAAGGCAACATAAAGAATTTATGCTAAATCTTGCTTTTATCAAGGCAATGATTACTAACCATCCAAGAAAACAGATGAAATCATCTATTAAGGATATACCATTTTTACAAATTATATTTAGTTTAATAATGTTACCCAAATCTGTAAGATATTTAAGTTGAATATATGGCTTTATATTTAAAAGTTAACAGACATAAGAACAAATGAAAAATATACAGCATAGAGATTACAAAATGTTATTATAAGGAAAAAGCAACATTTCCTAAAATTCTGAGGAAGATCATCTCTAAATTGAGATTATTTTTGTAATAAACTAAAAATAAGATAAAAGCCATGTGCTTTTATTAGTACATGTGCTTGCCTGGAGAATCCCAGGGACGGGGGAGCCTGGTGGCCTGCTGTCTTTGGGGTCGCACAGAGTCGGACACGACTGAAGCGACATAGCAGCAGCAGTGCTTGGTATATTCAAAAAGATACATTATTAATTTTAAAATTTGTTATTAAAATATACTTGAGTTATGCTGCTGCTGCTAAGTCGCTTCAATCGTGTCCGACTCTGTGCAACACCATAAACGGCAGCCCACCAGGCTCCCCCGTCCCTGGGATTCTCCAGACAAGAACACTGGAGTGGGTTTCCATTTCCTTCTCCAATGCATGAAAGTGAAAAGTGAAAGTAAAGACGCTCAGTCGTGTCCGACTCTTAGTGACCCCATAGACTGCAGCCCACCAGGCTCTTCCATCCATGGGATTTTCCAGGCAAGAGTACTGGAGTGGGTTGCCATTGCCTTCTCTGACTTGAGTTATAGTGTGTTAGTTTTAGGTATACAGCCAAGTGATTTGGATATATATATGTATATAAAACATATACATTAATGATGTTACAATTACTATGATATATTACCATGATATAGATATTACAATTACTAAAGATATTACAATGAGTAAAAACAGAGAGGATTCCTGTGTTTAAAATTTAATAGAAGAGGATTCTCTTAATCAATTAATGATGGGATTAGAGTAAAATTACAACTGTCAGTTTTGTGATTTTTAAAAAAGCATTGATTTCTTTCTTTGTTTAGTTTTGGTGTGTTGGGTCTTAGCTGTAGCACAAAGGCCTGTCTAGTTGCAGCACACATGTTTCTCTCTAGCTGTGGTGTGCAGGGTCCAGAGACGGATGCTCAGTAGTTGTAGCATGTGGACTTAGTTGCCCAGAGGCGTGTGGGGAACTTAATTTCCCAAGAGAAAAAGTGAAAGTGTTAGTCACTCATTCATGTTTGATTCTTTGGGACCTCATGAACTGTAGCATACCAGGTTCCTCTGTCCTTGGAATTCTCCAGGCAAGAATATTGGAGTGGGTAGCCATTCCCTTCTCCAGGGAATCTTTCCCAGCCAGGGACAGAACCCAGATCTCCTGCAATGCAGACAGATTGTTTACCTCTTTACCATCTGAACCACCAAGGAATCTCCTTAGTTCCCCAACCAGGGATGAAACTCATGTATCCTCCATTGGCAGGTGAATTCTTAACTGCTGGACCACAACACAAGGGAAGTCCCTGTTATGAATTTCTTTCTTTTTTTTTTTTTGTCATTAGTTCTGGACAGGAGCAACACATGGTGAACTAACATAATAAAATAGGGAGATTTTGCTCAATTTAGAAAAGTTTCCCTGAAGTGATGATAGAACTGAGAGCTGAAAGTTTAATGAAGTGTACTGAAACACAATGGAAGAAGGACCAAGCTAGGGGAAATAGCGTTTGCAGAAGTGTTGTGGTAACCGGGCTTCCCAGGTGGTACACTGGTAAAGAATCTGCCTGGCATCGCAAGAGACACAGGAAACTAGAGATGCAGTTTCAATCCCTGGGTTGGGAAGATCCCCTGGAGGAGGAAATGGCAACCGACTACAGTATTCTTGCTTAGGAAATCCCATGGACAGAGGAGCCTGGAAAACTGCAGTCCATGGGGTTACAAAAAGTCGGACACAACTGGAGTGACTGAGCCCTGCACACAGCATGGTGGTAACTAAAGGACATGCATAGAGGAACAAAACAACTGAACATCAAAAGTGTGATACAAAATTACTAAATATAAAGCCACTGAAAATCAGAACTATTAAGAGATAACTATATTTTGAGCAATCCAGCCTAAATTTGAATCTTTCTGCTTTATGGACATACCACATATTACAATGTGACCAGACTTTAGCTTGAAGCATACAGCTTGCCCCTACCCCTGCCCTTTTTACTGTTATTGTTGTTCGGTTGTTAAGTCATATCCGACTCTTTGAGACACCATGGACTGCAGCATACCAGGCCTCCCTGTCCCTTACCATTAGAGTGATATCATCTGCATAACTGAGTTTGTTAATATTTGTCTGGACAATCTTGATTCCAGCTTGTGATTCATGGAGCCAAGTGTTTCACACCATATATCGTGTATATAAATAAGTTCTAGTAAGAGTAAACTGTGAAGTACTCATTCTGGGTAAAATCCCATGTCCTTCAATTAGCAATTTTTTAAAAATTTCTTTTGAGCATTTTATTTTTCCATTTACATTTATTTGTGCTGGTTTTCCTATTTGGATTTTTTTTTAGATTCTCAACTCAGCATCATCCACAAATCCCATTATTATATATCTCCATTCTGATTCTAGGTGTTACCAAAAAATAGTGATCCACATATTAATAGATCTAAAGCCACTAAGTGTATCAGTAGAGTTTTACTTCATATACCTCCAAAAACCAGTGCTATTAAAGTTTATATATTTAACAATATAGTACTAAATAAAAGTTGGAATAATCAACAAGTTTTCAGAAGAAAGCAAAATTTTAGTTTTGTTTCCATATCCTGTAAAAAAAAAAAAAAATGGAATGGATTTTTACAGTAGGCATGAAATTTATCTCCAAATGTTCAGCCTGTGGGTCTGAAAGCAGTTCTTTCTCCTTCTCTCTATTCTTCTCTTTTTCTCCCTCTCTTCCCCCACCTCTTTCTAAGTCATAGAAAATTAAAATTGAAAAAAAGTGAGAAATCCTCAGTTGAAAATGGATGAAGACTTGGTTTCTGTGTACATCTAAAATTTGGGAGAAACATTATTATTCTCTAAATGAAGTCTAATGTAGAAAGATTTAAAGCTTCATTAAATTTACTTTTCCTTATTTTTACTTTTGGCCTCAGCTAGGAAGCAATGAAAAAGCAGAGATGATCAAATGTACATAAAGGCAGAAATGAAGGCCTCCTCATCTCTCCAAGGGAAGTTTCTGAAATTCTATGGTCTCAGCAGCTAAGATGCAGAGAGACAGGCCTGCTGAGACAGATGAGCCCAGAAATGTCACCACCTGCTGTTTTCTTTTCCCCTTATGTCTAGCTTGGCTGGGGCAAATGTCAGCCTATCTAACTCAGCCTTAACATCTGAAGTTACAGCTTCTCACTGCTGTAATCCCATGACCCAGTTCAATAATGCTTACAAAGTATCACATATTGCTCAGGTACTTCTATGCAATATATTTTATTTCTGGCTATACTACACACTTTGGAGAAGGAAATGGCAACCCACTCCAGTGTTTTTGCCTGGAGAATCCCAGGGACAAGGGAGCCCGGTGGGCTGCTGTCTATGGGGTCACACACAGTCGGACACGACTGAAGTGACTTAGCAGCAACACCACACACTATTTCCTGATTCAGGGTGGCAGGCCTTATTGATGCTTATTACAGATTTGACATCTGAATCTTTCTCCTTCAAATGAGAACTCTGAGGTTGATAAAGATTACAGAACTGATCTAGAGCTAACAGTTATTGTCTTTTCCAAACCAAAGAGCCAAACTAGTGATCTCTTGTAATTCTTGCTGTAGCTCATGTAATTCTAATACTTGATCTAATGCTAATTGCTTCATTAGAATTAAGTTTAAAAGTTTTTTTCAGAAAGATATTTTAACAAGAGGTGACTGTGTTCTAATAATACCGATGATTACTATATAACTTTAGCCCCCATGAGCTGTTTTTAAAACTGTATATGATTAATAAGGATAAAGAACTATTTATAAAATCTCAAATAATTTTTTATAATTAAAAGAGCAAATAGCTTTGTACTGTTATTATTAGCTAATTAAAATAAATTGAAAAGCACGTATTAACATAATTGGAGAAAACATTAAGCTAAAATAACTTGATTTCATTTAAAAAAATCCAAATTCACTCTGCTTATGTGATATCACTTGGATTTAGTAAATCTATCATCTACAAAATGTAGAAAATTTGTTGAAATATTCTTTTCTTTCAAATCAGGCAGTCTAAGTTATTCCATAAAAATGTGCACATCCAGATTCATATTGAGAAAATGATCTTTCTCAATCCTTTTTCCTTTAGATCTCCATGTGGTAAACTGACAATTTTTGCTTGAGTATCCATTTATAGAGCTGCTTTGCCAATTCTAGAAGTTCTCTATTGCTGGAGTTAGCATGTATAAAATGAAACATAGTTGACAAAAAGAATAGCAAGTCCAAAGCAGAGATTACATACTCAGAAAAAACCGCATGTGAAAGAGATAAGGCAAGGGAAAGAAATGAATATCTGTAGAGTGCCCTGTGCTGCATAATGAATTCATAGGAGCTGTTGCTGAGCATATTAAAGATAATACAGATTTTTAACTTGCATAAAAGAGATCATTGTGATGCATTCTCCAGAAATAAAAAGAGTAGACTTACTTTTCCTTTTTTTTTCCTTTAGATCCTATTGACTTTTATTTTTATCATTTTAATTTTCTAATCTTCCTTAAATCATTGAAACTACTAGTGAAAATAATGGCAATAGCTGGTAGACAAGTAAAAGTTTCTGCCTTTTCTCAGCCTCTGACTCTGTGGTTTGAAAAAGTCTTGGCTTCTTCACCCCATTCATTGGAGAAAACATTCAGTCTTATGTAGCAGAAGCTTCATATTACAAGAGAAAATTTACATAGAAAATCTGAAATTTTATTTTTGCTCTAAGTCTTTTCTACCTCTGAGTATATGACTTATAAGCTAATGACGGTAGTTAATCACACAGAGTCTGAAGGACTTATGCCTATTATTATAATGGACTTATATGCCTATTAAATTATTGGCTTATATCTTCATACATTTATACTGGTACCTTTCCCTACATTAAAAATGCCTAGAATTCCATTTTTGTATTTCTCACATACTTATCTTTCTATATTTACATTCATTAGCTTCAGAAAATATTTCGCTAACTAGATTCCCTAACTAGATAACGAGGGATTTCTCAGAGAAGAACTGAGAGCCTTCTGACCCATCTAATGAAACTCCTTTTATTTACTCTTCCAGTTGGCATTCTTCTCAGGCACATTATTCCAAATTTATATGTGGTATGTACAGTATTGCCAAAGTGATACACTAAGATTTCTATGAATGGGAAATAACATGGACAGAAACATGACTTGCTATTTGTCCCATTAGTCTATCAGTAAAATCAAAACAAACAAACAAAAAACAAAAACAACAGTGTTCAATTCTGTAAGCATGCACACAGGGTAAACATCTAGCCTCTAATAGGATATTCACCATTGTCACATACTAGATGAGAAAATTCCTTAAAAATAGCCTATAATATTAACATTATGGTGGTAAAATTAGATTAAATTTTGTCCTTGCATAGTTACTTTTCATCCAAATTATTTTTCTTCTCATTTTCACTATTGGAATAGTCTATGGGAAACATGTATAAAATCCAGGTAGTAAATGGAATGACAGTGTATAAGTTTACCTGCTTTCATTTAACTACATACTGCCTTTCCAGTGCAATAGCATCTGAAAGGGTCTCTGCTAACTCAAAAAATAAGAAATATTATATTCCATGTGAGCAATAACTTATTATCTCTTTAGATTCTATGCATAATGTTTACTCTTTTTGGTTGTGCAGCAGAATTTTGGAAAGTAAAAAAATTGTTAAGCTGTTTTTAATTTTTATACTATTCTCCTGAATATTGTTAAAGGCTATTCACTACTGGCAGGATGTTAAACACCTATCTAAAGTGTACTTATCACTCTGAGATAACAAAGTGCTTTTTCAGATTTCAGAGGTGTAAGTTATAAGATTCCAAAGCAAGACATATTCCTAGACTTCAGTCTATTGTCATGAATGAGAACCAAGTAGATTTTTGTTACTTTGAGTGTTACTGATACCTTCTTGACAACATTGAATAGCTCACAAACTGTCCTTTCAAGAAATGTTTATTAAGACTCTAAAATGTGTCAAGTCCTATTCTAGAAAATGGGATTGTAGCATTGAAAAGAGAAGTTACATGCCATTAAGGGAGACATATTATATATAATTCAATAACTACATAAATTCCTACACAAGAAATAGGACCAGATGTTCAAGTGCTATAAAGAAAGTAAATTAAGGTGATATAGTATGACAGCAACACAGCTCCATTAGGATAATTGGTTAAAAATAAAGCCCACCTGAAAGAGTGATACTTATAGTCTAAATTAGAAACATTCATGGGAAGATCAGATAGAGCAATATTCCAAGCAAAGACTGTAAAATAAGAATGCCTCCCCCTGCCCCATCCACTAAAGAAAACAAAAGAAGGAAGTATGACTAGAACACAGAAGCAAGGAAAGAGAACATTGGGGTGAGATCATCAGAAATGCCTTGTGAAGAAGGCAGTGTAGCGCTGCTTTGGGAGAAGGAAGTTGAGAGCTTATGTCAAGTGCCAATGGAAGACACTTGGAAGAATTCTATGCAACTGTATGGAGGATAATTTTTAAGGGAAAGTGAGAGAGTAGAGAGAATACGTCAGAGGCTAATTAATTAATCCAAGAAGGAATTACGGTGGTAAGCACAATGATAGTGGGGCTTCACAGGTAGCTCAGTGGTAAAGAATTCTCCTGCCAATGCAGGAGACATGGGTTCAATCTCTGGGTCAGGAAGATCTCCTGGAGAAGGATATGGCAACCCATTCCAGTATTCTTGTTTCGAGAACCTCATGGACAGTATGAAAAGGAAAAAAAAATATTAAGACACTGGAAGATGAATTCCCCAGGCCAGAAGGTGTCTAATATGCCACTGGGGAAGAGTGGAGGGAAACTACTAATAGTTGCAGTAAGAATGAAGCTGCTGGGCCAAAGCAGAAATGAAGTTGTGAATGTGTCTGGTGGTGAAAGTACAGTTTGGTGCTGTAAAGAACAATATTGCATAAGAACCTAAAACGTTGGGTTTATGAATCAAGGTGAATTGGTAAAGCAGGAGATGGCAAGACTGAACAGCAACATCTTAAGAATTAGTGAACTATAATGGACAGGAATCGGTGAATTAAATTCAGATGACCATTATATCTATTACTCTGGGTAAGAATCCCTTAGAAGAAATGGAGTAGCCCTCATAGTCAACAAAATATTCCAAAACGCAGTGCTTGGATGTTATCTCAAAAAAACAGAATGATCTCAGTTTGTTTCCAAGGCAAGCATTGAATTTAACAGTAATCCAAGTCTATGCCCCAACAATTGACACTGAGGAAGCTGAAGCTGAATGATTCTACAAAGACCTATAAGACCTTCTAGAACTAACACCAAAAAAAAAAAAAAAAAAGATGCCATTTTCATCATAGGAAATTGGAATGCAAAAGTAGGAAGTCAAGAGATACCTGGAATAACAGAGAAGTTTGTCCTTGGAATACAAAATGAAGCAGGGCAAAGACTAGCAGAGTTTTGCCAAGAGAATGCACTGGTCATAACAATCACTCTCTTCCAACTATCCAAGAAACAACTCTATACATGGACAATACTGCTACTGCTAAGTCACTTCAGTCGTGTCCAACTCTGTGCGATCCCAGAGACGGCAGCCTACCAGGCTCCCCCATCCCTGGGATTCTCCAGGCAAGAACACTGGAGTGGGTTGCCATTTCCTTCTCCAATACATGGACAATAACAGATAGTAAATACTGAAATCATATGAGTATGTTCTTTGCAGCCAAAGATGGAGAAGCTCTATATAGTGAATAAAAACAAGACCTGGGACTAACTGTGACTCAGATCATAAGCTCCTTACTGCCAAATTCAGGCTTATTGAAGAAAGTAGGGAAAACTACTTGGAGAAGGCAATGGCACCCCACTCCAGTACTCTTGCCTGGAAAATCACATGGGTGGAGGAGCCTGGTAGGCTGCAGTCCCTGGGGTCGCTAAGAGTCGGACACGACTGATGGACTTCACTTTCACTTTTCACTTGCATGCATTGGAGAAGAAAATGGCAACCCACTCCAGTGTTCTTGCCTGGAGAGTCCCAGGGACGGGGGAGCCTGGTGGGCTGCCGTCTCTGGGGTCGCACAGAATAGGACATGACTGAAGCGACTTAACAACAGCAGCAGGGAAAACTACTGGGCCATTTATGTATGACCTAAATCAAATCCTTTATGATTTTACAATGGAGGGAATGAATAGATCAAAGTGGTTAGATACGGTAAAAAGAATGTCTGAAGAACTATGGACAGAAGTTCATAACATTGTATGGATGCAGTGACCAAAATCATCCCAAAGAACAAGAAATGCCAGAAACCAAGTGACCAATGAGACTTAAGAAAAAGCTAACGAAAGAAGAGAAGTGTGCCACAGTCCATGGGGTCACAAAGAGTAGGACATGACTTAGTGACTGAACAACAATACCACAATGATAGTAGAGCTAGAGCAAAATGGAGACATTGGATATTAAGACAGGTTTTTTGACAACAGAGAAGACTAAGAGTAACTAAGGTATTGGACTGAAGGGAAAGTGTTACTCAAAACCAATGTATCAAATTTCAACTCAAGCAACTGATGGGAAGTTATGATGTATATCTAGCAGGGAAAGATTACAAAAGAATGATATGGGAATATCAAGAGCAGGAAAGAAGACATTTTTGACATGTTAAATTTGAGACTGCCATAAGAAGTCTACACAGGCATGCTAATAAAGAAGTTAAGGGTTTAGAGAACTCAGATAAATTAAGTTTCAACAAAATACAATGCATGTTGATGATCCATCTGAAATAGAGAAACTAATGGTATAAGGGAAATTAGGAAAAACATCTTGAAAAAAAGAGGAGAGAGATTTCAGCATATTATCCATCACTTGGTTGGCGATTACAAGGATATCTCATCCATGGTAGCAAGATGGAAAGCAGAGAATTGTATTTGCTCTTGAAAAGAGGAAATTAGTCCATTCAGATTCTCTGTTTTCTCAATGAAGCATGAGCCAAGGTAATTAGCTGAGAATGAAGAACAAATAGGCAAAAAGAAAAAGAAAAAATAATATAGGAAATGAGCAATAGATATTTGAGGTAGGAGGAAATCAAAAAAAATGTTAAAAAGATTTTTGAGTTATTGGAAATCAAACTTATTTTGAATTTTGATTATTGGAAATTAGTAGCCCTGAATTTAAGTTGAGATAAATCATTTCTGATGTGTTCAGTCATTAAAAAAAGACATAAAATTGAGTTTAATTAGGTATTAGGTAAAACATGGAAAAGGGAAAAGGGAGCTGAAAGGCTTGAGAGGGTGTTGTTATATTTATAGACCATTGAA
This sequence comes from Bos taurus, assembly GCF_002263795.3. NCBI lineage: Eukaryota > Metazoa > Chordata > Mammalia > Artiodactyla > Bovidae > Bos > Bos taurus. The sequence goes on along the minus strand of NC_037344.1, from coordinate 38,193,070 downwards.
TCTAAGTTAATTAGGAAATGAAGTTAATACATATGTTAGAGAAAAAGCAGGTCATAGAAAAAAATCAATTGGAGTTTTCAATAAGGTAAAAATTATGGTAGAAAACAGACTGAACTAGTCTGATAGAGATCATGATGACAGTATACCGTTTTGTTTTCACCTATCTCTGAGTCCTAAATTAAGTGGTAATTAAACAAAAAGATACTCATTTGAGAGGACTTTAAAGGTTAGCAGTGTTGTCAGGTCATAACTGAGTTCTGTTATAGAGAGGTAAATAACATGTAGAAGTAGTTTGAAAATTTTAGGAATTTTTCTGATTATAGATCTTTTCAGTAAAACATAGCATAGGATGGTTTTAGAGGTTGTGTAAACATAAGGAATTATGTCAGATGAATGGATGTGAATGATTTGAAGTGGACTGGTGGCTTGGGTTTCTAATGGTGTGCAAGGTGTGTGATGAGGTATCTTATGATGTATGGTTTTCTAGCAGTGTGAGGGGTATATAAGGCTTAGGAAGTCCTGATGGTGGTCTCTTGAGTAAAGGCAGGAAATCAATGCAGTGTGGATGGTGTGGGGCCTCTGAGCACTTTTCGCATTAGTCCTAGGGGAGAGGTGGCCAAGGTGATGAGTGTGACTAAGGGCCTGCTTAAGGGATAACTTCTTTTGGTGACTGGTTCTTCTGGGAACCTTTTAATCCAACAACCTGTCTGTGGCACACAGCTTTTCCTTCCATAGGAAATAATGAACTACTTTTTTTTAAAGTGATAGCACATGTTGTGGCTATAATGGGAGGGGTCTTAAACACTGTTTCTCTTCTATACAGGAGTGCTGTACAGAGAAATATATATATATATATAATATATATATATGATTTAACATAGTTTAATATTTGTCTATGGGTATCTTCTGGGTTCCCTGGTAGCTCAGATAGTAAAGAATCCACCTGCAATACAAGAGACCTGGGTTCGATCCCTGGGTCAGGAAGACCCCCTGGTGAAGGGAATGGCTACCCATTCCAGTATTCTTTTTTATTATTATTATTATTATTTTTAATTTTATTTTATTTTTAAACTTTACAAATTGTATTAGTTTTGCCAAATATCAAAATGAATCCGCCACAGGTATCTTGCCTGGAAAATTCCATGGACAAAAGAGCCTGGTGGGTTACAGTTCATGGGATCTCAAAGAGTCAGATAAACTGAGCAACTAACCATGCATGTATGGTATCTTCAGGCAAGGTTAGCTCAACATCTATGTAGTAACTGGATTCCAGCTCTTTTCATTTTGCAAAGGAATTGATATAATATGTATACCTACTCACACAAGTAAATGCATATATATCATATTAAATATATTGATAAATTAAATATATATTAGTGGTTCTAGTGTACACATACATATATAAACATATACAAAAATATATATCAAAAAAGAAAATTTAAAAAAATATATAATAACAATATCTAATACTTTCCTTCCCATAAAGAGCAAGTCTTTCTAAGCCTTTTGGAGTATGACTGTTTAATTTTAGAGAACACTCAGAGTATATAGTTTAAGAAACCCACTATCAAACTTAAAAGTAATTTAGGATCAGAATCAGTCACACATGCTGATATAAATATATATAATAAGGATATATTTCATTCTTCTGAAAAATCATCAGTAAATTCTGTAATTCACAAATAGAATGTGAAAATGAATCTCTAAAATAACATGTATTTCTCATGAGATTAAACTTATTTTCAGCCTTGTGAAACCTGATTTCTGGGTTTACTGTTTAGTATGAGATTTGTTTTATTTGTTTGCCCCTGACTGCTTTCAGAGTTAACACAAATGCACATTTTTTTTTTCTAATTTTATTTTATTTTTAAACTTTACATAATTGTATTAGTTTTGCCAAATATCAAAATGAATCCACCACAGGTATACATGTGTTCCCCATCCTGAACCCTCCTCCCTCCTCCCTCCCCATACCATCCCTCTGGGTCGTCCTAGTGCACTAGCCCCAAGCATCCAGTATCGTGCATCGAACCTGGACTGGCAACTCATTTCTTACATGATATTTTACATGTTTCAATGCCACATTTAAATATTTTCTATTCAGTTCAGTTCAGTTGCTCAGTAGTGTCCTACTCTTTGCAACCCCATGAACTACAGCACGCCAGGCCTCCCTGTCCATCACCAACTGTTGGAGTCTACCCAAACCCGTGTCCATTGAGTCGGTGATGCCATCCAGCCATCTCATCCTCTGTTGTCCCCTTCTCCTCCTGCCCTCAGGGATCTTTTCAAATGAGTTGGCTCTTTGCATCATGTGGCCAAAATACTGGAGTTTTAGCTTCAACATCAGTCCTTCCAATGAACACTCAGGACTGATCTCCTTTAGGATGGACTGGCTGGATCTCCTTTCAGTCCAGGGGACTCTCAAGAGTCTTCTCCAACACCACAGTTCAAAAGCATCAATTCTTCGGTGCTCAGCTTTCTTTATATTCCAACTCTCACATCCATACATGACTACTGGAAAAACCATAGCTCTGACTAGATGGACCTTTGTTGGCAAAGTAATGTCTCTGCTTTTTAATATGCTGTCTAGGTTGGTCATAACTTTCCTTCCAAGGAGTAAGCGTCTTTTAATTTCATGGCTGCAATCACCATCTGCAGTGATTTTGGAGCCCCCCAAAAATAAAGTGAGCTACTGTTTCCCCATCTATTTGCCATGAAGTAGTGGACCCAGATGCCATGATCTTAGTTTTCTGAATGTTGAGCTTTAAGCCAACTTTTTCACTCTCCTCTTTCCCTTTCATCAAGAGGCTCTTTAGTTCTTCTCCTCTAATATTTATTTATGAACATAAACCCAATATACATCTTACTATGGCACCCAATTTGATTCTAAATCTTCAAATTCACTCCTTCTTTATCCCCATTGTCCCTATTTGAATAGAAGTCCAATCATCCCATATTTTGTTTGCTTCAATAGCCTTCTTTTCCATCTAATCATACCCTATTCACTTTTGTCACAATCTGTGACCCATCACCATGTTTTGATTCTAAATTTAACTCGTGTTTTGTAGATGTGAGTGTTCTTTATTACATTGGACTTTAATCCCTTGGCAAAACATTTATTGTATTCATTTTTTTTAAAGCCACCTGTTTTCTATTATCAACTTAAATTTATCTTCCTTTATATACTAACATAAAAACTTTATTTCAAAAGTTCAACTTCTTATTTTACCCTACATAGCTTATTTCTTTTCTTATTCTGTGTCCTGTTTGATCTTGTTTGTTCAGTCTTCCTCTTTTATGACTCAGCCTTTATATAATGGTAAAAGTATATCTCCCCAAATTCCTTTCTGAGAAAGCAATATAATTGTAAGAAGTTAGCTTAAGTGGAACCATGAGTATTCTCAAAGACACAAAGGCAGACTATAAAACTGTGCTCATTGGAGGATGATTCCAGTAAAATGGAAGCACTTTTGTTTGAAGTGAGATAAGCAAACTTAAAAGTAAGACATTGGCTCAGGCTGAGATGTTCTGCATCACAAAGAGGACAATTTGAAAGTCTCTAGAAAATCCAGGGGAGGGGGAAAAGAAATCTAGCAAGATTGCAACTGAAATGGAAATATGTGAGAAAAAAATCTGAGTATGGACATTGGATACTGGAAAATAAATGTGTTGAGGGAAATTTTGTATTTATTTATTTGATGAAAAGTGAAAGTGAAAGTCACTCAGTCGTGTCCAACTCTTTGCGACCCCATGGACTGTAGCCTACCAGGTTCCTCCGTCCATGGATTTTCTAGGCCAGAATACTGGAGTTGGTAGATCTCCAGGGGATCTTCCCAACCCAGGGATGGAACCCAGATTGCAGGTGGATTCTTTACCAGCTTAGCCACAAGGGAAGCCCAAGTATACTGGAATGGGTAGTCTATCCTTTCTCCAGGGGATCTTCCCGACCCAGGAATCAAACTGGGGTCTCCTGCATTGCAGGCAGATTCTTTACCAGCTGAGCTATGTTTATTTGGTAGAAATATATAATTTTTTCCTGTGTTCACACACTAGTCACTGTCATCATTTTCTTCTTATTTTTAATTCACTGAAAAATAATAAAGAGGGGACTTCCCTGGTAGTCCAGTGGCTGGGACTCCATGCTCCCATTATGGGGGACCTGGATTCCATTGCCGGTCAGGCAAGTGAAGCTCCTGCATTCAGCAGCTAAAGACCAGGTACAGCCAAATAAATAGATATTTTTTAATGATGTTGATATGGCAGTCAAATTCTAAAAATACCACATAGATCTTCGATATTTACTATTGAATCTAAACCTATGGATTGCCACATTCCATCATTTGATTTTACTCCATTCCTTTCTCCCTAGTTGCTGTATAATTATAATTCCCAGGAAGATGCTTAGAATAGATAAATGTTCTTCTTAAATAATTGCTGATACAAATTGATAGCCTTTTTAATTTGTGCATTTAGATAACGTTTTTTAAAACTAAACATCAACAATTTTATATTTAGACTAAATTATCTAGTATTTATTTGACAGTCACAATTTGATTTAGAAGAGAAATTGACCATGTTCCTAGAAACTGGTGCCATATCCTACAACTAACAATTTTCATATAAATGAATAATGGATTATAGACAGATGTAATACTAATGAAAACATTCACAAATATCTATTTGTAAGTACAAAAATACCAATATTATTTCAAGTCTTTATGTATAAGAAGAGAATATAATCAATATAAAGCTCTTGAATCCCTTACTGATGACTTTTTGATGGAAGTTTTTGATTTTGATTAAAGAGTTATTTATCAATTCCATCATTTATAAATTGCATACATATATGTAAAAACTATGTATATATGTGTTAATGTATGCATTCAGGCCTATCTATCAATACCTATCTATAAAATCAACAATGACTGTTTTAGGAAGTGAAAGGTATTGAGTCGAATATCATAGTTTCATTATTGGCATAATTATTCACCATTACACAAAACAGTCAGTAATTCCATGAGTCTTTTTGGAAAGACAAGCAAATAAAAATATTTTGAGGTGCATACTATTGACTAACCTTGAAATAAAATACACTGAAAAATATGAAATTGCTCTTTGTATCACCATAGAAAACTGTCCTCAGTTTTTATTTTATTTTATTTTTAAACTTTACAATATTGTATTACTTTTGCCAAATATCAAAATGAATCCGTACAGGTATACCTGTGTTCCCCATCCTGTACCCTCCTCCCTCTTCCCTCCCCATACCCTCCCTCTGAGTCGTCTCAGTGCACCAGCCCCAAGCATCCAGTATTGTGCATCAAACCTGGACTGGCGACTTGTTTCATACATGATATTATACATGTTTCAATGCCATTCTCCCAAATCTCCCCACCCTCTCCCTCTCCCACAGAGTCCACAAGACTGATCTATATGTCAGTGTCTCTTTTGCTGTCTCGTACACAGGGTTATTGTTACCATCTTTCTAAATTCCATATATATGCGTTAGTATACTGTATTGGTGTTTTTCTTTCTGGCTTACTTCACTCTGTATAATAGGTTCCAGTATCATCCATCTCATTAGAACTGATTCAAATGTATCCTTTGTAATGGCTGAGTAATACTCCATTGTGTATATGTACCACTGCTTTCTTATCCATTCATCTACTGATGGACATCTAGGTTGCTTCCATGTCCTGGCTATTATAAACAGTGCTGCGATGAACATTGGGGTACACGTGTCTCTTTCCCTTCTGGTTTCCTCAGTGTGTATGCCCAGTAGTGGGATTGCTGGATCATAAGGCAGTTCTATTTCCAGTTTTTTAAGGAATCTCCACACGGTTCTCCATAGTGGCTGTACTAGTTTGCATTCCCACCAACAGTGTAAGAGGGTTCCCTTTTCTCCACACCCTCTCCAGCATTTATTGCTTGTAGACTTTTGGATCTCAGCCATTCTGACTGGTGTGAAATGGTACCTCATAGTGGTTTTGATTTCCATTTCTCTGATAATGAGTGATGTTGAGCATCTTTTCATGTGTTTGTTAGCCATCTGTATGTCTTCTTTGGAGAAATGTCTATTTAGTTCTTTGGCCCATTTTTTGATTGGGTCATTTATTTTTCTGGAATTGAGCTGTAGGAGTTGCTTGTATATTTTTGAGATTAGTTGTTTGTCCGTTGCTTCATTTGCTATTATTTTCTCCCATTCTGAAGGCTGTCTTTTCACCTTGCTAATAGTTTCCTTTGTGTCCTCTGTTTTTTATGTCCTCAGTCCTCAAAGCAACTGACATAAAGCATGGCTGATTCTGATTGCCCCATTTTTATAAACCGGCTGAAACAACCTCTAGATACCCAAGATTGATCTGGATGGATTAACTTTGACTACAGATAGCAACACCACCATGGATCAGACACACCATCCAATGTTGTACAGTGGAAAGACTGCCTGTGGCAACATATTAAAAAGAAAAATGGTAGCACTACTTAAAACTTTGAGATGTTAACAGCTCCACAGGCTTTGCCACAATTGCATACCTCTTCCTAATCAAAGCTTTTAATATTGGATTATTATGTTGTTTTCAGCACTGCATACTTTATGGTCATGTATTGCTATGTAATACAGTAAAAGAACTGACATTTGGAAATAGTCATACTGACTGTATTTTACAGTGAGAAATTATCTCATCAGTTTTATTCTTTTTTTTTTTTTTTGGATTCTGTGGGAGAGGGAGAGGGTAGGATGATTTGGGAGAATGGCATTGAAATATGTATAATATCATATATGAAACGAGTCACCAGTCCAGGTTCGATGCACGATACTGGATGCTTGGGGCTGGTGCACTGGGATGACCCAGAGGGATGGTATGGGGAGGGAGGAAGGAGGAGGGTTCAGGATGGGGAACACATGTATACCTGTGGCTGATTCATTTCAATATATGGCAAAACCAATACAATATTGTAAAGTTAAAAAATAAAATAAAATCAAGATGAAAAATAAATAAATAAAAAAATAAAGTTTTATTCTTGTTTTGTGACCTAGTTGAATAGACAGTGTCTCACCTGTTCCTCAGTCAATAGCCAGTCTGTGTGTCTGCACATTCAAACTCCTTAACAAAAGCTGCTGCCCAGGACGCTTTAACGTTTTTTATAATACACAGAGTGTCTTCAATAAAAAATTGTATCCTACAATCACACTCATAGTGCATTCTCATGGCCATTTTTGAGCTTATGCTTCAGTCTTCTAGTGAAATTGCTCAGTCGTGTCCAACTCTTTGCGACCCCATGGACTGTAACCTACTGGGCTCGTCTGTCCATGGGATTTTCCAGGCAAGAATACTGGAGTGGGTTGCCATTTCCTTCACCAGAGGAATTTCCCAACCCAGGGATCAAAACCCGGTCTCCCGCATTGTAGGCAGACGTTTTACCTTCTGAACTACAAGGGAACTGTAGTAAATGCTATAAGTCCTTCTTACTAACTATGGGAACTATTACAATCTTTTCCAAATACTGGTGTATGTCATATTTATTAATTAAATAAAAACTTGTTTTGATAATTTTTTTCTAAGTACCTAGTAGAGTTTTAGGCATTAAAGAAAGGTGTAAAACCATTCCCAAATCTAAATTTACAATATTAACCTCACCAGGTTTAGCCCTGCCACGTATTTTCCTGAGGTTTCTAATGCCTTAGTCTTTCTGTGCTTTGAATTTACATATATGAGTGAAGACACATCTTCTTTCTCTACAGTTTTTTTTTCTTTTCCTTATATTTTAAAATTTGAAATCTAAAATGAATTATTCTTCACCCTTATTCAGTCTGGGTGGCCAAATACTATTCTACTTTAATAAAGCCTTTTAGACCCACTCTGTTGCTAACTGTGCCAGTGGACAAATTCAGGCCCTCATCTTCTTTCACTACTGGGCTGCATTAGATGTCCTGTCAAAAGTTTCTCTGTCCTCATTCTTTTCTTGGCATTATCTATTCCAAAAACCCATTTCAAGTACAGAGTTCAAGTCACTACCTACCACCTAGACAAACTTGTGACAAAATAAATGTTTAATAAATATCTTTTATATGTTTAAAAATACTTTAACTTTTAATTTGACCACAAGATCAATTTGCACCAGTTTCATCAATGGCAGGCAAAGCACTGTGTACATTGATAGAACTGCCCATCTGCCCCCACTGCCTACCCTGTCCCTGCTCTAGACTGTCTGCACTGGCTTTCATTAGCTCTCTCATATTCTTCCCTTTTCCTCTCTTGACTTCTGGGACATGAAACATACTTACTAGACTTTTTCATGTTATTTAACACGTCAATGAGTTCCTATGCATTTTTTTCATTGTCTTTTCTTTCTGTTCTCCTTTTTGGATAATTTCTAGTGCTATGTTTTTATTTTCACTAATCTTTCCTTCTTCATTGAATCTGCTAGGTCAATTCAATATATATATATGTATGTATATATATATAGAATATATATATATTCAATATATATTGAATATATATATATAGGTATATATATACCTATATATTTAAATAGGTATGAATATATATATATTCATACCTATTTGTCTACCTATCTCCAAGTTCTAAAGTTCTATTTGTTTCTTTTTAAAAATATCTCCAATGTCATCTACCATTATCTTTACAGATTACTTTAGATATTTATGAAATATTATGACAGATGTTTTAAAGTTCTCATTTACTAATTATACCACCTCTGGCTTTTTCCCCTTCAAATATTTACTGTGGGGCTCTGACTCACTGCAGGGTGTGCTGGGAGATGTAGTCCCAATGTCAATAGAAATTGAAATTGTTTGTTAACTCTACAGCCAGGGTTCCATTTCCAGACTACAGATGTGATTCTTTTACTAAAAATTCTTTAATGAGTCCTTATTGCCATCAAGGAAGTTTTCAAAATGCTCAGTATAACTCATGATCTGTCTATGGTTGCCTCTCTAATCTCATCTCTTCTGTACCTCACACTTTGCAAACACTTTGTTGTATTTTCTTACCCTCTATTTTTTAAAATCCAGATCATACAATTTTAGACTCACAAAACGAGTTTTATATCACTAATGATCATTTTGTACCCAGAGCATACTTCTTCGGGATTCTTAGAATTATTTTAATTCTGTTTGCCCGACACTGAGTCATACACACAAGGCAGTATTTTCAAAATCACTTATTCATTTGCATTACTGAGGCTTTTTTAACTTTTTATTTTATATTGGAGTATAGTTGATTAGGGCTTCCCTGGTGGCTCAGACAGTAAAGTGTCTGCCTGCAATGAGGGAGAGCTGGGTTCGATTCCTGGGTCAGGAAGATCCCCTGGAGAAGGAAATGGCAGTCCACTCCAGAACTCTTGCCTGGAAAATCCCATCAACAGAGGAGCCTGATAGGCTACAGTCCATGGGGTCGCAAAGAGTTGGACACGACTGAGTGACTTCACTTTCATAGTTGATTAATAGTTTGTGTTAGTTTCAGGTGTACAACAAAGTGATTTAGTTATACATATAATGTATCTATTCTTTTTCAAATTACTTTCCCAATTAGGTTGTTAACAGAATACTGAGCAGAGTTCCCTGTACTATACATTAGTTTTTTATTGGTCAACTGAAGCGACTTAGCAGCAGCAGCAGCAGTGTGCACATTTCAATCCCAAATTCCTCTACTATTACTCTCTCCATTCTTCCCCCTTGAAAGTGAAAGTGAAGTCACTCAGTAGTGTCCGACTCTGTGAACCCATGGACTGACGCCTACCATGCTCCTCCGTCCATGGGATTTTCCAGGTAAGAGTACTAGAGTGGGGTGTCATTTCCTTGTCCAGAGGATCTTCCCAACCCAGGGATCGAACCCGGGTCTCCCTCATTGTAGGCAGACGCTTTACCGTCTGAGCCACCAGGGAAGTCCTTTCTTTCCCCTTGGTAACCATAAATTCATTAAGTCTGTGAGTCTGTTTTATTATAAGTTCATTTCTATCATTTTTAATTCCTCTATAGATGATGTCACACAATATTTGTCTTTCTCTCCCACTTCATACAGTACGGCAATCTCTAGGTGCATCCTTGTTGTTGCACATGACATTATTTCCTTCTTCTTTATGACTGAGTAGTATACCATTCGGAGAAGGCAATGGCACCCCACTCCAGTACTCTTGCCTGGAAAATCCCATGGGCGGAGGAGCCTGGTAGGCTGCAGTCCATGGGGTCGCTAAGAGTTAGACACGACTGAGCAACTTCACTTTCACTTTTCACTTTCATGCATTGGAGAAGGAAATGGAAACCCACTCCAGTGTTCTTGCCTGGAGAATCCCAGGGACGGGGGAGCCTGGTGGGCTGCCGTCTATAGGGTCGCACAGAGTCGGACACGACTGAAGCGACTTAGCAGCAGCAGCAGCAGCAGTATACCATTGTATATATGCACCACATCTTTATCCATTCATCTGTCAGTGACCATTTAGATTGCTTCCATGACCTGGCTATTGTAAATAATGACAAAATGAATATTGAGGTGCATGTACCTTTTTGAATAATGTTTTTCTCTATGTATACACAGGAATGGGATTGCAGGGTCATGTGGTACCTCTATTTTTATTTTTTTAAGAAATATTCATATGTTCTTTATAATGGTTGCACCAATTTACATTCCCACCAAGACTGCAGGAGCGTTCCCTTTTCTCCACACCCTCTTCAGCATTTATTGTTTTTAGACTTTTTGATAATGGTCATTCTGACTGGTATGAGGTGATACTTCACTGTAGTTTTGATTTGCATTTCTCTGACAAATAGTGGTGTTGAACACCTTTTCATGTGCCTCTTGGCCATCTGTATGTCTTCTTTGGAGAAATGTCTGTTTAGATATTCTGCCAATGTGTTTATATAGATGATATTAAGTACACAAACCACACTTGCAGAAACTAAGATTCAGAACCTCTAAGGCAGGTTCTAATGAGTTCTATTAAAAATCTTGAATCACTGAGTTTTAATAGAGTTCATTAGAACCTGCCTTAGAGGTTCTGAATCTTAGTATCTGAAAGGAGGGCTAGTTGTCTTTATTTTAATAACCTCATTACATAAAAATGAAGCAGAGCCAGGGCTGCCCATCAGTGCACTGGGAAACGGGGGTTTCTATCCCTATATTTCTACCATCTGGCATGATGTATGAACTTAAGCAAGCAGTCAGAAAATCTCTGCTGAGTTTATAAAATATATAGCTTTCCTGCATTTTACATATACACAATTTGCATAGCTATCATTTGCTTGTTATATTTGCATATAAATGTATTTGTTGTAACTCATTATCATTTTAAAAGGGGATCACATCTGAGGTGGAACAATCCAGATGCCTATGCATTTGATGGCAACATATTTTTTCAGTAGTTTACTTGCATACAAAATACCCAATTGCATAATCTTTTGCCTCACATACTTCGATTTTGTACAAAAGACGATGAAAACATGCTCATATCTCTCCTTATAAACAATCTTGGTCTGAAATATTTTTCCAAATATAAGACATTATAAGAAAACTGCAGAGCTTCCCTGGTGGCTCACTAATAAAGAATCAGCCTGCGAATGCAGGAGACATGGGTTTGATCCCTGGTCCAGGGAAATCTCACATGCCATGGAGAAACTAAGCCTGTGAGCCACAACTATTGAACCTGTGCTCTAGAGTCCAGTAGTCGCAACTACTGAGCCCACGTGCTGGCAACTATTGAGCCCACACACCCACAACTACTGAAGCTTGTATGCCCAGGGCCTGTGCTCTGCAACAAGAGAAGCTGTTGCAATGAGAAGCTGGCCCACTGCAAAGAAGAGTAACCCCTGCAGTAATGAAGATGAAGCACAGCCAGAAATAAATAAATAAAGCTATTTTTTAAATTGTGAGAATTTTATATTATCCTTGGATTTGTTAAATGCAAATGAGTTACATTAACATGACCAAGCTGTCACTAGAGAATAAATCAAGATTTATAGGACAAAATAAGCATTCTCATATTTAAAAGAAGGATACCATCAACACTACTCAAATGGTAGATGTAAGCTTCACTGTGTTTTTGTCATCTCTTTTTATTTTAGTCTGGTGATTTGTGATGTAGATGTATTATTCTACCTGGTATTTTTTATTTTATCTTGGCAGACTTGCAAGCCCTTCAGCCAAGGATTTAACCACAAAGAAAACAGAGCTTAAGAACTAGTCATTCAGCATCAAAGTATTAGACAAGCTGTGCAATGTCTGCTTTGATAATAATGTATTTTCAAAAATTGCAAAGCTTCAAGAATAATATATTTTAGAGATAACCATGTGTTATACACTGGATTTGGGTGACCTTATTTTAGAAAGCTGCCCTTGCTTTACTTTCAAATGAGAAAGTTCTACTGTATTATTTTGCATTCTTTGCCTTAGCACAGATAAATTTAATAATTTGAATGAGGTTTTTCTTGCCTTTCAGTGTTGGTTATGTAAATCATCATCTTATAGACTGAATTATTTCCTTCTCATTCATTCATGCTTTCCATGATCACCTGTTAAATGCCTTCAATGTGAAATATTATTAGAAATTATTTAAAATATTCAAAATGTGAACCATGATCTTTGCTCTCCAGATTTAGGACACTGATAGAAAGCAATGCTACAAAAATAACCTCAGACAGTTAACAGATCATGAATTCACCATACATTTACTCTACTCTCAAAACTACTAATTAGATACTAAGCAGAGGAGAATAATTTGATTTTACTGCCTCTCAATTTTTTCACATAATATGTGAAAAGAAGTTAACCTGTAGGCACAGCTCTAAGACAAGTTCTCAGTGGGGTTCATGAGTTGTGCTTCCAGGTATGGATCATTTGATCACAATTTCCTTATCTATAAAATGAGAAGACAAAACTGACCTTTCTCACCATAAATATTTACAGTCCTATAGCATGCTGTAACCACAGCAGAATAGTCTGTTGTGAACAACAGTAAGCCTTTTCTCGGGAGCTGCATCCAACATAGCTAAACATACCTAGCTTCTATTTCAGGAGAAATATGAAGAGAGACCCTGAATTTTATTCTATAGCCATTACATAAAACCTTTAGATTAAAAATTATTCTTAAAATCAATTTTGTTCTATAATTTTATTTATTCTACTCATAAATGAACAATTCAAAAGATAGCTAGTGAGAACTACCAGTGTGTGGGGTCTTTGTTAAGAAAATTTGGGAATCAATTTTTGATACACTGATTGATAACCCACCCAGCTATCAACCATCATTTAAAACACTCTAAAACAAGAATTTCTCAACCTTTGACACTAGTGCTGAGATTTAATCTTGATGTTTCAAAACTGAATCTTTTTCATTAGATACCTTCCTGGGAATCTTCAGCACAAATAATTGTAAAAACCTTAGACCAGTCATAAGTGTCCACAATTTATGACTTGTTAGTAATTCTTACTTAATGATAGAATGAAAAATAAAATACCCATTTCGAAGATGTTTCTGAAGTCATTTCCAGATGGTTTGTTCTCTGGAGCCATCCTAATCTTCTGTTGTCCAGGTAAAGCTCCTTGCTTTTGTCCATGTGGCAATAATCCTATTAGTGAGATAAATGGAAGTTCATCTCTCCATTGGACAATAACTCAGGAAGACCTGAACAAAGTAACCTGGTCCTCAAAATTGTAAAAATGCAGAAAATAAGTGATATTTCCTTTTGCACATTTACACATACATACTGATACAGATACTTGTGCATGTGTGCACGCATACACACATACACACACACACACATACACATTTATTGCCCAAGTCAATTAGAGTACCTGGGGCTTTTCCATCTGGATGCACTATGCTGTGACCCATTATGCTACTCCCAGAAATATTAGTCTTCTCTTCAAAACTTAACTCCATACTTTCAGTTTTCAGGAAATTTCCAAATGGTAATGTATCAAACACACCCTGAGGCCTTCTTCACTGAGCCACATTTTGTAAAATTCCCTCCTTTTGTGTGCAAATGGAATCTGTGATTTGCTTTTAGCTCACAGAATATGGAGAAATGGTGAAGATGTTTTTCAAATGTACTTAAGACGCCAACTCATTTGATTTTAAGTTATGCAAAACGGAGAATACTCTATGTGAACCTCGTTTCATCAAATTTAATCCCTTAAAAAAGAATTTTGTCCCTCTTGACAACAGCATATTATAGACTTCAAAGTTGCCAAGAGATTAGACCTTAGTTGTTCTCATACAAATGCAAATATTAATCATGTGACAAGATAGAGTTTTAGCTATGGTACAGAGGTCATCATATGGTAATATATGTCAAATCAATGCATCATACCTCTTGAGTTTTCACACTATTATATGCCAATTGTATCTCAATAAAACTGAAAAAAAATCAAAACCCTCCCCTCAGACATAATTGGCTCATATTTATGGAGAGAGATGAAAGAATGAAGGGAATGATGATATCTATCTCTTCATACCAGAAGTATCTGAATCAAGATTCCTGCCCAGACAAAGTATTCTTGCTTTCTCTAAGAGAATTATTAAAAGAGAAATCACTATCAAAACAAGGAAATCTAATTTTCTATTTGTCATTCTCAGTGAAAAATGTATTATTTGCCTGTTTATTGTTTATTGATACATGCAAAGTCCTTTATATTGTATATACTAACATCATTGTTATAAATTAGTAAGTTTTATTAGATGGTATTGTTATGCCCAAAAGTGAAAGTGTTACTTGCTCAGTCATGTTCAACTCTTTGCAACCCCATAGACTGTAGCCTCTGTCCATGGAACTCTCCAGGCAAAAACACTGGAGTGGGTTGACATTTCCTTCTCTAGGGGATCTTCCTGACCCAGGGATTAAACCCAGGTCTCCTGCATTGCAGGCAGATTCTTTACCGTTTGAGCCATCAGGGAAGCCCTGATGTTATTATATATGTTATACCTATATGCTACGCCTATAAACATATTATTGAATATTATATTATTATAATGTGTCATAATATTGAATTCAAGAGCAGACATCTCTCATTTTTGATATTTTTGTTGCTCTTGGGAGGAAATGAAAAGGTCTATATTTAAGTTAATAATTATTAAAACTTATCATGACAGACTTCTTGATTCACTTATTTGACACTTTGGTGGTGCTATCTCTAAATTAAATGTAGACCTATGCATATGTTATACATACATAATACTGATCATCTTGCTATGTCATGTAGATATCCTTGAGAAACCCAGATAAACCTCAAATTCAATATAACATTATTTTTACATGAGGCTTATACTTGGTTTTGTGAAAATATTGTTTATATATTAATAGATTTATTCAATGCTATCTTTACTGTATCTTTTAACAGGGAAGGAAACAAAGCAATGTGGAACTATTCTGAATGCAGCATATTTACACAGCTAGTAAGTAATGATAGGTGGTTTCTTTGACATAGCCAACTGTACCTCACACTGCATCTGGCCTTACCTGGGCCATCACTATTTTTAAAATATGACTTATAATCTATACAAGAGTTTTATATAAAATAAAATGCATTTTCTAATTGTTGCATATGATTATCAGTCATCTATCCATGTATCTATTTTATATGACTTTATCAATCTATCTTCGAGCAATATATTTCCTGTCTATATTAATACTACTTAAAAAGATAGAGGTCTACTTTCATAACTACTGATTTTAAGCAATTTGTTTTTCATATCTCATGCGAAAAGTGAAAAAGTCAAATTCTCCTAATCAATCTAGTCTTTCCTAATATTGGTCTTAATGTATGGAAGGAAAGCATACTTGATTACTTGTGGTGAATCTCAGTTCAGTTTAGTTCAGTCACAGTCATGTCCGAGTCTTTGCAACCCCATAGACTGCAGCATACCAGGCCTCCCTGTCTAGCACCAACTCCCAGAGTTTACTCAACTCAGGTCCATTAAGTCAGTGATGCCATCCAACCATCTCATCCTCTGTCATCCCCTCCTGCTCCTGCCTTTATTCAGTCTTTCCCATCATCAGGGTCTTTTCCAAAGAGTCAGCTCTTTGCATCAAGTGGCCAAATTATTGGAGCTTCAGCTTCAGCATCAGTCCTTCCAATGAATATTCAGGACTGATTTCCTTTAGGATGGACTGGTTGGTCCTCCTTGCAGTCCAAGGGACTTTCAAGAGTCTTCTCCAATATCACGATTCAAAAGCATCAATTCTAATGACTCTTGCCCAAGTACCTTAAACAATAAAGAAATAATGAAATATCTTGAATTTGTTTATATGTTGTTTATATGTTTATTTGTTTATATGTTGAACATGTGATTACTTTCATATTGACATTTAGGGAATGGCATTGTATATAGTGTATACTTACATGCCAGATTTGACAAATTAAGAGAGAAACTGTAGTGTGAAAAAATACTTGTGGTAAATACAACTCTGTAAAAATATGTCCATGCTTTTTAGGTTTACCTAAGAAATTCCAATATCAGTGAACCCAATAAGTAGGATAAAGTTTCTGGTTGTTTAAAATAAATGTATTATTTTCTCCTATGGAAAATTTATAAAAAGAGGGTAGTTTGACAATCTATGAAAAGGCACAGACAGGATAATTATAATAAAAAGTCTTCCCATAAATCTTTTGTATATTCTATTTAAATTGCCATATTTTTACTTTGACTGTGTTCTGATTTTAAATTTGGTATCATCTATGTCACCAACTGACTTATTTAAACTATATAGCAGAGGAAGATATTTAGATAGAATGTTTTATTACTTATGTTTAAGTGATCTTTAAGTAGCTTTATTTCAGATCTTTCTCTTCAGAATATAAGACACTCATTGTAAATAATACACTTGATGATTTTATTTAATATAAAGATAATTTAATCAATGCCTGTGTGATATTTTTTTGAAAATTCAGCAAAACTGGTAGTAATAAAATAACTCATTCAATATATTCATCAAGTCAACAATTTTCTTCAGGTTTTTTAAATTTTGCATAGATTTTACATGGATTTTTAGGTTTATTTGCTTGTTAATACTCAGGATCTTGTTAAATTCCTTAATTTTATAGAATAATTTTCCTTCTACTATAGACATTCCCATTACCACTTTGGAATAAAGAAATCATCATATATTTCAGACTGCATGATTTCTATCATCACCCTCAATCCCTTTCAAAGTTCCTAGTTGGTGGTTTTAATTTTAAGGATTATATACTTCAAATACAGTAACATAAAGTGACATTTTGCCTTGACAACAGTGATAATTTCTTTGTATCTTTAGGCTTATGTCTAAGATGTGTATTAATTATTCTCTGCAAAAAGGATACTATTTTAAAATTGTGTTTTTAAGATTTGGGTGAAAAAAAAATGTTCTGGCAGAAAGGGCTCATTGATAAAAGTGTGGATATAAATTCTTCTCCTGATTCGGAGTTTTAATTTCTTAGAAAATAATTTTCTTATTTATGAAACAAAATTGATCAAAAATTTAAAAAAAAAACAGAGCTTTTCAAAATTAATTTCACACAAACTACCTGGGGGAATTATTAAAATGTAAATTCTAAATCCAATGATTTGTATGGAGTAAGATTCTCCATTTCCATGAAGTACTCAGGTGATGCAGAGGCTGCTGAATCACAGATTTCATATAATACCACATAAAAGTCTTCTTCAAATTGTAAAATTCTGCTTTTTTATTGCCATTTGATGACTTAGATTTAATCTCTCTTGAGGTAACATTCAGTTCAGTTCAGTCTCTCAGTCGTGTCTGACTCTTTGCACCCCATGAATCACAGCAGGCCAGGCCTCCCTGTCCATCACGAACTCCCAGAGTTCACTCCAACTCATATCCATCAAGTCGGGGATGCCATCCAGCCATCTCATCCTCTGTCATCCCCTTCTTCTCCTGCCCCCAATCCCTCCCAGCACCAGGGGCTTTTCCAATGAGTCAACTCTTCTCATGAGGTGGCCAAAGTACTGGAGTTTCAAATTTAGCATCAGTCCTTCCAATGAACACCCAGGACTGATCTCCTTTAGGATGGACTGGGTAGATCTCCTTGCAGTCCAAGGGACTCTCAAGAGTCTTCTCCAACACCACAGTTCAAAAGCATCAATTCTTTGGCGCTCAGCTTTCTTCACAGTCCAACTCTCACATTCATACATGACCACTGAAAAAACCATAGCCTTGACTAGACAGACCTTTGCTGGCAAAGTAATGTCTCTGCTTTTGAATATGCTATCTAGGTTGGTCATAACTTTCCTTCCAAGGAGTAAGCATCTTTTAATTTCATGGCTGCAATCACCATCTGCAGTGATTTTTGAGCATCCCAAAATGAAGTCTGACACTGTTTCCCCATCTATTTGCCATGAAACGATGGGACCAGATGCCATGCTCTTAGTTTTCTGAGTGTTAAGCTTTAGGCCAACAAAATAAAAGTGTTCCATTATAGAATTATTATTATTTTTTTTGCTATGAAATAGAAATATGGCATCCGGTCCCATCACTTTATGGGAAATATATGGGGAAACAGTGGAAACAGTGTCAGACTTTATTTTTTTTTGGGCTCCAAAATCACTGCAGATGGTGATTGCAGCCATGAAATTAAAAGACAGTCCTTGGAAGGAAAGTTATGACCAACCTGGATAGCATATTCAGAGACATTACTTTGCCAACAAAGGTTCGTCTAGTCAAGGCTATGGTTTTTCCTGTGGTCATGTATGGATGTGAGAGTTGGACTGTGAAGAAGGCTGAGCGCCAAAGAATTGATGCTTTTGAACTGTGGTGTTGGAGAAGACTCTTGAGAGTCCCTTGGACTGCAAGGAGATCCAACCAGTCCATTCTGAAGGAGATCAACCCTGAGATTTCTTTGGAGGGAATGATGCTGAAGCTGAAACTCCAGTACTTTGGCCACCTCAAGCGAAGAGTTGACTCATTGGAAAAGACTCTGATGCTGGGAGGGATTGCTGGCCGGAGGAGAAGGGGATGACAGAGGATGAGATGGCTGAATGGCATCACTGACTCGATGGATGTGAGTCTGAGTGAACTCCGGGAGTTTGTGATGGACAGGGAGGCCTGGCGTGCTGTGATTCATGGGGTCACAAAGAGTCAGATGTGACTGAGCGACTGAACTGAACTGAACTGAGAAATATGTGTAGTCTAAGGATAAGAATGAAAAAAAGTAATCAGCTTTCTAAGAATACTGAAGAAGACAGCCATTTCTGGCTTTTAACATATCAGCTTACAGACAAATGTATAGTAACTAAGCAATAAAATTTTATTTTTATTCTATAAATTAGTAACATGTAAGAAAGCTGTATAAAATGTATACACATATACCTATAAATTCACTTATATATTAAAATGTAGTATTTATATTATCGAAATGTGGTATGTCAAATTGGCTAAGGACCTCTTCATACGTTTATGAATCCATGAATCCAATCTCATCTTTGTCTGTTACCTACTATATTAGGGCTTCCCTTGTGGCTCAGATGATAATCTACCTGCAATGCAGGAGACCCGGGTTCAATTCCTGATTCCTGGGTTGGGAAGATCCCCTGGAGAAGGAAATGGCAACCCACTCCAGTATTGCCTGGAAAATCCCATGAACAGAAGAAAGTGGAGGTCTACAGTCCATGGGGATTGCAGAGAGTTGGACATGACTGAGTGGAAAACAACAGAATGGGAAAGACTAGAGATCTCTTCAAGAAAATCAGAGATACCAAAGGAACATTCCATGCAAAGATGGGTTCAATAAAGGACAGAAATGGTATGGACATAACAGAAGCAGAAGACATTAAGAAGAGATGGCAAGAATACACAGAAGAACTGTACGAAAAAGATCTTCACCACCCAGATAATCACGATGGTGTAATCACTGACCTAGAGCCAGACATCCTGGAATGTGAAGTCAAGTGGGCCTTAGAAAGCATCACTACGAACAAAGCTGGTGGAGGTGATAGAATTCCAGTTGAGCTATTCCAAATCCTGAAAGATGATGCTGTGAAAGTGCTGCACTCAATAAGCCTGCAAATTTGGAAAACTCAGCAGTGGCCACAGGACTGGAAAAGGTCAGTTTTCATTCCAATCCCAAAGAAAGGCAATGCCAAAGAATGCTCAAACTACCGCACAGTTGCACTCATCTCACACGCTAGAAAAGTAATGCTCAAAATTCTCCAAGCCAGGCTTCAGCAATATGTGAACCATGAACTTCTTGATGTTCAAGCTGGTTTTAGAAAAGGCAGAGGAACCAGAGATCAAATTTCCAACATCCGCTGGATCATGGAAAAAGCAAGAGAGTTCCAGAAAAACATCTATTTCTGCTTTACTGACTATGCCAAAGCCTTTAACTGTGTGGATCACAATAAACTGTGGAAAATTCTGAAAGAGATGGGAATACCAGACCACCTGATCTGCCTCTTGAGAAATTTGTATGCAGGTCCGGAAGCAACAGTTAGAACTGGACATGGAACAACAGACTGGTTCCAAATAGGAAAAGGAGTTCGTCAAGGCTGTATATTGTCACCCTGCTTATTTAACTTCTATGCAGAGTACATCATGAGAAACGCTGGACTGGAAGAAGCACAAGCTGGAATCAAGATTGCCGGGAGAAATACCAATAACCTCAGATATGCAGATGACACCACCCTTATGGCAGAAAGTGAAGAGGAACTCAAAAGCCTCTTGATGAAAGTGAAAGTGGAGAGTGAAAAAGTTGGCTTAAAGCTCAACATTCAGAAAACGAAGATCATGGCATCCAGTCCCATCACTTCATGGGAAATAGATGGGGAAACAGTGTCAGACATTATTTTTTTGAGCTCCAAAATCACTGCAGATGGTGACTGTAGCCATGAAATTAAAAGACGCTTACTCCTTGGAAGGAAAGTTATGACCAACCTAGATAGCATATTCAAAAGCAGAGACATTACTTTGCCAACAAAGGTCTGTCTAGTCAAGGCTATGGTTTTTCCTGTGGTCATGTATGGATGTGAGAGTTGGACTGTGAAGAAGGCTGAGCGCTGAAGTATTGATGCTTTTGAACTGTGGTGTTGGAGAAGACTCTTGAGAGTCCCTTGGACTGCAAGGAGATCCAACCAGCCCATTCTGAAGGAGATCAGCCCTGGGATTTCTTTGGAAGGAATGATGCTAAAGCTGCAACTCCAGTCCTTTGGCCACCTCATGCAAAGAGTTGACTCATTGGAAAAGCCTCTGATGCTGGGAGGGATTGGGGGCAAGAGGAGAAGGGGATGATAGAGGATGAGATGGCTGGATGGCATCACTAACTCGATGGATGTGAGTCTCAGTGAACTCCAGTAGTTAGCAATGGACAGGGAGGCCTGCCGTGCTGCAATTCATGGGATCGCAAAGAGTTGGACACGACTGAGCCACTGATTTTATCTGATCTGAGCAACTAACTCCCGTACTGCTGTCTTAGTTTTTTATTGCTGCTCTAACAAATTATGGCAGACTTGGTAGCTTAAAACACACCTAGTTCTGGGTGCCAAGATTCTAACATGGCTGTACCAGGGCAGTATTCCTACTGGATACACTAGAGCAAAATCTATGTCCTTGTCTTATCCATAGACTAGACACTTCCTATACTTTCTGGCTGCAGTCCCTTCCTCTATCTACAAAGCCAGCAGTTAGTAATCTTCTCATTCCCTACTCCTCCTTTGCTGCTACTGCATCATCTTCACTCAAACACTGATCCTTCTGGCAACAACCTTTGTGTTTAACTTGAGCCCATCCAGATAATACAAGATAATCTTCCCATTCCAAGGTCTGTAATCACATTCGCAAAGTCTCTTTTAACATGCAGAGTGATATAGCCTGGTTCTGAGGAATTAGGAATGACTGTCTCTCTGTGGCATTATTCAGTTCATCATATTTACTTTATTTTTCACCATTTGGGTGAAACTAACTCATTCTGAAAACTTTCAACTGGAAAACTTCAACATGACTCTCAGTATATTGTCATCTCTGATAGTTACTGAAAATATTTTACATTTGGTCACTTATTTTTTAATTTATTAATGTGTTCAGAATAATTTATTGAGCACCTGTTACATGTCAGGTTCTGAGCTTGTGTGCTAGAGACAAAATGGCGAACCAAACAAACATTGTTTTTCATTCAATGACTGTTTCTTCAGTGCTCCCTTCTGTTAGTCACTGCTGTAGTTCATGGCAACATATAAGTGATCAAGAGAATTAAGGTTGCTTTTTCATTTTGTTATGGTGTGGTGGTGAATTAGACAAAAGGAAAAGTAAAAAATTTTTCAGAGAGTGATTTCTTCTTTGCAAACAGCTAATGAGTTGTGGCAGATATATACTATTTAGTCACTGTTTAATGCATTAGCAGGGAGTACTTCTCTGAGTAGGTGACATTTAAGCTAAGAACCAGAAAACATTAATGACCCAGCCGTGCAAATACCATGTTTCATAAAGAGGAAATAGCTATTTCAAAACCCTCCAGGGAAAAGACTTTGCCCTTTTCCTCCTTAGCACCAAAGAACATGAAATATAATGTCATTTTAAGTAACACAGTATGTCCAATGAGTGAGGTGTCCAGATCAGAGGGAGCAGCTGGGCCTGCTTGGGGAACCACCCAGTCCCTCTTACCTGGACTCACTTTGGACTACTCTCTCTGACTTCCCCTTATTTACTCCTTTTTGCTTTGTCTAGATTGTTATTTTCCTCCCTGGCAATTATTTCATGACTATATCTTTAACAAGTACTGCTCACCACACGGCAGGACAATAAATCAAAAGACAAAGTGTTAGGGCAAGAAATAGTGACTTTATTCAGAAAACCAGCAGACCAAGACAATGGTGGACTGGTGTCCCCCCCAAAAAATCTTCCCTTAGTTAGAATTCAAGCTTCTTTTATACTAAAAGGGGAGAGAATGTGACTGA
Organism: Bos taurus; assembly: GCF_002263795.3. NCBI lineage: Eukaryota > Metazoa > Chordata > Mammalia > Artiodactyla > Bovidae > Bos > Bos taurus. Next base: position 38,170,177 of record NC_037344.1, on the reverse strand, counting down.
TTGTTGCAAACTTCTTGGTGTCAAAATCCTTTCTTCTTGCAGCTGTTCATGTATACCAGATGTTCCTATTAAAGCCTAAAAGATAAATGTTATTTTCTATTCTGCAGCTTTTTATCTATATATGAGTGGAAGAGTGTTATACCTTTAAAGGTCAGAGTCTTGAGAAAGGGCTATCATGTATATTTTGGGCTATAAACCACATTCTTTCATAAAGATGCAGAGCCAGCAGGACTCAGCACAGGTGACAAAGCACATGAGTTATAGCTAAAGGGGCAGATCCAGTATGGAGCCAGGCTTGCTTTGTGTGTTATACTATCATCCCTGCTTTATCATTGTCAATATCCATCACTAACTTCCCAATTCCTTTAATAAGCCAGTTCCCTATTCCTATGCTAATATGTTGAATTGTGTCCCCCAAATTCATGCATTGGAGTCTTAACCCCTTGGATTTCAGAGTGACTTCATTTGGAAATAAGTTTGTAGCAGATAGAATTAGTGAAGATGAGGTCTATAGTTTGGGCCTTAATCCAATATGACTGTGTCCTTATGAAAATGGGAAATTTGGACACAGAAACATGTATATATATAGAGAATGCAATTTGGAGAGTGAGAAAGAGAGGCATAGAAGAAAGGCTGTATGAAGATAGAAAAATCACTGATGATGTTTCACATACTGAGGACTGGGAAAATCATTCTGGCTTATACATGAGTTAACTTGAATTTTGTGCTAACTAAAACAGCTTGTTTTCAGCCTATCAAAGATATACTGTACATCTGATTTAATTACTGAAGAAAAGGGTACACTGACCAGAAGTAAATAATATTCATGTTGAAAATAAAGATGAAAAGCCTTCCTTCCTGAGATACGAATGCTCTTCCTCCTTTGATGATAAGACTCTCTTGCCAGATGCCAAAAGCATACTTTGCATCTACTGATCTGTTTTTCTCCCAAACCTTGAAGAAATTTATCCTTGACTCATTTGATGTTCTTTGTTCTGACAAGACATAAAACTGTGTTGAAAATCATGCTTATCCCAAACAGTTCCTCAGCTTTATCTGAAAGGCTGCCTTCTGGACAATATTCCACAGTTTGGTTCAAATAAAATTATTTTCTATTCCTAGAATAGATTGTTTATTGATTTTTTTCTGCCAATATATGGTAATATTTCAGGCCACATTTTTTGGTCAATATTTTTTTAAATTGAAATGTAGTTGATTTACAATACTGTGCTCATCTCTGCTGTGCAGCAAAGTGATTTAGTTATACATATATTATATTCTTTTTAAAATATTCTTTCCATTATAGTTTATCACAGGGTATTGAATATAATTCCCTGTGTCATAAGTAGGAACTTGTTGTCTATCCATTTCATATATAATTGTTTGCATCTGTTATTCCCAAACTCTTCATCCATCTCTCATGATTCATTCCTCCCTCTTGTCAATCATTAGTCTGTTTTCTATGCCAGTGATTCTTTTCTGTTTCATAGATAGCTTCATTTGTGTCATATTTTAAAATTCACATACAAGTGATGTCATATGAATTATTGGTTATTTACATTGATGGTCCCATTTATAATCCGTGAAACACCTGAGGCTACCAGAAGCTTGGATAGATATCTGATATATATCATGGCCCTATGATACCTTGATTTGGTGTTTTTTTTCTTCTTTTTAAAAATCTTTTTAATTTTTATTGGTGAATAGCCAGCTAATAATGTTTCAAGGGTTTCAGATGAACTGCAAAGTGACTCAGCCATATACATATACAGGTATTCATTCTCCCCCACTCTCCTCCCACCCAGGCTGCCACATAACATTGAACAGAGTTTCATGTGTATACAGTAGGTTCTCATTTGTTATCCACTTTAAATATAGAGGTGTTTGCATGTCCACCCGAAACTCCACAATTATCCCTTCCCCTCATCTTTCCCCCTACCAACCATAATTTTGTTCCCCAGGTCTGTGAGTCTGTTTGTTTTGTAAATAAGTTCATTTGTATCATTTCTTTTCAGATTCCATATATTAGGGCATTTTCCTTCTCTGACTTACTTAACTCAGTATGACAATCTCTGGGTCCATCAGTGTTGCTGCAAATGGCATCATTTCATTGCTTTTAATGGCTGAGTACTATTTCACTGTATATGTGTACCACGTCTTTTTTATCCATTCCTTTGTCAATGGATATTTACGCTGTGTCCATATCGTGGCTATTGTATTTAGGTCTTCTGCCCTTTTGTTGATTGGGTTCTTCTGCCTATGTTTTCCTCTATGAGTTTTTTAAAGTCTGGTCTCACATTTAGGTCTTTAATACATTTTGAGATTTTTTTTTTTATTAGGTGTTAAAGAATGATCTAATTTCATTGTTTTATATGTATATATATGTTTTATCTTTCCAACATTGTTTAGTCTTTCCCTCTTTGAAACAGATTAATCCCTATTTTTGGCTTATTCCTAGATATTTTAGGTTTATCTTAGATATTTTAATTGACCATAGGTGCAAGGGTTTACTTCTTAGTTTTATATCCTCTTCCATTGATTTATATTTCTATTTTTGTGCCAGTACCATATCATTTTGATGAATGCAGCTTTGTATTATAGTCCGAATTGAGGGAGCCTAATTCCTCCAGCTCTGTTTTTCTTTCTCAAGATTGCTTTGGGTATTTGAGGTCTTTTTTCTCCATAAAAATTTTAAGATTTTTTATTCTAGTTCTGTGGAAAATGTTACTAGTAATTTGATAAAAATTGCATTGAATTTGTAGACTGTCATGGGTAGTATAGCCATTTTACAATACTGATTCTTCCAATTGATGAACACCATATATCTTTCCATCTGTTTGTTTCCTCTTTGATTTCTTTCATCAATGTCTTATAGTGTAGTGAAGTCTCTCAGTCATGTTTGACTCTTTGTGACACCATGGACTGTAGCCTACCAGGCTCCTCAGTCCATGGAATTTTCCAGGCAAGAGTATGGAGAGGGCTGCCATTTCCTTCTCCAGGGGATCTTCCCGACCCAGGGATTGAACCCAGGTCTCCTGCATTGCAGGCAGACACTCTACAGTCTAAGCCACCAGGGAAAGGAAATTTGGATTTCCTTTACTTATTTTTCTTCTCTGATTGCTATAGCTAGGGCTTCCTAAACTATGTTGAGCAAAAGTGGCAAGAGTGGACATTTTTGTCCTGTTCCTGACCTTAGAGGAAACGCTATAAGCTTTTCACCGTTGGCTGTGATGTTAGCTGTAGATTTTGCACTTGTATCATGGAGAACCATCTGGCCTCAGCTACTCAGTTTGTGTGTTTCACTTGTTATAGCAGCCCTAAGGACTCTACTAAACCACAGAACATCCATCCATCACCCACATCTCCATAACCTTGACCTTATTGAATTTAGAATCCTTGTGCAATTTGAAATCTGAACTTTGAAGTTGCTGGCTACAACTTCTCACGATTCCAGAATTTTGCTTGTCTACTCCCCCTGACCCCTTGAACATTTCCTTTGACCAGATGTGACCTCTCTACATATGTCTATTGATTTCTTTCCAAGGTTCACTTCCTTCTCAATATAGTCTATTGCTTATAACTGTACATTTTAACTACGTCCTTTCTAATAGCTTCATTCTTTTCATTCATGTTCTTTTGCTTTCTTTAACACACCATCATCCTGAATTAATTCCAGTTTTTGTTTTTAGTCTCCTTTCCTTAACTGCTGAGTAGAATAGTGAGAAGAAACTACATAAGCCTGGAAACTTCTTGTTTACATTATTTTTTAGGCAAAGTGAATATACAATGAAAAGCATAAATCTTATGCATGTAATTTGCTAAGCTTTGACGAGTGAGTTCATCCATGTAGTCCATATCCCTATCAAAACACACATATATTTAAAAACTCAAATATCACATATTAATGCATGTATGTGGAATCTAGAAAAACAGTACAGATAAACATAATTTTCTGGCAGTTATAGAAGCACAAGCTTAAAAAACAGACTTCTGGGCACAGTAGAGGAGAGAGAGGATGAGATAAATTGAGAGAGTAGTCTTGACAAATATAAGGTAGATCACTAATGTACTGCATGGAGAGCTCAGGTTGGTGCTCTGTGATGACCAGATGGGTGGGATGGGGGCAGTGGGAGGGAGGTTCAAGCGTAAGGGAGTATAGGTGTACATAGAGCTGATTCCCTTCCTTGTACAGCAGAAACTAACACAACATTGTAAAGAAATTGTACCCACCCACCCAAACCCTCCCCCTCAAAAAAAACCCTTCAAAATACTTCCTTTGTCATAATTCCTTTTCAACAATCACAACCTGGTCACTCTGAGGCCACCAGATATTGTTCTTTCGTGTCTAGCATTTTCTTTTCCCACAAAAATAGAGAAATGAAAGTCATTCTTGTGGGTAAATCAGTAACTGCATTCTTTCTATGCAGAGCACTAGTCATTTGTATAAATATGAAATAGTTTGATGCAAATTTGTGTTGTTTTCAGGTTTGACTATGATGAACAAAGTTTCTATGACCATTCTGTGCATATAAACCTTTGCATGGACTTATGTTTTTATCATTTTTGAATAAATTAATGAGTACAATTGTTGTGTGGTATAGCAAGTATATTTTTAACTTTATAAGAAATATCTACATCTTTTATAAAAAGATCTTAGCACTTTATATTACCACTTACAATAGACAAAAGTTAGAGTTGCTTCACATACTTGCAAATGTTTGGTGTTTTCAGTATTTGTAATTTTAGGTACCTTAGGGAGTGTACGATGTGTGTCTCATGGTAATTATAATTCATAAATCTGAATATTATCCTCAGTAACTGTGTCAATCTGCCTGGAAAACACTGTGATTTTTGTTAATGTGCCATTTTACTAACATCAAAGTAGCACATACTTCTGGCTGCTGCTGCTGCTAAGTCGCTTCAGTCGTATCCGACTCTGTGCGACCCCATAGACGGCAGCCCACCAGGCCCCGCCGTCCCTGGGATTCTCCAGGCAAGAACACTGGAGTGGGTTGCCATTTCCTCCTCCAATGCATGAAAGTGAAAAGTGAAATTGAAGTCGCTCAGTCGTGTCCGACTCTTAGTGACCCCATGGACTGCAGCCCACCAGGCTCCTCCGTCCATGGGATTTTCCAGGCAAGACTACTGGAGTGGGGTGCCATTGCCTTCTTCCATACTTCTGGCTACCTCCCACAAAATTCATCTGACAGATACTGGCTATAAAGAACTGGAAGACATGCAGCCACAAGAATATAATGAAGCGATAAAAATTGTGAAAAACCCCTCACCAAATGTCCTATTACTCCAGCTGAAATAATTAACTACACACAAGTTTTCTTCATCTATACTATTTTGTTTGAAGAGGTATTCTTCCTAAGGCAAACTCTTGGACCATGAGGTATGTCTTGGTAGTTCCTATAGAGATAAATTATTTTAAATTGTTGTGTATATGTAACATATGTAGTAAAATATCTATACATATATAAAGTTACTGTTTTAAGCAAAATTTGTATTTTTATTAGAAACAAATATTCTTTGCTATTATGGAAAATGTCAAATAGAGATGATAAACATAAAGCAACCATTGAGGCAAAGAGACTGTGTGTGTGTGTGTGTGTGTGTGTGTGTGTGTTGGTGTTTAAATAGTTAGTGTGCCCATTCTTATCAGGTGACTGGAGAAAAAAGATCATATATAAATGATCTTTATATTTTTATATATGTGTGTGCGTGTATATGGGTATAATTGTTTGACAATATGTTCGTTTTTGCTGTACCATAAAGTGAATCAGCTGTATGTATATAACCCCTCCCTCTTGAACCCCCCACTCACCACACCATCCTACTTCTATAGGCCATCACAGTGCACCAAGGTGAGGTCCCTCTGCTGTACAGCAGCTTAACTTATATTACCTCTATAGAATAAAAATATGTTTAAATAATTTGTAAATAACCCAAATATTTTCAGAAACATTTGCTTGGAAATATCTTATTGGCTGTCAGGACACATTATTTAACATATTTCAAACTATTTGTATATACATGCAATACATTGGCAGTGTCTCTGTAGCAAGGATGAATTGATGACTTTAAGTCTTTTTGTTTGCTTGCATTTTATTATTCCTAACAACTGCCTAATAGGAGATAGACATTCTGTGCAGTTGATCCAATTAACACAATAGCGAAGTGGCTACAACAGCCAGTGGTTTTTTGAATTTTCTTTCTTTGCAGAGAGTTGAACTTAATAAACAAATTAGATTTAACTTTACCATAGTATCATCAGATGTTTGACTCTCAGTTATTATTTTAGCTCTTTCTTTCATTTCCTTCCCAATCATAATTTATAAAACAGTAGATTTGCTAAAATCATTTTGGCACTAGAATTTGGCAACAGAAGTAACTTTAGTGTGATTGGGTTTCCTTTATAGATCTTATATAATTTTTTAAAGTTAGTTTTCATATCCATTATTCTATTTTAAAGAAGAAAAAAATGAGTAAATTATGTATGCATTTATGTGAGATAGCTAAAAATAAGTTTTTCTATTTTTGGGTATTCTGATAAGTAAGATCTATTTTTGTATTTTCCAAAATAAAGGAGAATTTAAAAAATAAATTAAATAAAATAGAAATATGTGCTATTTGTTGAACAATCGATATTGACTTCCACCAGTCTTGCTCAGTTGAAGTTTTAGGAGCTGCTAAGATCAAGGCTATGCTCCTTCTCATATGAAAGATGGAATATGGGCATCTGCTGTCTGAAGTTCCATTTCTTAAGATCTTTAAATAAAGTGTTGTTTTGAATTTTCTTTAGGATATTTATTATACACCAGAAAGTTAATTGCTGGTTATAATATCTATTCTCTGATAGTTAGCATGCTGTCTTAAATTTGGAGTGCATGCACACTCAGTCGTGTCCAACTCTTTGTGACCCCATGAACTGAAGCCTGCAAGGTTCGTGTGTCCCTGGGACTTTTCCCAGCAAGGATACTTGAGTGGGTAGCAATTTCCTCCTTTAAGAGATCTTCCTGACCCAGGGAGAGAAATCTGTATCATCTGTATCTCCTGCACTGACAGGTGGATTCTTTAACATCAAGTCACCTGAAAATCCCAAATTTCCTATCTCAGGCAATTCTTTGGCTGTATTAAGAGTGGTTTTTTTGCTCTAATCATTATCTCCAGTTTACTGCTGAATTCTTGAGCTCCTAGGATAGGTGTTTGAATGAGTAGACTTAGGTTCCATGTAAAAAACTTGTGAATTTAATGACAGTTTTATGATAATTTAATAATTGTTTTTTGCCTTTGGTTTCTTGTCTATCTACAGTCTACCTATCTATTGATTTACCTGCATTATTCCCAGCAGACTTGTTTCCTGAGAATTTAATGACAATATTAATAGTGAATCCTCTGGAAGAGTACCAAGAAAAACTATGTGATATGAAAGCAAGTTTCTTTATGGACATTTTAATGGATAGCTAAAAATGTATAAGGTACATTATTATAAACTAGATACAGCAGAATACCATTGGACTTGGAGATTTTCATAAATTGCTATACATTAGGAGGTTGCTTGTGTTTTTTTGGGAAAAATCGCTCTAAGGAAAGTTCATGGTCCATTGGCCCTGTGTTTCTTTACTCTCCTTCAGAGAGAAAAAATGAATTTATTTGAAAAAGTTAACCTAAGAACATTAATTGGGTCACCTTACTAAGTGACAGATTTATCAAGGAATGTAAAAACAAGTCTGCACTGCATGAAGGCAAAAACACTTATTTATCTTTTCCCTGGAACTGGTTGAGATGTAAACTTTGATGTATTTTTATCTATATATGGATATTAACTGGAACACAGATGCCAAGAAAGAGACTTCAGTAAAAAAAAAAAAAAATGTCTTACTGACATGCAGATATATGATCAAATACCATTTTTGTTCCACTTCCTCATTATATTTCCATTTTCTCTCAGCAAATAGTTTTAACGAGATTTATTCAATGATCAGTAATTTCCAGACTAAAAAGACATCAAAAATACAATCTTGCTGTCAACTTCAAAGGAATATTATGCTTATAATAATAAAAAAAGTGTCATTATTCAAGGATGCTGTTTTTTGAGAACCACTTTATCTCATTAAATTTACTTAAATTTAAAATGAGTAGGACAGGAAAAACTAGGTGGTGTCATCTTCTTAACAGAGAGTGTAACAAAGTACAATAATCAATTATTAAAACCAGGCAACCAAGCATCAAGCTGAAAGTATCAGATTTTGTACACATACTAAACACAGGTAATTATTCTTCAATGACTAACTCTATGTTCTTTAAGCAGTAAATAAAGTATGAAGCATATATTGAATATGGGATTCCCAGGTAGCTCAGTGGTTAAAAAATCCACCTGCGAATTCAGGAGAGGTGGGTTCAATCCCTGGGTCGGGAAGATCCTCTATAGGAGAAAATGGCAACCCACTCCAGTATTCTTGCTTAAAGAATTCCATAGACAGAAGAGCCTGGAGGGCTGCAGTCCATGGGGTCACAAAGAGTTAGACACGACTGACCACACATGCACATATATCGAATATAGATCTTCATAAAAAATATGAGCTATTTATAGAATGATTTACCAGACTTTTATCCAAATTTTTTGAACAATTTTCATTCTTAGAAATGTGAAGATGCTTATGTTGACTATCAAATAATACCATTAGAAAAATTAAGTAAACACTTTAAAGTTCTGAGTGCATTGGCTGTTTAGTTGTTAAGTCCTCATGGACCGTAGCCCACTAGGGTCATCTGTCCATGATATTTCCCAGATTTCCCAGACAATAATAATGGAGTGGTTTGCCTTTTCTTTCTCCTGTGGATCTTTCTGACCCAGGGATCCAACCTGCATCTCCTGCATTGGCTGGTGGATTCTCTACTCCTAAGCCACAGGGAAGCCTCCTGAATGTATAGACTGTATTTTATTTATTTATTTATTTATTTGCTTCCATACTAAAAAGAATAAAATTATAATGTAATTGTAAAGGTCATTCTTTCATATTTTAATGTCTGTGTAATTAAAGCACTTTTATAATTGGTGACATCCTGGAATGCAAAGTCAAGTGGGCCTTAGGAAGCATCACTACAAGCAAAGCTAATTGAGGTGATGGAATTTCAGTTGAGCTATTTCAAATCCTAAAAGATGATGCTGTGAAAGTGCTGCACTCAACATGCCAGCAAATTTGGAAAACTCAGCAGTGGCCACAGGACTGGAAAAGGTCAGTTTTCATTCCAATCCCAAATAAATGCAATGTCAAAGAATGTTCAAACTACCACAAAATTGCACTCATCTCACACACTAGCAAAGTAATGCTCAAAATTCTCCAAGCCAGGCTTCAACAGTACATGAACCAAAAAATTCCAGATGTTCAAGCTGGATTTAGAAAAGGCAGAGGAACCAGAGATCAAACTGCCAACATCCGTTGGATGATTTAAAAAGCAAGAGAGTTCCAGAAAAACATCTATTTCTGTTTTATTGACCACGCGAAAGCCTTTGACTCTGTGTATCATAACAAACTATGAAAAAAATTTTAAACATATGGAAAGCCAATCTGTTTAAACGTAATGTCCAGACCACCTTACCTGCCTCCTGAGAAATTTGTATGAAGGTCAAGAAGCAACAGTTAGAATTGGACATGGAACAACAGAGTAGATCCAAATTGGTAAAGGAGTACATCAAGGTTGTATAATGTCACTCTGCTTATTTAACTTTATGCAGAATACATCATGAGAAACGCAAGCTAGAATCTTTGCCAGGAGAAATATCAACCTCAGATATGCAAATGACACCACCCTTATGGCAGAAAGTGAAGAGGAAATAAAAAGCCTCTTGATGAGAGTGAAAGAGGAGAGTGAAAAGGTTGGCTTAAAACTCAACATTCAGAAAACTAACAGCATGATATCCAGCCCCATCACTTCATGGCAAATAGATGGGGAAAGAGTGGAAACAGTGTCAGACTTTATTTTTGGGGGCACCAAAATCACTGCAGATGGTGACTGCAGCCATGAAATTAAAAGACGCTTACTCCTTGGAAGGAAAGTTATGACCAACCTAGACAGCATATTCAAAAACAGAGACATTATTTTGCCAACAAAGGTCTGTCTAGTCAAAGATATGGTTTTTCCAGTAGTCATGTATGGATGAGAGAGTTGGACTATAAAGAAAGCTGAGTGCTAAAGAATTATGCTTTTGAACTGTGGTTTTGGAGAAGGCTTTTGAGAGTCCCTTGGATTGCAAGGAGATCCAACCAGTCCATCCTAAAGGAAGTCAGTTCTGAATATTCATTGGAAGGACTGATGCTGAAGCTGAAACTCCAGTACTTTGGCCAGCTGATGAGAAGAACTGACTCATTGGAAAAGACCCTGATGCTGGGAAAGATTGAGGGTGGAGTGGAAGGGAACGACAGAGGATGAGATGGTTAGAAGGCAACAAGGACTCTATGGACATGAGTTTGAGTAAGCTCCAGGGGTTGGTGATGGACAGGGAAGTCTGGCATGCTGCAATCCATGGGGTGGCAAGGTGTTGGACACGGCTAAGCAACTGAACTAAACCGACACCACAATTTCTTTGCATGATTTTTAAAAACTTTTTCTACAAACTTCACAAAATAATGAATGATTCCTCTTGGAAGCAATAGAATATTCTTTTAATTAGAAAAGAATGATCAACCATGTCAAATTCTGCTAGCAGGTGAAATAATATAAGGACCCAGGACAACCATTAGATCTGGCAAAGTGGAGGTCACTGGCAAGGGCAGGTACAAACAAGTAAACTTAAAAATCTGTAATAATTAGCTTTATCTCATTTCATAATTGAATTAGTAAATACATGTAGAGCATTTAGTGCACGGCACAGCACAAGCACACATTAAATGTTAACTGCTATTAATAATAAACCTATTGATTGTTAAAAAAAAAAAATTATTAACATGATAACAACTAATTATAAGAAATAGAAATTTATCTTTCCTACATTAAAACCTATGTTAGATAGTTTGATTTTTTTTGTCTTAAATTATTTCTGAAACATAATGCAGCCATCTTTGATTTTTATAAAATAATTGTGCTTCTTGTTTTACAAAGCATTTTGCTTATTGTATTACAGACAGAAATCATTCATTTTGCATTTTAAGTGGAAAAATAGATTACAGAAACTGTGAATCATGATACATAGTACTTACACAAAAACTTCTTTAAGAGACTACTTGCCTGAAAATGGCATCAGATTTATCAATTAGAAATATAGTTTTAATGTTTTTCTAGCTCTGTCTCATGCTGACCTAAATGAGTTCCAAAATAGTTAGCATAATAATATTTATAATAAAATTTATACTAATTTCAAGAAAAGTATGACTCCATAAGCAGCACCTTATATGGATGTATGGAATAACTATATTTATGATAATTATTTTCTAATCAATTTCTTTTGGTAGTATCCAAAATAGACACATATTTCTTTCTATGTAATTCATGCATACAAAATTCTGTAGATAACCTGAAGGAAATTTAACCAAACTCTACAAACATACATTATATTTTATTATGTAAAACTACTTATAACTTTGAAAAGATGATCTAGAATTAATTCATTCATAAAGTATTCTATATTTCAAATATGTACATTTATTCTATAGTTCAAAGTTCATTGGGTATTTATCTAAAAATTTAAAAATATAAAAAAGTATTTTATCTTGTGTATAATCCATTGTAGGTTATTAAAAATTTGATAAATATTTAAATAATTAAATTATGAATCAAGCGTTGAATTTTCTGATGGTCTTTGGACAATACTAGTAAAGGTATATCTTTTTTCATTTCACATTGAACTTTCATTACCTGACCATAAACTATTTAATTTCCCCCCAAATGTTTGAGGACCTAATCAATTTCTCAATGGCCTCTTTATTCATTCTAGTTATAAATGAGTATCTTCTGAAGAATTTATCATACAATAACTCTTACTGAGTTTCTCTTCATCATTTTAATGACCAAGTTCTAAGTAGTCAATGGCTTTGCACATGACTTGAGCATTTGTCTTTCTTTGACTTATGAAAGCTCAGTTATATAACTGTACACATCTGTATCTTCTGACCTCTTCATTATACCATTAAGCAGAAAGATTAATCATTGGCTTAACTAGTCATAGCTACATAGTGACAGGTCTAATACAACTAAGGAATATTTACATGTAAATAAAAGATATTTTAAAATCAGAAAATATGTGTGTATTTGTTTAATATGGCTTCGGTTAACAAGATGCTAAACAGACTGTGTGCCTTAAACAATAGAAATCTATGTTCTCACATTTCTGGAGACTAGAAATTCAAGACAAAAATTTCTTAAAGTAATAAACACAGAGCTACCATAGGACACAACAATCCCATTTTGGGCATATACCCAGGGAAAATCATGTTTTAAAAGGATACGTTCACCCCGATGTTCCTTGAAATAGTATTTACAATAGCCAAGACATGGAAGCAACCTGAATGTCCATTGACAGATGAGTGTACAAAGAAGATGTGGTATACACACACACACACACACACACACACACACATATATATATATATATATATATATATGTATATGCTGCTGCTGCTGCTAAGGTGCTTCAGTCGTGTCCGACTCTGTGCTACTCCATACGCGGCAGCCCACCAGGCTCTGCCCTCCCTGGGATTCTCCAGGCAAGAACACTGGAGTGGGTTGCCATTTCCTTCTTCAATGCATGAAAAGCGAAAGTGAAGTCACTCATTCGTGTCCCACTCTATGCGACCCCATAGACAGCAGCCTACCAGGCTCCTCTGTCCATGGGATTTTCCAGGCAAGAGTACTGGAGTTGGTTGCCATATACACACATATATAATGGATTATTAGTCATTTAAAAAAATGAAATAATGCCACACTCACAGCAACATGGGTGGCCCTGGAGATTATCATACTAAGTGAAGTAAGTCAGACAGAAAGTGACAAATATTATATGATATTGGTTATATGTGGGCTGTAAAAAATGATGCAAATGCACTTATTTACAAAACTGAAATACTTTCACAGACTTAGAGAAGGAACTTATGATTACCATGGGGGAAGGGTGTGGGGAAGGATAGATTTAGAGTTTGGGACTGACATGTACACAGTGCTATGTTTAAAATAGATGACTAACAAGGGTCTACTGTAAAAAAATAATAAATAACAAAAACAAAGTGCAGGAAGGTTTGCTGTCTTCTGAATCTTTCCCTTTGGCTTGTAGACGGTCACTTACTCGCTGCCTCTTCACATGGTAACCCATCTTTGTACACACACTGCTGGTATTTCTTTCTCTTCTTATAAGGACATCAATTATATTGGATTTTGGAACAACTCTAATGGCTTTATTTTAATGCCCTTACCTCTTTAAAGACATCAGCTCCAAATATGGTTGCATCCTAAGATACTGAGGGTTAGGACTGCAACATATGAATCTGGAGGTGATACAATTCAGTCCATAACAATGTATAATTCCATTATTATGAGTTATTATTTTGATAATTATACGTATATTATTATTCAACAGATCTGTTTTGTCTCTTTTCTTACTAGAACTGGACTTTTATTACTAGTAATAGCACTAGTGAAAATAACACAGAGAGAAATAAAATATGATAGACCAAACTCAGTGTATGAAACTCAAAGTCCCAATAACACTCAAGATAAATGTATAAATTCACCTCCTTGAAGCATTTGTATTTTCTTCCAGACTTTGCTAAAGTTATTATAAAATATTTTCTTCATTCTTCTCTTTCTCTTAACTATCACATCAGATACATCAGCAAGTCCTATCAGTACTAACTCCAAAATAAGTCTCAAAGTATTCTGCATTACATTTTCTCCATAGTATTCAGCATAATTTAGGGACCAAGCTATAATTATCCCTAAATTAGATTAATTCATTTCTCCCTAATTCCATGGTATTGATTATTCAATGAAATCTGAAAAGAGAAGCCAAAATAGTATGTTATATTACTATGTACAAGATGAATACATTCTGGACATCTGCTGTACACCATGGTGCCTAAAATTTACAGTACTATACTGTACACTTAGAAATCTTGTTAAGAGATTATAACTCATATTAAGTGTTTTTAATATATGAAAAAAGTGAAAAAAATCACAGCCATAAACCAATGAAGACAATTTGTATAATCACATCAATAGATTTAGAAAAAAATGAAACAAACACACATCCTTGATAAAAGTCCTCCATAAAATAGAAACAGAATGGAAATTTCTCAACTGATAAAGAACATCTGCAAAACATCTACAGCCTACATTGTACTTGAAAGTGAGAAGTAGAGTTTTCCCCTTAAGATGAGGACTAAGGCAAAGATATCTGCCTTCTTATGACTCCTATTAGACCTCAAACACAAGTCTTAGCTAGTACAATAAGGCAAGAAAAAGATATAAACATTTATTGATTAGGAAGAAACAAATTTTTCTTTCTTTTGGAAGATGATACAATTTTCTATGAAAAAATAACATTGATAGCTAAATCATTAAAAAATCAACATCTATAAAAAAACTTCTGGAAATAATGCACAATTATGCTCAAACTACCGCACAATTGCACTCATCTCACAAGCTAGTAAAGTAATGCTCAAAATTCTCCAAGCCAGGCTTCAGCAATATGTGAACCGTGAACTTCCTGATGTTTAAACTGGTTTTAGAAAAGGCAGAGGAACCAGAGATCAAATTGCCAACATTCGCTGGATCGTGGAATATGCAGGAGAGTTCCAGAAAAGCATCATTTCTGCTTTATTGACTATGCCAAAGCCTTTGACTATGTGGATCACAATAAACTGTGGAAAATTCTGAAAGAGATGGGAATACCAGACCACCTGACCTGCCTCTTGAGAAATTTGTATGCAGGTCAGAAAGCAACAGTTCGAACTGGACATGGAACAACAGACTGGTTCCAAATAGGAGAAGGAGTTCGTCAAGGATGTATATTGTCACCCTGTTTATTTAACTTCTATGCAGAGTACATCATGAGAAACGCTGGGCTGGAAGAAGCACAAGCTGGAATCAAGATTGCCGGGAGAAATATCAATAACCTCAGATATGCAGATGACACCACCTTTATGGCAGAAAGTGAAGAGGAACTAAAAAGCCTCTTGATGAAGGTGAAAGTGGAGAGTGAAAAAGTTAGCTTAAAGCTCAACATTCAGAAAACGAAGATCATGGCATCAGGTCCCACCACTTCATGGGAAATAGACGGGGAAACAGTAGAAACAGTGTCAGACTTTATTTTTCTGGGTTCCAAAATCACTGCAGATGGTGACTGCAGCCATGAAATTAAAAGACGCTTACTCCTTGGAAGGAAAGTTATGACCAACCTAGATAGCATATTCAAAAGCAGAGACATCACTTTGCCAACAAAGGTTCATCTAGTCAAGGCTATGATTTTTCCTGTGGTCATGTATGGATGTGAGAGTTGGACTGTGAAGAAGGCTGAGTGCAGAAGAATTGATGTTTTTGAACTGTGGTGTTGGAGAAGACTCTTGAGAGTCCCTTGGACTGCAAGGAGATCCAACCAGTGCATTCTGAAGGAGATCAGCCCTGGATTTCTTGGGAAGGAATGATGCTAAAGCTGAAACTCCAGTCCTTTGGCCACCTCATGCAAAGAGTTGACTCATTGGAAAAGACTCTGATGCTGGGAGGGATTGGTGGCAAGAGGAGAAGGGGACGACAGAGGATGAGATGGCTGGATGGCATCACTGACTCAATGGACGTGAGTCTCAGTGAACTCCAGGAGTTGGTGATGGACAGGGAGGCCTGCCGTGCTGCGATTCATGGGGTCGCAAAGTGTCAGACACGAGTGAGCGACTGATCTGATCTGATCTGATTTGATGGCAAGTTTACAGGCAACAAGTTTCACATGGAATAATTACTTTTTAATATGTAAAATGCAAAGTGCAAAGCTATAAAACTCCAAGAATAAAACACTGTAGAAAAACTAGGCAACCTTCTTTCACTGTGGTGAGAATATTGAAGACTGTTATTGTTTAGTTGCTTTTTGACTTCAGTTTGCTCATGTCCAACTCTTTGAGACCCCATAAAAATAGCACTCCAGGCTTCCTTGTCCTTCACCGTCACATAGACCTTGCTCAAACTCACCTCCACTGAGTTGGTGATGAAAACCAACCATCTCATCTCTCTGCTATCCCCTTCTCATTCTGCCTTCAGTCTTTCCCAGATTAAGGTTTTTTTCCAGTGAGTCAGCCTTTCATATCAGGTGGCCAAAGTATTGTAGCTTCAGTTCAGCATCAGTCCCTCCAAGGAATATTCATGATTGATTTCCTTTATGACTGACTGGTTTGATCTTTTTGCAGTCCAAGTGATTCTCAATGTCTTCCTCAACACCATAGTTCAAAAGCATGAATATTTAAGATAAAAATGCTGAAAACATAATTTGGCAATAGAAACTTTCTCATTGGAGGAAATGAGTAATGGCACAGCCACTGTGGAACACAGGTTGTCAGTTTCTTTTAAAACTAAATATAGTCCTACATATGACCAAGCATTACACTCCTTCCTGTTTACACAAATGAACTAAAATTTGTGTTGACCCAAAAACTTGCACAGAAATGTTTGCAGCATCTTTACTCATAATTTCTAATACTTGGAATTATCCAAGGTGTCTTTCAGGTGGTGAATGAATAAATGAACTATCCAGACAGTTAATATTATTCAGTATTGACCTATCAAGTTATAAAAACACATGGATGCTGCTTAAATACATATTGCCAAGTGAAATAATTCAATTTGAAAAATCTATGTACTCTATGATACCAACTCTATGACATTCTAGAAAAGGTAAAATTAATGAGACAATAAAGCAGCCATTGGCCAGGAGTTCAGGCAGAGAGAACGATGAGTTAGTGGAGCAGAAGGGACTTTTAGGGCAGCAAGACTATCCCATAGGACATTGCAATGGTAGATATATGCTACATATTTATCCAAAAAAGAAAAAATAAAAACACAAAACTGGAATGTACAAAACAAAGATTGACTCCTAACGAAGCTATGCACTTCAGTTAATAATAATGCATCGGTATTGTCTCATTAATTGTAATAAGTATACCACACTAATGCAAGATATTAAGAAGCAACTGTGTAAGGGAGTATATGGGAAGTCTCTGCACATTTCACTCATTTTTTTCCTGTAAACCTAAAGATGATAAAAAATGTAGAATCTATTAAATTATATTAAATTATATTTTAAAAATAGTATATTAAAAAATGAATATAATAAAAAGCTTATATAATTGGAAGTAAAATTAATTCCATCAGGCAACTGCCAAGAGTTAAACAAAGCAGACTGATTACCACAGTAGTTTATTGAATAAAAGGTTTCCCTGATGGTTAATACAACAAAGAATCTGCAATGTAGGAGATTCAGGTTCAATTCCTAGGTGGGGAAGATCCCATGGAGAAGGGAATGTCTACCCACTCCAGCATTCTTTCCTGGAGAATTCCATGGACAAAGGAGCCTGGGGTCAGTCCATGGGATCACAGAGAGTCAGACACATCTGAGCGACCAGAACGTTCACTTTTTTTTTTTTTGGAATGAAAAAAAAAAAAGCAAAAGCAGAATAAGAATAATGGAGAGCATTACCCAAGGCTGGAGGCTCCCAGGTGGCACTAGTGGTAAAGAACCTGCCTGCCAATGCAGGAGACACAAGAGACTCAGGTTTGACCCTGGGGTCAGGAAGATCTTCTGGAGTAGGAAAAGGCAACCAACTCCAGCATTCTTGCTTGGGAAATTTCATTATCAGAGGAGTTTCAGGAGCTATAGACCATGGGGTCACAATGAGTCAGACACGACTGAGCACACACAATGTACACGCACATAAGGCTGAGCTCCAATACACAGAATATATTTTTTAAAAGACACATTTATGTTTATTCAAAATCCTTTACTTTTCTCACAACTAACATGTAGATAATGAAAACTAAAAACAGAAATAAGAACTGTCATATTACCTTGTTTTTTGATACATAATTCTTTAATTTTTATAGCCTTCCCACTATGCATTTGGAGAAGGCAATGGCACCCCACTCCAGTACTCTTGCCTGGAAAATCCCATGGAAGGAGGAGCCTGGTGGGCTGCAGTCCATGGGATCGCTATGAGTCGGACATGACTGAGCGACTTCCCTTTCACTTTTCACTTTCATGCATTGGAGAAGGAAATGGCAACTCACGCCAGTGTTCTTGCCTGGAGAATCCCAGGGATGGGGGAGCCTGGTGGGCTGCCGTCTCTGGGGTCACACAGAGTCGGACACGACTGAAGCGACTTAGCAGCAGCAACAGCACTATGCATTTGATCTTTTCTGTTTTTAATCAGTTTCTTTTATTGTTTCAACCTTTTGCATAACAACAGAAATGTCTTTCAACTTTTTGCCACCTTTTAAAAATTCCTGAAATTATACATTTTCTGTGAGAATTTACTCTATATGGCCCCATATTTGTCCCTTTCCTCTATGAAACATTTCCAAACCACCAGGAAGTAGAGTATGTTTAACTCTTTTTGAGTTTGGACTGGACTTTGGCAAATAGAATAAGGTGAAAGTAGTGGTATGCTTCTTCTTAGCCTTGACTGAAATAGGCTTTGTGTGTTTCTACCCTCTGTTTTACAATTCTGAAACCATGCAAACAAATCTGGGCTAGCATGCTGGAGGGTGAGACCATAGGAGCAGCAGCCCAAGCTTTGGAAGATTTGCTTTATGAATGACATTTATGAATGAGCTAGCCATAGCCAACACAACAGCTGCCAGAGATACCTGAGTGTGCACAGCTGAGACTGGCTAGGGATGCTTCTGTCCAAAAGAACCACCACTTTCTGCCTACCTGCAAAGACATGAAGTAATCAACTGCTCCATTGCTCTAAGTTACTAAGTTTAAAACTGTTTATTATATAGCAAAATTTACCTAAAATAAGAAACTTCAAAATACACATATAATAATGACTGTCAAGGTCTTTTGCATGTTGATGTATGGCAAAACCAATACAATATTGTAAAGTAAAAAATAATAATAATAAAAAAATTTAAAAAACAAAATTCTTATTATTTACTTATCTCCAAGTGTATACCCACTGACAACTTAAACCTTTTCAATACTGAAATAATTTTTCCTTTTTTAAAATGTTTGTTTTTCTTATATTTATTTTATTGAGTCATATACTACAAAGTCATAAACATTTGAAAAAAATTATTGTAATCATGACTTCCTCCTAATATATCACCAATTGACTAATGAATCATCTTAAATGTCTCATAAATGCATCACTATTTTTTTTTCTATTTATGGCCTTCACCCAGCATATATTCAACTATAGTTTGGATAATTTAATCTCTTTTTAACTGCTCTTTTTATCTGCAGGGTCTTACTTTCAGTCTAAACTTTAAGGAATATGATTCTATATTGCAATCATTGTTGTATAAAATATCTTATAAAATGTATTTTTTCTTTATACTTTTTAAAGGAAAATAATGTCATATCTGATACACACAAACAAAATATACTTTTATCAGTTCTTGGATTACAAAGCCTATATTTCTACCTTAATTTGATCCTACCTTCCAACTATTTCAAAATATGCCCATTTCTCTATAACTCCTTATCTTCATAAATGCTGTTTCATCTTCCTAAAATTCCCTAAATTAATCAACACTGTATGTCAGCTGTCCTACTTTTTCTTTAAGTACCAGTTCATGTATTATCACTAGCAACTGTAGATGGAGCATATGACATAGTAATAAAAAATGTTACCTTAGAAAGTAAACAAATATGATCATTGAGGCAATAATAGTTTGCATTTGGATTTTAAAGGCACCTTTGAATCATTCATCAAGTAATATGTCCTGTCCTTTTATGAGACTGTGTGTGTCTTCCATGGTGTTACAGTTAAAATATTGCCAGATTTTTTTTCTTCCTAATGTCTCTGCTTCAAGTAAGTTAACAGTCACTTTTTGATAGATCACTATATTTGTCTTAATTATAAACTTTTACTTTTATAATACCTTAAGCAAAAAAAATAAATAAATAAAACACTGTGAGTAAAATTCTCTTTGTGCAAATAGATCAGGTACCATTGATGGTGCTGAATTTTCTACTCCCTACAATCAAGTAGTTAATATACATCCTACAGGGTTCTGTGGTTTAAAGATTTCTTAGTGTCTCTTTTTCTGACTGTACTGACACAAATTAAAGACTGAAGTGAAAATTTCTTTCAAACAGTTGTCATTCCATCACATTTATGCATCAACCACTTATTCTGCATCAACACTAAGGCCCCTCATCATCTATCCCATCTTAGCGTCCTTGATATCTAATTGACTGTCAGCTCCTCAGTTTCATCCACCTGTGTGCTATGTTGGTGACAATGCTCAGAAAACACTTAATTTTACTGACACCACTTAGAGATCATCTGAGATGTTGCAACTCATCTGATTTTTTTTTTTTTAATTTTCACTTTATCATCTCTGTGGAGGGTAGAATCATCATGTTAAAAACCCATGCATTGACATTGTATGGCATGGTAAATGCTTATGGAATTATAGTTGGTTTCTCTAGACAATTATAGTTTATTGAAAACCACAAACAATTGCAAACAATTCCCAAATTGTCAACTGCAGTAGATAATCTTTTAAATTTACTTAGATAATTTGTCATTCAAAAATTTGAATAAAAAGCTTTATTGAAAGATATTTATCCATCGTGACTAATCATTTTCAAAAGTTTCTTCTTACAAGAAAAATTGTGAACTGTACTTAACATCGACAGCATTTTTATCTCTAACTTATGTTAAATATTTCCCATGTCAAATATCTTTACTAACTTAAAATTTTTATAAATGACTTGTGGTTGTTGAATTTTGCAATCACCTCAATAAGTTTTACACTAGTATTTATATATTTTCAGCATTTGATTTATATATTAAATAAATTTACATTAATTATATAGATTTCCTGGTATTCAGACTGTGGTTAACCACTCACTTTTTTTTTTTTTTTTTAGCTATAGCACCTTATTTACCAAACGTGTAATTTAAAATATTATTTACTTAATTTAATATTATGGAATAATATTTGCTTAAGAATCACTTAATTTTTTAAGGTCTTTTTTTATACATTCTTATTGAAGCCTCAAACACTGTTTGTTTCCAAACTGATTATTCCACAAACATACTCTTTTACTGGTTCTATTCTTTGCTTCTCAACACCATCTACAAATGTCCAGTCACTGTCAGCTTAATTATAGATTAAGAAATTGTTATGCATCCTTAATACAGCTCAAACATTTACTTTACCTGTAAAATTATCATTGTAGGGTTTTTCAATGAGTTATCAAATTGTATTTGGTTTGATGACAATTTGTATGTTTGTAATGAGTCTTCATCCTTGTAGTGTAAGGTTCAGGAGGACAGTTTTGAATTCTCATGAAATCTAGTACAATAATTTGCATAAAGTACATACATTAAATGTTTTGGCATAAATTATGTATACATGTCATGTGGTGGATTACAAATGATAAAGATTTCTTGTATCATTTTTATTGAAAATTTTCACTTATATGAATTATCAAAATTGTTATTTATTGTCATAATCTTTCAAAAATATCAGAAACAATTTCTAGAGTTCTATGCTTCCTCTGATGGCTCAGCGGTAATGAATCTGCCTGAAATGCAGGAGACGTGGGCTCAATCCCTGGGTCAGAAGACCCTCCTGGGGAGAGAAATGACAACCCACTCCAGTATCCTTGCCTGGGAAATCCCATTACAGAGGAATATGGTGGGCTGCAGTCCCTGGGATTACAAAAAAGTTGGACATGATGTAGTGACTAAACAGCAAAAACAGAAAATGATTCAAAAAAGTGAAAATTGCTTAGGAGATAAAAAATACATAAATCTATAGGCTGTTTAAACAATAGATCTAAGGAGGATACTACTAATTTAGGTGACTATCAAATATTATGTGGTTTTGATCATGACTTTGTCAGCTTATTGAAAGACAAATTGCTGTGCCAACATCTCAACAATTTCAAATAAATTAAGTTTAGGATAAGTTCCAAGTGCCTCCATTTTAAAACTGTAAGTGATTATAAGGGTGATCCATTTCTAGGGCTAATTTAGATAAACACTGTTCATGTCTTTTACTTGTTTGTTTGTTTTATTGTCATTTATTTGGGTGGAGAGAGAAAATGTTCTAAAAGAAGTAAAGCGGCTTAAGATTTCTGTCACTTCATTTATGTATATACAAATTGTCATCTTAAAACTCTGAAGAAAAGATATTTT
This sequence comes from Bos taurus, assembly GCF_002263795.3. Taxonomy (NCBI): domain Eukaryota; kingdom Metazoa; phylum Chordata; class Mammalia; order Artiodactyla; family Bovidae; genus Bos; species Bos taurus. Next base: position 38,147,819 of record NC_037344.1, on the reverse strand, counting down.
TGGGAATTTGGAAATGGCTGTTTAGAGTAAGAGATATATAGGACTAATGGAAAGGTTGAGTCTGGGGAGAATCATGAATGGTAAGAAACAAATTGGCAAGAATGACAGATGAAGGCTCCTTGTTCTGACTCGGGATTTAATGTGTTCTTCCCCACAATGTTCTTATTATTCTGAAACTTTTAGTCAAAATGCTATTGCTATAAACTTGCATTTTAAGAGAAATTGAAGCTAAAGAAAAATAAACACCTGGGCAGAACAGAAGGGAAAGAAGACTGTTCTTAAGGTGATAATTGAAACTAGATCTGGGAAGAGATATTAGGGAAGAGAAGCCATAGAAAAACATAACTGACACTTCAGGCATCATCAGAAGTATTCATAATGGAAATGGGACATTCCCAACAGGATCTGAGATGAAAAGTGTAATCAGTTTATTTAGATTAAGAGAACAAGGTGACTGTAAAAGGCTGGGGACAAGGTACCCAAAGAGTTATATAGGCTTGAATATTTGAGAATATTTTGCATGTATTTAAGCATATGCAGAATGCTAAAATCTGAACAGGTGTGTTTTTTTCTTACTTATTTTAATTAAAACTTTCTTAGAAGTAGTGATTCTAATTAAAGTTGGCAAATAAATCTGAAAATGGAAAGAGGTATAAATAATAGCAATTTGCAGTGACAATCTAGAGTACAGCAGCTGCTGCAAATAAACATGTCACAAAAAATTCAAAAAATAGAAATGATAATTGGGTAAGACAAGAGACAAAACAGAATTTCATAAACTAAATATATAAAAGAATAAAAATTCCAACCGAAAATTCTAACCAACCTGTCTTCCCCAACCTGTTTTCTGTATACAACATGCTTGAAAAGAAAGTTTTTTAACTTCCAGAATAATGAGATTTATTTAATCATAAAATCATATGTTGAAATTGGGGACATGATTTGTTCTGTAACTGTAAAACATCATTTTGGGGATGTGTACGTGAGATGTGTAGGTCTGATAAAATCTCTGCACCACAAATTTAGAAAGTTGCTGCATGGTTTATGTCCAACAGATTTATCCATCGTCTAAGCAATTTTAAAGAATGATATTGTCTGGTACTTTGATATCTAGTCAGAGAAGTCACAAAAATCAGCTTTGAACTGTTACGGAAAATAACATGAGAACATACACTGAGAAGTAATGAGAAGCTCTAAATTGTTTACTTAGCAAGAGAACCAACTCCTTTGATCTAATGCCTGGCAGTTTCTTTTCAATCTTCTTTTAGTCCTTTTTTTGTTGTTATTGTTTGATGCAGGTCAGGGGGCAAATGCTATTCTATCCTGTGCATTTGGTAAGCACACTTTCCCCTCATTATCACATCATTCTTTGTTCAAAGAACATTTGATGTATATGGCAGTTTTTGAACCTCAAGGATGACTATGAAGAAATATTCAAATAATGCTTTGAATTCACATCAAATACACATCAACATGTCAGAAGACAAACTGATCAGAATTTGCTAAATGCAACAGGAAATTCATTTTGATAAGGAAATATAATTGACTTGGGAAAAATTTACCACCTATGACTGAAAAATTAAAAAAAAATTGAAGGAGGTATATTTGATATGGTCCATTCCAATTAAAAACAGCTACCTCTAAACAAAGACCTGCACAGCCCTCAAGATTGCCAGCATTTTGTTCACTCTGAATTAGTTTGTATTTTCCACTGAAACTATTTAATGAAAAAGTTGGCTTAAAGCTCAACATTCAGAAAACGAAGATCATGGCATCCGGTCCCATCACTTCATGGGAAATAGATGGGGAAACAGTGGAAACAGTGTCAGACTTTATTTTTGGGGGCTCCAAAATCACTGCAGATGGTGACTGCAGCCATGAAATTAAAAGACGCTTACTCCTTGGGAGGAAAGTTATGACCAACCTAGATAGCATATGGGAAAGCAGAGACATTACTTTGCCAACAAAGTTCCGTCTAGTCAAGGCTGTGATTTTTCCTGTGGTCATGTATGGATGTGAGAGTTGGACTGTGAAGAAGGCTAAGAGCCGAAGAATTGATGCTTTTTTTATTTTATTTTATTTTTTAACTTTACAATATTGTATTGGTTTTGCCATATATCAACATGAATCCGCCACAGGTATACACGTGTTCCCCATCCTGAACCCTCGTCCCTCCTCCTTCCCTGTACCATCCCTCTGGGTCGTCCCAGTGCACCAGCCGCAAGCATCCAGTATCGTGCATCAAACCTGGACTGGCGACTTGTTTCATATATAATATCAAATGAGGTGGATGAAACTGGAGCCTATTATACAGATTGAAGTAAGCCAGAAAGAAAAACACCAATAGAGTATATAACGCATATATATGGAATTTAGAAAGATGGAGAATTGATGCATTTGAACTGTGGTGTTGAAGAAGACTCTTGAGAGTCCCTTGGACTGCAAGGAGATCCAACCAGTCCATTTTGTAGGAGATCAGCCCTGGGATTTCTTTGGAAGGAATGATGCTAAAGCTGAAACTCCAGTCCTTTGGCCACCTCATGCGAAGAGTTGACTCATTGGAAAAGACTCTGATGCTGGGAGGGATTGGGGGCAGGAAGAGAAGGGGACGACAGAGGATGAGATGGCTGGATGGCATCACTGACTCGATGGACATGAGTCTGAATGAACTCCAGGAGTTGGTGATGGACAGGGAGGCCTGGCGAGCTGCAATTCATGGGGTCGCAAAGAATCGACACGACTGAGCGACTGAACTGAACTGAACTGAATGGAAATATTCATATCCAAAGCATCTTCATATTTTTGGTTGAGAATTTTCTTTTCCAATTAGGCACCAAGATTAGTGTTAAATTTTTAATGTGAATGAGGAAATAGAAAAGAAACATAAGACATGTTTCCCCTCCATAATTAAATATAATTTCTCCTAAAAATAAAAATCAAGAAGAAGAATAGAATTAAAATATACATAATTTATTTTAGAAATTAGTAATTTAAAAAAATAGTAAACAACATCATAAAATATATTCTCATTGCTATTATTTAAAGAAACAGAATTTTCTGTTTTGATCACAAATAATAAAGTCATAAGTGAAATAAATGAGGGCTAACTATTCCTACAAGAAGATTTTTATTAAAAGTTGAAATGTTAAAAAAAAGAGGCAAACATAATATTGCATCAATATGTTAGAATCTTAGGGAAAATTTGCTTTGTCCACTTTCAAATGTACATCCATAATTATTGTAAAAATGTCTTAGACAAGTCTTGGTAAATTCTGCATTTAAATTTGTTTTGCTTACTCAACAGCATTAAGAGAAAAACATTCTTGTTTAATGATCATTAAAATGAAATTTTCTGCTTAGAATTTGTGAAGAGGTATCAGTGGTGAGAAAAGGATTGCAAGTACTAATATGTCAGTGCCTTGAGTTTTAATGATGATAGATTTTTGGAAATTAGTTTTCAAAATGTAATATTGGTTTAACAGATATGTCTTTAAGGAATAGTGAACTAGAATCATTCAGATTTACCTGGTAGACCAATAAAAAGAGATTGAGGAAAATTAAACTGTTAACCAATTAATGAAAAGATAATGTGACCCACCAACTGCTCAGGTTTTACTATAATATTTTCTTTCTCTTTTAATATATTTAATAGTGATTCAATATATTTAATAGTGATTTAATATTTACTATATTTAATAATGATTGTGATTTTATGGATTGCTTTAGTTGTACCTCTACACTTGTTAAAAGTGATCTTTCTCATAAATTATATGGTTTTCTGTTTAATAGCATAAACCCATAAATACATCAAAGAATTCATAGCTTTTATTTATAATATTGCTCTTTTTCTAAACATGTATTGCTGTTAAAAACAGCATGTTTTGGGTATATTTTAATTGGCAAAATGATCATATCAATACTCATTTCACAACTCAAAATAGTTTTAAGATTTTTCTGAAATATGTTCTTTGTGGATTGAATTAAATAATGTGTTAATTCATAGATGTTTAAATATTGAGGTAATTAATACATGTGTATGTGTGTTTGTGTATTTTATTCAGAATTTTTTAATACTAATAGGTTTCTCAATGAATTAAGAAAAAAATCCTAATAATTTAAAGTAAATGTATAGTATAGGTGTTTGAGCATCTGTGAATTTATTTTGGTTACACTAATAATACATTTTTTCCTGTATTACTTAGACTAGTGTAAACTATTCATTCAAGTTTTATTGAGTACCACTTGGTGCTAGACATAATCAAGATATTAGTAATAAATAGCAAATGAAGTAGAAAAAGAGTAAATCTTATCTTCATTGTGCTTATGCTTTAGTACAGCAAGACAAACGTTAGGTGTAATAAAAAATAAAATAATGAAACAATGGGTGCTAAGAGTAAAAATCAAGCCAAGGAGGATATTGAAAGTTGGGGACCACTTTCAATACTAAGTAGAGTTATCAGAGGTTGCCTCACTGAGCAGTTGACAGTCTATCAAAGAAGTAAAGGAATTGAGGACAGAAGCCAAGTAGACAGCTATTTAAAGAAGACCATTTATTCTAGGTAAATAAGTCAGTATTTTGCTTATAGTGAGGGACAAACAGAAAGGAAGACCAAGTGAAGTGAGTGAAGTGAGAAAGGGAAGATGACAGGCTATGTTCAATCAGTATTAATATGTGTTGGAGGATTGTAATTGTGATAACCTTGTAGGACAATGTAAGACTGTTGAATTTTAAACCTGAGTGATGTGGGAAGACAGGGGTAAAATATTAAGAAACAACATAAGCCTGGCTTCTGATGGATTCAGACTTGTTATACTATCATCCAGAAAACATACAAGCATGAGCTTTTATCCCTAATTATCTATAGTTGCACCTATAGCGTGGTAAGACTTCCCTGGTGGCTCAGACAGTAAAGCATCTGCCTACAATGCGGGAGGCCTGGGTTTGATCCCTGGGTTGGGAAGATCCTCTGGGGAAGGAAATGGCAACCCACTCCAGTATTCTTGCCTGGAAAATCCCATGGATGAAGGACCGTGGTAGGCTACGGTCCATAGGGTTGCAGAGTCGGACACAACTGAGCCACTTTACTTTCTATAGCATGATAAAGCAACCAAGTGTATAATCAACTTTGTATATTGCTACAGGATATAAAAATGGTGTGTGCCTTAACCAAGTTAACCAAGTTCATATCCACATTGGCAACACTGGCCTCATTTATAAATGGAGTTTCAGATACTGGAAAATATTTTGAACTTTTTGAAGAAATCAGTCTAGTCAAAGCTATGGTTTTTCCAGTAGTCATGTATGGAGGTAAGAGTTGGACTATAAAGAAAACTGAGTCCTGAAGAACTAATGCTTTTGAACTGTGGTGTTGGAGAAGACTCTTGAGAGTCCCTTGGACTGCAAGGAGATCCAACCAGTCCATCCTAAAGGAAATCAGTCCTGAATATTCATTGGAAGGACTGATGCTGAAGCTGAAGCTCCAATAATTTGGCCACCTTATGCGAAGAACTGACTCACTGGAAAAGACCCTGGTGCTGGGAAAGACTGAAGGCAGGAGGAGAAGGGGACGACAGAGGATGAGATGGTAAGAAGGCTTCACTGACTCTATGGACATGAGTTTGAGTAAGCTCCGGGAGCTGGTGATGGTCAGGGAAGCCTGGTGTGCTGCAGCCCATGGGGACACGACTGAGTGACTGAACTGAAGTGAAGAAACTCTATATGAGATTAGACTATCTGATGTAGATTTTTTAAAAATATAAAACATAAACACATTTTCATAAATCTTCAGTTGTGCCAAATATGACATTTCCATATGAATACATTTATGTATTTGGGCTTTTGTGTACATATGAGAACTATTCTAATATGTGATACAATATTGTCCTTGACTCCATAATCTCAGTAAGCACTGTTTCATCCTCCATAACACTCCATAACAAATTAGTTAAGAGTATCAAAACTGGTAGAATAAATATCAATCAAGCTTTGTCAATGAAAATGCATTCAATGTCAAGTAAGTTGCAGATATTCCTTTAGTTTCTGTAATAAAATGGAGAAAAACAATAGTATCTATCCACTGGGTTTTTTTTTTAGCTAGTTGATTAACAATACATGCAAAATATTTGGAATGATACCCAGCACACTGTAAGATTTCATAATGGTTCCTTTTTTTTTTTGTAACCTTTGTTGAATCAAAATAGTTAATAAAAAGAAGAGTTAAGAGGGATGATCTTTTGTACTGATGGAGGGCATGTCATTAAAGTCTTGAGTCATAAAATTCAGAAGAAGTCACACAGAGCCAATAAAGTCTGAGAGATCCAAAACAAACATAACTGCATCAAAATAGTTTTTTTTTTTTCCATTTTAAACAGGAGAGTGTATGTAACCAATAACACAAAGTTCTCACCAACTAGAGATCAAGTCTTATTTTAGGCTGCATGTCACAGAAAAAAAGATTAAAATTATTTTGTCAATATTTCTTAGCTCTCTATTTTGATCTACTCATCTACTTTTCAATTCTTTTAACAATACTACACTATCTTCATTATTGTAGCTTTTAGTAAATCTTGAAGTTAGGTGGTATCTATCTTCTGACTTTGTTCTTCTTTAATATAGTTTGGGATATTCTGGGTCTCTTTTCTTTTCATACAATTTTTAGAATTGATTTCTTAACACCCATAAAATAACCTACTTAGATAAATAGAAAGACATGTAAGATTCAGCAGTAAAGATAAAACATTTCTAGCAACTTTAAGCCGTCTTCATTACATGAATGTGGATATCCTCACCAAAAAACTTCTCCTTAGACCCATGTTGTCAGTCATGTTTCTGCAATTCCCTGATCTCAATCAAGTTTCCCTCGACATATTTTTTCAACTCTCAATGCCTCTCCACTCTGAATAGTAGATAATTAATTGCTTAGTTCATACATTAATTAATTGATGGTTCCTTGAATAGCACTCAGCAAATAAAATCCCTATAACAGGTTATACAGAGCTATTATATAATTGGTTAAGAGATACTTTTACAATTTATAGAAATATTTTTAAAGAAAATATTTTAAGGAAAATATATAAATATGTATCTTATAAAAATAAATATTAAGCCTCTCTTTCTTCACTTTAGTGTATATGTGTAATTTTTTATTTTACTATGTATTTTAAGGAATTATCTTAAAAACTTATACATTTTTAACTGCTCACACTTCCATCTATTTGTTTTGTTCTTCTTCCATTTTTTTTTTGGTAAGATTACTATATTACTCACTTTTGTCTTTATTTTTCTAATATATGCATTTATATACACATTATAAACAGTATGTGATATGTGCTGTGCTGTTGCTTCAGTTGTGACAGACTCTTTGCAACACCATGAACTGTATGTGGTCCATCAGTCTCCTCTGTCCATGGGATTCTCCAGGCAAGAGTACTGGAGTGGATTGCCATGCCTTCCTCCAGGGTATTTTCCTGACCCAGGGATAGAACCTCGCATCTACTGCACTGACAGATGGGTTCTTTACCACTAGTGCCACCTGGGAAGCTCTGTATGTGATATAGTTGTAATTAATTTCTAATTGAATATGTCTTTAGATTGATTTTTTCAAGTTCCTGAGTAATTATATATATATTTTTATTGTTAATTTTCAATTACACTTAACACTTGAAAATTGCTTAAATTTGTTTTGCAATATTATATATTTATGGTAATTTTTCTTTTAGGTTTTAAAATATAGTAATTCCCAATTCAGGTTTCAAACCTAGGTCTCCTGCATGGCAGGTGGATTCTTTACATTCTGAGCCACTAGGTTAGGTGGCTCAAAAATGGTGTATTATTCATTTACAAAATCTCAATAGAGTCTAAAGCCTTAAAATAGAGACAAATATCAAAACAATTTTGTAGTCACTTTATTTATTGGGTTTCTAAGATCCTCTCTATGATAAAGAAAATAACTTCCATATTTTAAAAGCTTAGTTCTATTGTGTTCTTATGGTAATGAATTACATTCTTTATATAATTTTGCTGAAAATATATGCATTTAGACAACTTGTAAAGAGCTAAGATTTAAATATGGAGAAAGGAATACAACTCTCATCATCTATTTTCCAATCCTTTGTGTCTGTAAATCAGCTCTGTATTTGATTTTTCTTTTTGGAGGAAAGTAATGTCTTTAATTCTGAAATTGTAATTGTTTTGATTTATAGTTGACAGAGCTTATCTGCTTTTAACATTTGTACTATCATTTAAACAGCATAAGGAAAGCAAGTATTAGGGAGAAGACATGTTGCTGAATTAGAGAGTGCCACAGGAAATGTTTAATGGAAATTTAATAGATGTTTTAGAAGAGAGGGGGCCACATTCTAATCCTTGATTGTTATCCCATCTGCATGATGAACCTATTATAGCTCAAATGTTTATCAATGTTCACACAAATGGAGAAGCTAATGGGATTGATTTTTCTGTCAATAGCCTTCCATCTTCGGATCTGTCAGGGCTGAGAAAGGCTATAGCCACAGGCTCTGACTCTCTCATCTGCCATGAATAGTAAGCTGGTGCCTTTCTGGTTGAACACACTATGCAGGAAATAAAGTTGGAAGTATACAATCAGATTTTAGTCTCCAGATGACAGCAACAGATAAAATAATACAATTGTAACTTTTCTTTAGATATTTAATAAGTGGAAATAATTGTGAAAAATGTTCATATAGTTGTTATACGGTCTGCCAAAGCATGCATGCATGCTCAGTTGCTTCAATTGTGTCCAACTCTTTGTGACCTCATGGACTGTAGTGTGCCAGGCTCCTCTATCCATAGGAAGATCTAGGCAATATATATTGGAGTGAGTTGCCGTATCCTCCTCCAGGGTATCTTCCTACCCAGGGAACAAATCTCCTGTGTCTCCTACATCTCCTGCATCTCCTGTATCTCCTGCAATGCAAATGGGTTTTTTACCCTTTCAGCCACCTGGGAAACCCAAGGTCTGCCAGTAATGTCATATAACAGAAGCCCTTTCATACTTAAGTACAATTAGTGTGAGTCCTTGAATTTCTCAAATATACCTTGAGAACTTTCCAATTTGTTTCCTTAAATTATTTCCCCCAAATAGTTTTAATTTATTCTATTTCTAACAATATATAAGGTATATTTACTGATAAAAGTTACTTCAAAACAGTAAGATTATTCATTGATACTACTTGAACAAATTTCATTATTTAAGCACACCTTATCTGTGTTAATGTAATTTGATTTTGAAAAACTTCTTATTCAGGAAAGACAAGTTGGTTTCACCTTGATTACTCAATTAAACCCAAGTAATTATATTTGATGAGATAACTGTGGACGATTATGTATTTTAAATCAAATTTTCATTTTTTCTTACCTCATCTCTGGAGAAAAAAAAATCTCCCCAGCTCACTGACTTGGGGCTTTTCCAAGTGACCAGCTTCAGCAGAAGAGACAGTGAGTTGATCCCAAGATCTCATTAAAAGTTTACCTTCATCTCTGTGGGAGCTTCTAACTCTGTCAAGAAAAGAATATTCCTGCTCCTGCAGTCTGGGCCCCAGAATAAGACTTTGGAAGAGAATCTCTCTGAATGGGCTGCAAGTCTGCTCTTGAAGCAGAGCTTCTCTTCCTATCCCATAGACCTGTAAGGAGAATAAATATATGCAGAAATGTTTCCAGGTGGTGAAAACACAGTATTATGCTGAACCTAAAATGCAATGTGTGAAAATAGTGTGAAGACATACTGGATTAGAAATAAATATTCCAGAAAATACTGAATTTTATTAAGCAATGATCTTCACATAGTGCCTCATTAACAACACTCAGTTTTTAGAATTTTCTATCCAAAACTTGGTTCTTACTACAACCTTGTACTAGAACCAGTCCTGAAAATATATTTAGGAAACATTACAAGACACAAATAATTTTAATAAAGCTATTAAGTATTAAGCTCATTGACATTATGCATTCTAATACATAAGCATTTGTTAATAGCAAATATATTTATTCAGATAATAAGTTATTCATGAGGTGTATAGAAAAAATTTGCCCTTAAAAAAAATCTGGTCTTGCCTAAAAAATGGGTTACCACTATCTTTCAAGAAGTAATCTTTTTGATCCTTATAAATGTCAGGCTTCATAATGTGTCATGTGTGGTTATTCTGATCATTACATGTGTCACCTTTTATAAAGTATTTATTAAAGATATTCACAATGAATCACAGATTTAAAAAGCCATAAACCATGATCAGTGTTATGTTCTTATATTGACATAATCATCTTTGCTACATAAATCTGTAATAGCTTGCTTTGTTTTTATATTCTTTTATTAACTCTTTTTTATCACACTACCAAATACTGTATCATTGAATTTTTTCATTTATATGAATCTGAGAATCATTATTCAAAGTATGACTTGTTTTTATTTTGTTATAAATATTGTTATCATTGCTCTTGTTTCCTTTATGCTTTTCCTGCAAAGATAAACTCAAAAAACTTCTTCAACTTTAGAAGAATTATACTAGTTTTTTTATTGGAACTGCGTTAAACATATAAGTTCTTCCAGGTATATCCAGTCTTTCCACCTAAAAGTCGTATATTTTACCATTTAATTAAAATTTATTCATTACTGCTACAGATAATTGTGATTTGTTCTTCTGATGGATCAATTATATCTCTTATTAAGATTATTCCTAGGCATTTTTTTGGTGTGTTTATCAGTTAACTTTCTGGAAATTCATTCACAATTAAGCAGTTACTTATCTCTTGCCTGTGTGTCAGGTACTGCTGCTGCTGCTGCTGCTGCTAAGTCGCTTCAGTCATGTCCCACTCTGTGTGACCCGGTAGACGGCAGCCCACCAGGCTCCTCCATCCCTGGGATTCTACAGGCAAGAACACTGGAGTGGGTTGCCATTGCCTTCTCCAATGCATGAAAGTGGAAAGTGAAACTGAAGTTGCTGTGTCGTGTCCGACTCTTAGCAACCCCATGGACTGCAGCCCCCCAGGCTCCTCCGTCCATGGGATTTTCCAGGCAAGAGTACTGGAGTGGGGTGCCATTGCCTTCTCCGTGTCAGGTACTGTACTAGACATTTAGCATACTTTTCATAAAAATGCTAAGTAGCATAAGATAAAGATTCATACATTCTGGGATGACAACTCCTCACCACTCCAGTGTTTGAAATATTTCCATTGAGCTCTAAAATATCCCTTGAATGTTATCATCCTTTCTGAACCTGCTTTCTTCAAGGAAAGATGTTACTCAGAAACCTTTAAAAGCATGGTTCCTTTCTTTCACACTGATCTTTTCTAGGCTCAGCCAAATGCCTTACTTCATTCTTATTGCTAGTTCCAGACTTTTTTCTTTTTTCTTAGATGTGTTTTTTCATTGACTGTGTTTACTTGCTACACACATCTTCAGTATCCATTTCATTCCATAATTTCTTAATATTTCTCATTGATATATGTCTTGTGCTTAGTGGCTTAGTTGTGTCCAACTCTTTGAGATACTATGGACTGCAGCCCACCAGGCTCCTCTTTCCATGGGGATTTTCCAGGCATGAATACCACAGGGTTGCCATGCCCTCCTCCAGGGGATCTTCCCAACCCAGAGCTTGAACCAAGATCTCCCATAGTGCAGGTGGGTTCTTTACCAACTGAGCCATCAGGGAAGCATATATTTCTGGGTGATTCAGTAGCTTCACAGTTTCCTCCTTAACATAGTGTCTACTCATTTCCTAGAACTTCTATCCACCACTAATCTTCACCCTACTTTTCTTATTTGCTTCTAAGACTTTGTCCTTAACAATAAAAATATACTCTTTGTATCAGTCAGGGTCCTAATAAACAGAAATCTCATTAAAATTAACATAATTAATAGAAGATTTATTTATAAAATGACAACTATTAAAAAGTATGGGAGGGAAGTAGCAGAGCCTCAATTATAATAAGTAACAATACTTTATAAAAATAAAATTATATTATTCCTAGATCTCAAGGGATAATCTAAGAAGAAGAAGGTGTTATGTAGACAAGATTCCTAGAGACAACAGTGTCCCTGGGTTGAGGAACAAAGACTGTAAGGGAGAGGGGTCACAGAGAAAGGGGTTCATAGACTACATTTCCTAATCTTCTTCAGTGTGAGTTTTAGTTTGGGCTATCCAGACTTACTCTGTACCCAGAAGGTAAGGAAGAACATAAATGTTATCCATGGAGGTGAGTCTCCTGGGAATGAGATCAATGTGAAGGACACAGTGTAGATCAGGAGAGGCAAAAACAATAAATGTAATCAAATTTCATGTTATTGTTCAGTCACTAAGTCGTGTCTGACTCTTTGTGGCCCCATGAATTGCAGCATGCCAGGCTTCTCTGGTCTTTCACCATCACCCTGAGTTTGCTCTAACAAACGCCTTTGAGTTAGTGATGCCATCTAGCCATCTCAACCTCTGTAGCCCCCTTCTCCTCTTGTCCTCAATTTTTCCTAGCATCAGGGTCTTTTCCAATGAGTCAGCTCTACACATCAGGTGGCCAAAGTATTGGAACTTCAGCTCCAGCATCATTCCTTCCAATGAATATTCAGGATTGGTTTCCTTTAGGATTGATGGGTTTGATCTCCTTGCGTTCCAAGGCACTCTCAAGAGTCTTCTCTAGCACCCCAGTTTGAAAACATCAAATGCCATAATCAATTTAAATCATTTTACCATCTATATGCCTATCACACTTTTGATAACAATCTACTTTCAATATTTAAACCCACCATCTAAAATGTAATCATCCTATAACCTTTGTCTCTTTCTCAATTTATATATGTCCAAACCTACTTTGCACGATTAATTGAATTGTCAATCAGAATATTCACAAATTTGCCTTTATAAACAATTAATTTGCCACTCTTTTGAACTAAACTTGAAACTCCAATCCTGATTAGTGCCAAATCTCTGCTTACTCTATGTTTAAAATACATCTTTATCTGGTGGGAAATAATCATACAATTATCATAACATATTACACTCCTAGTGCTTCTCAGCAAGTGTATTGGCTTCCTGGAATTACTGCAACAAATTAACACATATTGGGTGACCTTAAACAACAGATGCTCATTCATTCTTTTACAGTTCTGAAGTCAGTTAGTCCAAAATAAAGTGTTTTCAGTGTTGGTTCTTGTTATGGGGACTCTGAGGGAGAACCTGTTCTATAACTACTTCCTTGCATCTGATGGTTGCTGAAAATCCTTAAATTTGTTAGCTTCTCGTGATATAACTCCAGTTTCTGCTTATATTATAATGTAGTGTTCTCTATATGTGTGTATTTATTTGTCCAAATTTCCCCCTCTTTATAAGGACAATGGTAATCACCCTCTTCCAACAAGACAAGAGACAACTCTACACATGGCCATCACTAGATGATCAATACTAAAATTAGATTGATTACAGTCTTTGCAGGAAAAGATGAAGAAGTTCTATACAGTCAGCCAAAACAAGACCGGGAACTGACAGTGGCTCAGATCATAAACTACTTATTGCAGAATTCAGACTTAAATTGAAGAAAGTAGGAAAAGCCACTAGGCCATTCAGGTATGAACTAAATCAAATTCCTTATAATTATTCAGTGGAAGTGACAAATAGATTCAAGGGATTAGATATAATAGAAAGAATGCCTAAAGAACTATGAATGGAGGTTCACAACATTGTACGAGAGGCAGTGACCAAACTATCCCCAAGAAAAAAAAAATGCAAAACGGCAAAATGGTTGCCTGAGGAGGCCTTACAAATAGCTGAGAAAAAGCAAAAGGCAAAGGAGAAAAGGGAAGATACACCCATCTGAGTGCAGAGTTCCAGAGAAGAGCAAGGTCAGATAAGAAAGCCTTCATAAGTGAACAATGCAAATAGAGAAAAACAATAGAATGGAAAAGACTAGAGATCTCTTCAAGAAAATTAGAGATACCAAGAGAGTGTTTCGTGCAAAGATAGGCACACTGAAGGACAGAAATGGTATGGACCTAACAGAAGTTGTAGAGATTAAGAAGGCTGGCAAGAATACACAGAAGAACTATAAAAATAGGTCTTAATGACCTAAATGACCATGATGATGTGATCACTCACCTAGAGCCAGACATCCTGGGCCTTAGGAAGCATCACTATGGACAAAGCTAGTGGAGGTGATGGAATTCCACCAGAGTAACTTTAGATCCTAAAAGATGATGTTTTTATAGTACTGCACTCAGTATACCAGCAAATTTGTAAAACTCAGCAGTGGCCACAGGACTGAAAAGGTTAGTTTCATACCAATCCCATAGAAGCACAATGCCAAAGAATTTTGAAACTACTGCACAATTGCACTCAGCTCACATACTTGGATGGAGAAGGAGGTGGCAACCCACTTCAGTGTTCTTGCTTGGAGAATCCCAGGGACGGGGGAGCCTCATTGGCTGCCATCTATGGGGTCATACAGAGTCGGACACGACTGAAGTGACTTAGCAGCAGCAGCAGCAGCACATACTTGGAAGTTAATGCTCAAAATCCTTCAAGCTAGGCTTCAACAGTACGTGAACCAAGAACTTCTAGATATAAAGCTGGATTTAGAAAAGGCTGAGGAATAAGAGACTAAATTGTCAATATTCATTGAATCATAGGAAAAGCAAGGGAATTCCAAAAAAACACATCTACTTCTGCTTGACTATGTTAAAGTCTTTGACTGTATGAATCACAACAAACTGTGGAAAGTTCTAAAAGCATGAAAATATCAGACCACCTTGCCTCCTGTGAAACCTGAATGCAGGTCAATAAGTAACAGTTAGAACTGGACATGGAACAACTGACGGGTTCAAAATTAGAAAAGGAGTAAATCAAGGCTGTATATTGTCACCTTGCTTATTTAACTTCTATGTTCAATCATGTCTAACTCTCTGCAACCCCATAGACTATACAGTCCAAGAAATTCTCCAGGCCAGAATACTGGAGTGGATAGCTGTTTCCTTCTCCATGGGATCTTCCCAACCCAGGAACAAATCTGGGGTCTCCTGCATTGCTGGTGGATTCTTTACCAGTTGAGCTACCTGAGAAGCCCTACACACAGAACATCATGCAAAATGCAGGGCTGGGTGAATCACAAGCTGGAATCAAGATTGCTGAGAGAAATGTTAATAACCTCAAATATGCACATTACCCCACCTCAATGGCTGTGAGAGGGTGACAGGCAGAAAGGCCAGGGGTCTCCAAATGGAAGAAATAGGCTGCAATGTCAGACATTTTTTTATCTCTCCCTTAAGCAGCAGGAGGAAACAAACTACAAGGGTCAGATTTTTTTCCCTTAAAAGGAGGCTTCTCTATGGAAATGTTTTTCTTAAGCTATGTTAATGAAACTACGGATTTGCTTTGGAATTTGCCTTTCTTCAAAATGGTTCCACCTAAGACTAACTTTTTTTTTTTTTTTTCCTTTTCTCAAATCTTGGGCTAATAATAGCTCAACAAAACAGTATTCATATCAATTGTTTTATGGCTGGGGGATGACATACCTCATGCCATCCTATCTCAAAAATGCATATTGTGGGAGAAGGGCCTTGTGAAACTCCTTCAGCCTTGAGGTGTCTCTCTTATCTGATTAATAGCTTTCTAACAGACATAAAACAGCTTGCTAAAACTAACAAGGAGGGACACTCTCTGTCCCTCTTCTGATGTCTATGTCAGAAGCTTTCTTTGTCCCTTTTTATACTTTAATAAAACTCTGCTACACAAAAGGTCTTGAGTGATCAAGTCTGGTCCCTGGTCCCAGAGCTAAATCTTCTTCAGAGATCACAAATCCAACACCTTTCACTGTAAGCTACCAACAGAAAGCAAAGAGAAACTAAAGAGCCTCTTGATGAGGGTGAAAGAAGAGAGTGAAAAAACTGGCCTAAAACTCAACATTCAAAAAACTAAGATCATGGCATCCAGTCCGATCACTTCTTGGCAAATAGATGGGGAAATAATGGAAAGAGTGACAGAATTTATTTTCTTGGGCTCCAAAATCACTGTGGACAGTGACTGCAACCATGAAATTAAAAGATGCTTTCTCTTTGAAAGAAAAGCTATGACAACGCTAGACAGCATACTGAAAAGCAAAGGCATCACTCTGCTGGCAGAGGTTAGTATAGTCAAAACCTATGGTTTTACTAGTAGTCGTGTACAGATGTGAGAGTTGGACATCAAGAATGCTGAGCACCAAAAAATTCATGTTTTCAAATTGGGGTGCTGAAGAAGACTCTTGAGAATCTCTTTAACAGCAAGGAGATTAAACCAGTCAATCCTAAAGGAAATCAACACTGGATACTTATTGGAAGGATTGATGCTGAAGCTGAAGCTTTGATACTTTGGCCATCTGATGCAAAGAGTTAGCTCACTGGAAAAGACTCTGATGCTGGGAAATATTGAGGTCAGGAGAAGGGAGTGACAGAGGATGAGATGGTTGGATGGTATCATGGTCTAAATGAACATGAGTTTTAGCAAACTCCAGGAGATAGCAAAGGACAGGGAAACCTGTCACAGTGCAGTCCACCGGGTCGCACAGAGTCAGACATGACTGAGAGAGTGAACAGGATGTCTTAGTAGAATTAGGATCATCTTAATCCAGTATGACATTATCTTAGTACAACTAATTTTGTTTTGGGTTGGTCAAAAGTTTCATTAAGATTTTTCTGTAAGATATTATGGAATAAAATAACACACCTATTTCCAGATGAATTCACAGTCAAAGGTACTGGGTAGGTATGGATATTTGTGGGACACCTTGGGGTTTTCCAGGTAGCCCTATTGGTAAAAAACAAACAAACAAACAAACACCTGCCTACCAATACAGGGAATGTAAAATACACATTTCAATCTCTGGGTCTGGAAGATCCCCTGAAAGAGGACATGGCAACACACTTCAGTATTCTTGACTAGAGAATCCCTTAGACAGAGTTGCCCTGTGGGCTACAGTCCACAGGTTCACAAAAAGTTGGACAAGACTAATAAGATCTAGCAGGCACAGCACCATACAAGTTTTTCTTAAGCACAGGCTCTGTGCCACTTTTCTAAATTTATATTTCACACTTTCTGCTTTTATTCTAATGCCACATAATGATCTCGGTATGTATTTAAATAAGAAAATATAAAATGTAGATTAAATTCCTACATGTGTCATTACAATGTCTCTTGATAATTTTCCTCTTAAGCCTTACATACTGTCTTCACTGCTGTTTTTGTGCATAGACCATCTCAGTCTCTAAATAGGTCTAATCTAACCATTCATTCAAAAGATTCTACCCTTTTTGCCCATGGAAGCATTTTGCTCACCAAGTGATATAAAAATGACTAGCACCCAGCAAGAAAATAATCATAATTTCTAGCTGCTGATAAAATTTTCCAGATTACACACTAGAGAAAAAAGGACTAATGAAAATGAGACAACAAAATATAAAGTATCCCAATTGAAAGACACAGAGAATAGGGTATTTTTAAAAATTCTGTTTATTTATTTTTATCTTGTGGTAGGTATTCATTGCTGCATGGGCTTTTCTCTAGTTGCAGAGAATGGGGGCTACTCGCTAGCTGCTCTGCAGGGGCTTCTCATTGTGGTGTCTTCTCTTGTGGAGCACAGACTCTAGGGCAGGTGGGCTTCAGTAGTTGTGGCTCCTGGCCTCTAGAGCACAGGCTCAATAGTTGTGCCACATGAGTTCAGATCCTCTGCAGCATGTGGGATTCTCCCGGATCTGGGATTGAACCTATGTCTCCTGCATTGACAGGCAGGTCCTTTATTACTAGACCACCAAAGAAGCACGACAATAGAGTATTTTTAAATACAAACAAGGTATCACTGAGCTGTGGGAAAATGTGAAGCAGCTTAATATTGTGTGTTTGGAGTTACCAAAATTGGGGTGGTATAGGTAGGAAAAAAGAATATGAACAATGGCCAAAGGTCAATACTTTTTCTGAATGTACTCCAATTTATTAACACAAATAATCCAATAATTTCAACAAACCACAAATGCAATGAATAAAAAGGAAATTATATCAAGGCATGACATAGCCAAATTACTCAAAAAAAAAAATATATATATATATATAAATGGAAAATCTTAAAAGGAACCAAAGGAAAAAGATACAGAGAAGCAGATAGTGATGAAAGCAGGTATCCTGTTGGAAATAAAGGGAGTAGAGGAACACTTTAAAATACTGAGTGGGAAAAAATGTGACCAAGAATTGTAAACCTAATGGAAATAAGTTTCATAAAGAATGTGAAAATAAATAATTTTTCTCACATCCAAATGTGGGAGCAGTTTCACCAGCAAAAGACTTGCATTACAGATATATAAAATAACATTCTCCAAGAAGAAAGAATATAGTGGAGTAAAATATAAGTTTTAAAAAAAGGAAGTAGAGGACCACAAATAGCAAATACATGGATAATATATGACATTTTATGAATTATTTGAATGTTTTAGAGCTTTTTAAAAACATAAATAGTGTGGTGTTTGCAGCAAAAAAATTTTTTTAAAAAATTGTGGCTAATGTAACAACGAAATAAATTCAAAAAGTGAAAATATTCAGTTATTCAAAAGAAGATAGACAAAGAGAAAAGAGCAATAAAAAATAGATGGAAAACATATAAAACAAACACTTAAGCGAGACGTTTCAATGCCAAAATATCAAAAACAACATGAAATGTAAATGATGTAGGAGCCAAAGTGAAAAGAAAAGATTGTCAGGTTGGATCAAAACATAAGACCAAATATATCCTGTTAATGGGAAATATTCTATAAATACAATAAAAGATTATAAACCAATGTACCATGAACTTAATAATAGAGCTTCAAAATACATGAGCAAAACTTGTAGTACTATCCTCGAAAACAGACAAATCCAAATTATAGTCACGTTCTATGTGGCAAAACTTAAAAAAAGACATTGCTGCTTTGTTGATGCCTAAACTCCAGAGCTGAATTGAATTTCAAAACAGTTTTTACTTTTTTTAATTTTTGGTATTAATGTCCTCTTTCTGTTTCAGACTTTGAAATAAATTGAAGGTACTGTCCAGATATCCTGTAGAACATCCTTCAGTTCGAGTCTGTCTTATCTTTTTCTAGTAATAGTTCTACAACAAAAATTTTTAGAAGAATACAGCAGAAGTGAAGTGATTTTCTGATCATATCATGCCAAAGGTTACATGATATTCTCATGACACCACTGGTGACGTTAGTCATCATTGATTGGACAAGAAAGTATTGCCAGATTTCTTCACTGCAAAGTTGCTGTTTTCCTCTTTCTTTAATATATATTTTTTGGAAGCAAGTAACTCAATTTTGCCAGTCTCATGGAGTAATGCAAGAACTAAATCCCCACCCCTCCATAGGGAGTATTTATACATATTATTTAGAATTCTTCTATAAGGAAGATTTTTCTCCTCTCTCTCTTTTGCTTTTTCAAAATTTGTATCACTATGGACTCACACATATTCGCTTCAATTTATATTTCAAATCTACAATATCATGTTGTTGAAATTGTTCCAGCTTTGGCTTTGCTGGTGCCTCAGATGTTAAAGAATATGCCTGCAATACAGGAGACCCTGGTTTGATTGCTGGGTTGGGAAGATCCCCTAGAGAAGGAAATGGCAACCCACTCCAGTATTCTTGCCAGGAGAATTCCACAGACAAAGGAGCCTGATGGGCTACAGTCCATGGGGTTGCAGAGTCAGACACAACTGAGCAGCTAACACTACTACTACTATCCTAAAGACATGTAAATATGCAACAAAAGAGTAAAATAACTTACAAATTTACATAGATTTATTATCCATAATAACTAAAGTATGGAAACAATCCATGCAGTCTTGAATATTTTTATGGTTGATATGGATTATTTTTCCCAACTTATTTGCTGACCTAATCTATGAAGGGAAAACACATGCCTTCCCCTTTGACTTCTCTTTGGAAGTACAAATTGCTCACTAATGGAGTGGGAGAGAAGCTGATATATGCCACCAAAACTTTATGAAATGTGTGGTCTTCTATTTTCTTTTTCTTTTACCCGATACCATGAAAATAAAACATCTAAGTTAGGGACTGTTTTCTCAGCTTGGACTGAAGAGGTCATAGAAAGCAAAATAAGGAGAAAGAAATAACTTTTGTAATGCAACACAGATTTGTGGGTTGATTCACTCAGTATGTCTCTTGAGAAGCATTCCTTCTTTTAACAGCACATATTAGAAAATCCAACATTAAAAATATAATAATAAATAAAAGCATATTTTGGAAAATCCTTCGGAATCTTCATCTCTTAGAATCTTGTGTAGAATCTTGTGCTTAATCCTGGTGCATTATAATCCATAGCCCTAAATATCAGTGTAGAAAATAACAGAGATCAGTGGTTCAAGCAAAAGATGACTACGTTGAATCTACAAAACTTTTTGGTTTGTTTAACTACCAATATTAAAGTCAAATAATTGCTTTGAAGTGAGGAGATATTGAATGACAGAAGTGAGTAAGTCAGAGTTAAATCAACTTAATTCATTTGCCAAGCTCTTCCTCTGAGATATTGAAATGCAAAATAATATTATTTTGTAACACTAGCAAACTTCCATTTCCTGTTTTTCTTCATAATTTATTCAAGATTCAGAAGGGACACAAAAATTTGTGTAGTATTGAAAAGTTTTATACAGACTAAGGAACATTTTACAATCTTTCCATTAATAGTGACTTTAAAAGTATGTGGTTCTAAATGCAACATGCATTGTTTTTTTCTTACACATTTATAAATTACTAGTGAATCAACTGCCATCTATTTATAAAAATTTGCTAAAATTATTTATTTTCTGTTTCCTCTTTCTTCCATATTAATTTTTCCTCTCTCCTTCCATTCTCAGTTATCATCTGTAATTTATTCATCTATTAATATACTTGTCATAATAGTGGTAGTCTGCTGGGAGGGATTGGGGGCAGGAGAAGAAGGGGACGACAGAGGATGAGATGGCTGATGGCATCACTGACTCGATGGACATGAGTTTGAGTGAACTCCGGGAGTTGGTGATGGACAGGGAGGCCTGGCATCCTGTGGCGATTCATGGGGTCACAGAGTCAGACACAACTGAGCAACTGAACTGAACTGACTGAACTAGAGAAAGGAGACATAATTTTGTGACCAATTCATATTTCAAGTATGTATGGTTTGTTAGTGTTTTCTACTTATTTCCACATTAATTAATTGATTGATTCAAAATTTATTTGGTATTATGACAGCAATTATATTCTAGACACTGGCTTAGGTACCTGAGATTAGGCTCACATGATTTAAATTTAACTAAGAAAGGGGATGATATTAACAAAAATCCCATTATCTAATTTCAATTGTAATATTCATAAGAAAAAAGAAAGGGAACAACTAATCTTGTTTGGCAGAATTGGGGAAGGTCTCACTTAATGAGAAACACTTCAGATGAGGCATGAGGAGTTTTAAGGAATTAGTTACGGAGTAAAAGAAAGAGAATTCCAAGGACAGCATTTGTAAAACCCGTGAAATTGAAAGGAGATCTGAGGAAACTAAGAGAATATATGTGCTACCATCAGAGATTTGTCTATAATTAATTATTATATGCAGCTACAATCTTACTAAACTTTGGATATCATTGTTACATTAATTTTGCAAAATGAGCTCTATCCATCTTCATTTTTCTTGTGTGTGAGTATCCCAGAGAGACTTAAGTAGCAAGGGCATCATCTCACTAAATACTAAGAGTGCTTAATTGTTGTAATACTTCAGTTCTAGTCTGAGCACAATTATTTTTCTACCTTTCAATCCAGACATACATTGACCTTTCCTGTTTGACTGCTGAGTCTTAATATATTTAAGCATTTCAAAGGTAGTATTTACTTCTCTGTCTCATTTTTTTCTTAACGTTTTATTTTATGTTTAATTAGAGGATAGTTACTTTGCAAAATAGTGATGGTTTCTGTCATAAATTAACATGAGTTAGCAATAGGAATACACATCTCATTTCCCTCTTAAACCTCTCTCCCATCTCCCTCCACCATCCCACCCCTCTAGGTTGTCACGGAGCTCTAGCGTTAGGTTCCCTGAATCACACAGCAAATTCCCACAGGATATCAATTTTACATATGGTAATGTATATTTTTTAATATCACTCTCTCAAGTCTTCCCACTCCCTCCGTCTTCCACTGTGATCAGAAGTCTGTTCTTTATGTCTGTTCCTTCTTTGCTGCCATGCAAATAGGATCATCAGTGCCATCTTTCTAGATTCCATATATGTTTTGATTTCTTCCAAGCGGTGGACATAAAAAGCTGGCAGTGACATTTAATGCTGCTGCTCTCCACCTTTCTAATATTTTAAAATTTTATTGCAGTATAGTTGATTTACAAAATTATATTAGTTTTCCCCTTCATGGAGCACAACTTTGTGGCAAATGGGCTTGCATAACTCAGTGAAGCTATGAGCCATGCCCTGCAGGGCCGCCCAAGATGGATGGGTCATAGTGAAGAGTTCTGACAAAACATGATCCAATGGAAGAGGAAATGACAACCCATTCCAGTATTCTTCCTGGTAGAACCCCATAAACAGTATGAAAAGACAAAAAAGATATGACACCAAAAGGCGAGCCCCCACCCCAGGTGGACGGTGTCTAATATACTACTGGGGAAGAGAAGAGGACAATTATTAATAGCTCCAGAAATAATGCAGTGGCATTATCATAAATTAGATTGTTTTCTTAATTTCCTTTTTGGATTGCTCATTGTTTGTGTATAGAAATGCATATAACTTTGTACAATGAGTTTTTATCGTGCCAATTTGCTGATATTTTATTAGTTCTCTTTATTGTGTTTTTTTAATTGGTTTCCTTGTTTAACTTATGACAATTCCACCTGTTAACAGAGATAAATACTCTTTCTTTCAAATTTGTATATCTTTAATTCCATTTTCTTGCCTAACTGCTCTAGCTAGAACTTCTAATACTGATATTAAATAAAAGTGGCAAAGTAGCCATTCATGGCATTTCTTGTCTTTAGTGGGAAAGCTTTTAATTTTTCCCAGTTGAATAAAATATTAACTGTAGGGATTTCATGAATCACTTTTATTATATTGAAATAATTTCCTTCTATTCCATTGACAGTTTTTATGAGGACACCCTTATTTATGATGAGTTGTTTTTTCTTGCTGCTTTCAAAATTTACTTTTTGTTCTTCAACTCTTAATAAACTGATTACAATGTAACTAAGTGTGTTCTTCCTTAGGTTCACAATAACTGGGCTCTATTGGGTTTCTTGGGAGAAGGCAATGGCAACCCACTCCAGTACTCTTGCCTGGAAAATCCCATGGACAGAGGAGCCTGGTGGACTGCAGTCCATAGGGTCGCTAAGAGTCGGACATGACTGAGCAACTTCACTTTCATGAATTGGAGAAGGAAATGGTGACCCACTACAGTGTTCTCGCCTGGAGAATCCCAGGGACAGGGGAGCCTGGTGGGCTGCCGTCTCTGGGGTCACACAGAGTCAGACATGACTGAAGCGACTTAGCAGCAGCAGCATTGGGTTTCTTGAGGGCTACTAAGTGGTGCTAGTGGTAAAAAACCCACCTCCCAATGAAGGAGATGTCAGAGATGAGGGTTTGATCCCTGGTTCAGGAAGATCCCTGGAGGAGAGCACTGCAGCCCACTCCAGTATTCTTGCCTGCAGGGTCCTATGGACAGATGATCATGGCAGGCTATAGTCCATAGGGTCACAAAAAGACGGACATGACTGAAGCGACTTAGCATGCACACACAGGCTTCTTGAATCTGGACGTTCATTTCATTTGACAGATCTAGGAAGTTTTCAGCCACAATTAAACTTTCTGCCACTTTCTCTCTCACTTTCTTCTGGGGCTCCTATAATGTGCATAATGGTTTGCCTGCTTGTAAGTCTCTTTGGCTCTCTTCATTCTTTTTTATTCTTTTTTCTTCCTCTGATTAATAATTTAAGGTGGTTTATATTTTAATTTGATTATTCTTCTGCTTGATCAAGTCTACTGTTTAATTCCCCTAGTGAATTTTTCAATTCAGTTATTTCATTACCTACACAAAAATTTGTTCAGCTATATTTATTATTTTTATCTATTTGTTGATATTCTCATTTAGTTCCTGCATAATTTTTCTGAGTTCTTTGAGCATCTTCATGACAGTTATTTTTAATTATTTTCCAGGTAATGCATATACTTCTGCTTCTTTATGGTCAATTTCTGATGATTTATTTTGTTCCTTTAAGTTTCCATCTTTATTTGTGTGCCCTGTTACTTTGTGTTGGGAACTGAACATTTAAAAGACAAACAAACAAAAAACAGCTACAGTTTCCAGGTTTGCTGGATATTTTTAATAGGGAAGATATTCACCAGAAATGTGAGGATGTCCCCCATTTTTCTATGTATTTGTCTTCCTTGCAGTTTTGCCTGTAAATTCCTGACTGGAGAAGTTTTGTTAGTTTTTTTTTTTTTTCCAGAACCCTTTATCTCCTGCTCTCTTTGATGTCTTTGTGCAGAACTGCATGTTCTCTGGAGCTACCTAAAAACTCCCAGCACATTTTGTTCCCAGAAGGCCCAGATATCTAAAGCATGCCTGGACCCATCAGTGCTCTGAGTCTGGTGAGAGAAAAAAAAGAAAACAACATAAAATAAAAGCAGTCACCTGGGCAGTCACCCATAGCTGGAATGATGGGTGCTTCATTCTTCTCTTTTTTGTCTATGGGAGAAGCAACCAATCTGTATCAGCTTCTAGCTGCTGTACATTGGTTTCCTTGGAGCAACATAAGTGGCCTAGCTTTGTTGTTGTTGTATGTTCTGAAGCGTGTATGTCAGCCTACTCTACTATCAGCACATACTCAAATCTTGTCAGCACTCTGAAACAGAAGAGCCAGAAACCAGCTCCTTGGCAGCGCTCTGTGAAGCTGAACAATTGCTTACAGGCATGCTTCATTCAGCCTGAGGCTTTCTTCCTTGGAATCTGCACTGAGCAGCAGGAGGGATAATGGTGACTCAGTGTACGATAGTTCAAGCTGTCATCTTTTTTCTCATTGGCCCCTGACTGGCACCTTTACCTGTGAGCATTTATATTCAAGCAAGATAGAAACTGATCCCTTGGGAAACTTCCAGAAAAGTCTGAATGTTAGACTTATGTTTACGTCTTCTCTTTCCCTTCCCAGGGAGATGCTGAGAACTGGGTTTCTGCCTTATTGATTATGTTGGCACTGAGCCAGCTGAAGAGCTCTGGCAAGTTTTACTGCCATGAATTTTTCCTACTGGCTTTGATGCAGCTGTTTTCATGCTTGCCTGAGGTGCAAGAGTCTCTTAACTGTTTCACAGATTTCTCACAAAGGATTTTGGTCCACAAGTTGCTGTTGAATCAGCTGAATCACAAAATTTAATCTCCATGGTTGAAGGAGAGTGTAGTGTTTCCTATTCTTGCTACCAAAAGTTGTGTCTCTCTGTACACTGTTATAAAACCAAATCTTGGAAACAGAGTTTTGAATGAGGTGAAAAGGATATCTTTGTTACTTTTCCAGGCAAAGGGAGACAAATCAGACTTCTGCTTCAAGAAACTGTGTCTGAATCCCACAGAATTTGATGAGGGGTTTTATAACAGTGGGTCAAAAGGGTCTCTGATAATATTAGAGTGTGAGCAGGGCTTGCATTCTATTAATCTTGGGTCAAGTGGTCAGTCTCCTAGTCTTGATGAGATTCTCTGATTCCTTTAATTTTGTCTCAGGTGGTTTATTCACTGCTTCTCCTTTGATCAGCAACTGTTTGAATCCATCCTTTGGAATTCAGGGAAGGTCAAGGAGGCTGGAGCCTTGCCTACAAGAAATGTAGGGCAAGGGCTCAAAGGGCCCCACTTAGTTTCATTCTTCAATCTTTCTGACATCACTTCCATTAATAGTTTGTATTGAATCATTTTTTCCTGCTACATTTTCTTGTGATTAATACAATTTGGAGGAAAATGTAGCCTGAATCTGTAACAATGTGAAGAGAAAGATGACTAGTTAACAAAGAGAGGGAAAGACAAGGAGAGAGAAAGAATGTGGTAAAGCAAGGCAAAATACTCCTAGCCTCCATGCCAAGGGGTTGAGAATAAGATAGATTTTAGTTCCAAATAATAATGGATGGCACATTATGGCCCCATAAAGTCAGCAAGAAGTTAAACTTTTATTTACAATTAGAAACACATTGTGTGTTCCAAGAAATGTCATGTCATAAATGTAAAGCAGAAAGATTAAAAGCAATCCATACCTAGGGTATCAGCACCCAGAATTATACAATTTGTTTACTGATCAGGAATATTTAAATAAATTGTCATGGAAAGTACACAAATTAACATTTTTATTGTATCTGTAATTAAGGGTAACATCAGATGTTACCATTATTATAATAAATGTAAATTTTGTTTTTGATTTTCAGGCAAAATCATAAAATTTTAGAAGTTAACTTAACCAGAAATACATAAGTAAAGGCAGTAGATATATCAAGAAGTTGCAAATAAAATAGCAATACTAAAATTATTGAAAGATCTGTCCATATCCTGATACCTTCTCAGATGTTAAAATTCTAAAAGTAATGGTGCTGTTGCTTAAAAATAAAATGTAATAAGATGAACCTTTATCTAGAAGAGACTGTCTAGTGAAGATCAGAGTTTTCAGTTGAATGTTGGGCTGCTTAGTCATAACTTTTGCTTATTGTGATGTGGAAAGCAAAATTGGGCAAAGGGATTAAAAACTCTATTGTATTTTAATCTCATTTTTTTCTGTGAAACTAGATCTATAAACTGAATTAGATCTGTGTCAAAGTTTAGATTTTAGATTTTAAAGGTAAGTGAATCAACTACATCTGTGATGAGCATCACAGGATTATTATTTTAAAATACAGTGATTTGAATCCTCCCAACCAGCCAGCTAAATCCTGAATTTTAATGGAATAAGAGGGTGCTCTAAACATTGACTCCATAAAGCCCCCTAGATAAGAACTTTAATTTACAAGTGAGATTAAATGGTTTGTGGCATTCAAATACTCTAGTCAATAATAATTAAGAATGCCCCCCCAAATAAAGAATATATTGGCTCTAACTGATACAAAAGTGCTGTGATTGGGACTATAGGTGTTATAAAACTAAAGAATCTCATAGAAGTAATCAGATTTTTACAGCCACTTTACCCTGGGGTCATTTTCTGATTTGTATGTGGGCAGGGAGTAAAGGATCTGAGCATAAAACCAAATATATACAATGAAGGGAAGGAGAGATCAGAAGAGTTTCGGGAAAAAAAAAAAAAAATCAGGAAACTTCTTGGATGTTAGTAGTTTTTTCCTTAGTAAAGTTGTCGTATTCTGGCAAAAACTGAAGCCTAGACTTGACTTAACAAAGTCCGTAATTTTATCACAGAGCTCAGAAACCACATTATATGAATAGCAGAAGAGTCAGCCAAGTAAAGAGAAAGTTTATCATTTCAGTCCTCACAACCCAGTGGTTAAAAAAGCACATGCAATGCAGGAGACACAGGAATCATGGGTTCAATCCCTGGGTCAAGAGGATTTCCTGGAATAGGAAATGGCAACCCACTCCAGTATTCTTGCCTGGAAAATTTCATGGACAGAGGATCCTGCCAGAATACAGTCCCTAGGGTCACAAAGAGTCGGACACAACTGAGTATGCATACACACAACATGTATAAACAATTATTTCGATGTAATAAAACCGGCAGACTTGCCAAATGACAGAGGAATCTGATTTTTTTTTTTTAAATTAAGGGTATAAACAGACAATATAAAGCATTTCACAAAGGATCTAGACTTTGAAATTAGCACAAAATTGAAAGAAGCTTGCTCTTTGGTGGGGGCGGGGTGATGACAGTGTATTAAAAAACAGAGACTACTTTGCCAACAAAGATCCATATAGTCAAAGCTATAATTTTTCCAAAGTCATGTACGGATGTGAGAGTCGGACCATAGAGAAGGTTGAGTGCTGAAGAATCAATGTTTTTGAACTGTGGAGCTGGAAAAGACTCTTGACAGGCTCTTGGACAGCAAAAAGCTCAAATCAGTTGATCCTAAAGGCAATCAGGCTTGAATATTCATTGGAAGGACTGATGCTAAAGCTGAAACTGCAATATTTCTGCCATCTGATGAGAAGAGTCGACACACTGGAAAAGACCATGATGCTGGAAAGATCAAGAGCAGGAGAAGAAGGAGATGGCAGAGGATGAAATGGTTGGATAGCATCACTGACTCAATGAACATGAGTTTGAGCAAACTCTGGGAGACAGTGAAGGACAGGGAAGCCTGGCATGTTGCAGTACCTGGGGTTGCAAAGAGTTGGACACAACTTAGCAACTGAACAACAATTAGGACTGTAAGAGAATTGTGAGTAACATTATCATTATATGTAGAAAAGGATAGAGAAAATAGAAGAAAAATGTAGAATTTTAGAAAATTGGAAGATTTATAATCTATAATTATATTTGCTAATTGGATAATTGCTTAATGAATTGGAAGCTCAAGAATACTGAAATGGGTAACCTATCCCTTTTTCAGCAGATCTTCCTCACCCAGGAATTGAACTGGGGTCTCCTGCACTGCAGGCAGATTCTTTACCAACTGAGCTATCAGGGAAGCCCTGGAAACTACACATGTAGTTGACAGAAAGTTCTAGAAATTATAATTATAATATATAACATTGACATGCAATTAAAACATTAAGAACACATTAGATATAACAGAAGATTTATTACTGCACTGTAAGACAGACTATTAGAAAATGTGACATGTAACATTATTATGTGGGAATGAAAAGAGAGTCACATCCTAAAAAACAAGAGAGAGAGTGGGAGAAAGAGAGAAAGAGAGACAGGGAGAGACATGTTGAAAGAGTGGAAAAGCCTAATATTCTTGGAATGTGAGAAGAGACAATGAAAAGTGCGGAAACAATACTCAATAACAACCAAGCATTTTTCAAAATGGAGGCAACATACAAGTTCACTGAGAAGGCAATGGCATCGTGAAGTTGTATAAGTTGCCTCCATTTTGAAAAATGCTTGGTTGTTACTGAGCATTGTTTCTGCACTTTTCATTGTCTCTTCTCATATTCCAAGAATATTAGGCTTTTCCACTCAGTGCAGAAACAATACTCAATAACAACCAAGCATTTTTAAAAATGGAGGCAACTTATACAAATTCACAGAGAAGGCAATGGTACCCCACTCCAGTACTCTTGACTGTAAAATCCCATGGACGGAGGAGCCTGGAAGGCTGCAGTCCATGGGGTCGCTGAGGGTCGGACACGACTGAGCGACTTCACTTTCACTTTTCACTTTCACGCATTGGAGAAGGAAATGGCAACCCCCTCCAGTGTTCTTGCCTGGAGAACCCCAGGGATGGGAGAGCCTGGTGGGCTGCCGTCTATGGGGTCTCACAGAGTCGGACACGACTGAAGTGACTTAGCAGTATACAAATTCAAGAAGCATAATAAACACCTAGTTGATGCTGCTGCTGCTAAGTTGCTTCAGTTGTGTCCACCTCTGTGTGACCCCATAGATGGCAGCCCACCAGGCTCTCCCGTCCCTGGGATTCTCCAGGCAAGAACACTGGAGTGGGTTGCCATTTCCTTTTCCAATGCGTGAAAGTGAAAAGTGAAAGTGAAGTCGCTCAGTCGTGTCCGACCCTCAGCGACCCCATGGACTACAGCCCACCAGGCTCCTCCATCCATGGGATTTTCCAGGTAAGAGTACTAGAGTGGGGTGCCATCACCTTCTCCGAAGAAACACCTAGTGAATACCTGCAAAAAAGTACCACACCACTCACAGCAGAGTGAAAGTGCTGAATACTAGAGATAAGGTGAATAAATGATAAAAGCAGTAAGGGTAAAAAATATCCATTTTCTTCAAGGGATAATTAATAATATTGATTGTTGTATTGGATTACAATATGTCAAAGACACACATTGTAATCTCTAGCATGATTCCAAGAGAACACTGTATAATCTATAGTTTAACAGAGATAAAAAGGAAGCAATAAAAGTTATAGTTGAAATAAAGAGCATAAAGGTGACAGAAAATTTACTGTAAGATGTTTCTCAATTCATATGTCTTTATATATATGAACTGACATATGTATATACTTACATATATTCATCAGTAGTTATGCAAGATATGATTCAACTAAATACAAGTAATACAATGACAATGTCAGACTGGACTTATAAAAATGAAGTGAAAAGGAGATATATTTCAAATATAAGGACACAGAAATATTGAAAGTAAACTGAGGGGAGAAGATGCCACATAAATACATTACCTAGTCTAAGTTCTCCTGTCTCTTTGTATTCGGTTGTTCAGTCACTCAGTGAGTTTCTCTGTACCCCATGGACTGCAGCACACCAGGATTCCCTGTCCTTCACCATCTCCCAGAGTTTGCTTAAAGTCATGTCCATTTAGTTGACGATGTTATCCAACCATCTCACTCTCTGCTGCCCCCTTCTTCTCCTGCCCCCAACATTTCCCAACATAAGGGTCTTTTCCAATAAGGCATCTCTTCACATCAGGTGGCCAAAGTACTGGAGTTTCAGCTTCAATATCAGTGAATATTGAGGGTCGATTAATTGACTGTTGTGGTTGGCTTGCTGTCCAAGGGACTCAAGAGTCTTCTTCAGAACCACAGATCAAAAGCATCTATTCTTCTGCACTCAGTTAACTTGCGACCCAACTCTTACATCTGTACATCATTAATAGAAAAACCATAGCTTTGACTAGATGGAAATTTGTTGGAAAAGTGGTATCTCTGCCTTTTCATATGCTCTTTAGGTTTGTCATAGCTTTTTTTCCAAGAGCAAGTGTCTTTTAATTTCACAGCTACAATCACCATCCACAGTGATTTTGGAGCCCAGAAAAATAAAGTTTGTCACTGTTTCTATTTTTCCCCAACTATTTGCCATGAAGTGATGGGACCAGATGCCATGATCTGTGTTTTGAATGTTGAGTTTTTAAGCCAACTTTTTCACTTTTCAAGAGGCTCTTTAGTTCCTCTTCATTTTCTCCCATTAGGGTGGTGTCATCTGTGTATCTGAGGTTATTAATATTTCCCCTGGAATCTAGATTCCAGCCTGAGCTTCATTCAGCTTGGCATTTAGCATGATGTACTCTGCATATACGTTAAATAAGCAGGGTGACAATATACAGTCTTGATGTACTCCTTTCCAAATTTTGAACTAGTCCATTGTTCCATGTCTGGTTATAACTTTGCTTCTTGATCTGCATACAAGTTTTTCAGGAGGCAGATCAGATGGTCTGGTATTCCCATCTCTTAAGGAATTTTCCAGTTTGTTGTGACCCACATACTCCCTGCATGACAGGACAATAAATCAAGAGAGAACTTGTGGGGTAAGAAGTAGTGATTTTATTTGGGAAGCTAGTAGACCAAGAAGATTTGTGAGCTCTTGTCCTGAAGAACCATCTTCCCTGAGGTAGAATTCAGGCTTCTTTTATACTAAAAAGGGAGGGGTTATGGTAGCTGTAGCAAATTGCTTGGTGCTGGAATCCCTTGTTCTTGCAAGTGTCCATGTAGGTCATTTCAAGGTGTTCCTATAAACATCCAAGAAGACAAATGTTATTCTCTGTTAAAAGTTTCATATATTTGTTAGCCATCTGTACGTCTTCTTTGGAGAAATGTCTATTTAGTTCTTTGGCCCATTTTTTGATTGGGTCATTTACTTTTCTGGAGTTGAGCTATAGGAGTTGCTTGTGAGAAATGCAAATCAAAACCACTATGAGGTACCATTTCACACCAATCAGAATGGCTGCAATCCAAAAGTCTACAAGCAATAAATGCTGGAGAGGGTGTGGAGAAAAGGGAACCCTCTTACACTGTTGGTGGGAATGCAAACTAGTACAGCCACTGTGGAGAACAGTGTGGAGATTCCTTAAAAAACTGGAAATAGAACTGCCTTATGATCCAGCAATCTCACTGCTGGGCATACACACTGAGGAAACCCGAAGGGAAAGAGACACGTGTACCCCAATGTTCATCGCAGCACTGTTTATAATAGCCAGGACATGGAAGCAACCTAGATGCCCATCAGCAGATGAATGGATAAGAAAGCAGTGGTACATATACACAATGGAGTATTACTCAGCCATTAAAAAGAATACATTTGAATCAGTTCTAATGAGGTGGATGAAACTGGAGCCTATTATACAGAGTGAAGTAAGCCAGAAAGAAAAACACCAATACAGTATACTAACACATATATATGGAATTTAGAAAGATGGTAACAATAACCCTGTGTACGAGACAGCAAAAGAGACACTGACATATAGATCAGTCTTGTGGACTCTGTGGGAGAGGGAGAGGGTGGGGAGATTTGGGAGAATGGCATTGAAACATGTTTAATATCATGTATGAGATGACTCACCAGTCCAGGTTCAATGCACGATGCTGGATGCTTGGGGCTGGTGCACTGGGATGACCCAGAGGGATGGTATGGGGAGGGAGGAGGGAGGAGGGTTCAGGATGGGGAGCACAAGTATACCTGTGGTGGATTCATTTCGATGTTGGGCAAAACTAATACAATATTGTAAAGTTTAAAAATAAAATAAAATTTAAAAAAAAGTTTCATATATTTAAAGATTAGAGCCTGGAGAATGGGTTCTCCTCTATATTTCAGTCTCTAGACAACATTCTTTCACAAAGGTCAGAGCCATCAGGACTAAGCACAGGCAACAGAGCACACAGGTTAGCACTAAAGGGACAGATCCAATATGGAGTCAGGTCTGTACTTTGTTATAAATATAAACAAAACCCCCTACAAAAACCAAAAAGCATTGTGGAGCTATATTAACTCAATGTATCCTTGAGGAGTCCAGCCCTATGTTCAATGTTTCAGGCCTGATCATAGGCATTTACAAAGAGGAGAGTGAAAAATTTGGCTTAAAACTCAACATTCAGAAAACGAAGATCATGGCATCTGGTCCCATCACTTTATGGGAAATAGATGGGGAAACGGTGGAAACAGTGTCAGACTTTACTTTTGGGGGCTCCAAAATCACTGCAGATGGTGGCTGCAGCCATGAAATTAAGACGCTTACTCCTTGGAAGGAAAGTTATGACCAACCTAGATAGCATATTGAAAAGCAGCGACATTACTTTGCCAACAAAGGTCCGGCTAGTCAAGGCTATGGTTTTTCCAGTGGTAATGTATGGATGTGAGAGTTGGACTGTGAAGAAAGCTGAGCACCGAAGAATTGATGCTTTTGAACTGTGGTGTTGGAGAAGACTCTTCAGAGTCCCTTGGGCTGCAAGGAGATCCAACCATTCCATTCTGAAGGAGACCAGTCCTCGATTTCTTTGGAAGGAATGATGCTAAAGCTGAAACTCCAGTCCTTTGGCCACCTCATGCAAAGAGTTGACTCCCTGGAAAAGCCACTGAGGCTGGGAGGGATTGGGGGCAGGAGGAGAAGGGGACGCCAGAGGATGAGATGGCTGGATGGCATCACTGACTCGATGGATGTGAGCCTGAGTGAACTCCGGAAGTTGGTGATGGACAGGGAGGCCTGGCATGCTGCGATTCATGGGGTCGCAAAGAGTTGGACACGACTGAGCGACTGAACTGAACTGAACTGAACTGATACCTGGCAGGCTCCACTGGGAGAGTTGGCCTACATATATCAGACTTGCAACATACATCTCAGGTCTGACTTGCAGTCAAGACTCAGCATCTCCTAGCCAGCCCTACTCTTGCACACCACTGCAATCCCAACCAAGGTGTTTTCATGTGGAGGCTTCTTTACTTGGTGTCTTTGGAGGAAGCTTTCTTTGAGTGCCATTGCTTAGAAGTCTTTACAGGAGAGGAGTATACTGGAAGGTGCTTCTCTTCTTCGCTCAGTAACCAGTCTTTTCCCTTCTCTATGACTGCCTCCTTCCCCGTCTCCCAGCCTTCTTTCAGGCCCATAAAACTGCAGAAGCCCTTTGTTTAGGACTTAATCTGCTGTGAGACAACCTCAGGTCTGTGCTTATAGACCTGCACTATTCTGTGTGGGGGAATAGAACAGAAGAGGGAGGGAAGGACTCAATGCTTCCTCTGATTTAGTTTTTGCTTATACAGACAATAACAGAAAGCAGTTAAGGGCTTAAATTTTAATTTCATGTTGGATTATTGTCTTAGTGGGATATTCCAACACCTGGCAGCCCAGTTCTCTTGAACATAGCTGAGTTTCTGACATACATTAAAAAGAGAGGAATGCTAGCGATATTATAGAAATGCTATAATGATAAAGAACCAATCCTCTAGGAAGGAATCGCTATTATAAATCTGTAAGAATAATCTACGTAAAGCAAAAGTTGACAGAACTTAAAAGATAGTGGTGCAACCTAACACACTTTTCTTAATAACTGATAGAACAAGCAGAAAAAAGCATCAGTGAGAATATAGTGCATTTGAAGAACATAATTAACCAAGGGTACCTATCTTGCATAAGTGGATCTCACTAAAAATCAATTTTGAAAATGACTTGGCAGTAAGCACTACAGTTCAACAGCTCAACGTATGCATTTCTTGTGACCTCTTTACTTCACTCCTAGGAAAATACTCTGTAGAAGATGTATATATTTGTTTTCACCAAAGACATGCACTAGAATGTTCACTTATTTCCAATAGCAAGAAACTGTAAACTACCCAATGGTCACTAAGAATAGAATGGATAAATGATTGCAATATATATTTATGCAATTCATTTTTACTTGGCAAAGGAAATAAATTAACTTCAGCCACTCAACAATTTGGATAACTTGAAAATATGGTGCTGAGGGAAAAAAGCCAGATCCTGAAGCACATATTTTGTATAATTATAAAGATAAAAACACTGGAAGAATTAACCTCTGTTATAAGAATTACACATAGTTTTTATCCTTTAGCAGGAGATACTGAAAAGGCACCACAGGGATTGTGGTTGTTACTAGTAATGCTAGTTCTATTCCTTACCTGTGTGCCAGTTGTGAGTGAGGAAAAATGTTGATCTCTTGATAGGTACAATTTTTTGCATG
Source organism: Bos taurus (assembly GCF_002263795.3). Lineage (NCBI taxonomy): Eukaryota > Metazoa > Chordata > Mammalia > Artiodactyla > Bovidae > Bos > Bos taurus. Next base: position 38,112,754 of record NC_037344.1, on the reverse strand, counting down.
GATGTTGTACTTCAATAAGAAATTCAAAAATAAAAATGTTAGAGTTTTAGGTTCATATGGATTTTAAAATAAATTATAATTTAAATTTATTTAAAATGAATTATTTTAAAATAAATCATAATAAAACATGCTGTGTAGCTTTTATTATCCATGTGAAGTCCATAGGATGGAGTTTTAATCTTTCAATGAAAGTCAATTAATTACCAATTACAGGTGTCACAAATTACACGTCTACTCTAGAGACAAGGCACTCTTGACAATAAAAGCTGCTGATATAATCTCTGTGTCTGCTGCACCCAGAAAGGTAATGTGGGGTCCACTGTTTCATCCAACTCTTGCATGCCCATTTCAACTTGAAATAATGTACTCATTCTGTACCCCTTCATGTTCCCGAGTTCTGATTCAAAGTGCTGGTGGATGACTCAGAGCCCCACATTCTATCTCTGTGAGAATCTTGGTTGGACACTGAGTCAAGAGCTTCTGTGTAGACAGATTCACTCTGCATTATGCAGAGCAAACTGGCCCATAAATAGAAATCAAGGCAGAGGGAGTATTAATAATGAGGTTCAGGTTTTCCCTGGTGGCTCAGTGGTAAAGAATCAGTCTGACAATGCAGGAGACATTGGTTAAATCCCTGGTCTGGGAAGATCCCACATGCTGCAGAGCAAATAAGCCCAAGGTCTGGAGCCTGGAGACTGCAACTACTAAGCCCGTGTGCTGAAACTACTAAGCCCGTGCACACTAGAGCCTGTGCTCTGCAATAGAAGCCACCACAGTGAGAAGCCCGTACACAGCAATCGGAAAGTGGCCCATCTTCCTGCCACTAGAGAACAGCCTGAGCAGCAATGGAAACCCAGCACAGCCAAAAAAGATAGCAACAAACTAACTAAATATATACTTTTGTTTTAAATGATGAGGTTTATATCCTACTATATTTGTGTTAGATTTTTCAATTTCAGTTTGGTTATGCTGAGACTGTATTTTTCAGAATTCCCTTCTGAATACAGCAGTGGGTTAGAGTTCACTTAAAGTTGAGTAAGATTAAGGAGGCAAAAGGAAGCAGCAAAAAGATCTGCTTTATCGGTTAGACCTGGTGAGATATCTTCAGAACACAAAGGCGATTACTGAAGAATCAACAGCTTTCTATACGCTTTTTCTCTGGCTTCTTTAGCAATAACCACTCTAGCTGGATATTCTTAAGTATCAGATTTACCAACAACCTCAGGGGAATCTATGTCAGTTGCATGAGGATGGAAGGATATTTTATTATCAACACAAACTAATGTATTGGCATTCATTGATAAAGAACTTCATCAAATTTTTTCTTAAATGAAATATTTTCTGCCTAGGAATAAATAATAGTTAAAAAAATTTTAGGGTATTTTAAACAGATTTTAGGTGAGTGAAAATACCTTATAAAAAACAATAACTGTACATGCATGTTATTATGCATTTGTCCAAATCAATAGTAGAATATACAACACTAGGATTGAATTCTAATGTGAACAATGGACTTTGTGTGATAATGATACGTCAGTGTAGGCCTATCAGTTGTAACAAGTATACCATTGTTGGGGTATATTGATACTTGGCAGGCATGTATGTGTAGGGAGCAGGAGGTACATGGAAAAGCTCAGTATCTCCCTCTCAAATTGGCTGTGAAATATAGATTCCTTTAAATAACAAAGTCAAAAATTACTTGGTTTTAGTAATCAATTTTCCTTTTAAATCTAAGTAGTTTATAAAAAATAACTTCTGTTAAATATAATGAGTTCTTAAACTTTTAACCATTAAACATTTTTCAAACACTCATCTTTAAAAAGGAATGAGCACATAGGAATTATAATTCACATGTTGCAAAATAATTTCTAAATTGATTTCATTTTGAGAAGAATCTAAACTAGCAAATACCATTTAAAGTATTTAAAAACTCACAATGTATAATGTATTAGAGGAGCATGATTATCTTCAGTTATATCAATTACAAAATAGATCATATTAAAACATTCAGTTCAGTTCAGTCGCTCAATCATGTCCAACTCTTTGCTACCCCATGGACTGCAGAATACCAGGCTTCCCTGTCCATCACCAACTCCCAGAGCTTACTTAAACTCATGTCCATTGAGTCAGTGATGCCATCCAACCTTCTCATCCTCTTTTGTCCCCTTCTCCTCCTGCCTTCAATCTTTTCCAGCATCAGGGTCTTTTCCAATGAGTCAGCTCTTTGCTTCAGGTGGCCAAAATATTGGAGTTCAGCTTCAGCATCAGTTCTTCCAATAAATCTTTAGGATTGACTGGTTTGGTCTCCTTGCAGTCCAGGGGACTCTCAAGAATCTTCTCCAACATAGCAGTTCAAAAGCATCAATTCTTAAACTGATTCTATAAATAAATATATCCTTAAAATTTTTGCAATGTTCCCTGTAGCATCTTTATAACTTTCTAAAAATGTGGTCATAGAATATGACATTTACCTGAGGGCAATGGTTCTATTCCATTTTATGGCTACAGTTTGGTGTCAGAAGGTGAATATGAGAATCATAAAGCATTTCTCACCTCAAAAAGGAAGGTCAAATTTATGATCCAGTGTAAATCCTCAATCAATTGGAAATACCAAGAAATACAGTCCTTACATATAGGCCATTTTTTAAAACCTAGATAAACAAGACTGTGGTAAGATCAAAAGCATTTGTGAGATTTATGTACTTTAAAATATAACTTCTGATTTTGGCAAAAATCACATATGAACAGTAATGTGTTTTCTGAATCTGTTTATTGGTTGCATGCATACTGATATAATTAGTCATTCTTAATATTTGAAATTATTAAATTATTAAACTGCTTAATTTTAGTATCCTCTTTTTTCACCCGTATCTTCTACTTAGATATGTAATGTGTCAGGAAAATGATGAGTTATTTCTTGAAATATTATGAAATTGATTATAACTGTGTTGCAGATTGAAATGGAGATTCTCTTTGATATAATAAAACATTACTGATAGATAACCATTTATCATTTTTTGTTACTGATAAATAAACTGCTACATAACAGAAACAATGCATTGTAAAGCACTGGGAGAATTGCAAACTTGAATAACATATTGACTTACCATATCTTCATCTCAGAACCAGTCAAATATGTATAATTGCTATAATGTGTTTTACACATGCATTAAGTAAAACATATCTTTGACTCTTTAACTTAATATTAAAAGAAAAAATTGCATTGTTTTATAAATTAACAGATCATTTAAAGAATATCCCAGTTTTGAAACGTTGGAAACAAAATAAGGCAAAATTTGATAGTAAATATTTTCAAGATGACTTTGTAATGTAGTACAAATTGAAGTAAGTGGAAAGACTTAAAATCTGAAAAATTCTTGGAATTGAGGCGCAAACAGCAAACAAAATATAGTCCCTATGGCTTCTAAACCTCGTCTGCTCTCTGAAATGCCAAAAACACTATTTATTTCTTCCCTTTTTGCCTTATTGCACACTCTCCCCAGATGATGTTGTGTGTGGTATAAATTAGACAGACAGTTTATTGAATCTACTTTAGTCCATCTTCTATAACACACAAGGCATCACTTTCAAGGTGTCACTTCAGAGGAATAAAGGCAGCGCAGAGCAATATTTTAAGTCTGACTGGGTGAAATATGGTTTGGGAAACAGCCAGTGCAATATTATTGGGATAGCTCAGCAAAATACACAGCACACTGGTTGCAATTTTAACTAGGATTATTGAATCAGTTTCTTCATTTGCATAAAATAATGTGGAAAAGATACATATCAGTCAGGGGAAAAAAATTGGAGGTTCAGCATAAATTTATTCCATTCAGTTTATGTTTTGCCCTCACTACCATCATTATCTTCTAATTATAACACATGCAGAACTTTGTATTTTTGCAGCATCATGGACCCAAATGAGAGACATATAATGATGAAATTGGAACAATTCATTCATCTGACATATTTGATAACTATTACAACTCAGGCTACAAACACTCTACATTTATAAGAAACCAATCTTACACTTAGGCTTAGACAAAATAGAATTGAAAAACTTGCATAGCCAATCCATAGCAGGTAACATTTCCATAGAGACAGAGATTATAGGAAGAATGAATGAACTGCTAAAGTCTTATAAAAGTATCAGGATTTATAGAGTAGTGGCTCTAATGATCAAGATATTCAATTTAGAAAGATGGTAACAATAGCCTTGTATAAGAGACAGCAAAAAAGACACTGATGTATAGAACAGTCTTTTGGACTCTGTGGGAGAGGGAGAGGGTGGGATGATTTGGGAGAATGGCTTGAAACATGTATAATATCATATATGAAACAAGTCGCCAGTCCAGGTTCGATGCACGATACTGGATGCTTGGGGCTGGTGCACTGGGATGACCCAGAAGGATGGTACAGGGAGGGAGGAGGGAGGAGGGTTCAGGATGGGGAACATGTGTATACCTGTGGCAGATTCATGTTGATATATGGCAAAACCAATATAATATTGTAAAGTTAAAAAATAAAATTAAAAAAGTGATTTTTAATGAATTTTGCAGCATTTTGAAATATACACCTACTTGTAACTTAGATTTCCTTTCAGAAAAAAAAACTGAGATAAATGAAAATAATATGAATCTAGGAAGAATGAGGTCAATGTCATAGCAGTGTAAGGTATGCCTCTTTTTAGACTTTCTTAACAACTAATTAGGCTTTCATCCAAAATCAGAAGACCCTAGGTGGGAGTTGTAGAATCCAACACCACAGAACTCTGGGGCAGTCTTGAACACATGTAATTCTGGTGATCGGCAGGCAGACCTTGGTCAGTTCAGTTCAGTTCAGTTCAGTCGCACAGTCGTGTCCAACTCTTTGTGACCCCATGAATCGCAGCATGCCAGGCCTCCCTGTCCATCACCAACTTCTGGAGTTGACTCAGACTCACATCCATCGAGTCAGTGATGCCATCCAGCCATCTCTTCCTCACCATCTGCAGTGATTTTGGAACCCAGAAAAATAAAGTCTGACACTGTTTCCACTGTTTCCCCATCTATTTCCCATGAAGTGATAGGACCAGATGCCATGATCTTTGTTTTCTGAATGTTGAGCTTTAAGCCAACTTTTTCACTCTTCACTTCCACTTTCATCAAGAGGCTTTTTAGTTCCTCTTCACTTTCTGTCATAAGGGTGGTGTCATCTGCATATCTGAGATTATTGATATTTCTCCTGGCAATCTTGATTCCAGCTTGTGCTTCTTCCAGCCCAACATTTCGCATGATGTACTCTGCATATAAGTTAAATAAGCAGGGTGACAATATACAGCCTTGACGTACTCCTTTTCCTATTTGGAACCAGTCTGTTGTTCCATGTCCAGTTCTAACTGTTGCTTCTTGACCTGCATATAGGTTTCTCAAGAGGCAGGTCAGGTGGTCTGGTATTCCCATCTCTTGAAGAATTTTCCAGTTTATTGTGATCCACACAGTCAAAGGCTTTGGCATATTCAATAAAGCAGAAATAGATGTTGTTTTTTTTTTCCTGGAACTCTCGTGCTTTTTCCATGATCCAGCAGATGTTGGCAATTTGATCTCTGGTTCCTCTGCCTTTTCTAAAACCAGTTTGAATATCTGGAATTTCATGGTTCACATATTGCTGAAGCCTGGCTTGGAGAATTTGGAGCATTACTTTACTAGTGTGTGAGATGAGTGCAATTGTGTGGTAGTTTGAGCATTCTTTGGCATTGCCTTTCTTTGGGATTGGAATGAAAACTGACCTTTTCCAGTCCTCTGGCCACTGCTGAGTTTTCCAAATGTGCTGGCCTATTGAGTGCAGCACTTTCACAGCATCATCTTTCAGGATTTGAAGTAGCTCAACTGGAATTCCATCACTTCCACTAGCTTTGTTCGTACTGATGCTTTCTAAGGCCCACTTGACTTCACATTCCAGGATGTCTGGCTCTAGGTGAGTGATCACACCATCATGATTATCTTGGTCATGAAGATCTTTTTTGTACAGTCCATTTGTGTATTCTTGCCACCTCTTCTTAATATCTTCTGCTTAAGTCCCTACCATTTCTGTCCTTTATTGAGCCCATCTTTGCATGAAATGTTCCCTTGGTATCTCTAATTTTCTTGAAGAGATCTCTATTCTTTCCCATTCTGTTGTTTTCCTCTATGTCTTTGCATTGATCACTGAGGAAGGCTTTCTTATCTCTCCTTGGTATTCTTAGGAACTCTGCATTCAGATGCTTATACCTTTCCTTTTCTCCTTTGCTTTTCACTTTTCTTCTTTTCACAGCTATTTGTAAGGCCTCCCCAGACAGCCATTTTGCTTTTTTGCATTTCTTTTAAATCGGGATGATCTTGATCCCTGTCTCCTGTACAATGTCATGAACCTCCATCCATAGTTCATCAGGCACTCTGTCTATCAGTTCTAGTCCCTTAAATCTATATCTCACTTCCACTGTATAATCATAAGGGATTTGATTTAGGTCATACCTGAATGGTCTAGTGGTTTTCCCTACTTTCTTCAATTTAAGTCTGAATTTGGCAATAAGGAGCAGACCTTGGTACAGAGTATGAAATCAGCATGACCCGTAAGACTTGTGCCACCCCTGTCTCAGCCATGGTCAGATAATTCCTGGAGAGTTCTGACTTGGGAAAAATTCACAAATGGGAAAGACTTTGTAAAAGTCCAACTTCCTAAGGGGAGATTGCAACACTGTGTTGGAGGGGGAAAGACCTGGATTTATTGGAGATGGTAAGAGGAATTTTGATGATGAGCATCTTCCCCAGGCTGTATGTTGTGGGACAGAAGTAGCCAAAGACAACCTCTCACACTGGGGAAGGAGAAAGCAGTGACTGAGTGTCCAGCATCCCCAGCTATGCAGGACCCAGTGTCCCTACTCCAGCAGCACTCAGAACACAGAGATGAGAGGGCCCTGCCTAGGAGGAGGGAGAAGATGTGGAAGGAGCAGGTAGAAACATCAAAGAGTTTCAAAGGGATCCATTTTCTGGTGACTTAACTCAGGACTTCAGCAGAAAGTCTGCACATGAGCCTCTGAGGGAACCTAACAAGAGGATCCTCTCACAAGACCTGTGGGCATCCCTACCACCTCAGTGCTAAACCTATATCTACCCCAAATATGAAACTGGCTCCTTGTGTGTGGCCCCAAAAATGAAAGTGAACTCCAATAAATAGGCAGCTCTTGGAAAAACAGATTAGAGTCTGGGGGCAAGTGAGAAGCCACAAACTTAAACTATAGAATGATTTTCTGGAAAACAAAAATAATTTTCCATCAGCTGGCTAGTGAGTTGTAGGAAACAAAAAGAGACATGTAAGCTTAAGATTTCTACCATAAGAAAGAGTGAGAAATGTGGAGCAGGTGTATCTATACAAGGTCAGATAAAACACCAGATGTAACAGGACAAACAGTTAATTCCACCTGAAGGTAACTTGTAAAGATATGAGGAAGTGTCTGCTACTGTGCATGCAAGAGCATCAGTGAAAAGCAAGTAATATGAAGAATTAATGAAAAATATCATTACCAAAAGATAATAATAATCCTCCAATAACCTAACTCAAAGTCATGGCATTTTGAAGTCCAGCTGATAGAGAATTCAAAATGCCCACTTTGAGAAAACTCAACAAATTACAAGAAAATGCAGGAACATGAAAGTATTAGAAATGTAAAAAAAAATATAGTACTTAAAAAAAATTCTTGAGCTAAAATATTCAGTAAAAAAAAAAAGAAAAGAAAAATGCTATGGAGGATATCAATAGTAGAATAGACTGAATACAACATACTTTGAAGCTTTGAAATACCCAATCAGAGGAGAACACAGAAAAAGGAATGAAAATGAATCAAGAAAATCTATACAATATATGGATCTCCATCAAATATTAAAATATTAAAACAATTGGGATTTCAGAGATGAAAGGAAGAAGGGAGGAACCTTGAATTTCCCAAATATAGGGAGGTACTTTGACATGCAAGTTCATAAAGATAGCCTGATTTGATTGATTGCCTTTGCTCAGTCGTGTCTGACTCTTTGCGACCCCATGGACTGTAGCCTACCAGGCTCCTGTGTCCATGGTATTTTTCAGGCAATAGTACTGGAGTGGATTGCCATTTCCTTCTCCCAAAGATAGCCTATCACCCTATTATTTCAATGAAAACAAAACAACAGCAATCTCTTTCAAGACACATTATAATAAAACTGTAAAAAATCAAAAACAAAGAAAGAATCCTAAAGGAGCCAAAGGAAAAAGATATAATCTAAAGAGAAATGCCCATTAGGTTATCAACAGATTTCTCAGCAGAAACCCCATAAGATAGGAAAGAATGGAATGACATGTTTAAAGTGTTTAAAAGAAAAAAAAAAGAAAAAAAAAAAGTCACCAGACAGAAATACTCACTCTGGTAAAGTTATCCTTCAGATATAAAGGAAGAATGAAGACTTTTACAGACTAACCAAAGCTCAGAGTGTTCATGACAGCTAGACAAATCTTGCAAGAAATGCTAAAAAAAAAAGCTCTTCAAGCTGAAATAACAAAATGGTAATTAGCAGCATAAACACATGAAAGTATAAAACACACTGGTAAAGATGTGTTCTTTATACACACCTTATACAGTAAGATTTAGAAAAATCTAATTCTGTAGTAGGATGGTGTGTTAACCATCTAACTATAAATAAAAGTTAAAGGAAAAGAGCATTAAAATATATATAGCTACTATAGTTTATTAAGCAATAGGCAATATAAATGGTAAATTGTGACTTCAAAAACTGTAACAGTGGGAGGAAAAGGGAAGAAATTTGTGTGTTATCAAAGTTGCTATTAATATAAGAAGTTTTATATAAGCCTCATGGTGACCACAAAGAGAAAAAATTACAATATATTCACAAAGGTAAAGAAATGGGAGTGAAGCAAACCATCACAGAAAATAGAAAATTACTAAGGTGGGCAGAAATGGAGGAAAAAGAAACAGTGGAACTATAAAAACAACCAGAAAGCAATTTGTAAGATGACTTTAGTAAGTCCTCATAAATTAATAATTACTCTCAATGTAAATGGATTAATTCAATAAGTCACAAAGTGGCTGGATGGAAAAAATGAAACAAAAACACATAAGACTCAACTACATGATGTCTAAGAGATATTCACTTCACATTTAAGGAAACACATAGACTCTACATGAGAAAATATGGAAAAATATATGCAATGAATTGGAAACCAAAAGAAACAGGGAAGAGACAAAATAGACTTTATACCAGAAATAATAACAAGAGACAAAGATCATTATATAATGAATAGACCAGTCAGCTCATCAAGAAGATGTAACAGCCATTAATAAACATGTACCCTACATAAGAGTATCTAAATATGTTAAACAGATACTAACAGATCTGAAGGGAGAAACAGACAAAAATATATTAATTGTAGAGGACTTCAACACACCTCTATACACAATGGATATATATTCAGACAGAAAATAAAAAAGGAAATGTTAGACTTGAACCACCCTTCAGATCAATGAACCTAACAGATATTTGTTGAACACTCTTCCAATAGCAACACATTCTTCTCAGTTACACAGTAGCATTCTTCAGGATGATAAGCCACAAATTTAAGTTTTATCAAATTTTATGAAGGTCACATTTGTTGTCATACAAGGTATCTTTTCCAACCACAATGTATCTTTTCCAATCAAAATGACATAAAATTCCAAATCAACAAGAGGAAAGCTGGAAAACATTTATGTTTTCAAGCATGGGGAAATTAAATAACATACTGCTGAAGAGATTAAAAAAGAAGTTTCATAAATGTATTGAAACAAATAAAAATAAAAACATATCCCACCCAAAAAAATGCTGAGAGGCTGCAAAATAGAAAAGAGAGAGAGAGAGGGGAAAAAAAAAAAACAGTATAACTTTAAACCTCAGGTAACTGGAAAAAGAACAAACTAAGCTGAACATTAGCAGAAATAATAAAGATAAGAGGAGAAATAAATGGAAAATAAGAGAAAGCTGTACAAATTATCAGCAAAACTTATGGCTATATTTTGTAAAGACAAAATTAACCAAACATTAGCTAGACTTACAAAGGAAAAAAAAAAAAATAACAACTCCTAAATACAATCAGAAATGAAAGAGAAGACATTCAACTGATACTACAGAAATGCATCAGGGCATAAGAGACTGCTGTGAACAATTATATGCCAAGAAATTGGATAATCTATAAGAAAATGAACAAATCCCTAGAAACATGCAACTTAACAAGACTGAAATAGGAGTAAGTATAAAGTCTGTATACATTGTTAGTAAGGAGATTGAATCAGTTATCAAAAATCTCCCACATAGAAAAACACAGGATCAAATGGGTTTATTCTAACAAATAGTTAAAGAATTAATACCAACCCTCCTCAAATTCTTCTAAAAATAAAGAGAAGGGAGAGCAGTTAAACTCATTTTATAAAGCCAGCATTATCAATGGTGATAATGATACTATAAGAAAAGAAAACTTCAGGTCAACATTCCAAAAGAATATAGATGCAAAAATTCTTAGCAACATAGTAGCAAACTGAATCCAGCAATGCAGTAAAAGCATTATATGGCATCAAATGGGAATTATACCTGAAATGCAAGAATGGTTAAACATATTCAATTAACAAATATGATAAGCTCCCTTAATAGAATGAAAGATAAAAATCATTAGATCATCTAAATAGATGCTGAGAAAGCATTTGACAAAACATGATATCCTTTCATGATGAATAGCCCTGACAAAGTGAGTGTAGAAGGAACATATCTGAATATAATAAAGACCTTGTACATGAAATTAAAAGACGCTTACTCCTTGGAAAGAAATTTATGACCAACCTAGATAGCATATTAAAAATCAGAGACATTACTTTGCCAACAAAGGTTCGTCTAGTCAAGGCTATGGTTTTTTCAGTGGTCATGTATAGATGTGAGAGTTGGACTGTGAAGAAAGCTGAGCACCGGAGAATCAATGCTTTTGAACTGTGGTTCTGGAGAAGATTCTTGCAAGTCCCCTGGACTGCAGAGATCCAACCAGTCCACCATAAAAGAGATCAATCCTGGATGTTCATTGGAAGGACTAATGCTAAATCTGAAACTCCAATACTTTGGCCACCTCATGCGAAGAGTTGACTCATTGGAAAAGACTGATGCTGGGAGGGATTGGGGGCAGGAGGAGAAGGGGACGACAGAGGATGAGAAGGCTGGATGGCATCCCAGACTTGATGGACATGAGTTTGAGTAAACTCCAGGAGTTGGTGGTAGACAGGGAGGCCTGGCGTGCTGTGATTCATGGAGTTGCAAAGAGTTGAACACGACTGAGCGACTGAACTGACTGACTGACTGACAGCTAATGGGTTGCTAATACACTCAGCAGTAAAAGACTGAAAGATTTTCCTTTAAGATCAGGCACAAAAGTTTTTCCATTCGTACCCTCTTCATTCAACGTATACTGGAAGTCCTAGCTTGAGCAGTTAAGCAGAACAAAAGAATAAAACACATTCAAACTGGAAAGTAAGAAGTAAAATTGCTGTTATTTACAGATGATATGATTTTATTTTATTTTTTGAGATATAAGAAAAATCCTAAAAACTGCACTAGAAATCTGTTGGAAAAAGTCAATGACTTCAGTAACCTTGAAGGATGTAAAATCAACACACAGAAGTCAGTTGTGTTTCTATACACTAAATATGATATATCTGAAAAAGAAATTATCTCATTCATGATAGAATTGAAGCAATAAAATGTATATCTAAAAAATTAACCAAAAGGGTGAAAGTTATGAACAATTAAGCTGTAAGATTTTGATGAAAGAAATTGAAGAAAGCATACACACAAAAAAAATAGAAATACACTCAGTGTTCACAGATTGGAAGTGTTAATATTCTTAAAGTACCCATACTACCCATGCATCTACAGACGTGAAGAAATCCCTATAAAAATTCCAATGCCATTCTTCACAGAAATAGAAAAATAATAAAGATTTGTATGGAAACACAAAAGTTCCTGCATAGCTAAAGCAATCTTTGCTTTTCAAGCAAGAATACTGAAATGGGTTGTCCTTTCCTTTTCCAGGGTATATTCCTGACCCAGGAATCAAATCTGCATTTCTTACATTCTTTACCTGCTGATCCCTCAGGAAAGCAATGTTATAAAGAAGAACAAAATAAGAAGCATCATACTTTCTGATTACAACAAAATTAGAAAGATATTATAATCAAAACAGTAATAATGGTATACAAATAGACACACAGACCAATGGAATAGAATAGAGGGACCAGAAATAAATCACTGAACATATAGTTAGTATTTGATAAGGTATCCAAAAACACTCAAGGGGGAGAGAATAGTCTTTTCAACAAATGATGCTGGGGAAAATTGATAAACATATGCAAAAATATATAATTGGTACACTATCTTACCCCACTCACAAAAAGGAACTTAAAATGGATTAAAAAATTAAACATAAAGCTAAATATATATGAAAAAAGAGAGTAAAAAATGCTGTCTTAAAACTCAGCATTCAAAAAACTAAGATCATGAATCTGTCATGCGTGTACACATGTTCCCCATCCTGAACCCCCCTCCCACCTCCCTCCCCATACCATCCCTCTGGGTCATCCCACTGCACCAGCCCAAGTATCCTGTATCCTACATCGAACCTGGACTGACGATTAGTTTCTTATATGATATTATACATATTTCAATGCCATTCTCCCAAATCTTCCCACCCTCTCCCTCTCCCACAGAGTCCAAAAGACTGTTTTATACATCAGTGTCTCTTTTGCTGTCTCACATACAGGGTTATCGTTACCATCTTTCTAAATTCCATATATATGCATTAGTATACTGTATTGGTGTTTTTCTTTCTGGATTACTTCACTCTGTATAATAGGCTTCAGTTTCATCCACCTCATTAGAACAGATTCAAAACCAATATAATATTGTAAAGTAATTAGCCTCCAATTAAAATAAATTTAAATCAAAAAAAACAAAAAACTAAGATCATGGCATCCTGTCCTATCTTTCAATGGCAAATAGAAGGGGAAAATCAGAAACGGTGAATAAAATAAAAGATTTTATTTTCCTGGACTCCAAAATCACTGCTGATAATGACTGCAGTCATGAAATTAAAAGACACACGCTCCTTGGAAGGAATTGCTATGAAAAAACTAGACCGAGTACTAAAAATCAGAGACATCACTTTGCCATATAGTCAAAACTGTGGTTTTTCCAGCCATCATGTATAGATGGGAGAGTTGGGCCATAAAGAAGGCTGAGCACTGAAGAGTTGATGCCTTTGAATTGTGGTAGTGGAGAAGATTCTTGAGAGTACCTTGGACTACCATGAGATCAAACCAATCAATCCTAAAGGAAATTAACCCTGAATATTCCTTGAAGGACTGATGCTGAAGCTAAAGCTCCAATACTTTGGCCACCTGTGGTGAAGAGCCAACTCGTTGGAAAAGACCTTTATTCTGGGAAAGACTGAGGACAGGAATAGAAGGGGGTGGCAGAGGATGAGATAGTTGGATAATATCACTGACTCAATGGACATGAGTTTGAGCAAACTCCAGGAGATAGTGAAGGACAGGGAAGCCTGTCGTGCTGGAGTCCATGGGGTCACAAAAAGTCAGACATGACTTAGTGACTGAACAAAAACAAACAGTGAAGAAGTCCTTGACATTGGTCTTGACAATAGCTTTTTGAATGTGACTCAAAAATCATGATAAACGAAGGCAAAAATTAACAAGTGAAGTGAATCAGACTAAAAAGCTTCTGCAAAGCAAAAGAAATAATCAACAAAATGAGAAAACAACTTACAAAATGACTGAAAATGTTTCTTAGACATTTATCTGACAAAAGGTTAATATCTATAACATACAAACAACTCATACAATTTAATAACATGTATAAAAAATAATCTGATTAAAAATAGGCAAAGGTTATATGATAGCTCTATTTTTAGTTTTTTTGTGCTGTTTTCCATAGTGGCTACTCTAAACTTTTATTCCCTCAAACAGTGTAGGGGATTCCCATTTCTCCACATCCTCACCAGCATTGTTATGTGTATTCATTTTAATGAGAGCCATTTATACATTTGAGAGGTGATATTTCATTATTGTTTTAATTTGTACTTCCTTGATGAATAATGATGTTAAGTATCTTTTCATGTGCCTGTTGGCCACTTGTAGGTCTTCTTGGAAAAATGTCTATTCAGTTTTCCTGTCTATATTTTAACTGAGTTATTTCTGGCCTTACATTGAGGTCTTTAATCCATTTTGAGTTCATTTTTATATGTGATGTTGGAGACTGTTCTACTTTTATTATATTACATGTAGCTTTCCAATTTTCACAGCACCACCTATTAAATAAATTGTCTTCTCTTTACCATACTTTCTTCCTTCTTTTATCATAGATTATTATGATTAGTGTTTGGGTTTATTTCTGGACTTTCTATTCTGTTCCATTGATCTATGTGTATGTTTTAGTGCTAGAACCATACTGTTTTAAACACTGCAGCTTTCTAGTATAGTCTGAAGTCAAGGAATGTGATTCTTCTAAGCCTGTTCTTCTTTATCAAGATTGTTTTGACTATTCACAGTCTTTTGTGTTTCTATGAAAATTTAAAAAATAAAGTGTTCTCTTTCTGTGGAAAAATGCACTTGCTATTTTGATATGGATTGCATTGAGGCTGTAGACTGCCTTGTGTGGTATGATTATTATAACAATATTCTTCCAATCCATGAACACATTATGTTAAGTAAAATAAGTTAGACAAATACTGTATGATATAACTTATATGTGGAGTTTAAAAAAATAAAACAACTTAATGAATGCAACAAAAAATAGACTCATAGAAATAGAGAACAAAGTAGTGATTATAAGAAAGGGGATGGGGTATAATAAGGATGGAGATTAAGAGGCACAAACTAATGTGTGTGTGTATATATATATATATATATATATTAAATTTCAAAAATATATTGTTCAAAACAGGGAATTAAGCCAATGCTTTATAATATCTATAAATGGAATATAACTTTAAAAATTATGAAACGCTATGTTGGACACCTGAAACTTTTATAATATTGTACATCAACTTTGCTTCAACTTAAAAAAAAAAACAAAAACAGAATATTAAAACTTAAAAAACAGAAACAGAAAAACCAACCAACAACCAAGCAAGCAAAAAGCATATAGCTACCATATACTTGAAAAGATATTCAGTGTACCTAATTATCAAGGAAATTAGAAAGAAAAAACACAATATTGTTTTACACTTGCTAGAATGGCTATTGCAAAAGACATGAGAGTCCATGTGTTGGCAAGGGTGTGGAATAAAGAAAATATATGTAAGTGCACTATTGATGAGAATATAAATTGATTTCCCCACTACAAAAAACAGTGTGAATGTTCCTCCAAAAATTAAAATAGGATGACTATATGATACCTAAATTACACTTCTAAGTATAAATCCAATGGAAATGAAAACAGGATATTGAAAGGATATATGCACACCAATATTTAATAATCACAATAGCTATGATATGGAAAAGCCTATATGTTTGTCAATTGAAGAATGGATAAAAAAACATAGAAATTATGCCATTTGAGACAGGATGATGAATCTTAAAGATATGAATCTAAGTGAGAAAATTAAACAGAGAAAGACATACACTGCATGATATAAATTCTATTTGGAAACTAAAATAGCAGAACTTTATAAAACCAGGGAATAGATGGTAGATATGGGACTTCCTGTGTGGAGCTAGCGTGAAATAACCTGCCTGACAATGCAGGAGATATAAGACATGCAAGTTTGATCCTTTGGATTGGGGAGATCCCCTGGTGAAGGGCATGGCAACCCACTCCAGTATTCTTGCCTGGAGAATCCCATGGACAAAGGAGCCTGGTGGTCTACAGTCCACAGGGTCACAGGGTTGGAAGCAACTGAAGTGACTGAGCATGCACACATACTGACTTTTCAGCTAGTAGGCATGTGAGGGGCTTCCCAGGTGATTATCAGTAAAGAACCCACCTACCAGTGCAGGAGATAAGAGATGTGGGTTGGATCCCTCAGTTAAAAAGAGCCCCTGGAGAAGGAAATGGAAACCCACTCCAGCATTCTTGGCCTGGTGGGTCCCATCAACAGGGGAGTCTGGTGGACTACAATCCATGGGGTCACAAAGAGTCAGATACAACTGAAGTGACCGAGCACACAGATGGTGGATACCAGAAGCAAGGGGTCTGTTGGGGTTGGAAGAGGATGGAGGATTGGAGAGATGTGATTTCAAGCTACAAACTTGCAATCAGTAGATACACAAGGCTTGGAGACCTAATGCACCATACAGCAGTTATAATCAACAAAACTGTACTATAAACTCTATACATAATAGCCATGACAGGGAAGAAATCTAAATGTCCACTGACAGAGGAGTGGATATAGGAAATGTGGTACATATGCACAATGGAATGTTACTCAGCTATTAAAAGGAATAAAGTTGGGTTATTTGTAGAGACATGGATGGACCTAAAGATTGCCATAGAGGAAGAGGGAAAAAAAGAAATATTGCATATTACCACATATATGTAGCGTCCAGAAAAAAGTACAGATTAATTTATTTTCAAATCAGAAATAGAGAAACAAACATAGAAAACCAACATATGAGTACCAAGGTGGAAAAAGAGGGTGGGATGAATTGGGAGAGTGGGATTAACATGTATACACTACTATACATTTAATAGATAACTAACCTGTTTATAGTGTGGGCAATGCTACTTGATGCTCCATGGTGACCTAGATAAGC
Organism: Bos taurus; assembly: GCF_002263795.3. Classification (NCBI taxonomy): domain Eukaryota; kingdom Metazoa; phylum Chordata; class Mammalia; order Artiodactyla; family Bovidae; genus Bos; species Bos taurus. The sequence continues at coordinate 38,095,908 of NC_037344.1, read as the reverse complement.
AGGAAATCCAGAGGGGAGGGTATATGTATATATTTATGATTGATTCACTTTGCTGCACTGCAGAAACTAGCACAAGGTTGTTAAAAAATTATATCCCAATAATAAAGCAAACAAAAAACAACCTAAAAGTTGCTCAGAGACTAGATCTTGATTTTTATCAGCACAGAAAATAAATGATAATTATATGACATTTCTTCTAAGGGATTCTTGCCCACATTAGTAAATATAATGGTCATCTGAGTTAAATTCACCCTTTCCAGTCCATTTTAGTTCACTGATTCCTAAAATGTTGACATTCACTCTTGCCGTCTCCTGTTTGACCACTTCCAGTTTGCCTTTTTCCAGTAGTCATGTATGGATATGAGAGTTGGACTATAAAGAAAGCTGAGCACCAAAGAATTGATGCTTTTGAACTGTGGTGTTGGGAGAAGACTCTTGAGAATCCCTTGGATTGTAAGGAGATCAAACCAGTCCATCCTAAAGGAGATCAGTCCTGAACATTCATTTGAAGGACTGATGTTGAACCTGAAACTCCAATAGTTTGGCCATCTGATGCGAAGAGCTGACTCATTTGAAAAGACCCTGATGCTGGGAAAGATTGAAGGCAGGAGGAGAAGGGGAAGACAAAAAATGAGATGGTTGGATGGCATCACTGACTCAATGGACATGAGTTTGAGTGAATTCTGGGAGTTGGTGATGGACAGGGAGGCCTGGCATGCTGCAGTCCATGGGGTCACAAAGAGTCAGACAAGACTGAGCAACTGAATGAAAAAGTGGGCTTAAAGCTCAACATTCAGAAAACAAAGATCATGGCATCCAGTCCCACCACTTCATGGGAAATAGATGGGGAAACAGTGGAAACAGTGTCAGACTTTATTTTTCTGGGCTCCAAAATCACTACAGATGGTGAGTGCAGCCATGAAATTAAAAGACACTTACTCCTTGGAAGGAAAGTTATGACCAACCTAGATAGCATATTCCAAAACAGAGACATTACTTTGCCAACAAAGGTTCGTCTAGTCAAGGCTATGGTTTTTCCTGTGGTCGTGTATGGATGTGAGAGGTGGACTGTGAAGAAGGCTGAGCGCCGAAGAATTGATGCTTTTGAACTGTGGTGTTGGAGAAGACTCTTGAGAGTCCCTTGGACTCAAGGAGATCCAACCAGTCCATTCTGAAGGAGATCATTGAAAGGGCTGATGCTACAGCTGAAACTCCAATACTTTGGCCACCTCATGCGAAGAGTTGACTCATTGGAAAAGACTCTGATGCTGGGAGGGATTGGCGGCAAGAGGAGAAGGGGACGACAGAGGATGAGACGGCTGGATGGCATCACTGACTTGATGGACGTGAGTCTGAGTGGTCCGGGAGTTGGTGATGAACAGGGAGGCCTGGCATGCTGCAATTCATGGGGTTGCGAAGAATCAGACACGACTGAGTGACTGATCTGATCTGATCTGATATGACATCATAGAATGTTAGTTAATGTTATGGTGGTCATTATATTGCAATATGTAAGTGAATCAAATCAATATGTTATACACCTTAAACTTACAAAATATATGCAAATTATATTTCAATAAAATATAAGATTTCATATAGATTTTTAAATTAGGTAATACACAGGATTCTAAGTTTGAATTGCTGTTGCTTAAGCAAGGACTGATGCTAAAGCTGAAACTCCAGTACTTTGGCCACTCTGACGCTGGGAGGGATTGGGGCAGGAGGAGAAGGGGATGACGGAGGACGAGATGGCTGGATGGCATCACCGACTCGATGGATGTGAGTTTGAGTGAACTCCGGGAGTTGGTGATGGACAGGGAGGCCTGGCGTGCTGTGATTCATGGGGTCACCAAGAGTTGGACACAACTGAGTGACTGAAATGAACTGAGCTGAACTAAAGCTCCAGAGGTTATAGGAAAAAAGATATATTCAGTAAAAGATATTATCAAATAAACTGATTTTCTAAAAAAACAAAACAAGCAAACAAAAAAGACAACTAATACAACTCCCTAAATTTTCTAGCAAGGGGTACAAAACCTTTTGGCTAATCTAAGGAAATGGAGAGAGCAGACCTAGAGCAGAACTTGTCTGCTAACTCCAAGTTTCTTCAGGTCAACTATATGAAAGGAAATAATCTTACTGCACAGAAGACTGAGATGAACTAGAAATGTTCACAATCAGTACCAGAATTTTTTCTTCTCTGAATCATTAAAGGAAAAGGGGGTTCAATGGGAAGAATGAAGTTCCCAACCACATGGGACTTTGTGTAGTTGTGTGGGTGATACAGGTCCAAATGAGCAATCCCCTGACATTTGATTATGTCACAAGCAAACCTGTCTTCTTCTTTGTATGGATGAAGATGGGAAAAGTGCTGTAGTTGGTCCTCAGAGAAAGTTTAGGTACTATATTATTTTCTCCTGTTTTTCAACTCCGTTTTGTACTTCTGGAAGAGTCTGCTCAGGTACCAAGAATCAGAATGAAAGAATGAACCATCCCTACCTCTCACCTGCAAGTGAAGTCTGGTTGTTCTACTGTGAGATTCAATTTTATAAATCAAGTCCTCTATTTTTTCTGAATAGTCTTTTTTCAAAATGATCTTAATGATGTTACTTCAAGGATAGTATCTTGCAATTCGATTTGCTGCTTAGGACTTTTTTCAGTAAAATCCATCAGGTTTTTCTTTTAACCCATCATGATTTTGCCATATTAATTTGATGTTTGATTTTTTAACATTCTTATGAATGACTTTGAAACCACATTGTGTTTCATTGGAAAATACAATCTTTCTATTCATTCTCTGGTTTTAGATGAATCATCACAGTCTTATGCATACACTTGATAACTGTTTTTTTTTTTTTTTTTTTGTAGTGGCCCAAATGGTAATACTATCTTTCAATACCATTGACTGTAGGAATTGACTTATCCACATACTAAATCTTAAATTATTAAAGAAATCTGGAAACCATTTTGAATAATGTAAAGAGAAATATAATCATTACATGGAATAGCATATGAGCAACTCTTGAAAAAGGACCTTAACATACTTGAAATTGGTTGTCAGAAAACAAAATTTATAATATTTTGTTTGAAATGATAAAATATGCAGAAGATACTGTGCAAAAAGGTAAAATACTCTTATGCAAAAGGAAAATGGCTTTAAATGGCATGTTGAACATTTCAAGCTTTAATGACATATATATATATATATATATATATATATATATGGTGTTTACTTTTTCTTATCTTGGGAAATGCATACCTGAGGAAAAAAAAGAAAACTAGTTGACTTGTAGATAGAATTAATTTTAGGATGAGTGAGTGGAGTTGGGGCAAAAATCAGAGTCCACGGTTGAGAGTAAAGACCTAGCTAAATAGAACAAGCTAGTCAAGGGACAACACACTCTCTAGTGAGAGTTCAAAGCAATGGTAATCAATATAGCTTTAGAAATCACTACAAAGTTATCACAGTTTGAGTTGTTCCACAATAGCAGCATAATTTCCTTAACACTGTCTTCATAAAATGATTTGACCTTGAGGCTTTTCTGGCACCCACATTTACATGGGTCTTGGTAGTTGGCTGCTGGAGACAATACGTGTTATACGACCCAGATAAAGACAGACCCAGAAGCCAGCACGTAAGCTCTCTGGAATTTGTCAATATGGATCATTTTCCTTTTGCTCTGAATCCTCTGCTGTCATAAACATTGACTGTGAATATAACTAGAGTTATACCCATTTGAGTTCTTCTAGAGATTCACTTGGAGAAGGCAATGGCACCCCACTCCAGTACTCTTGCCTGGAAAATCCCATGGACGGAGGAGCCTGTTAGGCTGCAGTCCATGGGGTTGCTAAGAGTCGGACACGACTGAGAGACTGCACTTTCACTTTTCACTTTCACACATTGGAGAAGGAAATGGCAACCCACTCCAGTATTCTTGCCTGGAGAATCCCAGGGACAGGGGAGCCTGGTGGGCTGCTGTCTATGGGGTTGCACAGAGTCGGACACAACTGAAGCAACTTAGCAGCAGCAGCAGCAGAGATTCACTCAACTTGAAGATGTTGCTGGGATCTCTGAAACATCTTCAACATATAAAGAATAATGTGATCCTTGAGTTCTTCCAATATATACTTTTTTATTCTGAGTTGAATCCTTCATGAAAAATTGGTCTTAAAATAAAGTCTTTTTTTTTTTTTAATAAAAGCCTTCAAATCATGTAAACCCTACACACATGAAGAACTTCAAATTTTACTGCTTAGATAAGAAAATATTAATATGACTGCAATGTGAAGCACAAGCAACAAGAGAAATGATAAAAGTTGGTCTACTCAGAATTAAAATTGTAATAACTACGTACATGTGATTCTGAAATACCAAGTATGGTGAAATTGAATGGTAACATGGATTAGTCAAAGCATTTGCTAATGTAAAGGAAAAAAGAAATACAGATTCCATTACTAAAATCTGTATTAATGAAAATTCAACTAGAAAAGAAGAACCAGGAGGAGGTGTATTTTAAGAGATTTATTGCAATAACATAGTTTATGTTATTATGGAACTGTCCAAAATCCACAAGGCAGCTGTGAACTCTCAGGGGCTAAATTTGCTATACTCAGGCATCAATTTTTTTTTATTCAGGAAAATCTCAACTTTGTCTTTAAAGCATTTCAACTGATTGAATCAGACCCACTCATATACTTAGGTGAATGTTCCTTGTTTAAAATCAACTACACTTTATTCACAACAATAAAGTATTCACAGCAATACAGAGATTAGGGTTTGATTGTATCGCTGAAGACTATTGCTTAGTCAAGCTGACACATATATACCATATATATATATATATATATATATAAGGTATATACTTCTTAGGGGCTTCCCTGGTGGCTAGGTGATAAAGAATCTGCGTGCAATGCAGGAGACCTGGGTTCGATCCCAAGGTCAGGAAGATCCCCTGGAGGAGGGCATGGCAACCCGCTCTAATACTCTTGCCTGGAGAATTCCACGTACAGAGGAATCTGGCAGACTGCAGTCCATAGGGTTGCACAGAGTCAGACATGACTGAAGCAGCTACATAGCAGCAGCAGCAGCAACATACATCTTAGAGATCTATCCATCAATCTTTAAATGTGATAGGAATTGGCAAAATTTGACATATTTTTCATGTGTAGGTACTAATTTTAGAGATGACATTACATTTACAAGCTTACTTTAGCATTAAAATAATCTTTGAAACTTTAAACAAAAACTTCAAGTGACATTGTGATAAAAATGCCTTATTTCTCTTAACTTGCCAGGCAATGATGTTTGTACATATGAAAACTAATCATTTGAGAAAGGGAAGGGGCAAAAGGCAAACTAAAACAACCACAGGGATAAGTAAATATTGCAGTCAAACATTCTACATACCATTGTCCTATTTACTCCCTGAATAAGGTACATTTTATGTTTTGATCCTGAAAATGCTGCTTTACCAAATCAATACAGAGATTTGAAACCAAAGCAGCACAATGAAAATTTGTGTTGAATTTTTACATCAATCTGAAAGACAACTATTTTACATAATTTTATGATTTAAAAATAAATAAAATCATTTTTCCAGGAGACAATTTGAGGTTTTAAAAGAAAATATTAGTATTTCATTTTCAACAGAGAATTAAGAATATGGTACTTCAGAATGTTACTAAGTTAGTTACAGGAAAAAAAACAAAAAACAAATGAACTATTTTAAAAAGCTCATATTATTGGCAGTTTTTATCTATTAAAATAACATTTCACTTTTGATTATAGGATTAAAAAAATAAACACATACCTAGATATCATAATGCCTTCAAAAGTAAAATATTTAGTATAAATAGATCTAAGCATAAAGTAAAACATGAGTGTATACATATATATTTGCATTATATATACACACATAGATATGTGCATACATATATGCATATGTATTACATATATTATACATGTGTATATGCACAGTTCAGTTCAGTCGCTCAGTCGTGTCCAACTCTTTGCGACCCCATGAATCGCAGCGTGCCAGGCCTCCCTGTCCATCACCAACTCCTGGAGTTCACTCAGACTCACATCCATCGAGTCAGTGATGCCATCCAGCCATCTCATCCTCTGTCGTCCCCTTCTCCTCCTGCCCCCAATCCCTTCCAGCATCAGAGTATTTTCCAATGAGTCAACTCTTTGCATGAGGTGGCCAAAGGACTGGAGTTTCAGCTTTAGCATCATTCCTTCCAGAGAAATCCCAGGGCTGATCTCCTTCAGAATGGACTGGTTGGATCTCCTTGCAGTCTAAGGGACTCTCAAGAACCTTCTCCAACACCACAGTTCAAAAGTATCAATTCTTTGGTGCTCAGCCTTCTTCACAGTCCAACTCTCACATCCGTACATGACCACAGGAAAAACCATAGCCTTGACTAGACGGACCTTTGTTGGCAAAGTAATGTCTCTGCTTTTGAATATGCTATCTATGTTGGTCATAACTTTCCTTTCAAGGAGTAAGCGTCTTTTAATTTCATGGCTGCAGTCACCATCTGCAGTGATTTTGGAGCCCAAAAAAATAAAGTCTGACACTGTTTCCACTGTTTCCCCGTCTATTTCTCATGAATTGATAAAGTACATAATTAAGGAAGATTATATTCAATATAAGGGTTGAAACAGATTACTTGAAATACATTATTTTTACATTTCAAATATAAATGCAAAGTGGAATTTCATGGAGTTATAGGAAAAACGTCAGCCAAGTAGTTATTTGATCAATACAATAGAAGAAAAACTGAAATACTCGCATTATGAAGAACAAAAAAAGAATAAACACCAAAGTAGAGAATCATAGAAATACAAATGGAGTCTCAAGCAAAATGTCAAGATAGACAATATTAATGTAATTCAGTTTTCATAAAGGACATTTGTTTGTTTCAAACATATTAATAATACATGACAATGATTTTATTACAGAGAAATAATAGAATAGTGATTTAAAAGGCCAAAATGTGTCCCTTCAAAGCAATTCCTGAGCCTGAATACAAACAAATGTTATCCCAACATTATAACCACTTTCTATCAAGTTTATATACAATCATGGAATAATAATTCACCTAATTTTGAAAACTGTATTTTGATTGTGTACCTTTAATGGGACATATTCTAAGGGCAACAAAAATCACAAAACAGTCTTTACTTAGTAGTCTTGTTGGGATGGTATTTATTTTGTAATGCTGAAACCAATTCATTTGTACTTTGTGAAAGATCAAATTAACAGATATATTGATAATGTTGGAGGCCATAATTTTTACTGAGAGAGTAAGAAAAAAGGATAAAGCAAACTGAAGTATTTTATCTAAGCTGGTAAATCAATAGAAATCTATTTATGATGTGCTCTAAATTAGTGAGGTAAAGCCAAAAGGTAAGAAGTAGATTTGAAAAGGGTCTTGCTAAGTTTGGACATTATGGGCATCAGAATAATGATGATGATGATGAGAAAAAGAAAACGTGTTTAATGAAAGTTTTAATAAAAATCTGTCTACACTTTTAATCAATAAAAGAAGAAGTGGGGAAGGAAAGTTCTTCTTTAATGAAGAATGTCAATTAACAAATATATGTGTAGTAACAAATGAGAAAGCCTAATGTAAAAACTTGTTTAAATAAAAATCACTGGCAGATGTTAAAACCATGGGGCAAAAGATGGTTGGGGAAAAGTGATACGTCAGTCTTAAAGTTTTCTTCTCCATCTCTAAGGGTTGTCATGGCGTAATAATTCCTGGAAATTTATTCTATGAAGTTGTTGAACAACTTAGAGATTGCCAGAGATAGCCTTCAATAAGAATGGATACAATTCAACAGTTTTCAATTACCAGTTTCATTTGTGATACTTTTGAGTTAGTTCGATATGTATTGAATGTTTGCTTACATTCCCACCATAGTACCTACATAGGAACACACAGATTAACCAGATATGCATTCAGATTTTAGATTGCTCAGGTCTAGAGCAGGGTGCCCCACACTCCACAAACAAACAGCTAAGAGAATTATGGAAGCACAGAGTTGGGTATCTTTTGTGAGCACAGGAAAAATCAGAGAGGCTCCTTTAAAAAAAAAAAAGTTGAACTGGACTATAAAAAATTAGCGACATGCGCTAGGTTAAAAGAATGAAATTACATGTGCAGGAACTGAGGACATGATATAAGGAAAACAGGATTCTGAACTGTTCAAAAATTTAAATGCTTAGTGTTAGTATAATATACGCTTTCCGTTAAATGGCAAGAACTGAGGCTGCATCAGTTCAGTTCAGTTAAGTTCAGTCACTCAGTTGTGTCCGACTCTTTGCGACCCCATGAATAGCAGCACGCCAGGCCTCCCTGTCCATCACCAACTCCCAGAGTTCACTCAAACTCATGTCCATTGAGTCGGTGATGCATCAAGCCATCTCATCCTCTGTCGTCCCCTTCTCCTCCTGCCCCAATCCCTCCCAGCATCAAAGTCTTTTCCAATGAGTCAACTCTTCGCATGAGGTGGCCAAAGTACTGGAGTTTCAGCTTTAGCATCAGTCCTTCCAATGAACACCCAGGACTGATATCCTTTAGAATGGACTGGTTGGATCTCCTATGAGGCTGCATAGGAGATGCAATAGACATGAGTTCAAGCCCTGGGTTGGGATGATCCCCTGGAGAAGGAAATGATAACCTACTCCAGTATTCTTACCTTGGAAATCCCATGGACAGAGGAGCCTAGAGGGCTGCAGTCCATGTGGTCACAAAAAAGTCAGACAGGACTTAGCCACTAAACGGGGAAGAGAATATGACTGTATAAAAAAGGCTTCAAAATTAGCCTAAAAAATTTGCAGTGTGTCCCTGTGCGTGTGCATGGGCGTGCGTGTGTGTGTGTGTGTATGTGTGTGTGTGACAGAGAGAGAATTTTTAATCTCTAGGTTTGGGGGTCATAGAACTGGATTAACTTTATCTGATTCATGACATTATTTTATCATTGGCCCATGAGTGGTTCACTTGCATACGAGGAGCATGTATATATTGATACTTTTTGGCCTTTAACAATATACTGCTCACTCAATGTGAAAAGTAAAATAAGGACAATAATTAACTTCCCCCTGTGTGATTATAGAGTTTCCCTGGTGTCTCAGAGGGTAAAAGCATCTGTCTGCAATGTGGGAGATCTCGGTTTGATCCCTCGGTCGGGAAGATTCCCTGGAGAAGACTTCACTTTGTGTGATAATAACCTACTTACCCAAACTAGTTTTCCACACCCAAACTAGCTACTCTCTTAATCTTGCCTTTCATGTTATTTTTGTTAAAAATTTAGTTTGGTCACATTTCAAGGCATATGATTGAGCCTATGATTTCAGGTAATTTGATTTTATGAAAATAGTATCATATTTTATGCAGTTTGTGGGAATTTTTAAAACAAGTGTTATATTAATAACCTATGCTATAGAACTAGATATAGATCATTTACTGTGACCACTCTATAATATTCCATTGTTTTAAAATTTCATACTTGATTTATCCATTTCCCTGCTGATGGGCATATTTTTGTTTTCCTAAACAGTGCTGCTAATAATACCCCTGGATGTTATCCTGGAATATATTTGTATTGTTTTACTTTTGAATATATTTAGAAGTGAAATGCATGAATAGTGAAAAGGTTAAAATGTCAAATAATTTTTTAACATGTCTGTACAAAATGGCTGTTTGCAATATCTGCAAAGTTCTGACAATGATTTTTGAGGCTATGATAAATGGCATACCTTCAAAGCATATGGAATTATACTTCTTAATTTTTGCTATGTGAAAATATGTAAAATTGAATCTCATTCTGGTTTCAATTTACATTTTTTGATGATAAATATGATTGAATATCCCATCATATCTTCATTAACCATGTATATTACCTGTTCTGTATTTTCTTGAGTATTTTTTGTTTTCATTTTAATATTAGGTCATTTTTCAGTTTCATGCTAATTTTGTAGGCGTTGTTTTAATTTTGTTATTGATTGTACATGTGCAAATATCTTCCTCTAGTTTTTAACTTAAATTTTAAATTTCTATAAAATGGTTTTGTTGTAGAGGCTTTTTTTTTTTTTTTACATAGTCACATTTGTCAACATTTTGCTTTGTAAGTGGCACTTTTGGCCTTATTTATAAAAACTCCATATTCCCAAGTTCAGAGATACAACTAATTAAAATTTATATTAAACTTTTAAAAGTACTACTTATGATATTTACCTTGTTTTTCATATGGTTTGACTTTGGCTAATGGCGTGAGAAGGAAATCAATTTAATTTATTTCATATCAATAATTATTTTCCTGTTCTATTTAATCTTTTAAAACATCCATTTTTCTCACTAATCTTCCAAGCTAAAACATTTCAAAGAGTTATAAATATTGAGTTTATTTGGCTTTCAGATATATTCTATGAGTAGAATCATTAAATCTTGTCCATTAATATATTTTAATTATGTACTATATCAATTACTGTGATTTTATAAGTCTTGATATCCTATAATGCAAGCTCTCCTTTCTGATCAAATGTATCTTGATTATTCTTAATTATCTTTCATAAAAATATTTGAATTATTTTTATCAAGTGTTATAAAAGACATAATTTTCATTTTAATTTCATTGAATCAAAACATTTATGAAAAAAATCATCTTTGCAATATGTATTTATATATTCTTAATTATAGAATTTCTCCCCATTTTGAAATTTTTTTATTTTCCACCAAAGTTAAATAATTCTCTGCATAGAATAACTGAGAATTATTGTTATGTATATTTCAAAATAATTTATAGCATTTCAAAGAGTATCATTTTTATCTTTATCTCAGAAGTAAGTAATTGCAATTGATGTTTCTATATAAATCATATATTCAGTAATATTCCAAATTTTCCTATCATTTACATATTAATCTTAGAAATAGTAAATATATTTTCTAGTATTTATATTTTATTTATCTTAATAATGTCTACTGTAAAATTTTTGGCAAAAAATAACATTTTAATTTTAATTTTCTTCTAAAAAGCATATTTACTTTTAAAAATGTGCAAAATGGATTCTTTAATATAAGATGAAAAAGATGTGATAATATAGTCATCCTCAACTCTTACTCATTTTAATAAGGATGTATATGATCATGTCATACTTAAAATGATATCACACTGATAATTGCCCTTCATTCCAGCTTTACTAATATGGTTGCTGTATAAATATAATGAATTTGTATTTCATTTATATTGACTATATATGTTTTATAAATAATGAATTATATGACATTTTGTCAAATGATTATTAGAATTATAAAATTATTTTCTTTCATAATCTCTTTAGGTTGTGAATTTCATTGTAAATAATTTTAATAATAAACCAACCTTCCTGAGGTAAACCTAGTTTAGACATTGTGTGCTTGCTTTTTTATACAATATTGAAATTCATTTGCTACAATGTCAAGAAATTTTTATTATTTAAATGACCTTGTATTATTTCTGCTTATCATAATTATTTACTAGTTTGATAAGAAGTGTGCCCAACTTATGAATATGGTATATCTATTCAATTATTTAAGACTTCTGTAATTCCTTTCTCCATTGTTTTGTAGTCTTTAGTACAAGGATCATGGACATACTGTGCTAGATAAACCTCTAAGTATTTCATGTTGCTGACTCTATATTAAACAGCATTTTTCAGTTTCAAGTTTATTATTAAGATATAGGAAGTAAGCTTTTTAAAATTTAACTTTTAAAAAATTTTTTGAATATTGACACCGATATTTAAATTGCAAACTTGACAGCAATAGCTTTTTGTGATAGATTCTTTAGAATGACTTTAAACACAATCACATCATCTACAATTACTATCTGTACATCTTCTTTTTTTTCAATCCAAGTTTGAATATAAGGGAGTATATATATATATATATTTTTTTTTTTAATCTCAGAATAAAATCATTAAGTATTTCACCAGTAGGTATTCTTCTAGCTACAAGCTACAAGATTTTTATTGAGAGCTTTTACTTTTTGAGGAAGTTACCTTCCATTCTTATTATATTGAAAGGCTATTATTTTATGAAAAAAAAGTTTTTTTATGCACTGTTCACAAATCTTTTTTCTTTCATTCTGTATTTATCATGAATTGTATTGACGGATTTGCAAATGTTGAACAAATCTTATGTGTTGTTTATGTATTGCTGGATTTACTTGGTAATATTTATCTGTAATGTTTGCATCTATGTTCATTTTTTTTTTTCTTAGAGTATTTTGATTTGTCTTTGGTAGTATGGTAATAAGAGCTTTATCAAAATGAATTAGAAAATGCTTCCTTTCCCTCTAAATTTTTAAAAGTGTATGTATAGGAAATGTATGCATGTTATTTGAAGAGAGAGTTCTATTCAGATTTCTCATTCTGTTTGGTCATTTTTGTTGTGTCTTTCAGGAAATTTTTCTCCTAATATGAGTTGTCAAATTTACTGAAATAAACTTGTTCATAATATTATTTTATGATCCTTTTAGAGTGTGTCAGTTTGTTCTGACATTTTCACTCTCATTATTGGTATGATTTATTTCTGTTGTTTCTCTTTTGATGTTGGCCAGACTTGTTAAAAACCTATCAATTTTATTGACTTTATTTCAAAAAATAACTTAGTCATTATTTTTATTCCTCTAGCTATACAACTTCTATGTCACTTATTAATGTTGTTGTCCTAATGTTTTTCAAAAAATCTTTGAGGACAGTTTGCTCTTTTTTAATTTTCTAAACGAGATGCTACAATTATTGATGGACAGCTTTTCTCTCCTAGCATGAAAATTTAAAACTATACATTTAGCTGTATTAGAGTATGAAATGGCCACCCACTTCAATATTCTTGCCTGGAAAATTCCATGGACCAAGGAGCCTGGTGGGATTGCAAGTGGGATTCTTTGCAAGTCCATGGGATTGCAAAGAGTTCAACATAACTGAGAACAAACACATATTTATCTGTATCCCCCAAATTTTAATATATTATGTTTTTATCTTCATTCAGTTCAATATATACACACTACTATATGTAAAATAGGTAACTAGTAAGGACCTATTGTATAGCACAGGGAACTCTACTCAGTGCTCTGTAATGACCTATAGGAAAAGAATCTAAAAAAGAGTGAATTCATGTATGTGTATAACTGATTCAGTTCACTGTACAGCAAAAATTTGTTTGCTGTACAAACACAACATTGTAAATCAACTATACCCCAATAAAATGTTTTTCCCATTTTTCTTTGGTTTTATTTTTTAATTTTATATTGGAACACAGTTGACTAGCAATGTTTTGTTACTTTATCCATACACGTGTGTATTTCTTTTTCAAATACTTTACCTATTTAAGTTATTACGGAATATTAAGCAGTGTTCCTTGTGCTGTACAATAGATCCTTTTTGTTTCTCTATTTTAAATATACCAGAGTATACATGTCAGTCCAAAATTTTCACTATGAATTTCCTTTGTCCCATGAAGAGTGTGCTATTTAATATCTAAATATAGAATAAATTTCCAGTTAAATTTGTGCTACTGATTTTTAAGCTAATTCCACTGTGATCAGAGAGTATCCTCTCTATGATTTTAATTTGTTCATACTTGTATTATGGGCTTCCCTGGTGGCTCAGCCGTTAAAAAATCCACTTGCCAGTGCAGGAGACTAAGGAGATACAGCTTCAATCCCTGGGTCAGGAAGATCCCATGGAGTAGGAAATGGCAAACTCACTTGTACTACGGCCTATCATACAATGTATGAGACTGAATATACCATGTGCTTTAAAAAGAATGTATATTCTGCCGCTTTATGTAGAATGCTAGTCAAATGTTTATTAGTTCAATTTAAATCATAGTATGTGTGTGTGTACACATTCAGTCACAACCTACTCTTTGTGGCCCCATGGACTGTAGAACGCCAGGCTCCTATGCCCATGGTATTTTCCATGTAAGAATACTGGGTCCAGGAGATCTTCCCAACCTAGGGACTGAACCTGCATCTTGTGAATCTGTCGCAATGGAAAATGGAAACTTTATTAACTGAGCCACCTGGGATAGAGCTGTTAATTAAATATGCTGTACACATTGATTTTTTAACTGCTCATTCTGTCAGTTAATGAGAAGAGTATTGAAATACTCTAGCAGAATTGCCAATTTATCTATTTCTGTTTTAGAATTGTTGATCTTCCTTTCATATATTTTGGACTCTGTTATTGAGTACAACATTATTAGGGTTGCCATTTCTTCCTATAGAATTAATACTTTTATCACTATTTTTTTTATCTCTGTCAATATTTATTTTTTCAAAATTCACATTATCTGATGCCACTATAGTCACTTCATCTTGTGTTTGGCCCTTCTGTGATAACTATGTTCTTTGTTATATTTTTAAACATCTTTACTTTTATATGTAAAGTGGGTTTTTTATAAACAGCACGGGTGAATAACTGTCTCATTATTCAGGGTGACAAATATTTTTTCTTTTAATTTTTTTCTTTTTGGACACTTTACATTTAATGTAGCATTCAGTTCATCTTTATTTGAATCAAACATCTCATTTTTTTGTTTTTTACATATCCCAAACATTTAAAAATTCTCTTCTCTTATTTTACAAATTAACTAATCCTATGATTCTATTTCATTCCACTATTAACTAGTAATCATATTTTAATATTCACTGTCTTTTCCTAGGGTATATATTATTTACTTTTAACTTGTCTACCACAAATGGTATTATATCACTTCATCTCATATAAAACTTTAATAGCAATACAGTTCCACATATTTCTTGATTTCTAATTTTTACCTTAAGCAATCATTTTCATGTTTTGGAAGCCCTTTTCTACTAAATTCACATTTATCCTGAACTGTGACACAAACCTCTCTCTCTACACTCTTGATCTCTGTTTCCTAAATTCAGTGAGGGCTTGTGCTTTATTTTTATTTAACATCCCTGAATCTGTAGTCTAGATATTTCACTGCTTTTTTCTAAATTCTAAAAATTGTCAATTTCATGTATCAGATCCAGCTTTTAATTATTTGTGGGGAAAGGGTAAATCCATCCCCTGTTCCCATGATAAACAGAAATGAAATTTCATGTTGGTTATTTTAAACTACAGTGATAAATATGGCAGAATATTAGGAGTTAAATTGTAAATACACATTGATTAACAATGAATTTATGGAAGTAATGTTATTCTTAAATTCCTAATGAAAAAGGTATTATTAAAGAGTGCTTTGTGTCTTATGTTCCAGGTATTTTGACTTATATTGAAACAGCTTTTCATGACATTCTTCAAAAAGGAGGAAGACACCTGGTATGACAAAACCAGAAAAGAAAGCTCTTGGGAATCACTATAGACACTCATCCAGGTCCTATCTCTCCACTGAGGAAACTTCAAATTCAGCTTACCATACAATAAAGACAGTCTTAGTCATCTGCAAACAGCAAAATGTGTCTTCAACTGCTGAAAAAGAAAATACATTATACTTTCAAAAAGAAAAAAAAAGCAAATATTCCTTTAAATGCTACACTTGGAGGGCATAAACAAAATTTTGTGTGCACAAGAAACCAGGAGAAAGGAACAGAGACCCTACAAGAGAATGAGCCAGACTTTCCTATGAGTGTTTGGGAGTTTCCAGCAGAGGCATAGATCAACAGTGGGCTGCCTTGTGGTCAAGGGCACTAACAGCAGCAGTCCTGGAAGGCATGGTATGATGGTGAACTTCCTCCTCTTGGAGGAGGTCACCATTACCCCTATCATAGTATTGAGTCTCAGGCCAAACTACAGAGAAGAAACACAGGTTCACCCATCAGCAGATAATTGGGTTAAAGATTTACTGAGCGTGGCCTTACCTCCCAAAGTAATACCCAGTTTTCCCCCACAGACAGTTCTTCCATTAGGAAGTTTATACAAGCCTCTTATCCTCATCCAACAGAGGGCAGAAAGAATGAGAACCACCATCACAGAAAACTAACCAAAAGAATCACATAGATCACAGCTTTGTGTAACTCAATAAAACTATGAGCCATGCCATGTAAGGCCACCCAAGATGACCAGCCATGGTGGAGAGTTCTGACAAAATGTGCTGCACTGGAGAAAGGAATGGCAAACCAGTTCAGCATTCTTGACTTGAGAACCTCATGATCAGTATGAAAAGGCAAAAAGATATGACACTGAAAGATTAAACCCCTCACCCCTTATTGGTAGTTGTCCAATATGCTACTCGAGAAGAGAAGAGAAATAGCTCCAGAAGGAAGAAGTTGAGCCAAAGTGGAAATGATGCCCAGTTGTGGATATGCCTGGTGGTGAAAGCAAAGTTTGATGCTGTAAAGAACAATATTGCTTAGGAATCTATATGTTTAGGCCCATGACTCAAGGTAAACTGGAAGTGGTCAAACAGGAGATGATAAGAGTGAACATAGACATTTTAGGAAACAGTGAACTAAAATGTATGGGAACAGGCAAATTTAATATCTACTACTGTGGGCAAGAATATCTTAAAAGAAGTAGAGTAGCCCTCATAGTCAACAAAAGATTCCAAAATGCAGAACTTGGTGCAGTCTCAAAAATGACAGAATGATCTTGGTTTGTTTCCAAGGAAAATGTCAATATCAGAGTAATTCAAGTCTATGCCCTAATGACTGATGCTGAAGAAGCTGAAGTTGATGGTTCTATGAAGATCTACTAGACCTTCTGGAACTAACACCAACACAAGATGTCCTTTCCATTATAGTGGGCTGGAATGCAAAAGCAGAAATTCAAGATATACCTGGAGTAACAAGCAAGTCTGGCCTTGGAGTACAAAATGTAGCAGGACAAAGACTAACAAAGTTTTGCCAAGAAAACTCCTGATCATAACAAATGTCCTCTTCAACAAGACAAGAGACAACTTTACACATGGACATTACCAGATGGTCATTACCAAAATCCAATTGATTATATTTTTTGCAGCTGAAGATAAGGAAGCTCAATGCAGTCAACAAAAACAAGACCAGGAGCTGACCAGTGGCTCAGATCATGTACTCCTTTTTGCAAAATTCAGACTTAAATTGAAGAAAGTAGGGAAAACCACTAGCCCATTCAGGTATGACCTAATTTAAATCCCTTATGATTATACAGTGGAAGGGACAAAAAAGATTCAAGAGATTAGATCTGATAGACAGAGTGCCTGAAAAACTATGGATGGAGATCTGAAACATCATACAGGAGATGGTGAGAAAAAAACCATCACAAAGAAAAAGAAATACAAAAAGGCAAAACGGTTGTTTTAGGACGCCTTACAAATAACTAGAAAAGAAGAGAAAGGCAAATGAAAAAAGGAAAGATATACCCATCTGAATGCAAAGTTTCAGTGATGAGCAAGGATAGATAAGAAAGCCTTCTTCAGTGAACAATACAAAGAAATAGAGGATGACAATAGGATAAGAAAGACTAGAATTTTCTTCAAAAAAATTAGAGATGCCAAGGGAATATTACATGCAAAGAAGTGCACAATAAATGATAGAAATGGCATGGATCTAACGGAAGTAGAAGATATTAAAAAGAGGTGACAAGGATACACAGAAGAACTGTACCAAAAAGAAAAAAAAAAAGGTTTTAATAAACCTGATGACTGTGATGGTATGATCACTCACCTAGAGCCGTATATCCTGGAGTTGGAAATCAAGTGAGCCTTAAGAAGCATCACTATGAACAAAGTTAGTGAAGGTGATGGGATTCCAGATGAGCTATTCTAAATCCTAAAAGATGATTCTATAAAAGTGTGGCACTGAATAAGCCATTGTATTTGGAAAATTCAGCAGTGGCCACAAGAACGGGAAAGGTGAGTTTTCATTCCATCCCAAAGAAAGGCAAAGCCAGAGAATATTCAAACAATTGAACAATTGCACACATTTCACATGCTAGCAAGTTGATGATTAAAATCCTTCAAATTAGGCTTCAACAGTACATGAACTGAGAACTTCCAGATGTACAAGCTGGATTTAGAAAAGGCGGCTGCTGCTGCTGCTAAGTCGCTTCAGTCGTGTCCGACTCTGTGCGACCCCATAGACGGCAGCCCACCAGGCTTCCCCGTCCCTGGGATTCTCCAGGCAAGAACACTGGAGTGGGTTGCCATTTCCTGCTCCAATGCATGAAAGTGAAAAGTGAAAGTGAAGTTGCTCAGTCATGTCCAACTCTTTGCGACCCCATGGACTGCAGCCTATCAGGTTCCTCCGTCCATGGGATTTTCTAAGCAAAAGTACTGGAGTGGGGTGCCATTAGAAAAGGCAGAGGAACCAGAGATAAAATTACCAACATCTCATGGATCAAAAAAAAAAACAAGAAGAAAATTCCATAAAAGCATCTACTTCTGCTTCATTGACTACACTAAAGCCTTTGACTTCATGAATCACTAGAAACTGTGGAAAATTCTTAATGAGTTTGGAATAGCAGACCACTTTACCTGTCTCCTGAGGAAACTGTATACAGGTCAAGAAGCAGCAGTTGGAACTGGGCATGGAAAAACAGATTGATTCAAAATTGGGAAAGAAGTATGGTAAGGCTGTATATTGTAACCCTGCTTA
Organism: Bos taurus; assembly: GCF_002263795.3. Taxonomy (NCBI): domain Eukaryota; kingdom Metazoa; phylum Chordata; class Mammalia; order Artiodactyla; family Bovidae; genus Bos; species Bos taurus. The sequence goes on along the minus strand of NC_037344.1, from coordinate 38,077,316 downwards.
TTTAACTTATATGAAGAGTACATCATGTGAAATGCCAGGCTGAATGAAGCTCACGCTGAAGTCATGATTTCCAGGAGAAATATCAACAACATGATTTATGCAGATGACACCACCCTAATGGCAGAAGGCAAAGAAGAACTAAATAACCTATTGATGAAGGTGAAAGAGGAGAGTGGAAAAGGTAGCTTAAAACTAAACACTCAAAAAGTTGAGATCATGGCATCCGGTCCCATTACTTCATGGCTAATTGATGGGGAAAATTTTTGAGACAATGACAAACAATTTTCTTAGGCTCCAAAATCACTGTAGATGTGACTGCAGCAATGAAATTTAAAGACACTTGCTCCTTGGAAGAAAAGCTATGGCAAATCTAGACAGTGTATTAAAAAGCAGAGTCACTGTTTTGACAGCAAAGTTCCCTATAATCAAAGCTATGGTTTTCCTGTGGTCATGTATGGATGTGAGAGTTGGACTGTGAAGAAGGCTGAGCGCTGAAGAATTGATGCTTTTGAACTGTGGTGTTGGAGAAGACTCTTGAGAGTCCGTTGGACTGCAAGGAGATCCAACCAGTCTATTCTGAAGGAGATCAGCCTTGGGATTTCTTTGGAAGGAATGATGCTGAAGCTGAAACTCCAGTCCTTTGGCCACCTCATGCGAAGAGTTGACTCACTGGAAAAGACTCTGATGCTGGGAGGGATTGGGGGCAAGAGGAGAAGGGGATGACAGAGGATGAGATGGCTGGATGGCATCACTGACTCGATGGACGTGAGTCTGAGTGAACTCCGGGAGTTGGTGTTGGACAGGGAGGCCTGGATTCAAGGGTCGCAAAGAGTTGGACATAACGGAGCAACTGAACTGAACTGAACATAGTATTCACTCAATAGCTATATTAATTGTCTGACAGTAAAAATTTAGGAGTAATATAACATGGCTTAATCTGGCCCTAATTGAAAAATTGCATGGTTAAAAGCAATTCTTGCTTCATGATATGTGTACCTGATATATGAGTACATTCATAAATATTTTAAGCAATCATGACTTTATAATGGGAACAGTCACAGAATTTTTGCTTCATGGGCAATCACATATAAACACACAATATTCACCTCATATATGTCCATCAGATCAGATCAGATCAGATCAGTCGCTCAGTTGTGTCCGACTCTTTGTGACCCCATGAATCGCAGTACACCAGTTGTGTTTCTTCCAGCCCAGCATTTCGCATGATGTACTCTGCATATAAGTTAAATAAGCAGGGTGACAATATACAGCCTTGACGTACTCCTTTTCCTATTTGGAAACAGTCTGTTCTTCCATGTCCAGTTCTAACTGCTGCTTCCTGACCTGCATAGAGGTTTCTCAAAAGGCAGGTCAGGTGGTCTGATTTTCCCAACTCTTTCAGAATTTTCCACAGTTTACTGTGATCCACACAGTCAAAGGCTTTGGCATAGTCAATAAAGCAGAAATAGATGTTTTTCAGGAACTTTCTTGCTTTTTCCATAATCCTGTGGATGTTGGCAATTTGATCTCTGGTTCCTCTGCTTTTTCTAAAACCAGCTTGAACATCTGGAAGTTCATGGTTCATGTACTGTTGAAGCCTGGCTTTGAGAATTTTGAGTATTACTTTACTAGCGTGTGAGATGAGTGCAATTGTGTGGTAGTTTGAGCATACTTTGGCATTGCCTTTCTTTGGGATTGGAATGAAAACTGACCTTTTCCAGTCCTGTGGCCACTGCTGAGTTTTCCAAATTTGCTGGCATATTGAGTGCAGCACTTCACAGCTTCATCTTTCAGGATTTGAAATAGCTCAAGTGGAATTCCATTACATCCACTAGCTTTGCTCATAGTGATGTTTCTAAGGCCCATTTGACTTCACATTCCAGGATGTCTGGCTCTAGGTGAGTGATCACACCATCGAGATTGTCTTGGTCATGAAGATCTTTTTTGTACAGTTCTTCTGTTTATTCTTGCCCTCTCTTCTTAATATGTTCTGCTTCTGTTAGGTCCATACCATTTCTGTCCTTTATTGTGCCCATCTTTGCATGAAATGTTCCCTTGATATCTCTGATTTTCTTGAAGAGAACTCTAGTATTTCCCATTCTGTTGTTTTCCTCTATTTCTTTGCATTGATTGCTGAGGAAGGCTTTCTTATCTCTCTTTGCTATTCTTTGGAACTCTGCATTCAGATGCTTATATGTTTCCTTTTCTCCTTTGCTTTTGGTTTGTCTTCTTTTCACAGCTATTTGTAAGGCCTCCTCAGACGTCCATTTTGCCTTTTTGCATTTCTTTTCCATGGGGATGGTCTTGATCCCTGTCTCCTGTATAATGTCATGAACCTCCATCCATAGTTCATCAGGCACTCTATCTATCAGATCTAGACCCTTAAATCTATTTCTCACTTCCACTGTATAATTATAAGGGATTTGATTTAGGTCATACCTGAATGGTCTAGTGGTTTTCCTTACTTTCTTCAGTTTAATTCTCATTTTTGGCAATAAGGAGTTAATGATGTGAGCCACAGTCAGCTCCTAGTCTTGTTTTTGCTGACTGTATAGAGCTTCTCCATCTTTGGCTGCAAAGAATATAATCAATCTGATTTCGGTGTTGACCATCTGGTGATGTCCATGTGTAGAGTCTTCTCTTGTGTTGTTGGAAGAGCGTGTTTGCTATGACCTGTGTGTTCTCTTTGCAAAACTCTATTAGCCTTTGCCTTGCTTCATTCTGTATTCCAAGGCCTAATTTACCTATTACTCCAGGTGTTTCTTGACTTCCTACTTTTGCATTCCAGTCCCCTATAATGAAAAGGACATCTTTTATGGGTGTTAGTTCTAAAAGGTCTTGTAGGTCTTCATAGAACCGTTCAACTTCAGCTTCTTCAGCGTTACTGGTTGAGGCATAGGCTTGGATTACTGTGATATTGAATGGTTTGCCTTGGAAATGAACAGAGATTATTATATCATTTTTGAGATTGAATCCAAGTACTGCATTTCGGACTCTTGTTGACCACGATGGCTACTCCATTTCTTCTAAGGGATTTCTGCCCACAGTAGTAGATATAATGGTCATCTGAGTTAAATTCACCCCATTCCAGTTCATTTTAGTTCACTGATTCCTAGAATGTCGACATTCACTCTTGCCATCTCCTATCTGACCATTTCCAATTTGCCTTGATTCATGGACCTGACATTCCAGGTTCCTATACAATATTGCTCTTTATAGCATTGGACCTTGCTTCTATCACCAGTCACATCCACAGCTGGGTATTGTTTTTGCTTTGTCCCCATCCCTTCATTCTTTCTGGAGTTATTTCTCCACTGATCTCCAGGAGCATATTGGGCACCTACTGACCTGGGGAGTTCCTCTTTCAGTATCCTATCATTTTGCTTTTTCATAATGTTCATGGGGTTCTCAAGGCAAGAATACTGAAGTGGTTTGCCATTCCCTTCTCCAGCGGACCACATTTTGTCATACCTCTTCACCATGACCCACCCATCCTGGGTGGCCCCACACAGCATGGCTTAGTTTCATTGAGTTAGACAAGGCAGTAGTTCATGTGATTAGATTGACTAGTTTTCTGTGATTATGGTTTCAGTGTGTCTGCCCTCAATTTTTGCCAAATAAATATTATTTTTAGAGTGTAAAACTTTTTCAGTTGCATAAGCATCACAACATAGCAATGGAAATACTAGATATTTATTATGGCTTAGAAGCTCTGTGGGAAAAAAGTTTGCATGATACTAAGAAAGCTCTGGACCATAAAATTCTAAGAAAACTGCACCTAGAGTAAATCTATACCCAGATGCTACCAGTGAAATTATTGTTAATCACCCTGGCAAGCCATTGATTTCAAAGTGTTTCTAATTGCCTAATGCTGATGGAAATCCTGAATTTATGCTTCTGGTGTGTTGTTTTCTGTCACCAATGAACCTTATACTCCAGGTGTAGTCAGGGCATTAGAAAGACCAAAGAACTGAGCCTTCCTCATCAAATCAGAGAAAATGTACAAACATGCCTTTTCTCTGCTAATGATTGTTTGTATTATAGCATCAAAGTTTCCTGAGAGTTACTGTGCTGTGCTTAGTTGTTCAGTCATGTCTGACTCTTTGTGACCCCATGGACTGTAGCTTGCCAGGCTCCTCTGTCCATTGGGATTCTCCTGGCAAGAATACTGGACTGGGTTGCCTTACCCTTCTCCAGGGGATCTTCCCAACTTAGGGATCAAACCCAGGTCTCCCACATTGCAGGTGGATTCTATACTGTCTGAGCCATCAGGGAAGTTCTGAGAATTATATATGTTCAAACAAATGTATAGCATTGATTGAAATCTAACTGTCCTTCAGAAAACCAAAATACTTATTGTGTTAAGTAGTAAGTTTTCTCTAATATACATCTAGAACAGTGACTTTTCTGCACCTAGTAATTATAGGAATAGGAATTTAATGAACTTACTAGCTCATTGGTATCAGAATTCTTTTTAGGAATGGAAATTCTTCATAGAAATACTTAATGAGCTTAGATTGTTGTCACCAATCCAGCTCATTAATTTATGATTTTGCACTTAGAAATATAGAAATAACATTTTTTGTTATAGAAGAATAAGGAAAACAGAAATGGGGGAATTGATGAGTATACAAGATGGAACATAGGACAAAAATCACATGTGTGATTCAGAAAAAAAATTGTAGTTGAAGTGGCTCAGAGATCTTCATGTGGTGGAGAATCTACAGTATATCTTAGGAATGATAATGTCTAAGCATTTGTATGGACATAATCTACAACATCTTTTCACACATTTACAATATAGAATTAATTCTAATTTAAACATGAATGATAATTTTTTTTCTTTTCTTTACTCATCTATATTTTATATGCATGTTGAAACATGAGTTCAGATATAGAGGGGACACATAAAATAGATAATTATCGGTAGTTTTGAATTCAAGGAATTTATATGATATTTGATCGATCCTACTTTCCTTAATATTGCCAACTGCCAAGTCGCTTCAGTCGTGTCCGACTCTGTGCGACCCCATGGACTGCAGCCTACCAGGCTTCTCCGCCCATGGGATTCTCCAGGCAAGAACACTGGAGTGGGTTGCCATTTCCTTATCCATCCTTAATATTAGTGAACTCTAATTTCCAAAAAAAAATCACTTGTGTCTGTTTTGTCATCACTTTAACTCTAGCAGCTATTGCATTGTCTGGCACATTGTAGAAATGAAGTTAAATTAAATAAATATCACATGTTGTCAATAATATTTGTGGAGTAGTCAAACCCTCAGCTGCCATATATTCCAGAATATATTACTATTTATAGACCTTTTATAGTACATGCAATGCAAGCCAATTTTTCATATTTAAAATATAGCCAAAGCTTCTGGTAGTCATGACAAGGATTTATTAATCACTACATCTCTAATTAAAGCAGTGCCTAACATCAGTGGGTTCTTTATCAACATTACTTTATTGAAATTAAATGGAGGGGAAAAAAGAATGGGATCATTCCACCCATTGGCCTTTGACTTCTATCCTATTTCTCATAGTTTGTGAGGTAGTCATTGTTTTCTAATTATTTTGGGCCTGTGTGCTTTAAACAATTAAAGAACATTCTTAAAATTTTAAATAAAATATGGTATTTGATCTGCAATATGTTTAAAAATTAATCTGTGCATCAGTAATTTAAAATCATGTTGCTAACAAAAATTAATCTTTAATCATGGGGAATTTTTGTTATTAAAAGTGAATTTCTTTTTAATTTAGTATTGATTTTAGAAATGGAGAAATATATTTTGCATTGCAAATTTATATCATTAAGCAATAAACATTACTATGAATAGCAGAATGCTAAGCTCTGAAAATTATTCTTAACTATAAACAATCTCTCTCTCCAGGTCTGCACATGACCTCTTCAAACCCCCAAAGGGAATATTACACCCCCAAAAAACGGTATGTTTGCAATCAAAATAAAGGTCATCAAATAAATTATTTCAAGATTATCACTTCCTTATTTTAGTTCAGTTCAGTTCAGTCAGTCAGTCATGTCCGACTCTTTGTGACCCCATGGACTGCAGTACACCAGGCTTTCCTGTCCATCACCAACTCCCATAACCTACTCAAAATCATGTTCATAGATTTAGTGATGCTATCTAATCATCGCATCCTCTGTCGTCAGCTTCTCCTCTTGCCTTCAATCTTTCCCAGCATCAGGGTCTTTTCCAGTGAGTCAGTTCTTTGCATCAGGTAGCCAAAATATTGGAGTTTCAGCTTCAGCATCAGTCCTGTCAGTGAATATTCAGGACTTATTTCCTTTAGCATTGACTGGTTGGATCTCCTTGCAGTCCAAGGGACTCTCAAGAGGCTTCTTCAACACCACATTTCAAAAGCATCAATTCTTCAGCACTCAGCTTTCTTTGTAGTCCAAGTCTCATATCCATACATGATTACTGGATGCTACTGCTGCTGCTAAGTCACTTCAGTCGTATCTGACTATGTGCAACCCCATAGACAGCAGCCCACCAGGCTCCCCAGTCCCTGGGATTCTCCAGGCAAGAACATTGGAGTGGGTTGCCATTTCCTTCTTCAACGCATGAAAGTGGAAAAGTGAAAGTGAAGTTGTTCAGTGGTGTCCGACCCTCAACGATCCCATGGACTGTAGCCCACCAGGCTCCTCTGTCCATGGGATTTTCCAGGCAAGAGTACTGGAGTGGGGTGCCATTGCCTTCTCCCTGACAACTGGATAAACCAGTGCAATTCTTGCACTGTCAAGGAAGTTACAGGACCCACAACAGATTTCCCAGCCTGGGGATCTGGCAAAGAGACTGAGACTCCTCAGAGAATTTGACTTTGGAGGCCAGTGGGATTTGATTACAGAACTTACACAGGACTGGGGAAACAGACTCTTGGAAGGCACAACCAAAACCTTGTGCACACTAGGGACTCAGGAGAAAGGATAAGTGTCCCCACAACAGACTGACTCAGACTTAACCTGTGAGTATCCAGGAGTCTCTGGCAAAGGCATGAGTTGGTGGTGGCCTGCTGCAGGGTCGGCACTGCTGAGTACAGCAGTGGGTACACAGGACCTTTTGAAGGAGGTTGCCATTAACTCCACCATAATTTGGTCTCAGGTCAAACAACAGGGAGGGAATACAGCCCTCCCCATCAACAGAAAATCGGATTAAAGATTTATTGAGCATGGCCCCCACCCATTTGATCAAGACCCAGTTTTCCCCACAATCAGTCTCTGCCATCAGGAAATTTCCATAAGCCTTTTATCCTTATCCTCAGAGGGTGGACAGAATGAAAACTACAATTACAGAAAATTAATCAAACTGATCACATGCACCACACCCTTGTCAAACTCAAAGAAACTATGAGCCATGCTGTGTAGGGCCACCCAAGACAGATGGGTCATGGTGGAGAGTTCTGACAAAATGTGGTCCACTGGAGAATGGAATGACAAACCACTTCAGTATCCTTGCCTTGAGAAGCCCATGAACAGTATGAAAAGGCAAAAAAAAAAAAAAAATGACTTTCTAACTTATAATTTATAATTTTTCTGAAACTTAAAATTCCAACTAAGTAAACTGACTTCTATGTACTTTTCCCAGGCTGGTGCTTACTCATGTTTATATAACACGTTTAAAGGGTCACTTTTCAAGTAAAAGAAACTGAAGAATTTGAGTAAAAGTGACAAATTATTACAACACATTTATATAGTCATCACAAAAAAGCAGAAACAATTTCTTTAATTTCTTCAGCTTTAACACAACAAAACATAATAAGTTAATGAACAAGGTAAATACTTTGCTTCTTTTCCTGGAGTCAGGAAAAGTTGAAAGTTTAGATTTTCATTTTTGATTATGTCTAAAAGACTCTGATGCTGGGAGGGATTCGGGGCAGGAGGAGAAGGGGACGACAGAGGATGAGATGGCTGGATGGCATCGCTGACTCTATGGACGTGAGTCTCAGTGAACTCCGGGAGTTGGTGATGGACAGGGAGGCCTGGCGTGCTGCGATTCATGGGGTCACGAAGAGTCGGACACGAATGAGCGACTGATCTGATCTGATCTGATACTTTTTAATTTCTATTATATTTATGATTATTCTAAATGGACTAGCACATATTTTAATTACATATTTCATGTCTATAGCATTATAATTTAATATCTGTATTCACTACTTGCTGATCACCACCACAATTCTGGTGACCATTCATCATCACATAGCTGACCACTCCTTTTGCTCACTCCCAACTTCGTTCCTCTCTGGCACCACTAATATGATTTATCTATGAGTTTCTTTTTGCTTTATTTTGTTTGTTTATTTGGTTTGCTTGCCTATTAGATTCCACCTTTGTGTGAAATCATATGGCATGCATCTTTCATCCTCTGACTTACTTCACTTAGCACAATACCTTCTAGACATCTATAATGTCGCAAATGGCAATATTTCATCCTTTTTTAATGGCTGAGTCATATTACATTATAAATGTATACCGTATCTTCTTTATCCATTCATCTATCCACAGACAGTAGGTTATTTCCATATTGGCTACTTTGCAAACAATGCTATATTGAATGTAAGTGTGCACATATCTTCCTAATGTAATGATTTTGCATTGTTCACATACCCAGGAGTGGAACACATGGGTCACATAGTAGTAGTGCTATTCTTAACTTGTTGAGGAACCCGCAGACTGTTTTCCATACTGGTTGTACCAATTTATAGTCTCTCCATCAGTATTCAAGGGTTCCCTTACTCCATATCCTTGCCAACATTAGTGATTTCTTGTCTTTTAAATAACAGCCATTCTAAACAAGTATGAGGTGATATCTCAGTGTGGCTTTGATTTACGTTTCTGTAATAATTAGTTATTTTGAACATCTTTTCATAAGTTGTCCATCTGTATGTTTTCTTTGGAAAAAAAATATCTATTCAGATACTCTGCCTATTTTTCAATTAAGTTTTGTTATTTTTGAGTTGTGTGAGTTATTTCTGCCTGCTGAATATCAATGCCTTCAGTTCAGTTCAGTTCAGTTCAGTCGCTCAGTCGTGTCTGACTCTTTGTGACCCCATGAATGACAGTGATGCCATCTGTCGTCACCTTCTCCTTCTGCCCCCAATCCCTCCCAGCATCAGAGTCTTTTCCAATGAGTCAACTCTTCACATGAGGTGGCCAAAGTACTGGAGATTCAGCTTTAGCATTATTCCTTCCAAAGAAATCCCAGGGCTGATCTCCTTCACAATGGACTGGTTGGATCTCCTTGCAGTCCAAGGGACTCTCAAGAGTCTTCTCCAACACCACAGTTCAAAAGCATCAATTCTTAGGCACTCAGCCTTCTTCACAGTCCAACTCTCACATCCATACATGACCACAGGAAAAACCATAGCCTTGACTAGACGAATCTTTGTTGGCAAAGTAATGTCTCTGCTTTGGAATATGCTATCTAGGTTGGTCATAACTTTCCTTCCAAGGAGTAAGCGTCTTTTAATTTCATGGATGCAGTCACCATCTGTAGTGATTTTGGAGCCCAGAAAAATAAAGTCTGACACTGTTTCCACTGTTTCCCCATCTATTTCCCATGAAGTGATGGAACCGGATGCCATGATCTTCATTTTCTGAATGTTGAGCTTTAAGCCAACTTTTTCACTCTCCTCTTTCACTTTCATCAAGAGGCTTTTGAGTTCCTCTTCACTTTCTGCCGTAAGGGTGGTGTCATCTGCATATTTGACGTTATTGATATGTCTCCCTACAATCTTGATTCCAGCTTGTGCTTCTTTCAGTCCAGCGTTTCTCATGATGTACTCTGCATATAAGTTAAATAAACAGGGTGACAATATACAGCTTTGACACACTCCTTTTCCTATTTGGAACCAGTCTGTTGTTCCATGTCCAGTTCTAACTGTTGCTTCCTGACCTGCATACAGATTTCTCAAGAGGCAGATCAGGTGGTCTGGTATTCCCATCTCTTTCAGAATTTTCCACAGTTTATTGTGATCCACACAGTCAAAGGCTTTGGCATAGTCAATAAAGCAGAAATCGATGTTTTTCTGGAACTCTCTTGCTTTTTCCATGATCCAGTGGATGTTAGCAATTTGATCTCTGGTTCCTCTGTCTTTCCTAAAACCAGCTTGAACATCTGGAAGTTCATGGTTCACATATTGCTGAAGCCTGGCTTGGAGAATTTTGAGCATTACTTTACTAGCGTGTGAGATGAGTGCAATTGTGTGATAGTTTGAGCATTCTTTGGCATTGCCTTGCATGCATGCTAAGTTGCTTCAGTTGTGTCTGACTCTTTGTGACCCTATGGCTTATAGCCTCCTAGGCTCCTCTGTCCATGGAGTTTCTCCAGGCAAGAATACTGGAGTGGGTTGCCATGCCCTCCTCCAGATTTTTTTGTAAATATCTTCTCCTGTTCATAAAGTTGTCTTTTTGTTTTGGTGATGGTTTCTTTTGCTGTGCAGAAGCTTTTGATGTAATCCAATTTGTTTACTTTTGTTTTTGTTCCATTTGCCCTTGGAGTCAGGTTCCATAAACATTGCAGTGTTGGGGAGGTTACTGTGTACATTTACTTCTAGGAATTATACGGTTTCCAAGTCTAATCAATTTTGAGTTAATTTTTGTGTATGTAAGATAGCGTTCTAGTTTGGGGCTTTTTTAATGTAGTTGTCCAGTTTTTCCAACACCAATTATTGAAAAAATTATCTTTTGTCCATTAAAATTTTTATGCCTTTATTATAAATTAATTATCCATATATATGTGGGTTTATTCCCAAGCTCTAAATTCTGTTTTATTTACCTATGTGTTAGTTTTTGTATCAGTGTCATACTATTTTGATTATTACAGCATTGTTTTAGCTTAAAATCACGAAGTATGATACCCTCATCTTTGCTCTTCTTTTGCACAATTTTTTCAGAATTGTATTCAGAATCTTTTGTGGTAACACAAAAATTTTAGAATTATTCATTCTATTTCTAAGAAATATGCCACTGGAATTTTGATAGAGATTGAATTCCATCTGTAGATTGATTTGAAGAGTATTTTTTCTAGCTATTACTTACTTCTTTATTTCTATAGGTATCTTAATGATATGAATTCTTCCAATCCATGACCATGAAATATCATTACACTTACCTGTGTTCTCTTCAGTTTTTATCAGTGTCTTGCTATTTTTAGCAGATAGGTCTTGGTTAAATTTGTTCTTTTTTTTTTTTCTTTTTTATGCTATTGTAAATCAGATTGTTTTCTTAAGTTATCTTTATCATATATAGAAAAGCCACAGAGATTTGGATATTGATTTTGTATCCTCTAAGGCCTGCCTGTGTATGTTACACACACTGGTTGATGGACTGTCAGTTCCTGGGAGTGAGACCCTGCCAAAGCACGGGTGAATTGGGCTTTCAAAGTGGCACTCACCAGCGCTGGCATTAGCAAGTTTTCCTGACGTTGCAATAATAGCTTCTCCCAAGGTTTCAGTCCCTGAGGCACATTCCAGCTGGTTCCTGCCTCTCCAGCAAACACTCCAAGATTAGAACATGGGCCTCCTTCATCTATAGTCTGTGCACTTCTCATATTGGTGTTTGCACTGGTTTTAGGCTGAGTGAGTTTACAAGTAGGTTTTTCATTTCCTGTAGTTTTGTAGTTGTCCTGGGGGGTATCATATTCCCCAGTGGTTTCAAGTCAGGTGTTTGGGGGACTTCACTCTTCTGTGCAGTTTTAAGTGTAGTATCACCTGATGTCAAGCTCAAGCCCCTTGCTTCTCAAGGGAAATATCCATTATTTTGTGATCCCTCCCAAGTGTGGACCACCATAGCTAGAGCATGGGATTTTCTTTTTTTTTTTTACTTTACAATACTGTATTAGTTTTGCCATACATCAACATGCATCTGTCACGGGTGTACACGTGTTCCCCATCCTGAACCCCCCTCCCACCTACCTCCCCATACCATCCCTCTGGGTCATCCCAGTGCACCAGCCCCAAGCTTCCTGTATCCTGCATCGAACCTGGACTGGCCATTCGTTTCTTATATGATATTATACATGTTTTAATGCCATTCTCCCAAATCATTCCCCCCCCTCTCTCTCCCACAGAGTCCAAAAGACTGTTCTATACATCTGTGTCTCTTTTGCTGTCTCGCATACAGGGTTGTTGTTATCATCTTTCCGAATTCCATATATATGCATTAGTATACTGTATTGGTGCTTTTCTTTGGCAAGACCATATCTCTGCTCTTCCTAACCATCTCGGTGCTGTACTTTTACCCTTTTACCTTTCAGTGAACAATGGAAACTCATTCAGTTTTAAAGTTCTTTTCTGGAAGAATAATTCCATATGTAAATTTAGATTTATTGTGTCCTTGGGAGGATGGAAATGCAGGATATTTTCACACTGCCACCTTGAACTCTTAAGAGTTCAGAAAACATTTAATACTTTATATAACTTCTATATATTTATTTTTATTTTTTCCTATGGGAAATAGATAACATTATGTATTTGATCCTTCTCATGGTAAATATATTCATATTTTTGTCTTTCAGATTTTAATATCCATGTATTTACACATATATTCATGCTACAAGAAAAATAAACTTTAAGCTATTCCATCCTAGAGAGTATATATATGTGTATATATATATATGTAAATGCAAGTATTCAAAATATGTATTTATAACTTTTTAGGCTTTAAAAACAATATGCTCTCTGTTGCAATGATTCAACTTTGTCATTGTAATGGGAAAGCAGCCCTAGATAGTAAAAAGCAAGTAAATGTGACTATGTTCCAATAAAACAGTTTTCAGAAACAGGTTGTAGACAGAATTTTGCCCTTAGTCTGTAGTTTGTCAACCCCAGTCTAGATGGACACAAAAAGAAAGTGCTCAGTTTAAATATTTAAACTGAGTCTGCTGTGTGACTTTGGGCTGTAAGGAAAACATTTATAAAATGAAAATAACAATTTAATATAGTTATATGGAAAACTGCTGTATTTCAATTGCCCTCTCCTTCTATAAGGGAGAATAAAATATGTCAGGAAGCTGTGCTCCTCAGAGATCATTAGTGTTAACTCAGCACATGTAAAGGTCTTTGAAGGAATGTTTCACAGGCACAATCATTCCTTTGGTCCTTATTTGCATAATATTTGCCCTCAATCTTACAGAGGTTAGATTTTTCAAACACTATGCAATAAGATTATCATTTCCAGAAAAGATTTTAAAAATCTCTTCTAATAAAATTTTAATGAATAAAACCATCCCAACAGATAAGGTACTAGAACTTAAAAAAAAAAAAAAAAGTGGAAAGGGAACAATTATCTGCAACTTTGGTCTGTATTATTCTAGTTTAGAAAAATAGTTTCTTAAGTTCTTAGCAACTTGTTTAATGCTAAAATATTCTTTGTGATGAATACTATTAAATCTTATTAAGTTTGCATTTGAGGAAGTGACGAGACAGAAACAAATATTTATTTTTGGCAAAATCAACTCTATCTCCAACCATATAAGCGGTAGAGACTCACAGTTAAGCCTGTATATATATTTATTGAAATGTGATTTTTTAATTTACCTGTTAGAAAATAGTTGGAGGGAATAGCTTAATTCTGATTCTTCTATTAATGCAAATTTGTGAATACATATATAGCTTCCCAGGTAGCATTAGTGGTAAAGAACCTGCCCACCAATGCAGAACACCTAAAAAATGCAGGTCCGATCCCTGGGTCAGGAAGATCTCCTGGAGGAGAGCATGTCAACCCACTCCAGTATTCTTGCCTGGAAAGTCCCATGCACAGAGGAGACTGGTGGACTATGGTCCATAGAATCACAAAGAGTCAGACATGACTGAAGCAACTTAGCATGCACAGTCATGCCTATATAATTATAGTTATACTGAATATATCATTGAATAAATATATAGATATTAAAAATTTATTGAAAGAAATCCAAATGTATTTGCTATGAGAACGATCAAACACAAGATGTTAACTCTATTTTTCATTTACTCTACATAATTCTAGTCTTTTAACACCACATTGATAGTAATTTACAATACAAATGATTAGGACAACAAAACAAATGAAAGCAAATATTCCTAGTCTCTCATTTCTTAATATTCATTAAATGAACACATGACAAAACTTCTAGTTAGTCAGCATCATGAGCTGAATGATAATTGTGCTTGGAGAAATATACAACATTTCCTTTGAAACTTTAAATAGAAAGAGGACAGTACTTGTTACTTAATCAAAATAATGGTAACATATAGTGATTCTTATTCAAAGAACACTTCAATCCAGAAACACAACTATCTAGGGACACCATTTCCATTTTAAGAGACAAACCAGTGTTTTCATGGATGTTTTATTAAATCATTTTATTTCTAATATCGTAGAACCAATGAAATAGTATGAAACTGTAATGATGTTGAACAAGTATTGCTAACATGTATATTCACAAATCTACATCTTGTTAGCAGTAAATTCATTCACTGAAGTCATTGCCATTTTTATATATTAATTAAATATCAATATTAATTACTTGCTAATATATCCATTTGTTTGAGTCCCCCCAATCACCCCTAGATACAGCAGTTCTGGTTTCCATGTAAGTTGGGCTCTTTATTTTGTTAAGCTTCCAACACCTGTCTCCCAGAAGCCTTGTTAAGGAGTGAAATCTTGTGTTACAGGGTAGTGTCCCAAGTCTGAACTCCAGGCTTGGTGTGTGTACTCAGTTGCTCAGTCAATTCCAACTATTTGCAATTCCTTGGACTGTAAGTCTCTAGGATCCTCTCTCTATGAGATTTCCCAGGTAAGAATACTGGAGTGGGTTACCACTTCCTTCTCAGGGGATCTTCCCAAACCAGGGATTGAACCTTCATCTCCTGCCTTGGCAGGGAGATTCTCTATCACTGAGCCACTAGGGAAGCCCTGTCCCTATATATAACCCCATCCCAAATGTCAGTGTCCCAATATTTCCCTCTAATGGCCCTGACTGATTTCAGAGAATTTCCTAGTCTGATGAACTGGACATTTGGATCCTCTGCCATTCTTAATAATTAAATTAGGTCATATGGCTTTCTGTTTGGTTAGTCTTCCAGCTGCAGCAGATTAGTCCCAGAGCCTCATGGAACTTACACTTTGCTTTAATTTGTTGCTTAATTATTCTAAACTTGTCATTTTATCGAAGTGTATCAACATTACCTATTAACAGCCACCCATTTCTGCATTGCTTATATTTTCTATTTCCTCCATACCCCTCAAAGACAAGGGATAATGTTCAAGCTAGAGGATCTCTTTACACCTCTGTTCCATGACAGGTCACCCAGATGCAAAATACTGTACAGGAATGGGACTGGTTGTCCTACTTTGTATTCTACTAGAGATGTGATTCTTTTTGCAATCCAGCTAAAGAATGACCTATTCCCAAACCAACGTCATCCTTAGAGTTTGATTCCTAGGACTGTTTCATATATCAAATGTATCAGATTATACTCTTTAACAGTAAAGTTTTGAGCATTATTGTGAAAGTGATTTATTGTGGACCAGAAAAGTAAGAGAATAGGGAGAAAGAGCTAACTAAGAATGTCTTATTTGGAAAATAGCATCCTTTTGGTCCCACAAAGAAATCTCAGCACAGGCTTTTCATATTTTGAGACAAAGGAAGGCCTTTGCCCCATCAGTCAGTTTGACACTGACTATCAGTCAGTTAACTATCAGTAACCGGGAGACTAACTGCCTAGACAAGTTAGGGCTTCACTTCTTAGGGTAGCTTTTCCAGCTTTTCTAAAGAGGGGGCATCTGTACCCCTAGCAGCCGATATTCATTGCATCTGAGGGATGGGTACCCAGCCAGTTGGAGGTAATCACACTATGTACCCCAAAGCTTCCCTTTCTGAGAACTTCTTGTCCATTGGATACAGCACCCAGAAATCACCTCAAATATTTTCATAAAAAGCAAATGGAAGAAAGAAGATGTCCAGTAAAATGTTCCAGAGTTCAGAATGGATTTCAAAGATGTAACTCAGTGGGAAACAGAAAAGTAACAACATAGAGTGCCAGGGTCCAGCCCCGGCTGATCCAGGATATTCGAAGCGGGGATGGCGTCGGCGAGGATCAGGATACAATAGCTTCAATTAAATATTAATTAGAGATGTAAAGAGTAACAGAATGAGGATATCTCAGTAGGAAAATTCAGTGGAGAAAAGAGGCTGAGTAGCTTGGTTTACGCGGGAGACCAATAAAACTTCAAGACAAGAAGTTTGCACCACTTACGTAGGCCGCAGGCATCCTTCCATTCTCCCGAAGGAGAGGAGACACTGAGGCCTCCCTGGTCGGATCTTAGAAGCCCAGGCATAATTAGTAAGCATGGCGGGTTCAGCACTCCAGATGGAGACTCAGACAGAGTGAGAGAGAGAGACATGGGGAGACCAGTATTTCAAGAAACTGATCTCAATTCTTTATTTTCCATGGTCTACTTTTATACACTGAGATGTTATGCAAAAGTCACGTGGGGTCAGCAGTCCTGACTTTTATCAAAGTCAGGTGCTTCATACAAATGTATACAGAGGTCTTAGGGGTGTTACATCATCTTCTGGCCAGGGGGCCTGCTGACAATTTATGACCCTCTCCTTGTGACAGCGGTCAGTCAACCAGGACACTTATTTCTCCAGGGATGATTATTCTTAAAACAGACGCCACCCAAATAAAGTTACATTCCTATAGGGTGAGGGTGTAGTGGGTTTTAGTTAAGTAAAGAATTTACTTAGCCTAAGGTCTAATGTGATTTATATCAAAGGTTAATACTTATTTCTTCTATATATTCATTAATGTGTGTAAGGGCAGGGGATGTGGAGTCTTAGCAACAAACATTGGTTCAACAAATGAAAAACCCTTCCCCAATACAATTTCTAATCAGCCCACTATACTTATACTCATAATTTTCTAACTTCTCTAAAGAACCTGTTTTTAGAAGGTTTAAAGCATCTCGTGCCTCTGACGGTTGGGAGGCTGTGAGCAATCACATGTGGCTGGACAAGCCTGTCAGGCAGGCTAGAGAACCTTCAGAGGAGTTTGTAGGTTAAAACACTCTTGTCACACCCAGGAGTTTTTATTAACTGGAGCTCTAAGTTAACGCCTTCTCCGAAAGAGGTGGTGGGGAACAGCCGCCCGTAAAGTCAGAGGTGTAGGTGGGAGCACAAAGTAGTAAAGTAGGCAGGCTCTGGTTATGGGGGTAGATGCTCGAGGATTTCCAGGGGGACTCCTGAGGCTCGATCCCGCCTTTGCTTATGTCAAGCCTCCTTCCTCATGACCTTTACCATGGGCGGAGTGCCTGACTCTGGCCCCCAACAACAGAGTCAAAGATGAAAATAATTGTAAATACTAGTAATTGATTTTAAAAACTATTGCAAACTCTTGTTGCTGCTGCATCTGCTGCTAAGTTGCTTTAGTCGTGTCCGACTCTGTGCGACCCCATAGATGGTAGCCCACCAGGCTCCGCTGTCCCTTGGATTCTCCAAGCAAGAGTACTGGAGTGGGTTGCCATTTCCTTCTCCAATGCATGAAAGTGAAAAGTGAAAGTGAAGTCGCTCAGTCGTGTCCGACTCTTAGTGACCCCATGGACTGCAGCCTACCAGGCTCCTCCATCCATGAGATTTTCCAGGCAAGAGTACTGAAGTGGGGTGCCATTGCCCTCTCCGAAACTCTTGTTAAGTATGTAGAATTTTACATCACATTTTTCTGATATTTCCCTTTATTTACATATTGTGATTATTACCACAGATAATAATAGCAACTGTTTGCCATTCACTGAACCACTGACACACAAGCAGTAAACAACATGCCTACCTCTGTGTTGTTTGCAGCAGAGGAACCTTTTATATAAAGAAATATTTCAATTGTAAATGGAAAACATTATTGATAAGTCTATGAATGGAGATAATTTGGAGGGGTAGAAAGAAACCCAAAAGAAGAACAGATCAGTCCTACAGAGGAGGATGAAGAAATTCATTAAAAAATAAATGGAACTTGAAATATATGTTGAAAAATAGCTTGATAACTGTTCAAGTCAAATTATTTGGAAAAAAATTAAAAATTTTCTAGGAAAAATTATCTCCATGATTGAGGAATTGCAGTCATTGAAAAAAATACTAGCTTCCAATAATTCTGTAATTAACCTGAAAACTGTGTTGTTATACTGGCCTCTATTTCTACTCTATATTTTCCTTACATTCACTTATTCATTTGTTTTTCAATATTGATATACAAAAGATATTTCAGCATCCTTGTTTTAATGAGGTTTGGATTTAATGGAAAAGTTATTATAATTAATCAGTGTATTAAACCGATTTTAAAAATTTATACCCACTTTATGTGGTCATTCTCAGCGTGGTAAGCAAATCCAGCTGGCCTTTCTCAACACTCACTGCAGAGTGAGTGCTTAGAAAATTATTTACAAGCCTGCTGTGCATTGACGTGCTAGCAAGCTCACAGAAGGGGCATATTTCTTTGTTGTTGGCCACAGAGAAACCACTGCAATTTCAGGGATTTTAAATCTGGGCTCTGATATTATTCATTGTTATTTCACAAGTAGATTCTCAGAACTAGTCTGTTTAAGATAAAATATAATAATCTTTCAGGTTTTGCCCTTCATGATTTGTATAGAATTTGTATTTCTGTCTCAAGAAGGTTTGTTTGCAACTGATACTGTTTCAGTGATTTCATGAGAAGAAAATTGATGGTTATGTGTGAACAGGCACCAAATTACTAAAAAAGAAAACTTAATTTATGAAATCACAATTATTTACAGTGTAGTTTGATGTGTACTTTTAGTATTTTATCCCCAAAGGCTGCATGAACTTGCCTGGGTGACAAACTGGCTCTTGTCTCTTACCATGTTGTTTACCACTTTATGGTTCCTACTGGATTACTTAAATTATGTTCCTGATAGATTAACTCATAGTTGATATATCATATTTGTTATTCAAAAATTGAAAAAAATAGTTAAAATAATCATAGAATGAAACTGACTGAACAAAAATTCCTACTCTGATTAATTTTGTCAGAGATTTAACAATTTTTTTTCAGATTTCGTGAACTTACTTTAGTTTACATGTTTTGGCTTACATTGCCATTTCTCCTCATCTGAAACTAGGCATAAAAGGTCATTTTGTATGATTAAATCTACATGATACAATCAGAATAGGCAAATCCATAGACAGAAAGCAAATCTGTTGTAACCACAGAATGAGAGAGGTGGAAAATGGAGTAGTTACTTATCATGTAAGACAGTTTTCCGGGATGATGAAGAGGTTTGAAACCAGAGAGTGGTGGTGTTTGCCCACAACTGTGCATTAAGTGAATGCCATTGAACTGTTAATTTATAATATTTAATCATATGTTTTGTGAATTTCAATTAAAATATATGTATATGGAGGTTTATCAACTAATTCAATTAAAACTAGTTGTCTGAAAGGTTATGTCTCTTCACTTTTAACTTCTTTAGTTCCAATAGTCATGTTATTGAAAAAGTCAGAATTCATTCTCATATACAGAAATATTATTTTTTACATGTCTTTGACATCACTTTGTCAATCCACTTATGTTTTTATCGTACTTCTTATAAAATGCTATTCTTCTACCATTTCCCAGGGAGAGTATTCTTGCTTATTTTTGACTTGCCTATTCTCTGTCATTTAGAAAAATCCTGTCACTCAATTTCCAGAATTCTAATCACTTCTTTGAATTTACTGTTTTCTTCAAATTATGTTGTAAAAATACCCATTCCTTCCTGTCATTCATATCTTATCTTCTATCTTTTCACATTAATCTAGGGACTCCTCTTTGCCATATGTGCTATTTTAAAGTCAAATCTCTGCATTCTTGTAAATATGATATCTTTTGACAGAAGCTTTCATTCAAGAGTTCAAAAAAGTTCAAATATATAAATAGAGTTATACATAATATAGCAGTTTATTTTAAAAAGATGCCTGAATTCATCAGATAATAGATCAATAAGATTTAATTGAGTATCTATTACATACCTAATTTATGGAAGTCATGATCTTGGTAATTAACAAAGTAGTAATAGGGCTAAGGCTGAAATAATGCAAACCAATTGCAGAAAAAATGTAAGTGCCTTTTAAAGTAGTTTCGCTTCTGAAATTGTGCATTGATAAACATGATATTTTCAAGAAGGCAAATATGTTTACACATTTGAAATAGGAAACATTTTGCAAGTTATCATTTACACTTAAGAAATACATCCAGGGAGACAGTTTGGAGGCCGGCTAATCACTAGCTGTAATAGAGGGATAAGGGATGCAAATAACATTTCTAGAGGACCCACAAGGTGCTTATCTCTGTAACAGGGATCTTACCTATATAATAAGTTTACCTTTGGTGAACGTGGGCTCCAGAGATTTTTTGTTTCATTTTTCACATTTGCCATTTCCAAGGAACTTAATAAAATATAATCTAGCAATTTTAGGTTCCCTATTATGTTTCTCTTCAATTAAGATAAAGAACTTCTTTTACTTAAAAGAAACCCTGTTTATTGTTAGAAAAAACCATATATTCAATATGTACTTGAACAAAAATATATTGAGAGTCTCTAGAATATAAACACTTGAGGACAAACTATTTCAAAAGTGTCTAACTATCTCTCACTAGTAATGTATAAAGTTGGTATTGGGAAGTGTCTTTCAAAAACACCATCACTGATCATATATTCGTCAGTTGAGTTCAGTTCAGGTGCTCAGTTGTGTCCGACTCTTTGCGACCCCATGGACTGCAGGATGCCAGGCCTCCCTGTTCATTACCAACTCCCAGAGTTTACCCAAACTCATGCCCATTGAGTCATGATGCCATCTAACCATCTCATCCTGTCGTCCCCTTCTCCTCCTGCCTTCAATCTTTCCTGGCATCAGGGTCTTTTCAAATGGGTCAGTTCTTCACATCAGGTGGCCAAAGTATTGGAGTTTCAGCTTCAACATCTGTCCTTCCAATGAATAATCAGGACTGGTCTCCTTTAGGATGGATTGATTGGATCTCCTTCCAATCCAAGAGACTCTCAAGAGTCCATTCCAACACCACAGTTCAAAAGCACCAATTCTTCGGTGCTCAGCTTTCTTTATACTCCAACTCTCATATCCATACATGTTACTGGATAAGCATAACTTTGACTAGACTGACCTTTGTTGGCAAAGTAATGTCTCTGCTTTTCAATATGCTATCTAGGTTGGTCACAACTTTCCTTTCAAGGAGTAAGTGTCTTTTAATTTCATGGCTGCAATCACCATCTGCAGTGATTTTGGAGTCCCCAAAAGTGAGGTCTGTCGCTGTTTCCATTTTCCCCATCTATTTGTCATAAAGTGATGGGACAGGATGCCATTATCTTAGTTTTCTGAATGTTGAGTTATATGCCAGCTTTTTCACTCTCCTCTTTCACTTTTATCAAGAAGCTCTTTAGTTCTTCTTCACTTTCTGCCATAAGGTGGTGTCATCTGCATATCTGAGGTTATTGATATTTCTCCCCACAAACTTGATTCCAGCTTGTGCTTCATCCAGCCAGGCATTTCTCATGATGTACTCTGCATTTAAGTTAAATAAGCAGGGTGACAATATACAGCCTTGATGTACTCCTTTTCCTGTTTGGAACCAGTCTGTTGTTCCATGTCCAGTTCTAACTGTTGCTTCCTGACCTACATACAGATTTCTCAAGAGGCAGGTCAGGTGGTCTGGTATTCCCATCTCTTTCAGAATTTTCCACAGTTTATTGTGATCCACACAGTCAAAGGCTTTGGCATAGTCAATAAAGCAGAAATAGATGTTTTTCTGGAACTCTCTTGCTTTTTCCATGGTCCAGCGGATGTTGGCTATTTGATCTCTGGTTCCTCTGCCTTTTCTAAATCCAGCTTGAACATCTGGAATTTCATGGTTCACATATTGCTGAAGCCTATCTTAGAGAACTTTGAGCATTACTTTACTAGCATGTGAGATGAGTGTAATTGAGTCGTAGTTTGAACATTCTTTGGCATTGCCTTTCTTTGGGATTGGAATGAAAACAGACATTTTCCAGTCCTGTGGCCACTGCTGAGGTTTCCAAATTTGCTGGCATATTGAGTATAGCACTTTCACAGCAAAATCTTTCAGGATTTGAAATAGCTCAACTAGAATTCCATCACATCCACTTTGTTTATAGTGATGCTTTCTAAGGCCCACTTGACTTCATGTTCCAGGATGTCTGGCTCTAGGTGGGTGATCACGCCATTGTGATTAACTGAGTCGTGAAGTTAATTCTGTGTCGTGAAGTTCTTCTGTGTATTCTTGCCACCTCTTCTTAATATCTTCTGCTTCTGTTAGGTCCATACCATTTCTATCCTTTATTGAGCCCATCTTTGCCTGAAATGTTCCCTTGGTATCTCTAATTTTCTTGAAGAGATCTCTAGTCTTTCCCATTCTGTTGTTTTCATTTGCTGCTGCTGCTGCTAAGTCGCTTCAGTCGTGTCCGACTCTGTGCGACCCCATAGACGGCAGCCCACCAGGCTCCTCTGCCCACGGGATTCTCCAGGCAAGAACACCTGAGTGGGCTGCCATTTACTCCTCCAGTGCATGAAAGTGAGAAGTCAAAGTGAAGTTGCTCAGTCGTGTCCAACTCTTAACGACCCCATGGACTGCAGCCTACCAGGCTCCTCCATCCATGGGATTTTCCAGGCAAGAGTACTGGAGTGGGATGCCATTGCCTTCCACTATTTTTTTGCATTGATCACTGAAGAAGTCTTTCTTATCTCTCGATGCTATCTTTCCTTTTCTGCTTTGTTCTTCAATTCTCTTCTTTTCCCAGCTATTTTTAAGACTTCCTCAGACAACTATTTTGCCTGTTTGCATTTCTTTTTCTTGGGGATGGCCTTGATCCCTGTCTCCTGTACAATGTCACAAACCTCATTCCATGGTTCATCAGGCACTCTGTCTATCAGATCTAGTCCCTTAAAACTATTTCTCACTTCTTCTGTATAATCGTAAGTGATTTGAATTAGGTCATACCTGAATGGTCTAGTGGGTTTCCTTACTTTCTTCAATTTAAGTCTGAATTTGGCAATAAGGAGTTCATGATCTGAGGCACAGTCAGTTCCCAGTCTTGTTTTTGCTGCCTGTGTAGAGCTTCTCCATCTTTGGCTGCAAAGAATATAATCCATCTGATTTTGGTTTTGGCCATCTGGTGATGTCCATGTGTAGAGTCTTCTCTTGTGTTTTTGGAAGAGGGTGTTTGCCATGACCAGTGTGTTCTCTTGGCAAAACTCTATTAGCCTTTGCTCTGCTTCATTTTGTACTCCAAGGCCAAATTTGCCTGTTACTCCAGGTGTTTCTTGACTTCCTACTTTTGCATTCCAGTCCCCTTTAATGAAAAGGACATCCTTTTTGGGTGTTAATTCTAAAAGGTCTTGTAGGTCTTCATAGAACCATTCAAATTTCGTTTCTTCAGCATTACGGGTTGGGGCATAGACTTGGATTACCATGGTATTGAATGGTTTGCCTTGGAAACGAAGAGATATCATTCTGTCATTTTTGAGATTGCATCCAAGTGCTGCATTTTGGACTCTGTTGTTGACTGTGATAGATACACCATTTCTTCTAAGGGATTCTTGCCCACAGTGATAGATATAATGGTCATCTGAGTTAAAATCACCCATTCCAATCCATCTTACTTCACTGATTCCTAAAATATCAATCAATGTTCACTCTTGCCATCTGCTGTTTGACCACTTCCAATTTGCTTGATTCATTGACCTAACAGTCCAGGTTCTTATGCAATATTGCTCTTTATCACATCAGACATTGCTTCTATCATCAGTCACATCCACAACTGGGTCTTGTTTTTTCTTTGGCTCTGTCTCTTCATTCTTTCTGGAGTTATTTCTCTGCTGTTCTACAGTAGCATATTGGGCACCTACTGACCTGGGGAGTTCATATTTCAGTGTCCTATCTTTTTGCCTTTCAAAGTGTTCATGTGGTTCTCAAGGCAAGAATACTGAAGTGGCTTGCCATTCCCTTCTCCAGTGTACCACATTTTGTCAGAACTCTCCACCATGACCCATCCAGCTTGGGTGGCCCTACAAGGCATGGCTCATAGTTTCATTGAATGACACAATGCTGTGGTCCATGTGATTAGATTGGTTAGTTTCTGTGATTGTGGTTTCAGTCTGTCTGCCCTCTGATGCCCTCTCTCAGCACCTACCATCTTAGTGGGGTTTCCCTTATTTTTGACATTGGGTGTCTCTTCACAGCTGCTCCAGCAAAGCACAGCCACTGTTCCTTATCTTGAACATGAGGTGTCTCTTCATGGCTGCTGCTGCTGACCTTGTATGTGGGTATCTTCTCTTGGCCTCTTGCGCTGCAGCAGTGTGCAGCTGCGTCTCACCACATTCATATGACTGTACTTATCCCTGGAAAGTTGGATATGGATTTCTCCAGTTTTGTTGGTTTTTTCCTTCAGTTATTCATTTGTTATTTTCTTGGAATTTATGCAGAGTTAAGGTAGAGTATTTTAGAAGGTTTTTGTTGTTGCTGTTTAGTTGCTAAGTCTTGTCTGATTCTTTTGTGACCCTATGGACTGTAACCTGCCAAGCCCCTCTGTCCATGGATTTTCCAGGCAAAAAATACAAAAAAGAATGAAGTACCATTTTAAAATAAACTGTTGCCATTTCCTTCTCTAGGGGAATCTTCCTGACCGAAGGATAGAATCCATGTCTCCTGCTTGGCAGGCAGATTCTTTATAACTAAGCCACCTTGGAAGGCCTACATGTATTTTAACAATCTTATATTTTAATCCAGATAGAAAGGAACAGGTTGAGACTGCCACAGCCTCAATCTAGACCATTTCAATACTGATGTTTCAGTTATATAGTTAAGGAAGTACTAGTTTCAGAGTATTTAATTTTCTTTTCTTTTTTTCTTTAATAGGGGCTAATGGCAACTATGGAGAAGGCAATGGCACCCCACTCCAGTACTCTTGCCTGGAAAATCCCATGGACGGAGGAGACTGGTAGGCTGCAGTCCATGGGGTCACCAGAGTCGGACACGACTGAGCGACTTCACTTTCACTTTTCACTTTCATGCATTGGAGAAGGAAATGGCAACCCATTCCAGTGTTCTTGCCTGGAGAATCAGAGGTATGGGGAAGCCTGGTGGGCTGCCGTCTATGGGGTCGCACAGAGTCGGACACGACTGAAGTGACTTAGCAGCAGCAGCAGCAATGGCAACTATTAGCCATACATTGAGTATGAATGGCTCTTAGCTGAAATAAATGTTTGCTATTTGTCTCTCTAGAAGTCAATCCAGAGCATTACTGAAAGTTTACACACTATACATTTACATTTTGTTGTTGTTGTTGTTGCTTATTGACTCTCCACCACTAGATGAAGGACTTATATACTTTGTTTACTGCTGTATTCCTGGATCTAGAATAATGCCTACTCCTGTATAGACACTAACAATATATTGCTAAATCAATGACTGATATGAGAAATTGCACATTACTCTAAATCTTTTTTTCTATATATATTTTTCTTTTATTTTTCAGCAGTAACAAAGATTAAAAATTTTACAACTTTCTTTTCTCTTGAATATGGTATTACTAGAACTGGAAAGATTTAGAAAAGGTACAGATTATCAAATGATAATATAGTAAGTTTTAAATTGTGCATGTCTGATTTGGAGAAACGATAGATTGTCAAAGAAGAAATGATTATAAAACAAGGTTATAAATAATTATAAAACAAGTGTTAATAGGGTTGAGCACTGGAGAACATGTAGGGCTAATAAATAACTGGAGTGTGTAAGTCCCTAAATTTTATTTCCTAATATAATTAGTTTAGTTTTTCAACCAATGATATGTAAGTTTAGAAGAACCTACTCTATTGGACTAAAAACTGTAAATATGGACCTGAGCATTTATGAAAGTAGGTTTATTTTTCAGCACATTGGATTCATCCCTCTCACCAAGGACCAAAATATAATCCTAAATTTCAGATGCAGATACAGACGTAGTGATGAAAATGAGTCATCTAACTCTTGTGGAAATAAGAATATAGAAGGAAAGACAAAAGACAAATACTCTATGAAGAAACTGAGATAAATACCATCTGAAGGAACTGAAACATAATAGCTAGTTACTCAGAGGGCCTCTAACAGTTAATTCAATCTTAACCTAATGGTTATACTACATTATGTAAAATTTTCAGGAAGTCTGTTCTCATCATTATTTTTAAATGTGTTACTTCAAAACCTTAATTTTAAAGGGTTTTGTTTAATTGAAGTTAAATGAACAGATGCCAAGGACACCAAGGAGCATTGTGGACTCCTCTACTAGGTTAGAAGTTCCCAAACCAAAATATCAGGAAGAAACTGGATAAGGAGCTTAACACACAGTAATGGAGAACAAAATTTACACTGTCCTATGATTACGAATGTTGGAGAAGACTCTTGAGAGTCCCTTGGACTGCAAGGAGATCCAACCAGTCCATTCTAAAGGAGATCAGCCCTGTGATTTCTTTGGAAGGAATGATGCTAAAGCTGAAACTGCAGTACTTTGACCACCTCATGCAAAGAGTTGACTCATTGGAAAAGACTCTGATGATGGGAGGGATTGGGGGCAAGAGGAGAAGGGGACAACAGAGGATGAGATGGCTGGATGGTATCACTGACTCGATGGATATGAGTCTGAGTGAACTCCAGGAGTTGGTGATGGACAGGGAGGCCTGGTGTGCTGTGATTCATGGGGTCCCAAAGAGTCGGACACGACTGAGCAACTGATCTGACCTGATGATTATGAGGAATTCAAGATCAGATTTACAGAGAGGAAAACAGAATTGAAGTCTACTAATCTGATGTAACACCCAGTGTTCATGGTTCATGGGAAAGTGTCTAGTCTGCCTCCTGGAAATAAGTGAGGGTTCATAGGAGCAAAGCTGAGCCCAGTCCTGGAGACACATGGAACATTTCTGCCTGCAAGTATGAATAGAGGCTCACTCAAAGAGCTCAAATAATGCTCTTTGAAAAATCTATTCTAGAAAGTGAAATCATCCTAAAAAGTTGAATTTTCCACTAAAGGTCAATATTTTAGGAGAAAATGAAAGCTGAAACTTAAAGTTAGGCAGAATTTAAATTTAAGTCTCACTTGAAATAAAACCATTCTTGATGAAAATCACCTGGTAGGTAGCTTTAAAATGGAAAATGATGGCTGTTATTAAAAGTCAAATATGGTTAATAGAAAGTTATAAATGACATTCAAAACTATAGACAATATAGTAAATCATAAAAATGCAGTTTATAGAGATGTCAATAGGATTGGATTTTTTTTTTCTCTACAGCCAACTGAAAAGTTCTGGAAAATTTTTATCAGAAAACTTACTTAAAATTTTATTTGTTGGTATGCCATAAGATAATGATAATTTCTCAAGTGATAGTCCCTTTTGGTGATGTTCTTTTACTTCAGTGAAATGTATTATTCATTGTTATGTTCAGTCTTCATTTTCACAAAAGGAAGAAACTTATTTTAAAGGAAAAACTTGTGTGGCTAACTGTAGTTGGAGAATAGTCTTCTTTCTTCTGTTGCAACAAGCAAAACTATTTTTCTCCTTCTCTTTGCCTATAGATAATAGTGTTACTATAATACCTTAAACTTCATGTAAAAAATGCTAGGCTGTGATTCTCTTTTAATTATCAAGGATTTTAACTCATTGCAGTTTTTAGTTCAATAAAAGTTAACTGCCATAAGCAATGAATCTGGAGACTAACACAAAATATAGGAAGCATAATGAAAAGAAGAAAAGGCTTAAAAATTCATATTAACTATAAAACTTTTGGAGAGTTAAGCTCTCAATACAAATTAAATGCACCACAGTCAATTATTTTCTGCCTCATTTAAAATAATAATTCATATTTCAGCTCTCAAGCAAGAACAAGTATCATATAATTGCAAAATATATTTTCTACATATTTTTACAAGAGACGTGTAAAAATGGCTTACATGGCTTCTTACAGCTGTTCATATTCATTTACATATTATTTAAGATCACAGGAAATGATACACATACACACACAATTTTTGGTGTCTGAAATATGGTTTGAAAGAGTGAGCCAGAAGTGGCTCTTTTACTTTGGTCCTTGAAAGAGGTGACATATAGTTTTGCAGAAGACACACACATTATATTTCATATGGTTAGTTTGGTTATTAATTTATGAATCTACATTAGTTTAAGTGGTCCATAAGGAGGATTGTTGATTTTTCAGTTTTTAATCTGCTCAAGTTTTATTCCCAATGAGTACTTTATTGCACAATTCTCAAACCTGATATTTACATGCTATTACATTCACTGGACTATCTGGTCAGAAAATGAAGATAAAAGACAGACTTACCCAAGAGAGATGATATAAGAAATAATAGCATAGAAGAATTCAACTTTGTAGGGGCACAGGAATTGCCTGTGCCCCTACAAAGATAAACAACTGGACAGTTATCCATGAACAAAACCAGCTATGGGAGATGTTTAAAGTCTGCTTAGGAAGACTGAGCAGCACAATGAAACGACAAAAACAAAACAAAACAAAACAAAACCTGAGAGTAGTTACACAAGAGAAGGAGAAAGACAATTTCATCATGCCTATATCATCTCATCATCCAAACTGGCATTGCTCAGCTCCAAGAAGGATCTTCCCAGATAAAAGAGTTTCTCTCATCAGGAAAGGAAGAGTAAGTTGAGGACCAGATCTGCAGCCTTTCAGGGCACTGTGCAATGGTCCTGCTTCAGTTTCATCACAACCAGATCAGCAAAACTAAGATATTTTGAGCTAGCTAAAGAACGAGGAAGAAAAGCAGTGGCTCTTATTCACACACATAGCAGGAGACATTTTGGTTCACAGAAACCTGCTCTGCAGACACATTCAGATTTTGTCACTGATAAGGCTAGGACCAGCACAGCCTCCAAAGACTTCTTATAGTTCTTACTAGCTCTGTCCACACAGGTCTTTGGGTTTACTGATTACGGACACCTACCAGCTATGTAGTCCATCATTGACACCTCCACCACCACTGCCACTGGACCCACTGGAGTACAGGGTTGGCAGCCTTCTAAGATCTCTCTGGTTGCAAGTTTAAGATGCCAGCTATTTGTCTCTCCCTGGTCCTACTTGAGTCTGGGAATCACACAGATGACCAGATGAGTCTTCTGCAGCTGTGTGAGTGCAAGAAGCCAGTCGAAGTATCCCTGGCAGACCTTCATCTCTACGCGTACACTGGGAGTTAGTCCATCCAGCTGGGTATCTACACGTCACAGACCTCATCTCATTCACCGTCTCCACTGCAGCAAATATGCCCAGGGGGAATGTGAACAGCTTAGTGTGAGTCATTGACAACCAAGACCCCACAGCTGCTTGTGGGCCTAGATCAAACCTTGCCCCTTGTCACTGGCCAACATCACACTGCCACTCAAAGCAGCCCCTCTGCCCCTCTGCACACCACACGGCAAACACCCGGCACCAAACTCCACTTCAGTGTGCGGGCCCAGGGAGAGAGGGTGTAGCCATAGGAAAGCGAAAGTGAAATTATCTCAGCAATATCCAACTCTTTGTGACCCCATGGACTATATAGTCCATGGAATTCTCCAGGCCGGAATACTTGAGTGAGCAGCCTTTCCCTTCTCCAGGGGATCTTCCCAAACGAGGGATTGAACTGGGGTCTCTTACATTGTGAGCAGATTCTTTACCAGCTGAGCCACAAGGGAAGCCCCAAAATACTAGAGTGGGTAGCCTATCCCATCTCCAGTGGATCTTCCCAACCCAGGAATCAAACCAGGGTCTCCTTCATTGCATGCAGATTCTTTAGCAACTGAGCTACTAATGAAGCCACAGAAGATCAAGCCAAAAGCCAGAGTCCTAACAGTGGCCAATGAGCCTATACTTAGCCCCAGCCCTTGCTAACAGCTCAGGCCTCCATCACTACATGCATGCCTACAACTATCCCCTGCTACCACATAGGTAACTGCTGCCGGATCTCACAGATGAGTGTGTGTGCACCTCTGGATTTAATCCCCACCCGCTTGCCCTTGTCCTTATCGTATCTAGAAGGACCACTGAGGAAAACAACAGTCCTTGCAACCACTACAACCTCCAACACAGTTCTCTCCAAGGACCACATGTTTGTTAATCTGTGTAACCCAATAGCCTAAGCCAAAGATATATCATGTGGCCTTGGACCTGCTCCTTGCACTCAGTGCCTTACATCCCAAGACACACAGGGTCAAAGCATGCTCCAAGTGCTCCCACTGGTAAGTTAAAGAATCCCTTTCCTGAAGTTAGTTCATAAACTCTCAAAGAGGTGACTGCTTCTTCAAATAAGAAGATACTTATAAAACTCTACATGAATCACAAAGAGTCAGGGAAACATGACTCGACCAATAACATAGTAAATCTTCAGTAACTGGCCTCAAAAAAAATGGACATCCAGGAATTAATTGGAAAAAAAAATGAAATAGTTGTTCTACAGCGGCTCAGAGAGCTACAGGAGGATACAGACAAATAATTTAGTGATATAAGGAAAAGAAGCATAAGAACACAATAGAAAGCTCAATAAAAATATAGAAAACATATAAAAAAAGAGCCAGCAGAAATTTTAGAGTTGAAGGATACTATGACTGAGCTGAAAAATTCAATATAGAGATTCAATGGCAGACTTAAAGAAGCAAAGAGAGAATGAGAATTAATCACTCAAAGACAGACTGATTGAAATTATCTAGTCAGAGCAGCAAGAAGACAACAGGTTGAAAGGAATGAAAAAAAAACATAGAAATTACTGGATTCCATAAAGAGGAATTATGTATGCGTAACTGAGCCCCAGAAAGAGATAGCAAGGAGAAAGTCACATTAACAAATATACTTTATCATGTGTAAAATAGATGATGACCTAAAGGTGTGGAATGGGAGAGGTGAGGGAGGCTCAAGATGGAGGGGATATATATATATGTGTATATATATGTATATATATATTCATATATATATATATATATAAATATATATGAATGATTGATTTGTGTTGTTCTTCAGCAGAAACCAACAGAACAAAGATGGAGGGGATATATATATATGTGTGTGTGTATATATATATATGTATGTATATATATATATGTATGTATATATATATGTGTATATACATGTATATATGTATATATACACATATACATGTATATATATGTATATACATATATATGTATATATATATATATATGAATGATTGATTTGTGTTGTTCTTCAGCAGAAACCAACAGAACAAAGATGGAGGGGATATATATACATATATATATGTACATATATATGTATATATATATATTCATATATATATATATGAATGATTTGTGTTGTTCTTCAGCAGAAACCAACAGAACAAAGATGGAGGGGATATATATATGTGTGTGTGTGTATATATATATATGTGTGTATATATATGTATATAAATGTATATATGTATATATATGTGTATATATACATATATACATTTATATATGTGTGTATATATATATATGTATATACATATATATATGTATATATATATATATATTCATATATATATATATATATATATGAATGATTGATTTGTGTTGTTCTTCAGCAGAAACCAACAGAACAAAGATGGAGGGGATATATATATATATGTATACATATATATATATGTATGATACATATATATATATATATATATATATATGAATGATTTGTGTTGTTCTTCAGCAGAAACCAACAGAACAAAGATGGAGGGGATATATATATATATGTGTGTGTATATATATATATGTATGTATATATATATGTATGTATATATATGTATATAAATGTATACATGTATATATATATATACATATATACATGTATATATATGTGTATATATATGTATATACATATATATGTATATATGTGTTCGTATATATGTATATGAATGATTGATTTGTGTTGTTCTTCAGCAGAAACCCACAGAACAAAGATGGAGGGGATATATATATATATGTGTGTGTGTACATATATATATGTATATATATATTCATATATATATATATGAATGATTTGTGTTGTTCTTCAGTAGAAACCAACAGAACAAAGTAAGGAAATTTTCCTTGAAGTAAAAAAAAAAAAACAATTAAAAAAATAAAAAAGAAGAAATAATAGCGGAGAACTTCCCAAACCTGGGGAGAAACATGAAGCAAATGAAAAATCTCAAAATTTTGAACCAAAACAATCTTCTCAAAGGCACATTCTAATAAAACTGTCTAAAACCAGATGAAGAGACCATTTTAAAAGCAGCTAGAAGAAAAAATAATTATATAAGGGAACTCCCAGAAGGTCATCAGTGGATTTCTCAGCAGGAAACTTGCAAGCCAAAAGAGAGTGGAATGATTCATTCAAAGTATAGTAAGAAACTGCTAGTCAGGACAGCTTTACCTAACAAAGTTGTCCTTCAGAATTAAAAGTGGGATAAAGACTTTCCCTAAGAAACAAAACCTGAGGGAATTCCTCAGCAGTAAACCTGTTTTATAAGAAAACAGTTAGAAACTCTTTCAACAAAGTTTTTCAAGCTAAAATAAAAAGACACAGCTGGCTAACATGAAACTATGAAGACGCTTACTCCTTGGAAGGAAAGTTATGACCAACCTAGACAGCATGTTAAGAAGCAGGAACATTACTTTGCTAACAAAAGTCTGTCTAGTCAAAGCTATGGTTTTTCCAATAGTCAAGTATAGATGTGAGAGTTAGACTATAAAGAAAGCTAAGCACCAACGGGTTGATGCTTTTGAACTGTGATGTTGGAGAAGACTCTTGAGAGTCCCTTGAACTGCAAGGAGAACCAACGAGTCCATCCTAAAGGAAATTAGTCCTGAATATTCATTGGAAGGACTGATGTTGAAGCTGAAACTCCAATACT
Organism: Bos taurus; assembly: GCF_002263795.3. Taxonomy (NCBI): domain Eukaryota; kingdom Metazoa; phylum Chordata; class Mammalia; order Artiodactyla; family Bovidae; genus Bos; species Bos taurus. The sequence continues at coordinate 38,044,366 of NC_037344.1, read as the reverse complement.
TTGGCCACCTGATGGGAAGAACTGATTCATTTGAAAAGACCCTGATGCCAGGAAAGATTGAGTGCAGGAGGAGAAGGGGACAACAGAGGATGAGATGGCTGGATGTCATCACCGACTCAATGGACATGAGTTTGAGTAAACTATGGTGTTGGCGATGGACAGGGAAGTCTGGCATGCTGCAGTCCACGGGGTTGCAAATAGTCAGACGTGACTGAGCAACTGAACTGAACTGATATATGGAACACTGCATCCAGTAGCAGCAGAAGATACATTCTATTAAAGCACACACAGAACATTCTCCAGAATAGGTCATGTGTAAGAGCACAGAACAAGTGTTAGCAAATTTAAGCTTGAAATCTTGACAAGTATTTCTTTGACCAAAATGATATAAAACTAGAAATCAATAGCAAGAAGAAAGGTGGAAAATTTACAGATAAACAACAACTAAACAACATGCTCCTTAGCAACATCAGTTTAAAGAAGAAATCAAGGGAAACCAAAAAATATTTTAGAACAAATGAAAATGGAAACACAAATTATTAAACCCAATAGATGCTGCAAAAACAATTCTAAGAAGGAAGTTTATAGCGATAAATACTTACATAAAGAAACAAGAAGATCTCAAATAAACAGAAACAGCATCACTTTATACTTCTAGGATCTAGAATATAACCTAGAGGAATTAGAAAAATTACTAAAATATATGATATACTAAGACTGAGAAAGAAATACATTATCTGAATCCTTCAAGGACAAGTATGACAATTGTATCAGTAATTGAAAATCTTCCAACACAGCAAAGCCCAGCACCAGAAGTTTTTACTGGTGAATTCTATTAAATGTTTAAAGAAAAATCAATGCCAATTCTTCTAAAACACCTCCAAAAAATTGAAGAGGAACATCATTCCAAAATTCACTTTTCAAAAATTTCATGATTCAAAAGATAAAGACACAACATGAGAAGATAATTACGGACCAAAAACTTCAAGGAACATGTGTACAACAATATATTAGCTGTGGAGGATTCATTTCGATATTTGGCAAAACTAATACAATAAAATTAAAAAAATAATAAGAAAAGAAATAAAAAAAACCCAATATATTAGCAAACCTAATTCATTAGCATATTAAAAGTATCATGGAATTCCTCCTTGGGACTCAAGGATGATTCAACATGCTCAAATCAATAAATGTGATACATTAATAGAATATAAAGTAGAAAACATAGGATCATCTCAATAAATACAGACAACAAAGTGTGACAAAATGCATCTTTCTATGATAAAAACCCTCAAAACTTTGATCATAAAAGGACACACCTCAACATAATAAATGTTATATATGACAAAGCCATAGCCAAATCATACTCAATGATGACAGTTTAAAAGCCTTTCATATAAAATTAGGAAAAATTAGAGTCCTCACTGTAATTGCTCCTATTCAACACAGTAATGGAAGTTTTAGCCTAAGCAGTCTGGCAAGAAAAATAAATAACAGGGATTAAAGCAGGAAAAGAAAAGGTAAAATTAAATTTGCTTGCATAGAACAGGTTATTATCTACAGAAAATCCTAAATATTCTACCAAAAATGGCAAGAATTAATCAAGAAATTCAGTAAAGTTGTGGAATAAAAACTCAACATCCAAAAAATAGATACATTTCTGTACATTATTACCAAAGCATCTGAAAAAAGAAACAAAACTCAATTACAGTAGGATCAAAGTAATAAAATACTTTAAAGTAAATTTAACCAAAGTGGTAAAAAACCTGTACACTTAAAACAGAGCATTGATGAATAAAAGTTAAGAAAACGCAAATAATGTAAATAGATTCCACATTCTGCATTGGAATAATTGATATTAATAAATGTCCATATTAGTCAAAACAATCTATAAATTCAACACGATTTTATCAACATTTCAATGTAATTTTTATCAACATTTCAGTAACATTTTTCCAGAAATAGAAAAAAATTCTCATAAACAGGCAGCAAACTTCCTGATTTTAAACAATATTATAATACTACTGGCACAAAAGCAGACACATAGATTAATGGAACAATATTGAGAAAACAAAATAAACCTTTCCATCTATGTTCAACTAATACTTGATAACGTAGCTAAGAATACTCAATTGGAAAAGGGGAGTTTCTTCAATAAATAATGTTGGAAAAACTGAGTAACTACATGCAGAAAAATGTAACTGGACTTCTATATTACTTCAAAATGGATTAAAGGCTTAAAGATGTGAACAAACCTATGAACCTCATAGAAGAAAACATAGGCAAATATAGGCACCTTGACAATGGTCTTGGTTGTGACTTTTCTGGGTATTAGATGAAAAGCACAAGCAACAAAAGAAAGAAAAAAAAGAAAAGAAATCAACATTAAGTTAAAAATCTTCTGCAGAGAAAAAAAATAAAAATAAATAAAAAGACAATTTACAAAAGGGAAGAAAATATTTTCAAATAAAATATCTAAGAGTTTATTCTGATTAACTTTCTATGATGTGGTTTTCATTCTAGCCAATGTGGGATTATGGCTCCTCTTGCTTCTTCTGTCTGCCCTCTGGTTGATGAGGCTGTTTATGTAAGCTTCCTGATTAGAGGAAGTGGCGGTGGGAAAAAACAGGTCTTACTCTGGTGGGCATATCTTTTGCTCAGTAAAAATTTAATTATCTGCTGATGGGTGGTGGTGTGCTCCCTTCCTGTTAATTGTTTGGCCTGAGGAAACCCAGCTTTGAGATATATAGGGCTTCATCGTAGTATTAACAGTGACCTCCAAGAGGGCTTATACCAAGTGGCACCTTCCAGGACTGCTGCTGCCAGTGCCCCATCCCTGCAGCAAGCCACTGCTGACACATGCCGTCAGAGGAGTAGCAGGTAGATTTGGTAGATTTGATTCAGTCTCCTGTAGGGTCACTACTACTTTCCCCTGGGTCTTGGTGTGCACAAGATTTTGTAGGTGCCCTCTAAGAGTGGAGTCTCTATTTCCCCCAGTACTGTGGAAGTCCTGTAATCATATCCTGCTGGCCTTCAGAGTCAGATTTCCTTGGTCTTCCCAGTCCCTTTGCCAGATCCCCAAACTGGGAAGCCTGACCTGGGGCTCAGAACCTTCACAACAGCAGGAGAACTTCTTTGGTATTATTAATCTCCAGTTTGTAGGTTTCCCATCCAGCAGATATGGGATTTGATTTTATCATGATTTCACCCCTCTTAACATATTGCTGTGGCTTCTTCTTTGTCTTTGGATATGGGGTATCATTTTTTTTTTTTTTTTGGTGGATTCTAGTGTTCTTTTGTCAATGGTTGTTCAACTAGTTGATATTTTGGTGCTTTCACAGGAAGAGATGAGTGCACATACTTCTAATTCACCATCTTGAAACAGTTCCTTGTAAGAGTTTAATATCCAAATTATATGAATAAATAATTCAATCAAAAGCAAAAAAAAAGTCTTTTTAAAAATTGACCTATGGAACTGACTAGATATTTTTTCTGAATAAGACATACAAATCACCACCAGATAACAGAAGATGATGCTCAACATTACTTATCATTAGGAAAATGAAAATCAAAATCACAATGAAATATCCAATCACACCTGTTACAATGGCTATACCCAAATAGACAAGAGATAACAAGCACTGGGGAGGGTGTGGAAAAAAGGGAAATCCTTGTACATTCTAGATGGGAATCTAAACTGGTACATACACTACAGAAAACAGTATGGATTTTTTTCAACACATTAAAAATAGAACTACTCTATGATCCAGCAGTCCTACTTCTGGGTATATTGCAATTCTGAAGGATATGAAATCAGGATTTTGAAGACATGCCTACACTCTCATGTTCATTGCAACATTGCTAACAATAGTCAAGATGTGTGTGTGTGTGTGTGTGTGTGTGTGTGTGTGTTAATCACTCAGTCATGTCCAACTCTTGCAACCCCATGGACTGTGGCTCTTAGGCTCCTCTGTCCATGGATTTCTCCAGGCAACAATACTGGGGTGGATTGACATTCCCTTCTCCAAGCCAAGATATGAAAATAACTTAAATGTCCTAAAGAAGATCCTATATGGATACACAATGAAATGTTTGTCAGTCATGAGAAAGAAGGAAATCATCCCATTTGTGACAACATAAATGAAACTCAAGTTATGCTAAGTGAAACTTCAGATAGAGAAAGGCAAATAAGCTATGATATCACTTATATGTAGAATCCAAAAAAAGCAGAAATCAGAGACAGTAGAGTGTTGATTACCAAGGGTTACAGTGTGGGAGAAAGGGAGAGACGTTGTCAAAGGGTTCAATTCAGTGCAGTCGCTCAGTCGTGTCCAACTCTTTGCGACCCCATGGACTGCAGCAGGCCAGGGCTCCCTGTCCATCACCAACACCCGAAGCTTGCTCAAACTCAGGTCCATTGAGTCGGTGATGCCATCCAACCATCTCATCCTTTATCGTCCCCTTCTCCTCCCGCCTTCAATCTTTCCAAGCATCAGGGTCTTTTCCAAGGAGTCAATTCTTCACATCAGGTGGCCAAAGTATTCAGCTTCAGCATCAGTCCTTCCAATGAATATTTAGGACTGATTTCCTTTAGGATGGACTTGTTAGACCTCCTCGATGTCCAGGACTCTCAAAAGTCTTCTCCTATCCACAGTTCAAAAGCATCAATTCTTTGGCTCTCAGGGTTTTTTATATTCCAATTCTCGCATTCCTACATGACTACTAGAAAAACCATAGCTTTGACTAGACAGACTTTTGTTGGCAAATTAATGTCTCTGCTTTTTAATATGCTGTCCAGTTTGGTCATAGCTTCTCTTCCAAGGAGCAAGCATCTTTTAATTTCATGGCTGCAGTGACCATTTGCAGTGATTTTGGAGCCCCCAAAACTGAAATCTATCACTGTTTCCACTGTTTCCCCACCTATCTGCCATTAAGTGATGGGACCAGATGCCATGATCCTTGTTTGAATGTTGAGTTTTAAGCCAACTTTTTCACCTTCATCAGGAGGCTCTTTAGTTCTTCCTCACTTTCTGCCATAAGGACAGTATCATATGCATATCTGAGGTTATTGATATTTCTTCTGGCAATCTAGATCTCAGCTTGTGCTTCATCCAGCCTGGCATTTTGCATGATGTACTCTGCATACAAGTTAAATAAGCAGGGTGACAATATACAGCCTTGATGTACTCCTTTCCCAATTTGGAACCAGTCCATGTCTGGTTCTAACTGTTGCTTCTTGGCCTGCATATAGATTTCTCAGGAGGCAGGTAATTGTAAGGTAATTAAAATTACAAATCTAATTACAAGATTAACAAGTTCTGTGTATCTAATGTATAGCATGTTGATTATAGACAATAAAACTGCATTATGTACTTGAAAGTTGCTAAGAGAGTAAATATTAAATGTTCCCATCATAAAAAAGAAATGATAATTATGTCATGTGATGAAGGTGTTAGTTAACGTCATGGTAATGATTGTGCATGCTAAGTTGGTCATGTTGTTGTTGTTTAGTCGCTCAGTTGTGTCCAACTCTTTGTGACCCTCTGGACCATAACCCACCAGGCTCTTCTGTCCATGGAATTCTCCAAGCAATAATACTGGAGTGGATTGCCATACACTGCTCCTTGGGGATCTTCCCAACCCGGGGATCAATCCTACACCTCATGTCTCCTGCATTGGCAGGTGGGAAGCCCATGGTGATGATCACTTTATAATATATATCAAGTTTTATACTTAACCTTACAGATGTTGTATATTGTTGATATCCCAATGAAGCTAGAGAAAAAAAAAAAAAGTTGAAGAGAATAAGACTAACAACTAAGGGTAAATATTCTATCATTTAACAGGGCATCTATTTTATTTTCTAAGTCTTATAAAATATCAGTTAAAAGACAATCAAAGCTTTAATAACCAACTATAGCTCCTTTATGTCTATTAGATGCAAAGCACTATGTTTAAGAAGTTATCTTATATAAAACATGTTTTCCCCCCATATGTATACATTCAGATTTACAAAATACAGAATGAAAAAAATTAAATAAAAATATGTTGCATTTTAAAATATCATATTTAAAGTACTTTTAATAACATGAGTGAGTGAGTGAAGTCTCTCAGTTGTGTCTGACTCTTTGCAACCCCATGGATGGTAGCCTACCAGCCTCCACGGCCATGGTGTTTTCCAGGCAAGAATACTGGAGTGGGCTGCCATTTCCTTCTCCAGGGGATCTTCCCAACCCAGGGATCGAACCTGGGTCTCCAACATTGCAGATAGACGCTTTACCGTCTGAGCTACCAGGGAAGCCTTTTAATGATTATTTTTTTAATAACATAGAGCACTAAAGTTCATAAATGTGAAAATTAAACAATATCGAAAATGAAATGTTAAGTATATAGAATGCTTAATATTTGATAGTACCCTTTATGATTTATCAGATTTAACTACTGAAATTAAGACAAATGCTTGCTGTTCCTATTATATAGTTCATAAAACTAAAAATTAAGGTAACCTAAAAACCACAGGAGGAGAAGGGGATAACAGAGGATGAGATGGCTGGATGGCATCACCAACTTGATGGACATGAGTCTGAGTGAACTCTGGGAGTTGGTGATGGACAGGGAGGCCTGGCGTGCTGCAATTCATGGTGTCGCAAAGAGTCGGCATGACTGAGCGACTGAGTTGAACTGAACTGAAAAACCACATATTACTAATAAATAATAAAATAAGAATAAAATATGCATTTTCTGATTTAGATACACCATTTTTTTTTCAATGCCTGTTAGACACGTTTATCCAGATTTTATAAAGGTGAATTATTGCAAAACACATAAAATATATTCTAAAATGCTACATCAGTTATTCTTTCATTCATTTAACAAGCATTTTAAAAATATTTCCTAGGTTTCCTAGTTTTTTGCTAATTGAAAAAAAAATAGCCTGCAGACTCATTAACATACTTAAATTAGTTGAAAGGTCTTATAAGACATAGGCCTTAACCTGTGTCAGCAACTAGTAAGATAGAAGATGTGAAAGATCAATTTAGAGCAATATTAAACAGATAAATCTTCAAGGAAAACTGAGTTAGAAGCTGTGACTTATAGGAACTTAGATTAAATTTGCAAAAAGAAAGTGGATTTTTAAAAGAGATGAATGAAGTGCAATATCTGTTATGTGTAGCCTTGTGTAATTTGATTTGATTATTTCATTGGGCTGTTTACCAATACCAAAGAACATATTGATTGACTGATTTTGTATGTGTGTGTGTTTGTGTGTGTGTTAAAGTAAACACCTTGAGTATTAAGAAGAGAAAGTAAGCCAAGTAACTAAAGGGAAAAATTAAGTTCTGAAAGCATGGACTGATAAAGGTGATATGTAAAAGGATTAATGAATCATTTACACAAACATCATTAACACTATTTGTTTTAAGGAAATAAGATGGGAATGTGGAAATTTAAAAAGCAGCAAAATAGCACACAAGATCCTTCAGGTTCTCCTTGATTTACAGAAAGGTGTGTTGAAGCAGGTAGATATGGATGTTCTTTCCAAAGCATTCAAGTGGGAACTGTTTTCCCACTGAACATTTTCATATTTATAGACTGAATTGAGAGGTGGGCAGGTGCCATCTAGTTGAATATACAAAATTAAGGGCCCCTTGGTCCTGGACAGTAATTGACACACAGGGCATGAGGAACCTGCAACACTGTGCTGAGGAGCTTGCATACAAATGTGCTGATGTTAGTAGAGGTTTGGTTGCTCATCCATGGAAAGAGATCTTTGCAAGTGAAACCCTTGCTTGCTTCCAGACATAAGAAGAGGTGAGGAGAGAAATTCCTGAAGGTTCTACTAGACAAAGCAGTTAATTTGTAACTGAGCATGACCCTATGGGGCCTCCTTGGGACAGACACCTCACCTGTGTCCTCTGTCTGTTTTTTTTTGTCTAGAAAAGCCATAGTCACTCAGGACTCTCCTGAGTCACAAAAACAGGACTCAGTAAATTATTTTTTAAGAGGATGTGACCACTGACAAAAGTAGCAGTTCAACTCAGATAATTGGTAACAATTTAAACAGTAAGTCAACCACATAGCAGTCACAGAATCTTTAGTCCCTCCTTGAAGTACCTAGATAACATTGTCTGATGCACATTCCTGAGTTGTTTTACGGATACTAAAACCTCTCCCAAATGAAAGAAGTTAATTACTTGATGGTCATGAGTATGTATCCCCCAGATCTACTGGATTCTGTTGATTGATAACAGTAACCCCTGTGACCCTACCCTGTTACTTCTCCATAAACCATAGAATTGTACATGCATTGATCACATACCCTACCAACTCCCTTCTCTCATAATATCTTTAAAAATGTTTCCTTGAAACCCATCAGGAATTTCAGTTTTTCTGAGCATAGCTGCCCTGGACTCCTTGTCTGGTGCCCACTATAACACTGCATTTTCCTTCACCACAACCCTGTCAGAAATTGGCCCAACTGTCCTTGAGTAGCAGATTCAAGTCTGGTTCACTAACAGATTCTTCCATTCAGCTTCCAAAATTAGACAATAATTTCTAAAGATCAACAGGTTTATCTTTTTTGTTTTGTTTTTAATCTTTAAAATCCAGGAAAATGTTCAATAAGTCTTAGTTGGTGAATAGAGTAATAGAATAAAACTAAGTTAAGACACATTTATTTTATTGGATTTCTGTTTTTTATGCTAAAATGAATATCTTTAATTACTCTTCTGTTAGAATATCTCTAATGTGAGAATCAATAACTTTTGTTAATTAAGATTAATAGGCATTTCGTAGAGCTTCCCTGGTGGCTCAGACAGGCAGGTGGTATTAATGGTAAAGAAGTTGCCTGCCAATGCATGAGATACAAGAGATATGGGTATGATCCCTGGGTCAGTAAGATCCCCTGGAGCAAGGCATAGCAACACATTCCAGTGTTCTTGCCTGGAGAACGGAGAGAAGAGCCTGGTGGGCTACAATCCATAGAGTAACAAAGAGTTGGACACAACTGAGATGACTGAGCAAACATGCATGACAGTGGTAGATAACACATGCTTCTGAACATGTATTTTCTATACTTTCAAATTTTCTAGCAAATAAAAAAGTCATGTTATAAATTAGCTATATTATAATCAACTTTATACTCTAAATACAGAATATCTTTAAAATATATAAAATTCCTTATTAAAGTTAATCTTCTTCATATGATTTAAAGAAATACAATTTTCTAAAAAATGTATATATGTGAAAATGCCTAAAAGTATAAATCTTCTAGACAACTATACTGAGAGAATAGAACTAATAACTAAATGACCAAATATAGAGATATCTTTTCTAGAGCAAATATTATTTAATTATTAATTTTTACTCATAATTATTTTATCAAACTTTAATTATGTCTTCATAATGTGTGCTTAGGAATTAAATAAACCCAGTTCTCACTTCTCTTAAGCCACATAATTACTTAAACAATTGGATACTAAAGTGCATCAAATAAAAATTAACATAATATTACTTAACTTGCTGAGTTATACTGAATAGCACAGATTATTGATTTCAATTGCTCAGTGTACTACTTGGTAAATTGTTTTAACAAATGGTTTATATTTGTACTTCTTAATATATTGCATATCATCAAAGATGATTATGAATATTATATAACAAAGCATCCAATAATGATAAAAATAATATAATGCATGTTTTTACTTATTTTTAAGAAAAAACATGTAGTAAACACTGTACATGTGCTTGAAATTTATAAGTCAAATGGTAGAAGTGTTTCCTCATATTATGCATTCTTTGTATTTGCAAATGCTATATTAAGAAGGAACTTTATAATAAATAAGTAAATGCTAACAATAAAGTAAACAATAAGCAGAAACAAAAGTTAACAATTGTTGTGTTCTAATACTTGTATATAGATGAAGTTTCTGTAACAAAGAGTCTTAAAATAGTTATTTAAATAAAATTTCATTTTAAAAGTCAAGTCTAAGGCAGCAGTTTTCATGTCTACATTTTGCTTACCATGGTAAGAGCAGAGCATTGCTTTCAGAAATAAATTGATGAATGTCACTTCTATATTTTCTGAAAATGCTTGAGTAATCTTGGTATTATTTATTCCTCAAATAACCAGTGGTTTTAACCACTTAGCAATTTGGTCCTTTTGTGTTCTTTGTGGGAAGAATTTTTCAATCTAGAGGCTCTTTAGATTTTTTATTCTTGCCCATTTCAGTTTTGGCAATTTATGTTTTTTTTTTTTTTTTTAATTACTGTACATTTAGTTTAATTTGCCAAATTATTGGCATAAAACTCTTCCTAATATTGTATTCTTACTGGTAAAGTGTGTCATCTCTCTTTAGGCTTTTATCAATCTAGTTAGAAGCTGATTAATTTTATCTTTTTTAAGAAATTGGCTTTTAATTTCATGTTTTAATCCATTATTATTTTAAATCTATTTTTTCTATTGTTTTTCTTTTTCACAGATCTATGATCTTACCTGCATTATATCCTTCCTTCTATGATCTTATCTGTATTATATCCTTCCTTCTAAACATTTTTTGGTTCTTGTTTAAAAAGGGCTTATTTGGATCATTATCTTCTAATTTTTTTAAATTTTTATACAAATGTTAATGTTTATCTTCCATTCTATCACTATAAATTATTGGATATATTCTCCCAATTGTACAGTACATACATAAGCTTATCTTATACCCAATAGCTTATACCTCCAACTCATCCACTCTAACATTGCTCCCCCCAACACACATACTGGTAACCACGAATTATCAAGAAGATATTTGCTGATGGTATGACCAATAAGGGATTCATATCCAATGTACATAAACAGTTTATACAACTCAACATCAAAACAGCAAACGATCCAATTTGAAAATGAGCAGAAGGTCTGAATGAGTCTTCCCTGGAGGCTCAGTGGTAAAAATCCACCTACCAATGCAGGAGATGTGGGTTCATCCCTGCATTGGGAAGATCCCCTGGAGAAGAAAATGACAACCCACTTCAGTATTCTTGCCTGGGAAATCCCACGGACAGAGGGGACTGCTGAGCTATAGTTCATGGAGAAGCAAAGAGCCAGACATGACTTAGTGACTAAACAATAACAACAGAAGATATGAATAGGCATTTTTCCAAAGAGGAAATGTACATGACAAACAGGCACATGAAAAGACGCTCAACATTGCTAAACATCAGGGAAATGCAAACCAAAACCTTCACAAGTTGTCACCTCACACCTATTAGAAAAGCTATCACCAAAATGAATACAAATAGCAAATGTTGGCGAGGATGTAGAGAACCCTTGTATACTATTGGTGTGAATGTAAATTAATGCAGCCACTATTGAACACAGTACGGAGGCTTCTTAAAAACTAAAAATAGAACTATTCATTACCATAAAACCCAGCAATAAAATTTTGGGGTATATATCTAACAAAAATTAAGAATGCAAATTTGGAAAAACACATGCACCCCAATGTTCATAGCAGCATTATTTACAATTGCAAAGATATGGAAGTAACCAAAGTGTCTATCAACAGATGAACGTATAAAGATGATGTGATAACCACACCCACAAACACACACACACACACACACACCTATGTGCATACATGCATAGGAATATCAGTAAGCCAGAAAAAAGAATAAGTTGACTTGAGGGTAAATTTTCCATTTCCAGCAACATGGATGAACTTGGAGTGTTCTATGCTAGAAAGATCAATACTATTTATATCACTTACATGTGAAATTTACAAAAATATGTAATAAATTAGTGAATAAAACAAAAATAGTTGACTTTGGCTTTAATTTGATCTATTCCTCCCTAATTTCTTAAGAAATCATTTCATAATATGTTATTTTGAGAATTTAGCATCTTATATCTTTCCTAACATAAAAGGTTATAGATATTAGTGCTCCCTTAGTCATTATATTAGTGATATCCCATAATTTTGATATATTGTGTTTTGCATTAACTTGTTTCAAGTTACTTTCTAAATTTTCCTTTTTTTGGTATATGGAATTTTTAGAAATAAGTTGTTTAACTTACAGATATTTGTTTTTTTTTTCTCTTTATCTTATTAGTATCAACTTCTAATTCAGTTCATCTTAGTTGAGAATATTTTCTTTATGATTTCAAATTTTAATTATAATTATAATTAATTTACAATTAATTTATAGCATACGTGCTAAGTCGTTTCAGTTGTGTCCAACTCTTTGGGACCCCATGGGCTGAAGCCTGTCAGGCTCCTCTGTCCATGGAATTTTCCAGACAAAAATACTAGAGTGGTTTGCAATGCCCTCCTCCAGGGGATCTTCCTGATCGAGGGATTGAACCTGCATCTCTTGTATCTCCTGCATTGGCAGGCGGGTTTTTACCACTAGCAACACCTGGGAAGCCCCATTCATAGTATAATATGGCCCAATAAATGTTCAATACACTCTGAAAATAAATGTATAATAGGGTAATATTGATTGTAGTATCCTATAAATAACAATTAGGTAAAGATAGCTGATAGTGTTCCTTAGGTTTGCTTTGTATTTTCTTTTTTTTCTCTTTTAAATTTTATTTTATTTTTAAACTTTACATAATTGTATTAGTTTTGCCAAATATCAAAATGAATCTGCCACAGGCATACATGTGTTACCCATCCTGAACCCTCCTCCCTCCTCCCTCCCCACACCATCCCTCTGGGTCGTCCCAGTGCACCAGCCCCAAGCATCCAGTATCGCGCATCGAACCTGGACTGGCAACTCGTTTCTTACATGATATTCTACATGTTTCAATGTCACTCTCCCAAATCTTCCCACCCTCTCCCTCTCCCACAGAGTCCATAAGACTGTTCTATACATCAGTGTCTCTTTTGCTATCTCGTACACCAGGTTATTGTTACCATCTTCCTAAATTCCATATATATGCGTTAGTATACTGTATTTATGTTTTTCCTTCTGGCTTACTTCACTCTGTATAATAGACTCCAGTTTCATCCACCTCATTAGAACTGATTCAAATGTATTCTTTTTAATGGCTGAGTAATACTCCATTGTGTATGTGTACCCCAATGTTCATCGCAGCACTGTTTATAATAGCCAGGACATGGAAGCAACCTAGATGTCCATCAGCAGATGAATGGATGCTTTGTATTTTCTGATATTTCCCTTTTCTGATCGTTTCCTTAGTTATTTCATCAGTTCCTGAGAAATGGTTTTTAATCTTGTTTGTTATTTATTTCATTCTTTATATCTGTCTCATTTTCTTCATGGATTTTAAAGTTCTATCATTATGTACAGACACATTTGTACCTTATGAATGGCTATTTTACCATTTATAAGATCTTTCTCCCTTATCCAATACTACTGTTTGTCTTGGAATATATTTCACCTGATATTAATATAAAAGCTCTAGGCTGCTTATTCATACTGATTGAATGATATATATTTTTCAGTTAGAAAATCAGTAAGGGCATAATTGAACTCAACAGCACCATCAATCAACTAAACAAATGGACATCTATGAACTATTTCATCCAACAACTGCAGAATACACATTCTTCCTCAAACTTATGTGGAGCATTCACCAAGATAAATCAATTCTAGGTTATAAAAAACATTTAACAAATTTAACATAATAAAAATAATACAAGATTTCTCTCAAAAATAGAAATTACTAACTAAAAGATAAATGCAAAATCGCCAAATAAATGCAGATTAAACATGCTCAAAATAACATGCATATAAAATGGGAAAAAACACTCAAAAGAAAAACAAAGTTTTTAACTAAATGAAAATAAAATCAAACCATCAAAATCTGTGGGCTAGAACAGAAATACTTAAAGAGAAATTTATAGCATTGAATGCATATATTAGAAAGAAAAGAAAAAATATAAAACAAATTAAATAAATTATCTAGGGTTCTCCCTTTGGAAACTAGAAAAATAAGAGCAAAGCCCAAAGTAAGTGAAAAAAGAAACAATAAGGATTAGAAGAGGAATTAATGATTAATAACAAGAAATCAATAGAAAAATAAATCAATGAAACAAAAAACTGACTCTGTGAAAAAATCATTAAATCAATAAACTTCTAGCTAGACCAACTAATTTTAAAACAGAGAGGACACAGATTACTAATATCAGAAATTAAAGAAGTGACATTACAACAGGTAAACTTTATAGTAAAATTATGGCAGAGGAATACTGTGAAGAACTCTATACAACTCTATGCTCACAAATTTGACAACAATTCCTTTAGAGACACAATTTGTCAAATTTCAGAAATTGGAATGCATTTATTAAAATTGAATCTATAATTAATAATCTCTAATAGAAATCTTTCATCTCAGATGGTACCAAACAAGTAAAAAACAAACAAACAAAAAAAGAAAACCTGTAACAGTTCTCTACAGTCTATTTCAGACTAGGAAGCAGAGAGGATTCTTGCTTCAGTTACTTACTAACTGATTCTGTGAGGCCAATATTACCCTAACATCAAGGCCAGGCAAAGATATTATAAGAAAAGAAAACTACAGACCAATATTTCTCATGGAAATGATGCAAAAATCCTGAACAAAATATTAGGAGATTTAATCCAACAGTGTATAAAAAGACCCACCACAACCAAGTAGGATTTATCTTTGTTATATAAGGCTAGTTTAAAATTCAAAACTCACTAATGCAATTCATCATATTTTATAAGCTAAAGAAGAAAACAATCAAATGATAATATTAATAAATGCATAAAAAGCATTTGACAAAACCCAATACCTGTCATGATAAAAGAAAAAGTACTTTCAGTAACTAAAAAGAGAGAACTTCCTCAACTTTCTGAAGAATATCTACAAAAGTCGACAATTAAATCATACTCAATGGTGGGAAACTTGAAGCTTTCCCACTAAGCAAAGCAGAAGGAAAGGATATCCAGTTTTCACTTTTTTTCAAGGTTTCACATGATTTATATATCTTCTATAAATGCATGCAATATAGTTCCATGTGTACACACATACTATAAAATATGACCATTCTGCAGACTAATAAACAATGCTCCTCCACTACATTACACTGAACAATTGTGGAAATCAAATATAAAATGTGATTTACATTCTTCTGCAATTGTGCTTTTGAAAATTATTTTGTGGTTAATTAGTATATTTTAATGCTTTGTATAAACATTTAGAAGACTGTCAATGAGTATATTCACATTTAAGATACACTGCCAAGCTGTACTCATGGTTTAGCAACCTTATATAACATTTTCATATGATTATCTATTTCTCTATGTTCTAGATATAATGGGCATTATTACTTTAAAGTGATTAAGGTTAAAAAACAGAAACAACAAAACTCCAACATTTTAAGAGACAGAACTGTAGTTTGAAAAAAGTGTAACTGGCATTTGGGGATACAGTCAATGAAGATTCAGTTCAGTCCTGTCTGACACTTTGTGACCCCATGGACTGCAGCACGCCAGGTTTCCCTGTCCATCACCAATTCTCAGAGATTGCTCAGACTCTTAACAATCAAGTCGGTGGTGCAATCCAGCCATCTCATCCTCTGTCATCCTCTTCTCCACATGTCGTCAATCTTTCCCAGCATCAGAGTCGTTCCCAGTAAGTCAGTTCTTCCCATCAGATAGTCAAAATATTGGAGTTTCAGCTTCAGCATCACTCTTTCCAATGAATATTCAGGACTAATTTCCTTTATGATGGACTGGTTTGAACTCCTTGAAGACCAAGGAACACTCAAGAGTCTTGTCCAACACCACAGTTCAAAAGCATCATTCTTTGGTGCTCAGCTTTCTTTATACTCCAACTTTCAAATCCATACATGACTACAGGAAAAACAATAGCTTTAACTAGATGGACATTTGTTGGCAAAGTAATG
This sequence comes from Bos taurus, assembly GCF_002263795.3. Taxonomy (NCBI): domain Eukaryota; kingdom Metazoa; phylum Chordata; class Mammalia; order Artiodactyla; family Bovidae; genus Bos; species Bos taurus. The sequence continues at coordinate 38,028,479 of NC_037344.1, read as the reverse complement.
TCTCTGCTTTTTAATGTGCTGTCCAATTTGCTCATAACTTTTCTTCTGAGGAGCAAGTGTCTTTTAATTTTGTGGCTGCAGTAACCATCTGCAGTGATTTTGTGGCCCAAGAAAATAGTCTGTCACTGTTTCCATTGTTCCCCATATTTTCCATGGAGTAATGGGACAGGAAGCCATGTACTTAGTTTTTTGAATGTTGAATTTTAAGCCAACATTTTCACTTAATGAAAATGAAAACATTTTAATTTTCATTAAGAGGCTCTTTAGTTCTTTCCTTTCTGCCATAAGGGTGGTGTCATCTGCATATCAGAGGTTATTAATATTTCTCCCAGCAATCTTGATACTAGCTTGTGCTTCATCCAGCCCAGCATTGCAAAGGACATACTCTGCATATAAGTAAAATAAGCAGGATGACAATAACATTTATTGTATGTTTATTAACTATCTGTGAATGTGGATTTCAGTCTGTCTGCCCTCTGATGATAAGGGACTGAAAACCACAATCACAGAAAACTAACCAGTTTGATCACATGGACCACAGCCTTGTATAACTCAGTGAAACGATGAGCCAAGCTGTGTAGGGCCGCCCAAGATGGATAGTTCATGGTCGAGAGTTCTAACAAAATGTGGTACACTGGAGAAGGGAATGGCAAACCACTTCAGTATTCTTGCCTTGAGAACCCCATGAACAGTATGAAAAGGCAAAAAAATAGGACACTGAAAGATGAACTCCCCAGGTGGGTTGGTGCCCAATATGCCACTGGAGATCAGTGGAGAAATAACTCCAGAAAGAATGAAGAGATAGAGCCAAAGCAAAAAAAAACACCCAGTTGTGGATGTGACTGGTGATGGAAGCAAAGTCCAGTGCTGTAAAGAGCAATATTGTACAGGAACCTGGAATGTTAAGTCCATGAATCAAGGAAAATTGGAAATGGTCAAACAGGAGATGGCAAGAGTGAACATTGACATTTTAGGGATCAGTGAACTAAAATGGCCTGGAATAGGTGAATTTAACTCAGATGACCATTATATCTACTACAGTGGGCAAGAATTCCTTAGAAGAAATGGAATAACCAACCATTATACTCAACAAAAGAGTCTGAAATGCAGAACTTGGATGCAATCTCAAAAATGACAGAATGATCTCTGTTCGTTTCCAAGGCAAACCATTCAATATCACAGCAATCAAAGCATAGGCCCTGACCAGTAATGCTGAAGAAGGTGAAGTTGAATGGTTCTATGAAGATCTTTTAGAACTGAAAACCCCAAAAGATATGGTTTTCATTATAGGGAAAAGTGAAAGAAAGTGAAGTGGCTCAGTCGTGTCCGACTCTATGCAACCCCAAGGACTATAGCCTGCCAGGCTCCTCTGTCCATGGGATTTTCCAGGCAAGAATACTGGAGTGGGCTGCCATTTCCTTCTCATTATAGGGGACTGGAATACAAAAGTAGAAAGTCAATAAACACCTGGAGTAACAGGCAAATTTGGCCTTGGAATACGGAATGAAGCAGGGCAAAGACTAATAGAGTTTCATTAAAATAATGCACTGGTCATAGCAAATACCCTTTTCCAACAACACAAGAGAAGGTTCTACACATGAACATCACCATATGGTCAACACCAAAATCAGACTGATTATATTCTTTTCAGCCAAAGATGGAAAAGCTCTATACGATCAGCAAAAACAAGATGAGAAGCTGACTATGGCTTAGATCATGAACTTCTTGTTGCCAAATTCAGACTTAAATTGAAGACAGTAGGGAAAACCACTAGATCATTCAGGTATGACCTAAATCAAATCCCTTACGATTATACAGTGGAAGTAAGAAATAGATTCAAGGGATCAGATCTGATAGACAGAGTACCTGAAGAACTATGGATGGAGGTTCATGACATTGTACAGGAGGCAGTGATCAAGGCTATCCCCAAGAAAAAGAAATACAAAAAGACAAAGTGGATGTTTGGGGAGGCCTTGAAAATAACTATGAAAAGAAGAGAAGTGAAAGGCAAATGAGAAAAGGAAAGGTACATGCATTTAAATGCAGAATTCCAAAGAATAGCAAGGAGATAAGAAAGCCTTCCTCAGTGATCAGTGCAAAGAAATACAGGAAAACAACAGAATGGGAAAGACTAGACATATCTTGAAAAAAATCAGAGATACCAAGGGAACATTTCAAGCAAAGATGGGCTCAATAAAGGACAGAAATGTATGGACCTAACAGAGCTCAACATTCAGAAAATGAAGATCATGGCATTTGGCCCCATCACTTCATGGCAAATATATGGGTAAACAGTGGAAACAGTGTCAGACTTCATTTTTGGGGGCTCCAAAATCACTGAAGATAGTGATTGCAGCAATGAAATTAAAAGATGCTTACTCTTGGAAGGAAAGTTATGACCAACCTACATAACATATTTAAAAGTAGAGACATTACCTTGCCAACAAAGGTCCATCTAGTCAAGGCTATGGTTTTTCCACTAGTCATGTATGGATGTGAGAGTTGGACTGTGAAGAAAGCTGAGCACCAAAGAATTGATGCTTTTGAACTGTGGTGTTGGAGAAGACTCTTGAGAGTCCCTTGGACTGCAAGGAGATCCAACCAGTCCATTCTAAAGGATATCAGCCCTGGGTGTTCTTTGGAAAGACTGATGCTAAAGCTGAAACTCCAGTACTTTGGCCACCTCATGCGAAGAGTTGACTCATTGGAAAAGACTCTGATGCTGGGAGGGATTGGGGGCAGGAGGAGAAGGGGACGACAGAGGATGAGATGGCTGGATGGCATCACCGACTTGATGGATGTGAGTTTGAGTGAACTCTGGGAGTTGGTGATGGACAGGGAGGCCTGGCGTGCTGCAATTCATGGGGTCACAAAGAGTCAGACACGACTGAGTAACTGAACTGAAATGAACTGAACAAAAGCAGAAGATATTAAGAAGAGATGGGAAGAATACAATGAATATCAATACTAAAAAGATCAACATGGCCCAGATAACCACTATTGTGTGATCATTCACCTAGACCCAGACATCCTGGAATGCAAAGTCAAGTGGGCCTTAGGAAGCATTACTATGAACAAATCTAGTGGAGGTGATGGGATTCCAGGTGAACTAGTTCAAATCCTAAAAAATAATGCTGTGAAAGTGCTGCATTCAATATGCCAGCTTATTTGGAAAACTCAGCAGTGGCCACAGGACTGGAAAAGGTCAGTTTTCATTCCAATCCCAAAGAAAGGTGATGCCAAAGAATGATCAAACTATGGCACAATTGCAATCATCTCACATGCTAGTAAAGTATTGCTCAAAATTCTCCTAGCCACTTTAATAGTACATGAAGTGTGAACTTCCAGATGTTCAAGCTGGATTTAGAAAAGGCAGAGGAACCAGAGATCAAATTGCCAACATCCTCTGGATCAGCAAAAATGCAAGAGAGTTCCAGAAAAACATCTATTTCTGCTTTATTAATTATGCCAAAGCCTTTGACTTGGTGAATCACAACAAACTGTGGAAAATTCTTGAAGTGATGGGAATACTAGATCATCTGACCTGCTTCCTGAGAAATCTGTATGCAGGTGAAGAAGTAACAGTTAGAACTGGACATGGAACAACAGACTCATTCTAAATAGGAAAGGAGTACGTCAAGGCTGTACATTGTCACCGTGCTTATTTTACTTATATGCAGAGTACATCATGAGAAATGCTGGGCTGAAAGAAGCAAAAACTGGAATCAAGATTCCTGGGAGAAATATCAATAACCTCAGATATGCAGATGACACCACCCTTATGGCAGAAAGTGAAGAGGAACTAAAAAGCCTTTTGATGAAAGTGAAAGAGGAGAGTGAAAAAGTTGGCTTAAAGCTCAACATTCAGAAAACGAAGATCATGGCATCTGGTCCCTTCATTTCATGGCAAATAGATGGGGAAACAGTGGAAACAGTGACAGACCTCACTTTTGGGAACTCCAAAATCACTGCAGATGGTGACTGCAGCCATGAAATTAAAGATGCTTGCTCCCTGGAAGAAAAGTTATGACCAACCCAGACAATATATTAAAAAGCAATGACATTACTTTGTCAGCAAAGGTCCATCTAGTCAAAGCTGTGGTTTTTCCAGTAGTCATGTATGGATATGAGAGTCAGAGTATAAAGAAAGTTGAGTACTGAAGAATTGATGCTTTTGAACTGTAGTGTTGGAGAAGACTCTTGAGAGTCCCTTGGACAGCCAGGAGATCCAACCAGTCATCCTAAAGGAAATCAGTCCTGAATATATTCATTGGAAATACTGATGCTGAAGCTGAAACTCCAATACTGTGGCCACCTATTGCAAAGAGCTGACTCTTTTGTAAAGATCCTGATGCTGGGAAAGATTGAAGGTGGTAGGAGAAGGGGACAACAGAGTAGGAGATGGTTAGATGGCATCACCTACTCAATCGACGTGAGTTTGAGCAAACTCTTGGATTTGCTGATGGACAGGGAGGCCTGGCATACTGCAGTCCATGGGGTCGCAAGCAGCTAGACACAAGTGAGTGACTGTTAGCATTATTAAGAATATAAAAATAATGGTCATAATTATGTTTTATCAGTTCCATTATTTGTCTGAAACTTTAGGGGAGAACATATATATATTTATTGTTGGATGATTTAAAATTTCAACAACTCAATGTGACAATTAGAATCTTTATAGACTAATTCATATTATTCTATGTATTTATGTTATTGAAGTCTATTTTGTATATAGTAATCTACCCCCATTTTCAGTGAATTTTTCAATAATCTTTAGAAATTTATGCACTTATATATTTGCTACCACAATCAAGATATAGGAATGTCCTCTATTCCAAATGTTTGCCTTATACTACTTAACAACTAACAATCATTTCAATCCCAGGACTTAGACATCCATTGATCTAGTTTTTCTTACTATAGATTGATTACCTTTGCTTTTTTAATATTTTTATATAAGTGAATTCATACAGTATCTACTCTTCAGTGAATGGCTTTTTTACTTGTGTCTGACTCTTTGCAACCCCATGGACTCTAGCCCACCAAGCTCCTCTGTCCATGGAATTCTCCAGGCAAGAATATTGGATTTGGTTGTCATTTCCTTCTTCAGGGGATGTTCCCAATCCAGGGATCAAACCGAGTCTCCGACATTGCAGGCAGATTCTTTACCATCTGAGCCACCAGAGAAGATTTATTTTACTCAGCTTTATGATTTTAATACTGAGTCATGAGGTTGCATCTGTACATTTTTCTCTTACAGTTGTTGACTACTACTATCCCATTACAGGGCCATAGCAACTGTCTATCCATTAGCATGCTGATGGAAATCAGGTTGCTTCTCATTTGTGCTATTAGAACTTTATTATTTTTATTAAAATAATAAATTAATTTGTAAACAGACAGAAGGATGCCCAAAACTTAAAGGAATAGAGTGAATATTTACATCTTAAAAGGCATTTATGTATATTCTTTGATTTTACCAATAGTAAAAGTTATTAATTTACTGAAATTCATTTCTATCATGTAAATGATGCTAAACCTGAGACTGTGTAAGTATGGAAAAAAAGATTAGTTAGTTCAAAATCAAAGATCGTTTTTTAAAAAATGGAGAAATTTCCCAAAGTTGTATGTGAGTCATATTTATTTCTATGTTTTATTATGATTGATTTCAATAACAATTTTTATTTAGAAACAAAATATTTTTAAAAAAACGGTTTTAGAAGAAAAATCACTCTTTTGAATGTTGACTACTTTTGTTTTAAATTTAGCATCCCTTAACACTGTCTATACATTTTTCTCCTCACTATGGAACCGCATGATTGCTTTAAGGAGGATGGAAAACGTCTGTATAAGAAAGCAACTGTGGAATATCAATTTCTTATCATATTTTGTCATTTCATATTTTATAATTTCTTTCTTGGCAACCTAAGACACCATATGGTGTCTGGATTGAGTCGATATAAAATTAAAAATCACAGAAATAACATTGTAGGTTTTTTAAAAAAATAATACTATGCTTTCATTTTTATCAACTTGTCAATGCTTTTTGTAAAATCAAGAGGTATTTTTTAAATAAAGCTTTGTATACAGGTTTTGATTCCTCAAGTTAGTCACTGAGTCATGTCTGACTCTTTGTGACCCCATGGACTGCAGCATGCCAGGTTTCCCTGTCCATCACCAATTCTCGGAGCTTGCTTAAACTCATGTCCATCGAGTTGGTGATGCCATCCAAGCATCTCATCCTCTGTCATTCCGTTCTCCTCCTGCCTTCAGTCTTTCCCAGATTTAGGGTCTTTTCCAATGAGTCCTAGATAGAAAAAATTAACTATAAAAATAATGACATATTTGTCGATAGAAAAGTTATATATCCATTTTAGAAAGATACTAGAGGGCTGTGTGTGAAATATATTATCTCCTTTAGAAAAAGTGTGTAAAGCAGTTCTTGAAAAACATAAAATCAGGATGATGGCAAACTTACAAGTAATATAAGTGACAATAAAATGTATATAATCTGAAATAAAATATGAGCATTTTATATATATTATTTAATAAAATAAAATTTGATTTGCCTAAGAGTACTTTATAATTACCTTAATTCAAAATATAAATATCTCAGAAGAAAAAATTATATATATCAAGTTGACTGAAAATACAGATTTATGGTATCATGAAATAACTGGAAGGTGATTTAGAAATACAAAGTTTTCAAATATTTCTATATGTTTGCCTATCCATTGATATGCACTTATTAATTAATTTTTATAAAAATAACCTTAAAAATACATTTATAGTTTACTGTGAAGGGTTTCAGTTTCAGCTCTGATATGTAAAAATCTCGAAAGTCATCACTTTCATCATTACAAGAAATTAGCTAAATAAAATGAACTGATTTTCTTTGATCCATCAAATATTTGATATCACAGAGTAAATCACAACTTCAAAATATTAACAATATTGGTGAATGGAAATGACAGTTTTTAAAATACCATTAAAATAGGAGATTTCACTTAAGCAAGCACAAATAAAAATAAACTTTGACAGTATTAATTGATAACATAAAGCTACATGTGAATTTGAATAATTGCTTAGTTCAAAACAATAATAAGCCCATTCTAAAGAACTTGTTTACAATTTTGGGTAGTGATAGATTAATTTACACACAAACAAAAACAGTAGAACTATAAAAGTGCTACTGCTTTTAAGTTGGTAGAGCTAAGAGGTAGCTCAAAATAGATTAAAAAGAAGTCAAACATGATCAGTTCTGTATAAGCAACTATTTTGCCCCTTTCCTGTTTGCCCATTCTTGTTCTCCTAATCTTAAGAGAACCTAATTATAGAAATGAGGTCACTAGGCAATTTAACCTAACTTCTGAATTATGCTCTACTGAATACGCACAATGCTTTACCTAGCCTGTTGATTCTTTTTCTAGGTTAGAGAAGTAAAAATACTTAAGTAGCTGAATAATTACTAATTATCCACCCCCAGCAGCCCTTTCAGCACTCCTGCAAGCAAATCACTTGGGCAAAGTAGAATCTGAAGAAAGACCATGAGGAGTCAGGCAGTCTGCACACAGTGGAAAATGATGCAGAACCCAATCTCTTACCCCAGTAATTCACTGAAATTCTCTCCCACTTTTCCCTTTAAAAACTGTCATGGCCAAGCAGAATCTTCAAGGTTTATTTAGAACATGAGTCTGCCTATTCCCCAGGTTTATGATTTCCTGATTAAAGCAACCTTTCCTTTCTAACCACCACTTGCCTCTCAAGTATTGTTTCTTTTGAGCAGTGATCAGGCTCACTCAAGTTCAGTAACATCTCATGTGTACCTACATTGCAAATATTTGATCTTGATTGTTGTCTCTTCTATTTGACAAATGAAGAGTCACTGATTTTTCCAATTCTAGATTAATTCATTCCTGGCTGAGTTTTGCTTGCGTTTTCAAATCCATCTCTCATGGTATTTAAAAGCTAAACCCCAGTGATTTACTTGGTGCTTATTTTCTGTTATGTGGAATAATCTCCATTGAAATCAGCAAAGCTTAGATAGAATGTCTTTATTTCTTTTTATTATTATTGATTATTTTTAGCTAATGAGTAAATATCCACTGATTTCATAAGTTTTGGACAGTTCCTAAAAGCTATACTTAAATGTATACAATATTATGAGAGTTTACACAATCATATCACTCTCCTAAAATAAATTGTTTCTTACAGTATTTATGTAATGATATGGAGATATTCTGGTTCTTAGGTCCTTGATCTGTGTTGCGTTTCTTTGACATCTTAAAAGATTTTTAATATAATTTTTATTTTTTAAATTTATTTTTGGCTACACTGGCTCTTGTTGCAGCACATGGGCTTTCTCTGGTTACGGCACATGGGGGCTTCTCTCCCTTTGGAGTGCATGGGCTTCTCATTGTTAAGGCTTCTTTTGTTGCTGCGCACAGGCTCTGGGGCATATGGGCTTCAGTAGTTGCAGCCCATGGGCTCAGTAGTTGTGGCACACAGGCTTAGCTGCCCCATAACATGTGGGATCTTCCCAGATCAGAGATAGAATCCATGTCACCTCCATTAGCAGGTGGATTCTCAACCACTAGCCTTCCCTGGTGGCTCAGAGGGTAAAGCATCTGCCTACAATGCGGGAGACCCAGGTTCAATCCCTGGATCGGGAAGACCCCCTGGAGAAGGAAATGGCAACCCACTTCAGTACTCTTGCCTGGAAAATCCTATAGACGGAGAAGCCTGGTAGGCTACAGTCCATGGGGTCGCAAAGAATCGGACACGACTGAACGACTTCAATTCTTCACTTCTCAACCACTGAATCACCAGGGAAGTCCTGACTTCCTGACTTCTAAGTCCTTACTTAGAACTTGAAGATAATGATGTTTTAGGGAAAAAATGGTAAGCAATCTATAAAAATTTCTGCAAGCTTGTCTCTCTTGGAAATAAGGGAAAAATACTACAAAGATATTAACCTTAGAAAAGGAAACAAATTTTTGCCCATCAAATTACATGCAAGAAGGCTAAGTGTCCATCAACAGATGAATAGATAAAGAAGATGTGGTACCTGTATAAATGGAATATTACTCAGCTATGAAAAGAAATGAACTTAGGTCATTTGTAGAGAAGTGGATGAAACTAGTCTGTCAAACAGAGTGAAGTAAGTCAGAAAGGAAAAAATAAATATTGTATATTGATGTATGTATGTGGAATCTAGAAAAATGATACAGATAATCTATTTGCAGGGCAGGAATAGAGGCACAGATATAGGTAATTGACGTGGACATGTCAAGGGACATGGTGAGTCAAAGAAATGGGAAGATTGAAAAAAACATATACACACTATTATCTGTAAAATAGATAGCTAGTGGCAACGTGTTGTATAGTAGCTCAGTTTGGGGAGCTCAGCTTGGGGCTCTGTGATGGGATTGTGTGGTGAGGAGATGGGTGGCTAGGATTGGAAGGTCAGGAGATTCAAGAGGGAGGGGAAATACAGATACATGTAGCTGATTCATGCTGCTGTGCAGCATAAACGAACACATTATTGCAAAGCAACTATGCCACAATTTAAAAAGATTACACAGTGAAATACAGTTTATGAATTTTGATATTAAAGTGTTGAATGTTTCTGTTCTAAAGCATTATCTGTTTTGAAAGAAAGGCAACTGGTCATGACTTAGAAAACAGTTCCAATGGCTCTGGATAATGTAAAGAGAATACATAAATAATTTTAGATCAATGACAATATAATTTAAACATTGATTTGTTTTTTGTGTCTATGGCATCATATGATGTGAGACAGTTAATACGCTCCATGAATCTCACTGTATTTACAGTATTTATTTTTGAAGATTTTGTCTTTTTTTTTTTTTTTACCTAAAACCCCCTGGTGAAAATTTTTATTGGTATGTGTCATGGGAGACTGCAAAGATAAAAGTTTGAACTCTCAGAACTATACAACCCTAGTAAGGTAAGACTAATCAGAACTGTAAGAATAATTGCAGCATACTTATGATAGTCAACAGCTTTCTCATTCTATTAAACTCCTCACCAACAGTTTGAATTGAACACAACAGCTTATTAAACTTATATTCTTCACTGTGTTCTTAATAATCAATTATTTTATAAGACACACTTGTAAGTCTCATTTCCAGTAGAAAGCCTATACTTATTGATTTATTGTATTTCTTTCAATTAAGAGTGAAGTTGCTCAGTCGTGTCTGACTCTTTGCGATCCCATGGACTGTAGCCTATCAGGCTCCTCTCTCCATGGGATTTTCCAGGCAAGAGTGCTGGAGTGGATTGCCATTTCCTTCTCCAGGGGATCTTCCCTATCCAGGAATCAAACCCGGGTCTCCCGCATTGCAGGCAGACGCTTTACCATCTGAGCCATCAGGGAAGATAGGGCATTCTTAGGAAAACAAGCCCCTGTGAAAATCTCATAGTTTGAGGTAAAGCACAGTAAAATGCTTCTCCTGCTATTCATATGTTTTGTATACTATATAAAGTCTCTAAAAATTTTTCTACATATGATATAAAAATAAAGATTTTTCTCTGTACAAATTACAATTAGCTATAGAACATCAGGCTATCCAAGTTCAATCCCAGGGTTGAGAAGATCCCCTGTAGAAGGAAATGGCAGCCCACTCCAGTATTCTCACCTGGAGAGTCCCATGAACCTGAGAACCTGGAGGGCTACAGTACATAGGATCATAAAATTTTGGACATGCCTGATCAACTAAACGCGTGCGCACACACACACACACACACACACAGGTCTTCACATTTTTCTATTGGTTTTATTCTCCATTTTTAGTGTTAAAATGAAACTACTATGACCTCAAAACACCCACAAAATTGGCCTTTCTAATATCTGAATAATAGATTCACATTTTGAATTGACACATCTCCCTTTTTAGTTTTGATGCTTTGATATTTTTCTAGGTTGTTAACCCTACTATTTTCCACCATTTATATTTTGTCCTTCACTAATAACTCCAAATGCAGTGAGGAAGTTAAATCACTATTATATCTGCTTTCTGCTCCTTATCTTTCTCCTTATGAAAAAATTTTATCTTGTAGTCTATTATAGTTATTTTCTCAAGACTAATAACCATAAGCTTAAAAAAATCTTATATAATACTTTGCAGCTTTCAAATCCCTTTATGTACACATGACAAAGTCATCATTTCTTTTCACATTTAAAAATTTCTTGATTATCATTTAATATAAGTGCTTGAATTTTCACACTGATATTATCTTTGGTTTTTGAGTCTAATTAGTAGCATTAACATCAAGGACAATTATATTTTTTGCATTTATACTAATCCTTGAAACATGTTCTCACCCTTTTTTTATCCAATGCATTTTATGAGTTAAGAATTAGCATTAGCAAAAGCAAAACTGTCACAGAATAAAATTTCCAAAGGTCATAATGTCATTATTATTAAGAATCCTCTACATAGAAAACCCTAAAGACTCCACCAGAAAATTACTAGAACTAATCAATGATTATAGTAAAGTTGCAGGATATAAAATCAACACACAGAAATCCCTTGCATTCCTATACACTGAATAATGAGAAAACAAAGAAATTAAGGAAGCAATTCCATTCACCATTGCAACGGAAAGAATAAAATATTTAGGAATATATCTGCCTAGAGAAACTAAAGACCTATATATAGAAAACTATAAAACACTGGTGAAAGAAATCAAAGAGGACACTAATAGATGGAGAAATATACCATGTTCATGGATTGGAAGAATCAGTATAGTGAAAATGAGTATACTACCCAAAGCAATTTATAGATTCAATGCAATCCCTATCAAGCTACCAATGGTATTCTTCACAGAGCTAGAACAAATAATTTCACAATTTGTATGGAAATACAAAAAACCTCGAATAGCCAAAGTGATCTTGAGAAAGAAGAATGGAACTGGAGGAATCAACCTACCTGATTCAGGCTCTATTACAAAGCCACAGTTATCAAGACAGTATGGTACTGGCACAAAGACAGAAATATTGATCAGTGGAACAAAATAGAAAGCCCAGAGATAAATCCACGCACATATGGACACCTTATCTTTGACAAAGGAGGCAAGAATATACAATGGATTAAAGACAATCTCTTTAACAAGTGGTACTGGGAAATCTGGTCAACCATTTGTAAAAGAATGAAACTAGAACACTTTCTAACACCATACACAATAATAAACTCAAAATGGATTAAAGATCTAAACATAAGACCAGAAACTATAAAACTCCTAGAGGAGAACATAGGCAAAACACACTCCGACATAAATCACAGCAGGATCCTCTATGACCCACCTCCCAGAATATTGAAAATAAAAGCAAAAATAAACAAATTGGACCTAATTAAACTTAAAAGCTTCTGCACAACAAAGGAAACTATTAGCAAAGTGAAAAGGCAGCCTTCAGAATGGGAGAAAATAATAGCAAATGAAGCAACTGACAAACAACTAATCTCAAAAATATACAAGCAACTCCTACAGCTCAACTCCAGAAAAATAAATGACCCAATCAAAAAATGGGCCAAAGAACTAAATAGACTTTTCTCCAAAGAAGACATACAGATGGCTAACAAACACATGAAAAGATGCCTAACATCACTCATTATCAGAGAAATGCAAATCAAAACCACTATGAGGTACCATTTCACACCAGTCAGAATGGCTGCGATCCAAAAGTCTACAAGCAATAAATGCTGGAGAGGGTGTGGAGAAAAGGGAACTCTCTTACACTGTTGGTGGGAATGCAAACTAGTACAGCCACTATGGAGAACAGTGTGGAGATTCCTTAAAAAACTGGAAATAGAACTGCCTTATGATCCAGCAATCCCACTGCTGGGCATACACACTGAGGAAACCAGAAGGGAAAGAGACACATGTACCCCAATGTTCATCGCAGCACTGTTTATAATAGCCAGGACATGGAAGCAACCTAGATGCCCATCAGCAGATGAATGGATAAGAAAGCAGTGGTACATATACACAATGGAGTATTACTCAGCCATTAAAAAGAATACATTTGAATCAGTTCTAATGAGATGGATGAAACTGGAGTCTATTATACAGAGTGAAGTAAGCCAGAAAGAAAAACACCAATACAGTATACTAACGCATATATATGGAATTTAGAAATATGGTAACAATAACCCTGTGTACGAGACAGCAAAAGAGACACTGATGTATAGATCAGTCTTATGGACTCTGTGGGAGAGGGAGAGGGTGGGGACATTTGGGAGAATGGCATTGAAACATGTATAATATCATGTATGAAACGAGTCGCCAGTCCAGGTTCGATGCACGATACTGGATGCTTGGGGCTGGTACACTGGGATGACCCAGAGGAAGGGTATGGGGAGGGAGGAGGGAGGAGGGTTCAGGATGGGGAACACAGGTATACCTGTGGCGGATTCATTTCGATATTTGGCAAAACTAATACAATATTGTAAAGTTTAAAAATAAAAAAAATAAAAGAAATAACAGTTGATACTAAAAAAAAAAAAAAAAGAATAGAATTGCCTACTCATTGTCATTATTTTATTTTTGAATTCAAAAATTAGTGAATTCAAAAGTTAGTGAATTCATTTATGCAAAGGTTTTCTTTTTTTTCTTTAGTGCTTTAGATTGAGATATTTCCACTTAAGACTGTGTCATGTAAGAGAAACTGTAAGTTTACTGTGATGCTAAATGGCTTGCACAGACACTATTTGTCACTAAGTAGTATATGCTCTTCATTGTCAAATAGCCAGAGTTGTGTCAAAGAGGAAAATTATTGAGGGTATATATGTTGCTGTAATCATAACTAAAGTTTTAAGAATTCTTTTATGAAACATAAAACTCTGAAATGATTTGTTACATCTCAAGGGTTATCTTCAAAGTTAGAAAAGTTAATTAACATAGAAGAATAAGTATTTAATTATTTCTTAAGTACATATATTAACTATGAAAACTCAGCAGTTTACATTTGGTAAAACATTTCAGGAAAGACAGTTTTCAAGGGAACTTATTTGAAGAATCAATAGCTTTTAAAAACATTGTTCTCTGATGTAAATAATGTCCTTTAAATAACCTGTCATAGGTCAGAAAATACAAATTAATTATTACCTAATAGAAGGATGGTCTTCCCTGGTGGCTCAATGGTAAAGAATCCACCTGCCAATGCAGGAAATGCGGGTTCTATTCCTGGGTCAGAAAGACCCCTTGGAGAAGGAAATGGCAACCCACTTCAGTATTCTTGCCTGAGAAATACCATGAACAGAGGAGCCTGGAGGGTTGCAGTTCATGGGCTCACAAAGAGTCTGACACAATTGAGTGACTAAACAACAAATTCAAATCTGCTCCCTAAGGTTTTCATTTCTTTCTTCCTTCAAAACCAGGTTACTCTTTGTCATAGTTTCTTAAAAACATGTGCAAATTTTTCAGATTCAAAACTGCAATTGAAATATGATAATATTGTTTGATCCCTGTATAATAATCCTCTCTAGGATCTGTACTTCTTCATATTCTTGAAAGAGTAGATAACAATCTCTGTCTTAATTTTCTCTTCCATTTACTCTCCATTCCAATCCACTGAATTCTGATTTTGCCTTTTTCACTCTGTGGAAATACTTTTAGCTGTTATCTGCTAAGATCTTGTTGCCAAAGCTGACTAATTTTCACCCTCACTTACTGAGACTTTCTGTTCCATCTGAGCTGCAGAGTAGTGTCCATTACTTTCCTCTTTAAATTCTCTCTTCCATTACCTTACTTGATGCCACTCTTTCCTGATTCTTTTCATTTTCTCATTCTTTCTTTCACAATCACTTTCATGTATCTACCTTTCTCTCTATATCCGTTAAGTGTGTGCTTGCTTCAAGATTATATTCTCATCAATTTCTTTGTTCATTGATTTATTTTAAAAATATTAAGCTTTTCAAAAATTCTAGAGCTATGCTAGGTACTGAAATTAGAATGGTAAATATGGTATTAAACCCCCTCCTGTCAGAATACCAACAGGATTATATAAACCAGGTATCTAAATAACCTCCTAAAAATCCAGAGCTGTGGTAAGTGCTATTTTGGAGGAAGGAAATAATTTTATATAAACATGTGCAGAAATGCCTACTGTCATTTCAACTTTACTTACTCTCACTAACTCCTTAATGTTGCCAGTTTCTCATGCACACTCACAGCATCTTCCTTTGAATCTTCTTTTAATTTGAGATTATATGAAAATATCTATTGGAACTATCTTCCTGTCTCTCTCATAGGAACGTCAACATACTCAATGCTAAATGGCATTTTAATTTAATCCATTGCCCTGCACTCTCCATCTGTGTCAGAGATTTGAACTTCTAGTCATGAAGTATAGCTTAACCTTGTCCTCTCCCTCTTCACTCTGAATCACAAAATCTGTCTGCTTTTACTTTTAATTGATTTGTGATTTTGCTTCCTACTTTCATCCATATTACCTTTCACTTTCAGGCACTTATCACGTAAGTATCCTTATACTAATTTAAAAGCTGCTTTCTCTGATTGTAGATTGCCCCAGTGAAATTCATCCTCCAAGGTCTTCCAGGCAATTTATTTAAAACAATTTCAGATTAAGTCACACTATTCCATTTAAAAGCCTCAATAGCATTCCATTGTATTAGGATCAAATCATAAGCTCCTTTACTAGATAGTTCTGTGTAGCTGCTGCCCACTCGTCAATTCATTCTCTTGCTTCTTTTTATATTTAAACACATTTCTCTGATGTTATTTTCTACACTAAATTATATTTTACCATCTGGATGTTCTTGTTCATGTATCCTTACACCACTAGGAAATATCCTCTCCTTTCTTCCTTTTAACTAGATTAAACACTGTTTTCTTCTAGTTCAATAGTTCAGCAAAGTCTTACCTGACTTTTTCAATCCACACACACAAACATATCTCAAAATTTATCCTCACTAATGCTCCTATAGTTTTCCTTGAATATTCTGTATAATTTAGAATTATACTTTTCTGTTGCCTGTTTATATTAATATTAATCTCCCCAATGGAGCTGGATATAAGATTGTGTGTGTATGTATAGGTAGATAGATAGATGTATTCATATAATGTGTATCCTCTACGATATGGAAGAAACTGAACATATAGACAGACAGTGGCCGAGAACAAACGCCAGTTGAACTCTGACCCACAGTGTCTTGAGGAACCAGCCTGAGAAGTCAACCACAAACTCTACAGCTTTGCGGCAACCATTGCCATTCCTGCAGGAATCCAGGAGGCAAACACAGCCTCTGCAGTAATTATCCCCAAATGGTTAGAACCTGCTTAATGACTCCAAGCCTCCTTGTGTTTGCCCACATTTCCAGTTTAGGACCGACAAGAAAAAACAAATTTATCCTCAAGTCAATCATGTAGGATGCAAAATGTCTACTTAGCCTGCCTCCATTTTCTCCATGCCAACAACCTCCATTCATGGCAAACCTGAGACTTTTCCTTTTTTTGCTAATATAAAGTGTTTCTACTCTCCTGCCTGCTTTCAAGTGTTTCAAAAGTGCAAGAGATAGTGGTCAACTCTCTAGCTATGGAAGCTCTGAATAAAAAGATTTTGTTTGTTAAGGAGATCATCCTGTATTTCTACAGTTTTCTTGGAAGGTACACCAAGATACCAAGTTCACATGGACTTAGTGTTCAATAAGATGTGATCTGCCTAAAGGGACCCTTTGACTTCCTTCTCACAGCTTGTTTGAGACTTCATTTATGTGTAAGTCAGCACCAGTTCTAAACTCCACTCGTGTGTGTGTGTGTGTGTGTGTGTTTGTGTGTAGACAGATAGGTCTGAATTTCTCTCAGGTTATCAGAATTATATTACTGGTTACCATCATTTTTGGCATCGTCAGTGGAAACAGAAAATTTCTCCTCTTTCCTTTTTGCTCACTTTTGTTCTTCCATTTTGTGATGTGCTTTCTAAAAGTATTTGTCATACAAAGGAAATTAATCAGGTATAACACAAAGATAGACCTTACTTACAAATCTTCCTGAGTGGATGTCCAAGATCACTGAATTTGCACTTCTCACTAGACTTGCATCCATTTGGACACATTTGCTTTTGGTCATTAATGAAACCATATGTAATTTCTCTTGTTTCTTTTTTTTTTTTTTTTTGTCCTGATGGATTACTTTGATCCAGAGGTCTCTGGTTTTCTGCCCTCCAGAGGTTGCTGATGATTGGGTCTGTCTGAATTCAGATGAAGTGGTCAACAGTTACATGAGGTTGGGAGTGGGGATAAGACATGACATTTAATTTTTAGTGCCCAGGCTAAACTTTTAATCCACCGCTATTATCTATCATGGAGTTCTCTAAATCTAAATTTTCTTCTGCTCCAAGACAAAGTTAGTTTCTCACATGTACCAATGATAATCCTGATTCTTATGAATATCTCTCAAAATGGGATAATTTCACTAAATTGATTTGGGCCTTTGGTGTTGTTATAGTCTCAAATGTGTCACCCAAAATTCATATGTTGAAGTCTTAACCCTAGTTCCTTAAGCTCAAACTGAGGATGTGCCTCAATTTGGAAATATATTATTTAAAAAGATGATTACAGTTAAATGAGAACACTAGTGTGGTCCCTAATCCAATATGGCTGAGATTAGTATATAGACATACAAAAAGAGTAGATCAAGTAAAGACATGGGGAGAGATAGCCACCTATGAGTTAAGGAGAGAGCCCTCAGAATGAAACCAAATCTGCTGCCATCTTGATATTGGATTCCAGCCTCCAGAATTGTGAGACACTAAATTTCTTTTGTTTAAGCTCCCCATAGTATAGCTCTTTGTTATCACAGCCCTAGAAAATGATCACCTAAAGAAATTTTCCTTAGACAAAATTGTTCATTAGAGAAATGACTTTAAAAAAGCAGAATAGCATTTATCAGGATAAATCAGTTCAGTTCAGTTCAGTAAAGTCACTCAGTCCTGTCCAACTCTTTGCTACCCCATGAATCACAGCACGCCAGGCCTCACTGTCCATCACCAACTCCCGGAGTTCACTCAAACTCATGTCCATCAAATCGGTGATACCATCCAGCCATCTTATCCTCTGTCGTCCCCTTCTCCTCCTGCCCCCAACCCTCCCAGCATCAGGGTATTTCCAATGAGTCAACTCTTCGCATGATGTGGCCGAAGTACTGGAGTTTCAGCTTCAGCATCAGTCTTTCCAGAGAACACACAGGACTAATCTCCTTTAGAATGGACTTGTTGGATCTCCTTACAGTCCAAGGGACTCTCAAGAGTCTTCTCCAACACCACAGTTCAAAACCATCAATTCTTCAGCACTCAGCTTTCTTCACAATCCAATTCTCACATCCATACAGAACCACTGGAAAAACCATAGCCTTGACTAGACGAACCTTTGTTGGCGAGGTAATATCTCTGCTTTTCAATATGCTATCTAGGTTGGTCATACCTTTCCTTCCAAGGAGCAAGCATCTTTTAATTACATGGCTGCATGTGATTTTGGAGCACAAAAAAGGAAAGTCTGATACGGTTTCCACTCTTTCCCCATCTATTTCCAATGAAGTGATGGGACCAGATGCCATGATCTTCATTTTCTGAATGTTGAGCTCTAAGCCAACTTTTTCACTCTCCACTTTCACTTTCATCAAGAGGCTTTTTAGTTCCTCTTCACTTTCTGCCATAAGGGTGGTGTCATCTGCATGTCTGAGGTTATTGATATTTCTCCCAGCAATCTTGATTCCAGCTTATGCTTCATCCAGCCCAGCATTTCTCATGATGTACTCTGCATAGAAGTTAAATAAGCAGGGTGACAATATACAGCCTTGACATACTTCTTTTCCTATTTGGAACCAGTCTGTTGTTCCTTGTCCAGTTCTAACTGTTGCTTCCTGACCGGTATACAGGTTTCTCAAGAGGCAGGTCGGATGGTCTGGTATTCCCATCTCTTTCAGAATTTTCCACAGTTTATTGTGATCCACACAGTCGAAAGCTTTGGCATAGTCAATAAAGCAGAAATATATGTTTTTCTGGAACTCTATTGCTTTTTCAAGATCCAAAGGATGTTAGCAATTTGATCTCTGGTTCCTCTGCCTTTTCTAAAACCAGCTTGAACATCTGGAAGTTCACGGTTCATGTACTGCTGATGCTTGGCTTGGAGAATTTTGAGCACTACTTTATTAGCTTGTGAGATGAGTGCAATTGTGTGGTAGTTTGAGCATTCTTTGGAATTGCCTTTCTTTGGGATTGGAATGAAAACTTACCTTTTCCAGTCCTGTGACCATGGCTGAGTTTTCCAAATCTGCTGGCATATTGAGTGCAGCACTTTCACAGCATCATCTTTCAGGATTTGAAATAGCTCCACTGGAATTCCATCACCTCCTCTAGCTTTGTTCATAGTGATGCTTCCTAAGGTCCACTTTACTTCACATTCCAGGATGTCTGGCTCTAGGTGAGTGATCACACCATTGTGATTGTCTGGGTCATGAACCTCTTTTTTGTACAGTTCTTCTGTGTATTCTTGCCACTTCTTCTGAATGTCTTCTGCTTCTGATTGGTCCATACCATTTCTGTCCTTTATTGAGCCCATCTTTGCATGAAATGTTCCCTTGGTAGCTCTAATTTTCTTGAAGAGATCTCTAGTTTTTCTCATTCTGTTGTTTTCCTCTATTTCTTTGCATTGATTGCTGAGGAAGTCTTTCTTACCTCTCCTTGCTATTCTTTGGAACTCTGCATTCAGATGCTTATATCTTTCCTTTTCTCCTTTGCTTTTTGCTTCTCTTCTTTTCACAGCTATTCATAAGGCCTCCTCAGACAGCCATTTTGCTTTTTTGCATTTCTTTTCCATGGGGATGATCTTGATTCCTGTCTCCTGTACAGTGTCATAAACCTCCATTCATAGTTCATCAGACACTCTATCAGATCTAGTCCCTTAAATCTATTTCTCACTTCCACTGTATAATCATAAGGGATTTGATTTAGGTCATACCTGAATGGTCTAGTGGTTTTTCCCCACTTTCTTCAATTTATATCTGAATTTGGCAATAAGGAGTTCATGATCTGAGCCACAGTCAGCTCCCAGTCTTGTTTTTGCTAACTATATAGAGCTTTTCCATCTTTAGCTATAAAGAATATAATCAATCTGATTTCAGTGTTGACCATCTGGTTATGTCCATGTGTAGAGTCTTCTCTTTTGTTGTTGGAAGAGCGTGTTTGCTATGACCAGTGAGTTCTCTTGGTAAAACTCTATTAGCCTTTGCCCTGCTTCATTCCGTACTCCAAGGCCTCAGAACTTGCTCAAACTCAAGTCCAGTGAGTCAGTGATGCAATCCAACCATCTCATCCTCTGTTGCCCCCTTCTCCTCCTGTCTTCAGTCTTTCCAAGCATTAGGATCTTTTCTAATGAGTTGGCTTTTCGTGTCAAGCGGCCAAAGTATTGGTGCTTCAGCGTCAGTCCTTCTAATAAATATTCAGGACTTATTTCATTTAGGATTGACTAGTTTGATCCCCTTGCAGTCCAAGGGACTCTCAAGAGTCTTATCCAACACCACAGTTCAAAAACATCAATTCTTCAGTGTTCAGCCTTTATGGCCTAACTCTCATATCCTTACATGACTACTGGAAAAACCATCAGTTCAGTTCAGTCACTCAGTTGTGTGTGATTCTTTGCCACCCCATGGACTGAAGCACTCCAGGCTTCCCTGTCCATCACCAACTCCTGAAGCTTGCTCAAACTCATGTCCATTGAGTCGGTGATACTATTTAACCATTTCATCCTCTGCCACTTGCTTCTCTTTTGCTTTAAATCATTCCCTTCCCTCAAGGTTTTTTTCCCAAGTGTTGGCTCTCCACATCAGGTTGCCAAAGTATTGGGGCTTCAGCATCAATCCTTTCAGTGAATACTCAAGATTGATTTCCTTTAGGATTAAATGGCTTGATCTCCTTGCAGCCCAAGGGATTCTCAAAAGTCTTCTCCAGCACCACAACTTAAAAGCATCAATTTTGGGGCACTCAGCCTTCTTAATGGTCCAAATCATATTCGTAGAGTACCTGACTTCTGATAAAACCATAGTTGTGATTATACGGACATGTGTCAGCAAAATGATGTCTCTGCTGTCTAAATTTGTCATAGTTTTCCTTCCAAAGAGCAAGCATCTTTTAATTTCATGTCTGCAGTCACTGTCCACAGTGACTTTGGAGCCTAAGAAATCAAAATCTGTCACTGCTTCCACTTTTCCCCTTCAATTTGCCATGTAGTGATGGGACCAGAGGGGTTAGTGGTAAAGATCCTACCTTACAATGCAGGAAACATAAAAGATGCTGATTCAATACCTGAGTCAGGAATATCCCCTGGAGGAAGGAATATCAACTCACTCCACTGTTCTTGTCTGGAAAAATCCCAGGACAGAGGAACCTGGTAGGCTATAGTCTATAGTTTCACAAAGAGTCAGACAGAACTAAAGTGACTTAGCACTCAGTCATGATGGGAACAAATGCCATAATCTTAATTTTTGAATATTGAAATTTTAGCTAATTTTTTTCGCTCTTTAACTTTCATTAAGAGGCTCTTTAGTTCCTCTTCCCTTTTTACCATTAGAGTGATACCATCCGCGTATCTGAGGTTGTTGATATTTCTCCCAGAAATCTTGATTACATCTTGTGATTCATCTAATCCAGCATTTTGCATGATGAACTCTATATAGAAGCTAAATAAGCAGTGTTACAATATACAGCCTTCACATACTCCTTTCCCAATTTTGAGCCTGTCAATTGTTCCATGTCCTGTTTGAAGTGCTGCTTTTTAACATACATACAGGTTTCTTAGGGAACAGGTGTGGAGGTCTGGTACTCCCATCTCATCAAGAATTTCCTACAGTTTTTTTTTTTTTTTTTTGGTGATCCACACTGTCAAAGGAATTAGTGTAGTCAATGAAGAAGAAGGAGATGCTAATTAGGAAATCCTTTTCCTTTTCCATGATACAAAGAATGTTGGCAGTTTGATCTCTGGTTCCTCTGCCTCTTCAAAATCCAGCTTGTACATCTGGAAATTCTCAATTCACATAATGCTGGAGCCTATCTTGAAGGATTTTGAGCATAACCTTGCTGGCCTGTGAACTGAGAAGAATGGTATGGTCGTTTGTACATGCTTTGGCATTGCCCTTTTTGGAGATTGGAATGAAAACTCATTTTACAGTCCTGTGTCCGCTTTTAAGTTTTCCAAATTTGCTAACATATTGAGTGCAGCACTTTAACAGCACCTTCTTTTAAGATTTTTAAATAGCTAAACTGGAATTCCATCACCTCCACTAGCTTTGTTCATTGCAATGCTTCCTAAGGCCCACTTGACTTCACACTCCAGTATGTCTGGTTCTAAGTGAGAGAGCACACCATCGTGGTTATTAGGACAATTAAGATCTTTTCTGTATAGTTTTTGCCACCTCTTCTTAATATATTCTGCTTCTGTTAGGTCCTTGCTGTTTCTGCCCTTTGTTGTACCCCACCTTTCATGAAACGTTCCCTCGATCACTCTTTCTTGAAGAGATCTCTAGTCTTTTCCATTTCATCCCTTTCATTGTTTCTTTGAATTGCTTGCTTAAGAATGCTTTTTTATTTCTACTTCTATTCTCTGGAACACTGCATTCAGTTGGGAATATCTGTCCCCATCTCCTTTGCTTTTTACTTCTATTCTTTCCTCAGCTATTTGCAAAGTCTCCTCAGATAACTGCTTTTTTCTTTGTGATGGTTTTGGTCTCTTCCTCCTATACACTGTCACAGACCTCCATCCAGTTTTTCAGGTACATTGTCCACCAGATCTAATTCCTTGAATCTATTCATCCTGTCACCTCCAATGTATAAGTGATTTGATTTAGGTCATACATCATGGCCTATTGGTTTTCCCTACTTCCTTCAATTTAAGCCTGAATTTTACAATAGTAGTTCCCAATCTGAGCCATAGTCAGTTCTAGGTTATGTTTTCTCTAACTATATAGAGCTTCTCCATCTTTGGCTACAAAGAACATAATCAATCTGATTTCGGTATTGACCTTCTGGTGATGCCCATGTGTAGAGTCATATCTTAGGTTATTGGATAATGGTTTTGCTATGACCAGTCTGTTCTCTTGACAAAAGTTGGTTAGCATTTGTTCTCCTTCATTTTGTACTGCAAGTCTAAATTGGCCTGTTTGTTATTTTGGGTATTTCTTGACTTCCTACTTTTATATTCCAACCCCCTAAGAGGAAAAGGACATCCTTGTTGGTGTTAGTTCTAGAAGGTTTTGTACATATTATAGAACATGTCAACTTCATTTTCTTTGGTATCTCTTTTTGGGACATAGACTTGGATTACTGTGCTGTTGAATGGTTTTCCTTGAAAACAAACTGAGATTATTCTGTCACTCATGAGATTGCACTTAAATACTGCATTTTGGGCTTTTATTGACTGTGAAGTCTAATCCATTTCTTCTAAGGGATTGTTACCCGCAGTAATAGATATAATGATCATCTGAATTAAATTTGCCCATTCTCATCCATTTTACTTCACTGATTCCTTAAGATAAGAGTGTTCAATCTTGCCATCTCCTGCTTGACCAGGTCCAGTTGCCTTGATGCATAGGCCTAAGATTCCATCCTTACAGCACTGAACTTTACTTTCACTACCAGACACATCCACAACTGAGCATCATTTCTGCTTTGGTCCAGCCTCTTCATTCTTTCTGGAACTATTAGTAATTGTCCTCTGCTCTTCCCCAGTAGCATACTGTAAACTTTCCTTCTGACTTTGGAGCTCATCTTCCAGTGTCATATCTTTTTGCCTTTTCATACTGTCCATGTGGTTCTCTAGGCAAGTATACTGGAGTGGTTTCCATGTCCTTCTCCATGTTATCACATTTTGTCAGAGCTCTTCACTATGACCCATCCATCTTGGTTTGCCTTGTCAGGCATGGCTTATAACTTCATTGAGATGAATCCCTTTTCCATGACAAGGCTGTGATCTATGAAGCGAAGCAGGGATGTGGGGGTGGGGTGGATATTGCTCTTCATCCTGTTCACAGTGCCATTTGTCTTGCTGATCACACTCCCCGCACTGTTCACTGAACCCAGGGTAGGCGAAGTGCAAACTAAGAGGATGGAAGAAGACACAGGACCCATAGGAACTGCAGACTTCTCTTCTGGCTCTCATAGCAGCCATAGCAGTAGACATAACATGACATAACTTCATACAACCTCTCTTCTATCTGACACAGAAGCCATAACTGTATTCTCTCCTGGCTGACACAGAAGCCATAGCAATATTTGTGCTATATTCTCTCATTTTGTGGCTGACCCAAAGGACACAGACATGACACAGCCATGATTCCCTCCATTTTATAGATGGAGCTCACACATATGTGTACCACACACAAACCATGACCAGGTGAGTACTTAGTGATACGTATGCTTAGTGCTATAAATGATCTCAGCTGTTACATAGTCATTATTTACAAAATGTGGAGGGAGAGAGACCACACCATCTTGGCCAATTTTCTATCTCCCCACAAGTGGAAAGGTTATAAGAGACATTTTTAATAAAAATACAGCAGTGAATCTCCAGAAAATGCATTCTTTAGATGCATGTCTTATAACTAAATGGAACAACAGACTGGTTCCAAATAGGAAAAGGAGTACGTCAAGGCTGTATATTGTCACCCTGTTTATTTAACTTATACGCCAAGTACATCATGAGAAATGCTGGGCTGGATTAAGCACAAGCTGGAATTAAGATTGCCGGGAGAAATATCAATAACCTCAGATACACAGATAACACCATCCTTATAGCAGAAAGCAAAGACCTAAAGAGTCTCTTGATGAAAATGAAAGAAGAGAGTGAAAAAGTTGGCTTAAAACTCAACATTAAAAAGCTAAGATCATGGCATCCATTCCCATCACTTTGTGGCAAATAGATGGGGAAATAGTGGAAACAGTGAGAGATATTATTTTTGGGGTCTCCAAAATCACTGCAGATGGTGATTGCAGCCTTGAAATTAAAAGACACTTGCTCCTCGGAAGGAAAGTTATGGCCAACCTAGATAGCATATTAAAAAGCAGAGACATTACTTTGTCAACAAAGGTCCATCTAGTCAAAGCTATGGTTTTTCCATTAGTCATGTATGGGTGTGAGTTGGACTATAAAAAAAAGCTGAATGCCAAAGAATTGATGCTTTTGAAATGTGGTGTTGGAGAAGACTCTTGAGAGTCCCTTGGACTGTCTGGAGACCCAACCAGTCCATTCTAAAGGAGATCAGTTCTGGGTATTCATTGGAAGGACTGATGTTGAAGCTTAAACTCCAATACTTTGGCTACCTGATGCAAAGAGCTGACTCACTTGAAAAGACCCTCATGCTGGGAAAGATTGAAGGCAGGAGGAGAAGGGGACAACAGAGGATGAGATGGTTGGATGGCATCACTGACTCAATGGACAGGGGTTTAGGTAGATTCTGGGAATTGGTGATGGACAGGGAGGCCTGGAGTGCTGAGGTTCATGGGGTCACAAAGAGTCAGACAAGACTGAGTAACTGAACTGAACTGAACTGAATTTATAACTAAATAGGCAAGCCAGAATTTCACAAAATTTGCAAGCTAGTCCAATGTGAGTCTTCAAACTCAGTATTTTCAGAAATTCTTTAGAAGTAACATATTCAAAAGCATACAGATGAACCAAGATCATTGAACAAACAGTTTGGCTATATAGTGAACAGTTAGCTTCTGCCTAAGATGTCAGACCAAGATATCTGTGTAGCTCATGGTTTGTTTTGTATTTCCTTGCATTTCTTATAGACCCCACTTTGTATTCTATTTATAGTTATCCTTTTTTCCCCTTTACACTTTATTAAAAATATTAATTCAGCATACACTAATTTTAAAGCCATTCATGGATTGTTTGAAACAATAGCTGCTGCTCTTAATCTCCCAAACTGTTAGACATAACATCTATCATTTGATGTTCATGATAAAAATAAATAAATAAATAAACCAGAAAATTCTGCTCTCATTAATTGATAACCATAGGGAATCATAGACTTGCAATTAACTTTTGTACCTACCTAGACAGATGAACTTGGACAATTCAACCAGGGAAGTTGTTGCTGCCCCACTCTTTCAGAAAAAGAACTAAATTACTATTACCTATTGATCAGACCCTAGATAATCCTAAATTTAGTTCAGCAAATTTTGCAGTGGGATGCATCAATTACTGTGCTGTGCTGTGCTTAGTTGCTCAGTCATATCTGGCTCTTTGTGACCACATGGACTGTAGCCCCCTAGGCTTCTCTGTCCATGGGGAATCTCCAGGCAAGAATACTGGAGTGGGTTGTCATACCCTCCTCCAGGGGATCTTCTCAACCTAGGGACTGAACCTAGGTCTCCCACATTGCAGGTGGATTCTTTATTATTTGAGCCAGCAGGGAAGCCCAAGAATACTGGAGAGAGTAATCTGTCACTTCTTGAGGGAAATTCCTGACCCAGAAATCAAACCAGGGTCTCCTGCACTTCAGGTGGTTTCTTTACCAGTTGAGCTACCAGGGAAGCCTGCATCAGTTGCTACTTTTTTTCTGTTAATAGTACATAGTAAATATTTTTTATTTTTTTAATTTTTTAATATAGATTTATTTATTTTAATTGGAGGCTAATTACTTTACAATATTGTATTGGTTTTGCCATACATCTTTTTTATTTAATATGGATTCAGTATATAACCTAGCTAATATAGGACTTTGGTTTAGACCTCAAGTCATGAGTTTTGCCTTTTCCCTGGATCTCCATGTATCTCTCCATGTGCAAACTACTTTCTTTGTGATCAGGCTTGATCTTGTATATGTCGGATTAAAACTTCATGCCATTTAGGAACAATAATCTATATAGTTAGAGTTTCTTTTAAAACTAGAGTTTCTGTATATATTATATAGAAGCTCTAATTCTATAAATCAAGCAGGCTGGAAATCAATCTGAGATACAAATGTCAAAAGAGTGTCCCGTTAAATTTTTTGGTACACTATTTGGGTAATTGTTCATTTTTATGAACAATCAGAATTGTGATTCATACACACATAGAAACAGTGCAAGAAGCTCATCACTAACCTTCACAGAAACTGTTAGTAATACGATCTCTGCCATAGATGGAATATAGATCAACATGAGAGACAATTACATCATTCTTTGGAACCAAAATATCTTTCCAGGAATATTCCTATGTTTTTGTCACAGAAATCATGATGCTAGAGCACTGAAGTCTATGCTTCTATGCTTCTGCTCTCTGGCTTGATGATTTCAATGACAAAAATGTTCAAGAAGGTGACAGCATACAGTTGGATGCAGAACCAACTGGACAACCCCCAAGTAGTGAACAACTGAATTTCTAGCCTTCTTTGAATTGGTCAAATACAATCAAGAGATTGACCAAAAGACAGACTGAGAAACTGAGTACACCAACGGGAAATAGCCAGATCTTACATAGAAGAACTTGGACTCACAACTTCTGCAGCAAACAATCCAGGAGCCAAACCAAAACCTTTATAGATGGTACCTCAGAATGGTCAAGACTTGTCCATTGACTGACGGCTTTCCTATATTTTTACCCATTTAAAGTGAAAATGAAATATGCTCCTAAACTATGTAACTCAATCAAGGCTCAGAGTCTTGTTTCTAGATAGCTGGCCTCCAGCTTTCCTACACCAAATTTTTTCAATCAGAACACACCTAAACTGACCCTTTTATGCACTATAACACTTTCTCAGCTCAGCTTGTATTTGAATTTCTTCAAAATACAAATGGTTCACCCTCTTGAAATTCATAAATGGCCTCCATTTTCACTTGGGTTATTTTATTTCTCTCTATATATGTACATACATAAAGAGATGGAAATGCCAGACCACTTTACCTGTCTCCTGTGAAACTTGTATGCAGGTCAAGAAGCGGCAGTTAGAACCAGACATGGACAAAGGACTGGTTCTAAATTGGATTAGGGTAAGTCAAGGCTGTATATTGTCACCCTGATTATTTAACTTATATGCAGAGCACATCATGAGAAATGTCAGGCTGGATGACGAAGAAGAAGCTGAAATCAAGATTTCCAGGAGAATATCAATAACCTCAGATATGCAGATGACCCTACCCTAATGGCAGAAAATAAAGAGGAACTAAAGAGCCTCCTGATGAAGTTGAGAGAAGAGAGTGAAAAAGCTGACTTAAAACTCAACATTCAAAAACAAAAACTAAGATCATGACATCTGGTCCCATCACTTCATGGCAATTAGATGGGGAAACAATGGAAACAGTGACAAATTTTATCTTCTTGGGCTCCAAAATCACTGCAGATGGTGACTGCAGCCATGAAATTAAAAGATGCTTGCTCTTTGGAAGAAAAACTATGACACACCTAGACAGCACATAAAAAAAGCAGAGACATCACTTTGCCAACAAAGTTCCATATAGCCAAAGGTATGTTTTTTCCAGTAGTCATGTATGGATATGAGAGTTGAACCATAAAGATGGCTGAGCATCGAATAATTGATGCTTTTGAACTGTGGTCCTGGAGAGGACTCTTGAGAATCCCTTGAATGGCAAGGAGATCGAACCAAACAATCTTAAAGGAAATCAACCCTGAATTTTCATTGGAAGGACCGAGCTGAAGCTGAAGCTCCAATCTTTGGAGTGGATTTGGCCACCCGATGTAAAGTCGGCCACCTTTTCCAGCCGACTCGTTGGAAAAAAACTTGTGATGTCAAAGGTTGAAAGCAGGAGGAGAAAGGAACAAGAGAGGATGAGATGTTTGGATGGCATCACTGAATCAATGGGTATGAGTTTGAGCAAGCTTTGGGAGGTACTGAAGGACAGGAAAGCCTTGCATGCTGCAGTTCATGTGATCACAAGTTAGACATGACTGAAACACTTAATAATTCTCTCTCTCTGTATATATATAGAAACATCAAAATGTTCTGCAAATCTAGAGTAATCAGGAGCATTGTGTTATCGGTGTATAGGGGCATAAAAGTTAACAGAGAAGAACAAATTCAGAAATTTCAAAAGTGATCCTTCAAAAATATAGTCAACTAATGTTTGACCATGAAGCCAAAGCATTTAATGGATAAGGAAATTTGTGCTGTTGTTCATTTCTCAGTCGTGTACGACTTTTTGCAACCCCATTGACTGCAGCACACCAGACTTCCCTGTCCTTCACTATCTCACACAACACTATGAATCAACTATATTTCAATTTAAAAAATTCCAGGTATCTATATACCTATGTCTATATAGATAGGTTATTTATATATAAATCAAACTCTGAAACTCTGGGGATAGATAGATGATAACTAGCTTAATAGATATATACCTTTATATAGAGATATATATTTGTAATAAATATATAGATACAACTATATGTATACACCAATATACATGTGTAGAGTACATTAGATATATTGTATAATACAGTATGTATATAAAGGTATAAATGTATATATACAAATAATATACTAAATAATACTTCTAATGTACTCTACACATGTATATTGGTGTATATATATAGATGTATCTATGTGTTTATTATAAATATATATCTATATACAAAGATATCTATTAAGCTAGCTATCATCTCTCTACTCACCAAAATTTCAGAGTTTAATTTATATGTGTATATAAAACCTATATATATAAATTAGCTGATTCATAGTGTTGTGTTGGATAGTTAAGGACAGGAAAGTTTGGCGTGCTGCAGTCTATGGGGTCTCAAAGAGTCAGAGATGACAGAGAGACTGAACAACCACAGCCAAATTATTGAAAACAACTTTCTTTCTTTATCCATTAAATACTTTGGCCTCATGGTCAAAAGTCAGTTGACTATATGTTTGAAGGACCACTTTTGAAATTTCTGAATTTGTTCTTCCCTGTTAACTTGTATACATGCTGCTGCTGCTGCTGCTGCTAAGTCGTTTCAGTCGTGTCTGACCCTGTGCGACCCCATAGACGGCAGCCCACCAGGCTCCCCTGTCCCTGGGTCCAGGCAAGAACACTGGAGTAGGTTGCCATTTCCTTCCCCAATGCATAAAAGTGAAAGGTGAAAGTGAAGTCGCTCAGTCGTGTCCAACTCTTAGTGACCCCATGGACTGCAGCCCGCCAGGCTCCTCCATCCATGGGATTCTCCAGGCAAGAGTACTGGAGTGGGGTGCCATTGCCTTCTCCGTGTATATCTGCTCATATGCTAATAACACAATGCCCTGATTACTCTAGATTTTCAGGATGTTTTGAAATAAGTTAATAGGTTTTTCAACTTTGTATATCATTTAAAACATTATTGCTACTCTAAGATCTTTGCGTATTTTAAGTTGAGCATATCATTGTAATTTAAGGAGTTTTAATGATTTGCATTAAATACAAATTAAGGAATAATTGGCATTTTAATCTGTAGGTTTTCAATCATATAACATTTTATATCTATTTTATTTTTTTGTGTTTCTTTTCTTTTTCATTGTTATTTTTCTTCAAGTTTTGTAGTAGATTTGCCTATCTTTATTAAATCAATCATTTCTTTTGTTATGATTTTAATAACATAGATAATATTGTATTATTTTATTTTTAATTTAAATTTATTTATTTTAATTGGAGGCTAATTACTTTACAATATTGCATTGATTTTGCCATACATCAACATGAATCCGGCACAGGTGTACACGTGTTCCCAATCTTGAACCCCCCTCCCACCTCCGTCTCCATGGCAATGAAACATGTATAATATCATATAAGAAATGAATCACCAGTCTAGGTTCTATGCAGGATACAGGATGCTTGGGGCTTGTGCACTGGGATGACCCAGAGGCATAGATAATATTTTAACATTAAAGTTCCAGTTGTCTAATGATAGTACATATGAAAAATTTTAATTTCATATAATGATTTGGTACCCTGTAATTGCTATATTGATATATTTATTCTAGCAAAAAATCTTTATAGAGCATTTAGAAGTTTCTACTTACTATCTAATGTGGCAGAGGATGATATGGATAGATAGCATCACTGACTCAGTAGAAAATAATTGGAGCAAACTCCAGGAGATACTGGAGTACAGAGGAACCTGGAGTGTTTTGCTCCATGGGGTCACAAAGAGTCAGAACAACAACACATACCATCATACTGAGAGCAAATAGCATTTGTAGTCTCTTCTTTATAAACATTGTACTATGCATTACTTTAGCTTTTCTTACTGTACTGAACATGATCTTCAAATTGCACATGAAGTAGTAGTGCTAAGTATGGACATCATTGTATTCCTTTCCTTTATATAAGTTCAGTTCAGTGCAGTCACTCAGTTGTGTCTGCCTCTTTGCAATGGCATGGATTGTAGCACACCAGGCCTCCATATCCAACACCAGCTCCCAGAAATTACTCAACTCATGTCCATTGAGTTGGTGGTGCCATCCAACTATCTCATCCTTTGTCATCCCCTTTTCCTCCCACCTTCAATCTTTCCCAGCATCACGGTCTCTTCAAATGAATCAGTTCTTCACATCAGGTGGCCAAAGTATTAGAGTTTCAGTTTCAGCATCACTCCGTCCAATGAATATTCAGGACCGATTTCCTTTAGAATGGACTGGTTGGCTCTTCTTGCAGTCCAAGGGACTCACAAGAGTGTTCATCAACACCACAATTCAAAAGCATCAATTCTTTTGCACTCAGCTTTCTTTATAGTCCAACACCGACATCCATACATGACTACTGGAAAAAATATAGCTTTGACTAGACGGACCTTTGCTGGCAAAGTAATGTCTCTGCTTTTGAATATGCTATCTAGGTTGGTCATAACTTTCCTTCCAAGGAGGAAGCGTCTTTTCATTTCATGGCTGCAATCTCCATCTGCAGTGATTTTGGAGCCCCCCAAAATAGTCTGTCACTGTTTTCACTGTTTCCCATCTTTTTGCCATGAAGTGATGGGACCAGATACCATGATCTTAGTTTTCTGAATGTTGAGTTTTAAGCCAGTTTTTTCACTCTCCTCTTTCACTTTCATCAAGAGGCTCTTCAGTTCTTCTTCACTTTCTGCCATAAGGGTGGTATCATTTGCGTATCTGAGGTTACTGATATTTCTCCCAGCAATCTTATTTTCAGCTTGTGCTTCATCCAGCCCAGCATTTCTCATGATGTACTCTGAATGTAAGTAAATAATCACGGTGACAATATGCAGTCTTGATGTACTCCTTTTCCTCTATGGAACCAGTCTGTTGTTTCATGTCCAGTCCTAACTGTTGCTTCCTGACCTGCATACAGATTTCTCAACAGGCAGGTCAGGTCATCTGGTATTCCCATCTCTTGAAGAATTTTCCAGTTTGTGGTGATCCACACAGTCAAAGGATTTGGCATAGTCAATAGTAGAAATAGATGTTTTTCTGGCACTCTCTTACTTTTTCAATAATCGAATGGACACTGGAAATTTGATCTCCGGTTCCTCTGCCTTTTCTGAAACCAGCTTGAACATCTGGAAGTTCATGGTTCATGTACTATTGAAGCCAAGATTGGAGAATTTTGAGCATCACTTTACTAGCGTATGAGATGAGTGCAATTGTGCAGTGGTTTCAGCATTTTTTGGCATTGCCTTTCTTTGGGATTAGAATGAAAACTGACCTTTTCCTGTCCTGTGGCCACTGCTGAGTTTTACAAATTTGTTGGAATATTGAGGCCAGCACTTCCACAGCATCATCTTTTAGGATTTGAAATCGCTTACTTGAATTCCTTCACTTCTACTAGCTTTGTTCATAGTGATGCTTCTTAAGGCCCTTTTGACTATGCATTCCATGATGCCTGGTTCTAGGTGAGTGATCATAGGATTGTGATTATCTGGGTTGTGAACAATTTTTTTTTTTTTTTGGTATAGTTCTTCTGTGTATTTGTATAGTTCTTCTTGCCACCTCTTCTTAATATCTTCTGCTTCTGTTAGGTCCATACCATTTCTGTCCTTTATTGAGCCCATCTTTGCATGAAATATTCCCTTGGTATCTCTAATGTTCTTGAAGAGATCTCTCATCTTTTCCATTCTATTGTTTTCCTCTATTTCTTTGCACTGATCACTGAGGAAGTCTTTCTTATCTCTCCTTGCTGTTTTTTAGAACTCTACATTCAAATGGGTGTGTCTTTCCTTTTCTCCTTTGCTTTTCATTTCTTTTCTTTTCACAGCCATTTTAAAGGACTCCTCGGACAACTATTTTTCTTTTTGGCATTTGGTCTTTTTGGGGATGGTCTTGATCACTGCCTCCTGTGCAATGTCATGAACCTCCATCCATAGTTCTTCAGACAGTCTGTCTATCAGAGCTAATCCCTTGAATCTGTTTGTCACTTCCACTGTATAATCCTAAGGGATTTGATTTAGGTTATACCTGTATGGTCTCGTGGTTTTCCCTACTTTCTTCGATATAAGTTTGAATTTGGCAAAAAGGAATTCATGATCTGAGCCTCAGTCAGCTCCCAGGATTGTTTTTGCTGACTGTATAGAACTTCTCCATGTTTGGTTGCAAAGAATATAATCAATCTGATTTTGGTATTGACCATCTGGTGATGTCCATGTGTAGAGTCTTCTCTTGTGTCGTTGGAAGAGGGTGTTTACTATGACTAGTGTGTTTTCTTGGCAAAACTCTATTAGCCTTCATTCTGTACTCCAAGGCCAAATTTGCCTGTTACTCCAGGTGTTTCTTGACTTCCTACTTTTGCATTCCTGTCTCTTGTAATGAAAAGGACATCTTTTGGGTGTGTTAGTTCTAGAAGGTCTTGTAGGTCTTCATAGAACTGTTCAACTTCAGCTTCTTCAGCATTACTGGTTGGGGCATAGACTCGGATTAACATGATATTTAATGGTTTGCCTTGGAAATGAATAGAGATCATTCTATAGTTTTTGAGATTGCATTCAAGTACTGTATTTCTGACTCTTTTGTTGACTATGATGGCTACTCCATTTTTTCTAAGGGATTCTTGCCCACAGTAGTAGATACAATGGTCATCTGAGTTAAATTCACCCATTCTAAGGGACTAAAATGAACTGGAGTGGCAGCTTCGCAGTGCTAGAGCAGCTGTGAGGAAATGCCCCACATCCACCACAGTCAGGAGCAGAGGCTGTGCTTTGATGGAGCAGCCATGAGGAGATACCCCACACCAAGGTCAGGAGCAGCAGCTGCACTACTCTGAAGCGCCTGTGAGGAGATACCCCACATCCAAGGTCAGAGAAACCCTAGCAAGATGATAAGTACTAGAGCAGTGGCTGTGAGGAGATACCCCATGCCCAAGTGCAAAGAAGAAGCCCCATCAAGATGGTAGGAGGGGCAAATACCTATTTAGAATCAAACCCCATTCCCGCCAGAGATGCTTAGAGGGCTCAAAAAAACCTTGTGCACATCAAGACCCAGGGGCTCCACAGAGGCTGAAACAGAATTGTGTTTGAGCATCTCCTGTGGAGGTATGGGTCAGCAGTGGACTGCCACAGGGACAGGGTTCTGGGTGCAGAAAACTTGGGTATTGCATGGGCCCTCTTGGAGGAGGTTGCCATTAACCCCACCATAGAGCTGCCAGAACTTACATAGGACTGGTAAATAGACTCTTGGAGGGCACAAACAGAAACTTGTATGGACCAGGACCCAGGAGGAAGGAGCAGTGACCCCACAGAGACTGACTTAGACTTGCCCAGTAGTGTCCAGGAGTCTCCAGTGGAGGCGTGGGTTGGTGGGGGCCTGCTGCAGGGTTTGGGGCAGTGAGTGTAGCAGTACATGCATGGGATCTTTTGAAGGAGGTCACCATTATCTTCATTACCTCCATCTTAGTTTGGCCCCAGGTAAATAGCAGGGAGGGAACATAGCTCCACCCATCAACAGAAAATTGGATTAAAGATTTACTGAACATGGCCAGTTTTCTCCTCAGTTAGTCTCTCCCTTCAGGAAGCTTCCTTAAGCCTCTTATCCTTCTCCATCAGAGGACAGACAGAATGAAAACCACAATCACAGAAAAATAACCAGTCTGATCACATGGACCACTGCCTTGTCTAACTCAATGAAACTATGACCCATGCTGTGTAGGGCCACCCAAAACGGATGGGTCATGGTGGAGAGTTCTGACAAAACGTGGTCCACTGGAGAAGGGAATGACAAACCACTTCAGTATTCTTGCCTTGAGAACCCCATAAACAGTATGAAAAGGTAAAAAGATAGGACACTGAAAGACAAACTCCCCAGGTTGGTAGGTGCCCAATATGCTACTGGAGATCAGTAGAGAAATAACTCCAGAAAGAATGAAGAGACGGAGCCAAAGCAAAAACATCATCCAGTTGTGGATGTGACTGGTAATAGACGCAAAATTCGATGCTGTAAACAGCAATATTGCATAGGAACCTGGAATCACTGTTAAATATGATGCTGCTTTTTTAGTAAATGCCTTTGTCAATTTGAGATCTCTGAGAGCAGAAGTTAATCAAGATTAGTTGTGGAAGAGATTTATTTGGAGAAACATTTGTGACTGACCTATCCTTGAATCTTCATGCATGCATGCTAAGTCGCTTCAGTCATGAATGACTCTTTGTGACACCATGGACTGTAGCCCATCAGACTCCTCTGTATGGGATTCTCCAGGCAAGAATATCGGAGTGAGTTGTCATTTCCTTCTCCAGAATCTTCACAGATAGGGTTTAACTTTTCATCCTGTAAAGTGTTTGCGTTGTACCAAAATTATTCATGTGCTAGCCATCATTTGTCTTTCCTGCTTGATCAGCATTATAATATCATTACAATTAATTAAGCTAATGTTTTGTGAAATATGCAGACAATGTTTCCATTAGACTGTCTTATGAAAAATGGCTGGAAAATAAACATAGCCCTAGGACAAGACTCTAAGCGAATATCATTGTAGGTTTCATGTAATATGAATTTTTTTTTTTTAATGAAGAGGAGTTGATACAGAAGCCTTACAAATAGCTGTGAAAAGAAGAAAAGTGAAAAGCAAAGGAGAAAAGGAAAGATATAAGCATCTGAATGCAGAGTACCAAAGAATAGCAAGAAGAGATAAGAAGGCCTTCCTCAGCAATCAATGCAAAGAAATAGAGGAAAACAACAGAATGGGAAAAACTAGAGATCTCGTCAAGAAAACTAGAGATACCAAGGGAACATTTCATGCAAAGATGGGCTCGATAAAGTACAGAAATGGTATGGACCTAACAGAAGAAGAAGATATTAAGAAAAGATGGCAAGAATACACAGAAGAACTGTACAAAAAAGATATTCACGCCCAAGATAATCACGATGGTGTGGTCACTCACCTAGAGCCAGACATCCTGGAATGTGAAGTCAAGTGGGCCTTAGAAAGCATCACACGCACAAAGCTAGTGGAAGTGATGGAATTCCAGTTGAGCTATTTCAAATCCTGAAAGATGATGCTGTGAAAGTGCTGCACTCAATATGCCAACAAATTTGGAAAACTCAGCAGTGACCACAGGACTGGAAAAGGTCAGTTTTCATTCCAATCCCAAAGAAAGGCAATGCCAAAGAATGCTCAAACTACCACACAGTTGCACTCATCTCACACGCTAGTAAAGTAATGCTCAAAATTTTCCAAGCCAGGCTTCAGCGATATGTGAACTGTGAACTTCCTGATGCTCAAGCTGGTTTTAGAAAAGGCAGAGGAACCAGAGATCAAATTGCCAACATCCACTGGATCATGGAAAAAGCAAGAGAGTTCCAGAAAAAACATCTACTTCTGCTTTATTGACTATGCCAAAGCCTTTGACTGTGTGGATCACAATAAACTGTGGAAAATTCTGAAAGAGATGGGAATACCAGGCCACCTGACCTGCCTCCTGAGAAACCTATATGCCGGTCAGGAAGCAACAGTTAGAACTGGACATGGAACAACAGACTGGTTCCAAATAGGGAAAGGAGTACATCAAGGCTGTATATTGTCACCCTGCTTGTTTAACTTCTCTGCAGAGACATCATAAGAAACGCCTGGCTGGAAGAAGCACAAGCTGGAACCAAGATTGCCAGGAAAAATATCAATAACCTCAGATATGCAGATGACACCACCCTTATGGCATAAAGTGAAGAGGAACTAAAAGCCTCTTGATGGAAGTGAAAGAGGAGAGTGAAAAAGTTGGCTTAAAGCTCATCATTCAGAAAACTAAGATCATGGCATCTGGTTCCATCACTTCATGGGAAATAGATGGGGAAACAGTGGAAACAGTGTCAGGCTTTATTCTCTGGGGCTCCAAAATCACTGCAGGTGGTGATTGCAGCCATATAATGAAAAGACGCTTACTCCTTGGAAGGAAAGTTATGACCAACCTAGATAGCATATTCCAAAGCAGAGACATTACTTTGCCAACAAAGGTTCGTCTAGTCAAGGCTATTGTTTTTCCAGTGGTCATGTATGCATGTGAGTGTTGGACTGTGAAGAAAGCTGAGCTCCAAAGAATTGATGCTTTTGAACTGTGGTATTGGAGAAGGCTCTTGAGAGTCCATTGGACTGCAAGGAGATCCAACCAGTCCATTCTAAAGGAGATCAGTCCTGGGTGTTCTTTGGAAGGAATGGTGCTAAAGCTGAAACTACAATACTTTGGCCACCTCATGTGAAGAGTTGACTCATTGGAAAAGACTCTGATGCTTGGAGGGATGGGGGCAGGAGGAGAAGGGGATGACTGAGGATGAGATGGCTGGATGGCATCACTGACTCAATGGACATGAGTTTAGTGAACTCCAGGAGTTGTTGACAGACAGAGAGGCCTGGTGTGCTACAATTCATAGGGTCGCAAAGAGTTGTACACGACTGAATGACTGAACTGAACTGAACTGCAGGTATACAACATAGTGATTCACAATTTTTTAAAAATCATACTTTATTTATAGTTATTATAAAATATTGGCTATATTCCCTGTACTGTACAATATAGTCTACTAGCTTATTTTATATATAATAATTTGTACCTCTTAATACTCTATTTCTACCTTGCCCCTCCTCTCATCCTTCCCCCTGCTGGTAATCACTAGTTTGTCTTCTGATTCTGAAATAAATTAAGGGAACAACCCTATTTAATATCATTGAAAAGATGATAAAATATCTAGGAATAAACTTACCAAAGATGGTAAAAGATCTGTGCTTGGAAAACTCTAACATACTGATTAAATAAATTGAAGATAATAAAAACAGATAAGATACACTGTGTTCTTTGATTGGAAAAAATAACATTGTTGAAAAGACCATACTACCCAAGACAGACTACAGATTAAATGCAATTCTTATCAAAATGCTAAGAGTATTTTTCACAGAACTAGAATAAAGCATTTTAAAATAGTAATGCTATACCAAAGACCCAGAATAACCAAAATAATCTTGAGAAAGATGAGCAAAGCTGGAGAAATCATGCTCCCTGTCTTCAGACTATAGAATGAACTGCTTTTTACACTCTTTTCTAATCATTATATAAAATAATGCTTTTGGAAACCAGTGCCTGTGTGTCATGCATGTAAAGTCTTTTTAATCAACTCTAGCAGTGATATCACATTCAGTACAGCAGCTCTAATTGCAGCTACTACTGCATGAGCTGACAGTAGCCTAAAGAAATTCCATAAATTCATCCTCTACTTAAAAGACCAAATTGCAGAATTAAATAAAATGATAGGAGCCACCATGCCTGCATCATTTAGCCTTATAAAGATGGCACTAATCACATTCCTGTCCCAGAAGGCAATATAATTTTTTATTTACTATCCTTGACCAAGTAGAAGGCAATTTCAGAGATTTCCCCTTGTCCTTTTGTACTATGTACTTTATAGTTTTGCATCAAGGACCCAACTTAGAGGTTACTCCAACCAGGGCATGTGCCTTGGCTTAGTATTTACATGTCTTTGG
Source organism: Bos taurus (assembly GCF_002263795.3). Taxonomy (NCBI): domain Eukaryota; kingdom Metazoa; phylum Chordata; class Mammalia; order Artiodactyla; family Bovidae; genus Bos; species Bos taurus. The sequence continues at coordinate 37,989,574 of NC_037344.1, read as the reverse complement.
AATTCCAAGATCCTATCAAATCCCAAATTTGCTCTTTAGCTGTGACCTCTTTCCCAATAAAGGAGATAAAGGTGTTTTGTTTTGTTTGTTTGTTTTAATACAAAATAATCTCTTTAACTTCTGAACTTAGGTTTTAATTTTTTCCCCCAGTTTCACTCTATTCCCTGTAAGACATTGATGCAAATTAGTAACAATCAGTCCATTCTACTGCCATTGTAGGCACTGCTCTTCCCATATGATTGAAATATTTAAACTCTCATATTAGTAAAGTTATTTTTCCAGAACACTTTCCCAGGTTATTGCAGGTGACCTCTTTAGCAAGAACTTTGCCATTTTGTCCCAACATCTATGTCCTGCTAACCCCTCAGATCTTATAACCATTGACGAATAAGCCAGTCCCTAAACCTACCTAACAACTGTTTTCTAGGGCTCTTCTGGTACCCTCTGTGTAGTATGTTTTGGCTGTCACAGTAGATGGTGAATGGGATTAGACATGCAAGTGATTAATAGGGGAAGTGCTTGTGAATGAAAAAGAAGGAAAGTATTTGAGTAGGCAGGGAGAAACTCCAGACTATGATGTAGATCTGATACCTATACAAGGATAGAGAAATGAAAAAAAGAAAAGGAAAAAATTCATACTGAGAGCAGTTCTGAAAAATTTTGGACCACTTCAGTAGAGAGTCCCTTAGTGGAAATTAGCTTTACTCAGGAGTGAGCCACTTTTAATTCCCTTTTCATTACCTAGACAATCCATCATAAATGAAGCAGAATTTTACTCAAAAAAAACTTTGCACCATTTAACAGGTGCTTCAACATATGGAGCAACAAATACATCTAATTGCGAGGAAAGTCAATTAATAAACACACACATAAAACCCAAATGAATGACTCTAAAGAACAAAAGAGGTTGCTATGGATTGAATTTGTGTATGTCCTCTCCAAACTCTTATGTTGAAGCCTCACCCAACGTGATGATATTTGGAAGTGGAGCCCTTGGCTTTTGAGGATGGAGCCCTCATGAACTAGGTTAATGGTACTTATAAAAGAGAACCCCAGAGGGCTCCCTTGCGACTTCTGTTACACAAGACATAGTGAGATGATGACTGTCTATGAATCAGGAAGAGGGCATTTATTAGGTCTGCCAGATTTTTGATCTTGGACTTCACATCCTCCAGAACTGTGAGAAATAAAAGTTTGCTGTTGAAGCCACTCAGTCTATATTTCTGTTACAGCAGCCTTGATGGTGTGACAGGGAATTTTCACATATGATTTATGTAATCATTCAACTGGAAATGCTAGAAAGAGAAATCTTCTCTAATTTACTGTTAGTTTAGTTATATAGATTAAATTTTTTAAAAGAAAATACTTTTTGGTTTCACTGGCTTCGTTGCTGCTCGGGCTTTCTCTGGTTGTGGCAAGTGGAGGCTATTCTTTGTTGCTTCATTGTGGTGTTCTGAGCTTCTCATTGCGGTGCCTTCTCTTGTGGTAGAGCACAGGCTGTAGGCAGGTGGGCTTCAGTAGTGGCAGCAGGTGAACTCAGTAGTTGCAGATCACAGGCTCTAAAGTGAGGGGTCTGTAGTTGTAGTGCTTGGGCTTAGTTGCTTCACACATATGAGATCTTCCCAGACAAGGGACCAAGCCTGTGTCCCCTGCATTGGTAGGCAGACTTTTATCCACTATAATACCAGAGAGTCCCAGTTATGCTTTTAAGTATTTTTCACATCTTTATCTGCTTGTCTGTTTTATATAACTCAAGTCCCCATGACCTCTTTTCAGTACCAGTGCAATGAATAATGACGTGTTCTGATTCTTCCTACACTTTAATCTGTCTCCACAATGCAAGCAATAATTTAGTTAAAAACTTATGATGCCGATCCCTTTCCAATTATCCACAATTCCTTATGTCTTTCAGAATCAAATTCCAAACTATTACATTCAAGTTGGTTTATGACCTAGCTCCTGTCCAATTATATCTCAATAAGAAACTTACTAAACTATTTGCAAATGCTCATATATTACAGGGCATGTAATATATGCCTTGCTTTCATATATAGCTTGCTTTCATGCCTCTCTACAAACTTTGCATTCTGCCAGGAGTGCTCATCCTCCACTCCTCCACCTCCAACCCCAATTCTTCACCTGACTGACTCCTACCGACTCTTAACTATAGGAGGCTCAGGCATCTCTGAACTTCCTTCAAGGATGAACTGTTCCCACACATTTCTGCTTTTCTTATTATATTAAATGCTATTGTACTCAGTGAATTGCAAGCAATTATTAACTAGTCTTTCTCTTCCTTTAGTTTTGGAAGTTCAGAAAAGATTGATCACCTTGTTTATCTCTATATTTCAGAAGTAATTAGTATCTTTGATATATTTGCTTGTTATTAATGATGAAATAAGTGAATACAAATTGTTAAAATAAACACATATACAAAGGAGTCAAGCTGGTGAGACCGTCACATCTCTTGAAATCCAGTAACCCCGAATTTTAAAAATAAAGTTCACATTTTATACATATGCAATCACAAGCCCTTAAACAAGCTGTGATGATTCATAATTATACAATATTATAGCAGAGAGGTAGTGAGTTTACCTCATTCTTACTCCTCCAGATTTGATTTTTATATAAAATTAGACAATATTGAAATATCAAGCAAAAATCTTGGCATGTCATTTCAGTAAATAAAATAGGAACATATATTTTGATTTTATATACTAGCATGTTTTGTGTTTGTCTATAATCAATTTCTTTACTCTTTCATGTAGAAAAGATATATTTTTTAAGATTTTCACCATGTGTAAGTCTTTTTGGCATTTTCATTTATTTGAAAAATCAAGAAAATGGAAAGGAGTTTATAGTTTATACTGAAACTTTTAGATTGGCTGCCTGTGCCCCTAGGTTGTATTCATTCTTTAAATAATATATGCAGTCTTATTTAGAATGATGTGGTGTTTTCATTATTTGGAAAATGTTTTGCTTTACTTTAGTCTTACTATCATTCTGTGCCCCTTATCTTGGATGAACTTGACTTCCCATACAAACATATATGCAAATACAGTTACTAATTAAGATAATCTGATCATCAGAAATTTAACCAAACAATCCCTTTTGAAAAAATTTAGAGTTGATTCAGTTACTTCCTTGGTGATCCAATGATTAAGACTCCATGCTCTTAATGGAGATGGTCAGGTTCAATTCTTGGTGGAAAGAAATGAATCCCACATGTAAAACTAAGACTGTGTATAGCCAAATAAATAACTTTAAAAATATATAAATAGAATTGATCTCAAAAGACTAATTCAGACTTAAATTGAAAAAAGTAGGGAAAACCATTAGACCATTCAGGTATGACCTATCAAATCCCTTATGATTATACAGTGGAAGTGAGAAATATATTTAAGGGACTAGATCTGATAGAGTGACTGATGAACTATGGACGAAGGTTCATGACATTGTACAGGAGACAGGGATCAAACCATTGCCATGGAAAAGAAATGCAAAAAAGCAAAATGGCTGTCTAAGGAGGCCTTAAAAATAGCTGTGAAAAGAAGAGAAGTGAAAAGCAAACAAGAAAAGGAAAAGTATAAGCATCTGAATGTAGAGTTCCAAAGAATAGCAAGGAGAGATAAGAAAGCCTTCCTCAGCAATCAGTGCAAAGAAATAGAGGAAAACAACAGAGTGGGAAAGGCTAGAGATCTCTTCAAGAAAATTAAAGATACCAAGGGAACATTTCATTCAAAGATGGGCTCGATAAAGGACAGAAATGGTATGGACCTAACAGAAGCAGAAGATATTAAGAAGAGGTGGCAAGAATACACAGAAGAACTGTACAAAAAAGATATTCATGACCCATATGATCATTATGGTGTGATCACTCACCTAGAGCCAGACATCCTGGAATGTGAAGTGAAGTGGGCCTTAGGATGTACTAAAAACAAAGCTAGTGGAGGTGATGGAATTCCACTTATGCTATTTCAAATCCTAAAAGATGATACTGTGAAAGTGTTGCACTCAATATGCCAACAACCCGGAAAACTCAGCAGTGGTCACAGGACTGGAAAAGGTCAGTTTTCATTCCAATCCCAAAGAAAGGCAATGCCAAAGAATGCGCAAACTACCATACAATTGCACGCATCTCACACACTAGTAAAGTAATGCTCAAAATTCTCCTAGCCAGGTTTCAGCAATACATGAACTGTGAACTTCCAGATGTTCAAGCTGGTTTTAGAAAAGGCAGGGGAACCAGAGATCAAATTGCCAACATCCACTGAATCATTGAAAAAGCCAGAGAGTTACAGGAAAAAACATCTATTTCTGCTTTACTGACTATGTCAAAGCCTTTAACTATGTGGATCACAAAAAAAAAAAAACTGTGGAAAATTCTTCAAGAGATGGCAATGCCAGACCATCTGACCTGCCTCTTGAGAAACCTCTATGCAGGTCAGGAAGCAACAGTTAGAACTGGACATGGAACAACAGACTGGTTCCAAATAGGAAAAGGAGTACATCAAGGCTGTAGACTGTCACCCTGCTTATTTAACTTATATGCAGAGTACACTGGAAGAGGCACAAGCTGGAATCAAGATTGCCAGGAGAAACATTAATAACCTCAGATATGCAGATAACACCACCCTTATGGCAAGAAAGTGAAGAAGGAATAAAAAGCCTCTTGATGAAAGTGAAAGAGGAGAGTGAGAATGTTGGCTTAAAGTTCAACATTCAGAAAACGAAGATCATGGCATCTGGTCTCATCACTTCATGGGAAATAGATGGGGAAACAGTGTAAACAGTGTCAGACTTTATTTTGGGGCTCCAAAATCACTGTAGATGGTGATTGCAGCCATGAAATTAAAAGACGCTTACTCCTTGAAAGGAAAGTTATGACCAACCTAGATAGCATATTCAAAAGCAGAGGCATTACTTTGCCAACAAAGTTCCGTCTAGTGAAGGCTATGGTTTTTCCAGTGGTCATATATGGATATGAGGGTTGGACTGTGAAGAAAGCTGAGCACCAAAGAATTGATGCTTTTGAACTGTGGTGTTGGGAGAAGACTCTTGAGAGTCCCTTGGACTGCCAGGAGATCCAACCAGTCCATTCTAAAGGAGATCAGTCCTGGGTGTTGTTTAGAAGGATTGATGCTCAAGCTGAAACTCTGGTACTTTGGCCACCTGATGCGAAGAGTTGACTCATTGGAAAAGACTGATGATGAGAGGGATTGGGGGTAGGAGGAGAAGGAGATGACAAAGGATGAGATGGCTGGATGGCATCAGCAATTCGATGGACATGAGTTTGAGTCAATTCCCGGAGTTGGTGATGGACAGGGAGGCCTGGTGTGCTGCAATTCATGGAGTCACAGAGAGTCGGACATGACTGAGTGACTGAACTGAATGAGGTGATGACTGAAGTTTGAAAACAAGTTTTTATGGTAAAGATAAACACATATGACACAATATTAATAGAAAACCATCATATAAGGCATCAACTTTAAACTGCATAGAAAAACAGAAACATGTAAGTGAAATAGAGATGCTAAGTACATAAATGTGTTATTACTTTAATAGTTATTAGCTCTGTTTGGTGGGATTATACCTCTTACAGCTTTCAAGATATGTTAAATATTCTCTAATAACAATGTGTTATTTTTAAAATCAAGAAAATTACACTGAAAAAATAAAATCTCTTGGCACTCCATATACAATCTTAACAAATAGCAATTCAGGTAAATATTTCTGGATCTGAAAATTCCAGAAGTATTAATGATATTACTGAAAATTACATTGGATTTGATGTATATTCGTGGGTTATCTATTAGAAAGAGTTTCTTAAAATGAGAACCAGAGACCTCTCATATTTTCATTAGTAAGTTATGAGAGTGGTTGACAAACTTTCTGAAATTATTTTCCATTCCTATGACTATGCCTATGCAGTATGTTGCCTGGCTTTGGGTAATCATTAGTGTAATCTTGTTCAGAAAGTGATGATAAAAATGAAGGTTAAAATAATTATATATACATGTGTAGATAAAACAGGCTTGAACAATATGTACGTTAAATAAATTGTATTGGAAAAGAATACTGGTGAAAAATCAACTTTTGACTCCTAATTACCTAAATTTATCATAGATTAAACCAAACCTTGGAGTCACTATCAGGGGTCCACAACCTCCAAGATCTGATGCCTAATGAGTTGAGGTGGAATTGATGTAATAATAATAAATAAAGGGCACAGTAAGTGTAATGATCTTATAGCATCCCCAAATCACTTCCTTTCTCCTGTTCTGAGGAAAAATTGTCTTCCATCAAACTGGTCCCTGGCACCAATTTTCATGGTAATCATATCATCCTTCCTACATCTTTTTTGTTATGGACTACTTAATGTATTTTTGGCCATGTGGCATATGAGATCTTAGTTTCCTGATCAGGAACCAAACCCACACCCCCTGCAGTGAAAGCTTGGAGTCTTAACCACTGGGCCATTGGGGAAGTCCCATGAATTACCTTAGTGTTTCAGCTTTCCCTCCATCCTCAACATTCATCTGTTCTTCCTACAGCACTCTGATTTCTTTTCTAAGAGAACAAATGCAACAATAAAAGCAAATGCTAAAACCTATCCCATTGTGTGTACTTTTTTGTGAGATATTATGACCCAATGCTCACCATTTCTCTGCAAAGCTTAAGGATTTCCTGGAAGCTCTTTGGTACTAGCCTTCATTTTCCAAAATGCCAGGGCATAGGAACATATTTTAATCTCTCCCAATCAGATGAACTATCCCCAGACATAGAATCTTAAAGAGATGGTTCAAGACTAGACTTATTCTGGTCTTGAGAGGAATCATTTACCCATGAATACAGTCATTCACCCAGAAGATTAATTCATCCCAGCAGAAATGCTGCTCTGAAGACTGTTGTTGATCAGCACCCCAGAATGCCTTCTATTTGCCTCTATTTCACATAAGTTCCTAATGTTCATAATACATTTCTTATCTGCCGAGCAATATTCAGGTTTGTTTTGGAAGTTTTTAATCCAAAATATTAACTGATAAAAAATATTATTTAGAATAGCTTGAAGGCTATGGATGCTCAGGGAAAAGCGGAATTTGGAATTACTTCGTTAAGAAGGAGAGGGAAGTATTTCTTTTTCAGGAAGAGTTGTACAAAATGTTGTGGGAAAATATCATTCAAAGACACATGGAAACAGGACAAATCTTTTGGCAAAACAGGTGAACACTGGAATTTTTTTTTCCCTTTTTTGTGATATCTTTGGTTTGGTATCACGGTGATGGTGGCCTGATAGAATAAGCCTGGGAGTGTTCCTCTATCTGCAATTTTTGGAAGAATATGAGAAAGACAAGTATTAGCTCTTCTCTAAACATTTGATAGAGTTAACCTGTGAAGTCATCTGGCCCTGGAGTTTTCTTGTTGGAAGATTTTTTAATATAAATTTATTTATTTTAATTGGAGGCTAATTACAATATTGTACTGGTTTAGTTTCATTACTTGTGACTGGTCTTTGCATATTTTCTGTACCTTCCTGGTTCAGTCCTGGAAGTTAGTACCATTCTGAGAACTTGTCCATTTCCTCCAGATTGATCATTTTATTGGCATATAGTTGCTTGTAGTAATTTCTTATGATCCTTTGTATTTCTGCAGTGTCAGTTGTCACTGTTCCTTTTTCATTTCTAATTTTATTGATTTGAGTCCTCTGCTTCTTTCTTGATGAGACTGGCTATAGATATTTCAACTTTGTTAATCCTCTCAAAGAACCAGCTTTTAGTTTCATTGATTTTTGCTACTATTTTCTTTGTTTCTATTTCATTTATTTCTGCTCTGATGTTTATGATTTGTTTCCTTCTACTATTTTGGGATTTTGTTTTTTCATTTGTGGGATTTTTCATTGTGGGATTTGTTTCCTTCTACTATTTTGGGATTTTGTTTTTTCATTTTTCCCTAGTTGCTTTAGGAGTAAGCTTAGATTGTTTATTAAAAAAAAAACTAGAATAAAATATCTAATATAGACATACAAGTGGCTGCATCTGATAACTAAATTTAACACAAGAGAGGGCCAAGTTAAAATATTTAATTTCTCATCTCAAACACTTTTGATCTATATCATTTCAAGCAGGGATTATAAATAATTGGACTAAATTAGTTGATCTACCTGGCCCATGATTGGAAAATTGGTATTAATCAGATTGCCTTGAAATTTGCAATGAATGACAAAGGATGCAGTGAGATCTTGCAGCTGCTGGAGATATTTCATGTAGACTGTGCCCTGTTAACTGTGTGTCAGCTATGATGGAGCTGAGGAGCCAGTTACAGAGAGAGGATGAAAAAAGAAGAGCTAAAAGATATGTAAGTCTTGGGACAATAAAGGTTCCACCCAGGGCCAGTATACATGAAATCTAACTTTATAGTCTATGTCTAATTTAGACCAATGGCACCTCTATAACAAAATGTTTTACCTGTGTATAACATTTACATAATGCTTCTGAGTGCACAAATTGAAACTAAAATTCTATGATGGTGTTAATTACAGCTTATTCATGTAGACACATGTTTGAGAACTGAAAGTAAACTTACAAATTTGATTCTCTAGAATTTGAATATCTGTTGAATTCATAATTTATCTGCTAATGTGTGTGAACATTAAGGGATTGTTTGGGGAACACTAATTCCTTGATCTTTGGGGTAGTTTTATTCTTATGAATTTGAATGTTTCTCAAACCTTAATGCCCAAAGGATGGTTTTCAATGACTTTCTGTCTTTAGAAGCTGTTTCTCCACAGATTGAAAACATTTGACTCTCCTTCCTACAAAAACACTTAATAATTAATTTCATTCATATTTACAAGGTAGATAACTAAAATCAGACCCTAGCACATTCAAAGAAGCAACCTAAAATAAAATCAGGAAGTTTCTACTAGTATGTTCTTTGGAGATAATCCTGGTAATGAAGTTTCAGGGTACTTGAGTGAGAAAGCATGATTTAATTTTGCATGGTGTCTCAAGTGGATATACTTCATGAGACTCTGCATTTAATATAATAGATCCTACAGATGAGTATTGTTTACTTTTTGTATTGATCACACAACCCAGAACACAGCACTTGATCCTACCAATGGCTGCTCTCTCTTCCTTCCATAGATCTACAGATCTCAAAGTTGGCTGCAAATTAACATCATCTAGTAAAAGTGAAAGTCATTCAGTCATGCCCGACTCTTTGCGATTCCATGGACTATACAGTCCATGGAATTCTCTAGACCAGAATACTGGAGTGTGTAACTTTTCCCTTGTCCAGGGGATCTTCCCAAACCAGGGATCAAACCCAGGTCTCCTGTATTGCAGGCAGATTCTTTACCAGCTGAACCACGAGACTTTAAAAATGCAATTTTCTGCATACCATTTCAAGAGATTCTGATTTATTTATTCTGACATGGATTTGTCAGGGAAGTACATAATTTCCTCAGTTTCGTCTCGCCACAGCAAAAATTTGAAGCAACGGATGGACCAATATTACAGCCCCTTGTAATTTTCTCGGACAGACCAGTGTTACAGCTCTGTTACAACTCAGTTTTATTTAGAAAGCAAAGGAAAATATATCCTTGAGGTGTGAGGGTGGGCCAATCCAAAAGGCAGGAAGAGAACTGAAGCCCCTGGCTCAGTTTGGGCTCCTCTCTTTATACATGGTTTTTTTGTCCTCCCCTTGAGCCTGGCCTATGTAGATTGGGCTAACCAGGAGGGCTGTTTGTTTTACCAGAGGTCCTCACTCTGGTCCTCGGAGCTTCTTTTGTTCTATTTTTGAGGGCTTTTCCCTTCTTTGTCTTTTAGCCACTGCCATTCTGGACTCCTTTTGCCTACTTTAACTACCTAACAATACCACCTCAAGAGATGGGAGGCCCAATTCTTTGGGAATAGGGACATTGAGGTCTCTCTGGCTACTTCCTGCTGAACTGGGGTGGCAAGGGGCATTGGGCCTCCCCCTCTTGCTAGTCTCAAGCCTCAGAGTCCTTATAGTGGTGTCCAGGTAAGGGTGAGTGATATTTTCTGTGGTTGGGTGTAGTTTTGTATATCCTTGTTGAACTGGCACTGCATGTTGTAGCTTGTTGACCTGGGCAGAGACAAAACAGGTTAGACAATTGATAGTACATGGAGCAATCATAAGCAGCATCAATATGGTGATAACAGGGATTAGTAGGGGTATTCAGTTCAGTTCATTTCAGTTCAGTCACTCAGTTGTGTCCGACTCTTTGCGACCCCATGAATCGCAGCACGGCAGGCCTCCCTGTCCATCACCATCTTCTGGAGTTGACTCAAACTCACGTCCATCAAGTCAGTGATGCCATCCATCCATTTCATCCTCTGTCGTCCCCTTCTCCTCCTGCCCCAATCCCTTCCAGCATCAGAGTCTTTTCCAGTGAGTCAACTCTTCGCATGAGGTGGCCAAAGTACTGGAGTTTCAGCTTTAGCATCATTCCTTCCAAAGAACACCCAGAGCTGATCTCATTTAGAATGGACTGGTTGGATCTCCTTGCAGTCCAAGGGACTCTCAAGAGTCTTCTCCAACACCACACTTCAAAAGCATCAATTCTTTGGCGCTCAGCTTTCTTCACAGTCCAACTCTCGCATCCATACATGACCACTGGAAAAATCATAGCCTTGACTAGACGGACCTTTGTTGGCAAAGTAATGTCTCTGCTTTTCAATATGCTATTTAGGTTGGTCATAACTTTTCTTCCAATGAGTAAACATCTTTTCATTTCATGGGTACAATCACCATCTGCAGTGATTTTGGAACCCCCCCCCCAAAAAAAAAAGTCTGACACTGTTTCCACTGTTTCCCCATCTATTTGCCATGAAGTGATGGAACCAGATGCCACGATCTTCATTTTCTGAATGTTGAGCTTTAAGCCAACTTTTTCACTCTCCTCTTTCACTTTCATCAAGAGCCTTTTTAGTTCCTCTTCACTTTCTGCCATAAGGGTGGTGTCATCTGCATATCTGAGATTATTGATATTTCTCCCGGCAATCTTGATTCCAGCTTATGCTTCTTCCAGCCCAGAATTTCTCATGATGTACTCTGCATAGAAGTTAAATAAGCAGGGTGACATTAAGTAGAAGCATTAGCCAGATCCAAATTCCCCCTCGCTAGGAGAAGGATCCCCCAAAGAGAGATTGTAGCCACCCCAAGAGCTCTCCAGCTCATTATTTGAGGTCCTGTAGGATCTGAATGCTTTTCTTGAGAATTGTGAGACTTCATTTAACTTAGCTGGAACTATTTGCCCAGAAACAACATGCCTCATTTAAGACAGCTCCAGTATCTCGTTATTCTGGGATCAGGAGATCTATCTCCTGTCTATTTTGGAGTATAACCCTTGCCAAGTTGTGTTGACTCTTTAGAGCTGTCCTGGGAAATCTCATCCCCAGAAGCTTAATTTTGGGTGTGTTCATTAGAATGGCACTCATTTGTAGTCCTGAATAGGTATCTGAGATCTCCCAAGGGCTCGAAGGTGTATTGAGGGTACTCTTCTCTTTTCTTCCATGGCTTGACTCATGAATACTGAATCCAGGATTCGTGTTCTAGTTCCTTGACTGCTGTGGGGGTAGAAAGTATTACAGGTTAGGGACCCTTCCATGTGGGCTGGAGTGAGACTTTGGCGACACATCTTTTCAGACATTAATTAGGACTTGAGTAACTGGAGCATATATGGTGACTTTTTAGAATCTTTTGGATCCTGGTTGACACCCCACAAGTGTACATCTTGTTGGAATTGCCCAATGGCCATGGTGTAAGACTGGAGGGGCTGAGCCTCTGGATCAACGAAGAGACCACTGACATAAACAAAAGGTCTCCCATATAGCATTTCATAAGGACTGAGACCAACCTGTTCCTTAGGGGAAATACGGGTGTGGAGGAGAGCTATTGGTAAAGCCTCCTTCCATCCCAGGGAGGTCTTCTGGGCTATCGTTTTTATTGCTGATTTTAAGAATTGGTTTGCTCTTCCTACTTTTCCTGAAGGCTAAGGCCTCCAGGCACAATGGAGATAATAAGAAATGCTCAATGCTTCAGAGATCCTTTGGGTGACCTTAGAAGTAAATGATGTTCCATTGTCACTTTGTAATGACTTGGGCAGACCAAATCTCAGAATGATTTCATGGGGCAGTTTTTTTTTTTTTTTTTTTTACCACTTCCTCAGCGTTCTCAGTCGGGGTGGGAAAGCCTTCAATCCATCCTGTGAATGTATCCATCGTGACTAATAGTTATTTATACCCTTGAGAAATTGGCATCTGGGTGAAGTCCATCTGCCAGTCCTCTCACTGTTGGACAGGCTGGGCCAGCTGGGGTCTTTGAGCTCCTTGGGGTTGTTTAATTGGCAAGTGGAACAAGAGGAGACCACTGGCCTTATAGTTGTTTGGAACCCTGTTCCTCTGAAGGACCTTTCTACTAATCCTTGGAGGGCCTTCTCCCCTAAATGAATGGTGGCATGTAAGGAGTAAACCAACTTCCATTGGCAGTTCCCAGGCAGAAAAAGGAGTCCCTCCTTGTGGAACTATCCCACATGATCTTCTTAAAAGCCCTTACTCTTAGTTTTAAGAGTCTCACCTTTGGTACATGAAGGAGTTTTTGGCAGATTAGTCTGTGGAACTAAGGTGGCAATATAAGGAGGTTATTGTTCTGTAATGCTGCTTTCTTAGCTGCCTGATTGGCTGCTTGGTTCCCTAGTGTCACTTCTGTGCTCCCTTTTTGGTGTCCCTTACAGTAGGGGACTAAAACCTTAGTGGGCAGATGAACTGCCTCTAAGAGCCTAAGGATCTGATCACCATATTTCATTGGGAACCCTTGGGTGGACTTTTTCTTTCCAAATAGCAGCATGTGCATGTAGCACAAGAAAGGCATACTTGGAGTCAGTGTAAATGGCTACTCTTTTTCCTTTTCTCAGCTCTAAAGCTTGAGTCAGGGCTATGAGCTCAGCTAATTGGGCTGAAGTACCTGAAGGCAAAGGTTTAGGATTTACAGTCCCAAAATTGGAGACTACTGAATATCCAGCTCTTCTTTTTCCATCCAAGACAAAGCTGCTTCCATCAGTGTATCAGATTTCCTCAGGATTGGTCAAAGGATCTTCTGACAATCCCTCTTGTGATTTTGTCCAGTGGTCCAAGGTTTCTGGGCAAGAGTGAAAGGGGAGAGAGTCCTCCGGGGTAGGCAGATGGGTGGCCAAGTTAAGAATCTCACAAGGGGATATAGTCAGGATTTTCCATCAGCATTCCTCAATATCTGAGGATCCTTTGATCAGACATCCATAAATGGCCTCTCCCATTTAGGAGTTGTTTCACTTGGTGGCTGGTAAAAATAGTTAATTTGCCCCCAAAAGAGAGTTTTAAAGTATCTTCTATCAACATTGGAATAGTTGCAAGATTTCAAAAGCAGGGAGGCCAGGCTTAGGGGATTGGGTCGAGCCTCTTGGATAGGTAAGCTACAGGCTGGGGCTCAGGTCCCAACCTGGAATGCTTTTTCTGGGTCTAAGGCAATGGCACCCCACTCCAGTACTCTTGTCTGGAGAATCCCATGGATGGAGGAGCCTGGTGGGCTGTAGTCCATGGGATCGCTAAGAGTCGGACATGACTGAGCGAGTTCACTTTCACTTTCATGCATTGGAGAAGGAAATGGCAACCCACTCCAGTGTTCTTGCCTGGAGAATCCCAGGGACAGGGGAGCCTCGTGGGTTGCCATCTATGGGGTCGCACAGAGTCAGACATGACTGAAGCGACTTAGCAGCAGCAGCAACCTCAAGGCAAGTGCTTATGTTAAGGTTTGTTTTAGTATAGCCTCTGCCTTGTTTTGAGGAGTTCCCACATCAGTGGGATTGAATCACCCCATCCCTTTAAAGCTTTCATATAAGGGCTGGGCAATTAGACCATAGTTGGGTATCCAGATTCTTCCATACTCAGTTAGCCCCAGGAAAGCTCACAATTGTTTTTGAGTCATGAGGGAGAGCAACTGGAAGATTCCTTGTACTTGATCAGAGGACAGCCTCCTGGGTCCGTATGTAATCTGAACTCCCAGATAAGTTGATAAGTTGAGACCTTTGTCTCAACTCTCTGTGCCTTAGCATGGGAGACTTTATATCCCCTTTCTGCCAAAAAGTTTAGAACCTGAATTGCATGTTTTGGGGCTTTTTCCCATTAGGTCCCAGGTCCAGATCTAGGAGATCCTGGCTAAGGGCCTGTCCAAACAAGTGGGGGCTATCTCTGAACCCCTGAGGTAATACTGTCCAAGTCATCTGTTGGTGTTTTTCTCCTGGAGCCTCCCACTCAAAGGCAAAAAGATATTGGGATTCTTTAGTCAATGGTATGCAAAAGAATCCATCTTTGAGATCCAAGACTGTAAACCACCTAGCACTGGGAGGGATTTCTCACAAGATTACATAGGGATTGGGTACTGTGGGATGGACGGGGACTACATCTTCATTTATGATCCAAAGATTTTGAACCATTCACCAAGTCCCATCCTTTTTATTTACATGGAGGTTCAAGGTGTTACACGGTGAACTGGTGGGACCCAGTAGCCCACAGGCAAGGAATTTATTAGAGGCTGTAATCCTTCCTAAGTTTCTCTTCTGAGGGGATATTCTTTCTGGTTTGGAAACCGAGTGGGATCTTGGAGGACAATGATGACCAGTTCAGCTTGGTGGGCTCGTCCAGTTCCCTAGTCCCACACCTGGGAGTTAATTTTGTCCTCCCATAGTTTTTGGTCCCTCTCTATTGGAGACATAATGGGTTCTTCAGTAGTAACCAGAAGCTGTAGGGCTTTAGGGGCTGAAAAGCCTCCCATCACAAGAGTGGTCCCCAGCTTAGTGAGTATATTTCTTCCCAATAAGGGAGTAGACACTCAGGGACCACCAGAAACTGGGTGGGAAAAATATTTGTCCATCCCAGCAACAAAGAAGTTTTTGGGTGAATCTTTTAATAGTTGCTTTTCCTGTAGCACCCAAAATGGTACAGGTTTGGGAGGAGAAGGCTATGGAGTAAGAGATCAAGACAGAGTAGTAGTCCCTGTGTCAATCAAGAAATTTGGGGGCCTACCTGCCACATCCAGTTGCATCCTTGACTCCAGCCCTGGGATCGTTATCATGACAGGCGGGTTGGCTGGAATGGGCCACTTCAGTCCTGGTGAACCATCGTGAGGGAAGCTTGGCACTTGATCTTGAGGCTCTTGAGTCCTGAGGGTAGAGTGACGCTCAATGTCCTAGTTGATGGCATTTGTAGCAAGCCATTTTAGGAAATTTGTCACGGTTTGGACACTCTTTGGCCCAATGTCCCACCTGTCTACAGATTAGGCATTTTCCTCATGTCTTTTTCTTCAAGACTCGGGGTTTGCCATACAGCTTCCCTGGAGGATGTTCAGCATCTGGGTATGCCTTGTATCTTTGCTTTTCTCCCTCCCCTGGTCCTTGGCCTCTCTCTCCTGTTCTCTGGTATAAAAGGTATTGGTGGCTGTCTGGACCATCTTATCAAAAGAGGCAGCAGTGTCCTGCTGCTGTAGCTTTTTCAACTTTATTCTGATGTGTGATGCACATTGGTACAGTAATTTGTCCTTTAAAATCACCTGTCTCTCATAAGAGTCTAAGTCCAGATTGGTAAACTTTTCAAGGGCTTCTTTTAGCTTTTCCAGAAAGGCAATGGGGTTCTCATCGGGTTCCTGAGTTATTGCTGAGACCCAGGCATAGGTGATTACTTTTTGCTGGCTGCTTTCGGTCCTGCCTTCACACAGATGAGAAAATGATCCCTTTCCCAGATGTGTTCAGGGTCGTTATAATTCCAATTATAATCTGAGGAGGGAACTGCAGCTTCCCCTACTGGGTATTATTTATTGTTTGACATGTGAAGCCTTGTAGCATACCTCCAGGCTTCCTTTAAGACCCTAGCATGCTCAGGGTAGAATAAAGTTTGACTAAATATGACCATGATGTTCTTCCATGTCAAGTCAAAGACCAAAGAAATATTTTGGAATGTATGTATATATTTGCCTGGGTCATCTGTATAGCTTTCCAGATCTTGTTTGATCTGTCTTAGCTCTAAGAGGGAGAAGGGCTTATTGACCCAGGTTGGTCCAAATTCTCCTCCAGTTTCAACTAAGGGACACACTCAAGTTGGCTTTTGTGGAGGGGGTACTCCAAATATGGGGCACATTTGGATCCAAGGAAGGAGCACCAAGCAACTTAGAAGCTATGAGAGGTGAGCCTTCACAGGGGCGTTCCTTCTCTTGGTTGTCTGTGCTTAACATCATTTGTCTAGTAGGTTCACTTTTAGGGCATACAACAATACCATACTTAAGACAGAGTTCCTTCATATCTCTTAGTTGGAAGAAAATTTGAACATAGGGGATCTCTGTCCACTTCCCTTGTCTTTTGCAGAATAATTCTAGCTGTAGGATGGTATTGTAATTTAAACTTCCGTCCTCAGGCCAGTGTTTCTTGTCCCCTAGAGGATACCATGGCCACAAAGTGGCACAAAAGAATTTTAAGTGATTTCTCAAGGATTAGAGGATCGAACCGCTTCCAGTTATCAAGGAGGCATCTCAAGGGTGTCTGTTGAGAAGTGAACTGATTATTTCCCATCTGAAAGACAGTGATGACAGAGAGGGAAAAAAAAAAAAGAGAGAGAGAGAGAGAAAGAGAGAAACAAATGGGCTTCCTTCAATTTCCATGCATGGACTTTGTTAAGGTGAGTCTTTTTGAAGCTTATCCTACCCAGTACTGTTGCAACCTGAGAGCCAGGCATCCCTGGGAAAGGGTGCAGATCCCCAGGCAGGCTGAGGCATGACAGCCTCCTGGACATAGAATCCCTGAGCAGGTCGAGGCAGGTCGGCCTCCCGAGAATTGGGTCCCTGGGTAGGTCGAAGCATGTTGACCTTCTGGGACCCCTGGACTGATGGATCCCCGAACAGGTTGAGGCATGACAAACTTTCAAGGACCAGATCCCTAGGCATATTGAGGCAGGTCGACCTCCAGGGACCCCTGGACTGGAGTTGGGTGTCCCCAAGGTCTCCAGCATGACCAGTGCTGGGTAGGATTAAGGAGTTGTAATCTTAACTCACTGCCAGTTTGTTCACTACAGATGGGCATAGATATCATGATGTAAAGCAATTATTCACTTTAAAGCAATCCAACCCTGTGTCCTGAGACTGGGAACCCAGTGAAGCAGCCAAAAGCCTTGTCCTCTTTCTGCTCTGAGGGACCATAAGTCACTGATTTCCTTCTCTAGTCCTCCATAAGAGCAGGTTGGGGTGTCTCCAATGGTAAATATTTCATTGTCATATACCTACTTTAGGTAATAACAGAAGTAATGACAAATGAGTGGGTTATCTGGTCCTGTTAAGGGCATTAAGAGTATTTTAACAATAAGCAGGGTGAAGCAATGTTGCCTACAAGGGGGCAGGGTCCTGGTGGTAGGAGTTGGTAACTGGTTAAAGAACAAATTGATAAGAGGCAACAGACCAGATGTTCCATAAAAGTGGAGTGGAGATTTGATCCAGGGGTATGCTTGTAACTTTAGGAGAAAGGTGGTAAGGATTTGGGTCCAAACAGCCTTCAGGGCTAACTCCCAAAGTGGCAAAACTTATCCCTGGAGGCCCAATTGCCCTTGAAGAGATGCCAACAGATGGACTTCTAGCAGGCATTTGTGCCTGTCACTGCCTTAATCGGTTCACTGAGAGATGTTGTTGTCGCACATGTTGTAAGAAACATGGAAGATGAAGTCCTGAATACCTAGAGGGATTGGATATTATACAATGTTTCTCTCCCAAGGGCCAGATATTTTCTGGTTGTCCCTCCAGAAGATTATGGAGGCAACATTGTGGGCCCAGACAGCTCAGGAAATGAGCATGAAACAGGAGGGAAAGGGGCAGGGCACAATTTTTGAAAAAAATGACATAGCCCAAGGGCATAACATAGACCAATTAAAATCAAATGGGTCCAAGGTGACAAGTCAAATTCAACTAAACCTTGATTCTCAATCTGCAAGCTAAATGACACACATAGAGGTGCCAGGACAGTTCCAAGACACTGTCAAAAGACGAAGTGGGTGGTTCCCACTCATTAGCATATGAAATCACCCAGCTCAAAAAAACTAACCATACCACATTCCATGGCCACTACACTCTGCTCTGTGATGGCCCACACCCTGTGGAGTGTGCTTCTCTCCGAATTCAAACAAATCCACCTCTTAACTATCACTGTCTCTCATTGAATTTTGGAAATAAGACATCAGAGCATGAGGTTCATGAGATTCTGAAGCCAGCTCCATGGGTTTTGGCCAGACTCAAGTCCCGGAGAGAGGAGCTGAAGGACAGGAGGAAAAAGCAGTGGGAAAAATGTGCTGAGAATCCCCTTCATAATCTGCCAGAAAATCTGATAAATACCTGGCCTGTGCTCAGTTTTCATTGGCCTGATCCTTGGCATGAAGAAGATTAAGGACAAAAAAACCCACTACTCACTTGGGCAACAGCTATTAGGGCACAGCAGATAGTGGAGCCTTTGGGACACACTGAGGAGTAGCTCCTGGCAGAGTCCCTCAATTACACCCACTGCTGTTAGCCTGTTTGTGGCAGGGTTTGAGGAAACAACAAATGAGAGATTGTAAAGGAATTAAGATTTTGTTAGCCATATGTCCTTCCAGCCATAGGAGCGAGGACCTCCTACCTTAACTGGAGGTCTTCTGGAATCTGAGACTGAGCCACATGAGCTTTCTGATGAGTTTATTTTTGCTGTCTGGGTTTCCAGCATGCTGGGCTTCTTATCACTTCCTCTGCACTGGGTTTTCTTTGCATTCTGCTTCCACTGTGGGAGCTTTTGCTGAGTTGGGCTTCTGCTGTGTTTGGCCTCCACCTCACAGGGGCTGAGCCAAGGTTGTTTTAGCCAGGTTAAATCCGAGTCACAGCACCATAAATGTTGGGGGAGTGTGTAAAAATTTGAAGCGGTGGATGGATCAGTATTACAGCCCTGTATAATTTCCTCAGATGAACCAGTGTTACAGCCCCATGTAATTTGCTTGGGTGGACCAGTGTTATAGCTCTGTTACATCTCAGTTTTATTTAGAAAGCAAAGGAAAATACATCCTGAGGCATGATGGAGGGCTGACCCAAAAGATGCAAAGAGAGTAGAAGCCACCAGCTCAACTTGGGATCTGTTTTTATACGTTTTTTTTTTTTTTTTTTCCTCCTCTCCCTGAGCCTGCCTTATGTAAATTAGGCTGACCTGGAGGGCTGTTTGTTTTACTTGAGGTCCTCACTCTGGTCCTGAGACCTTCATTCATATATTTGCAGGCTTTTCCCTTCTTTGTCTTTTAGGCACCGTCATTCTAGTCTCCTTTTTCCTATTCTAACTACCTAACAGGTTCATGGACTGTGTTTTATTTTTACTTATTTATTTCAATATGATTCCAACCTTACACAAAATTTTCAAGCACATTTGTAGAATGTTTATCAGTTTGGAGTTGTCTGATGCTTCTTTATGAATAAATTCAAATTATCCATTTTGGGGGAAGAAGCAACTTTAGCATATTTATTCTTTTCAAATTGCATTTTATCAGGTGCCATACAACTTTTATGTGTCC
Source organism: Bos taurus (assembly GCF_002263795.3). Taxonomy (NCBI): domain Eukaryota; kingdom Metazoa; phylum Chordata; class Mammalia; order Artiodactyla; family Bovidae; genus Bos; species Bos taurus. Next base: position 37,969,961 of record NC_037344.1, on the reverse strand, counting down.
AATTACTGATACGTAAATTTTTCAAGTGGGCTTCCCACGTTGTTCAGTGGTAAAGAATTCACCTTCCAATCAGGAGACTCAAGTTCGACCATGGGGAAAGTAATGGCAATCCACTCCAATATTATTGCCTGGGAAATTCCTTGGGCAGAGGATCCTGGCAGGCTATATCCATGTATTTTCAAAGAGTTAGGTATGACATATTGACTAAACAATAACAAGAAACTTTACTAGCTGGATAAAAGGTTGTGGCTGCCAATTTTCTCTACTGTAAAATTACCCTTTTCCCTTTGTAATTAACAACTATTTTATTGGAGATTCATTAAGATCACATGAATACCCACTTTTTTTAAAGCTGTGATTCACCAAATTAAGCATTGATTATTTATTCTTTTCATTTATTATTTATTCTTGCTTGAATTAATTGTATTCAAGGAGTATAATCTACTATGCTAAAATGTTCCATAGTTGGCCAGTGTGAGGCTCTTTTACCTGACTTCTAGATATGTTAAAGAACTGTTCATGCCTGCAAAGCCAAAAATATTTTTTCTCTGGCCCTGTACAGAAAAGCCTTGGCTAACTCTACTATTAATCAAAATACAGTTCCCCAGGTACTTGAGATACTACAATGGAAAACATGTTAAGTCCAATAACACTCCAAATCTGTTCACAAAAAGTCCCTGACTTACAATGGCTTGACTTTACAATGGTGCAAAAGCCGTATACATTTAGTAGGAACTATACTCTGAATTTTGAATTTTGATAGTTTGCTAGAGTAGGGATATGCAGTAAAGTCATGTCTTGTGACGCTGGGCAGTGGCAGCTGCCAGCCAGCCATGCCATCATGAGGGTAAACAGTAGATGTGCTTATAACCATTCTAAACTCAAACAACCACTCGTTTTTCACTTTCAGTATAGTATTCATTAACTACATAAGCTATTCTGCATTTTATTATAGCTTTGTCATAGATGACTTCTCCAATTGAAAGTTAAAGTAAGTGTTCTGAGTGTGTTTAAAGTAAGCTATTCTATACTATGATGCTCAGTAGGTTAGGTATATTATCTATATTTTCCACTTATGGTTTATTCAATGTATGCTTAGTTTATAGGGACATAGCCCCATTGTGGAGAAGGAAATGACAACCCACTCCAGAGTTCTTGCCTAGGAAATCCTATGAACAGAGAAGCCTGGGGGCTACAGTCCATGGGGTCACAATGTCAGACAAGACTTAGTGAAGTGAAAGTTGCTCAAACATGTCTGACTCTCATAACCCCATGAACTATACAGTCGACTTAACAAAAACAATAATCCATTGTAAATTGAAGAAGATTGGCAGTGTTAATGCCCACTTCCTCTTTGTATATAGTTGGAGTCAGTAGCTTAGCAACTTGGTAGATTGCCAATATTTATATATCTCACACATAAATAAAAGGCATAAATGTAGAAGAAATAATTCAAAATGTTATAGAGGGCTTAATTGAATAATAAATAGCTATTCATGTAAGTACATGAATTAAGTTAACTTAAATAAATAGATAACAAAGGCATATAATAAATGTTAGTCATTATTTTTAGTTCTGGATTTCCAAAGCTTTCTTTGTTCCCAATTGCTTACAAACTGTTTTCTCCTTGTTCCTTACTGATCTCTGAGACTGTAATAAATCAGTCTATTTTGCATTCAGAGTTCTAGTTAATAATAAAAAAAAAAATTCCTTAGACATTTGTGCTTGAACTGGGACTTTAAAATTACAACATTCTAAGAGGCCATGGTGCTCAGTGAGCTGACATTGCAATGGTACAGCTTGCAGTTGAAAGTTTTTGTGTTTATTCATCTTATTGACCAGTGGAATGCATGTAATAACTCTTGTGGACATTTCCTTCAATATAATTGTCTGTCATGGATGTTTTTATGCATCTATAGAAATAGAATGAATAGCATGACACACAGTAGAGTGAAAAGCCTAAAGTACTAATATTTGTGGTGACCGTTAACAAACGAAAATAAAGGTGCTTGTGTGAAGGGAAAGGAAATCACTTTTTCACTTTTCTCTGTATATCATAGAGGACAGAAGTCCTAAAACTGAATGATCTGAGCTGGGGCTACACGGTGGTCTAAATTGAGGAGTTTCCATCTCACCACTTGTAGTACATACCATAAATTCTCTATAAGGACATACTTTTCCCACATCACTGAGATCACACACTTTTATCTTTGGACTGTCATTTTTAAAACCTGAAGTGAAAGACCATTTCTTACATTTTAGTCTTCATAAACTCAGAACTTAGGCATAAGACATTTCAGCCTTGAAGTTCCAAGTGAACTTAGAGTCACCACATAGTAAACTATATGACAGAAAGTGCTGTTTTATGAGTTTAAAGGCCTTTACTTGCTTTTGATATTATGAAATCATACTTCCTTGGCACATACACTGGAAAGCAAAATATATAGATGTTTTTTGAGCAGATACATAAGTCAAATTATAAAAGCTTGGATTTTCAATCCAAGAAATTGTGAAACTGTTTAATCCACACCATTAATTTTACTATATATATTGAATAATTGCATTATCCAGATTAAAATTTTAGTGTTGGACTATTGTCCAAAAATTCATAACATAATTACAATTTGCAAAACTTTTAATAGCTGTAATTTGAAATATGAAATTTTCAAGAAAATAGATAACTTTAAAACTTGGTACTTTACTATGCCACTGCATCTTTTAAAATTTTACCATTAGTTTCAATTAAAAGTAACTATTATAAAAATAATTTCATTAGCGTAGTTGTATTATACAGAAGCTTCCAGGTGGTGCAGTGCTTAAAAATTCATCTCTCAAAGGAGGAAATGCAGGAGATGTACATTCTATTTCTGGGTGAGGAAGATCCTCTGGAGTAGGAAATGGCAACCTACTTCCTTATTCTCGCCTGGAAAATTCCATGGACACAGGCATCTGGTGGGCTACAGTCCATGGGGTTGCAAAGAGTCAGACACAATGGAGTGACTGAACATGCACACATTATACAGAGTGTTTTCCAAATAAAGCAAATCATAACTACTCAAGGTATAAGGAACATTTTTGTAATTTACTACATTGCAATGAAAGAAAAGAATAACTGGAAACACAGAAAACCAGATGTTCTCTGTATTTTGGGCTTAATTAAAATATACAATTTGAAACATGTTCATAGATACAAGAGATTTTCACAGATCTTTTGTTACTTTGATTTCTAAAAGTAAGACCCTGATTTTCCGGTCTTAGCTTGGTCATGTCCGAGATAAGATACTGTGATTAACTTAAATCATATGACCAAATTTTAGTCTTCCTGTTAGTAAAATTGTCCTATGTCTGGGGCTCAACTTTGGGTTATTTTGATAGGAGTTAGAAACGTTGTGGAGTATCTCTGGACATATGGGGCCATTTCTGATACATGTTGAGAAGGATAGAGAAATCTGTAAAATACTGTTGAGAGGAGAACCTTGGACTTGATATTGTTATGTGAGCCATACTTTCTCCCTATCATTTAAGCTATGGGAGCAGAGAAATATAAAATCTCTAATAATAGTTGTAATGACATATCATGGAACTTCATAGATTGTATAACTCATTTCTTCTTAAGTGAACAAAGCATCTCAAAGCCTTTATATTATTTAATACAAATTGAAATTCAGAGAGAGAGAGAGAGAGTATAAAGAATATGAAATGTTTAAAAATCCATCATGAATGAATTAGTAGCAAAGAGCTCTTAGAACATCGTGGTCATCCTGAATTTCAGTTCAGTGTGCATTTTAATAAAATATCCTGATTCCTGGCATTATAAACATTTTGAGAAAAACTTTTTTTAAGAGAGCTGCATATATCTCTTCCATTATTTTAAGAGATATCATTACCGCTTCAACTAGAGGAAGAAATATCACTCTGATTGTTTAAAACTTATGTATAACATAAATAATTAAAAGCACATGCTGGTGCTAAGTCGCTGCAGTCGTATTCAACTCTGTGCAACCCCACAGACAGCAGCCCACGAGGCTCCTCTGTCCACAGGATTCTCCAGGTAAGAATACTGGAGTGGGTTGCCATTTCCTTCTCCGCTAAAAGCACATAGTACAGCTTAATTAGTTAGTGTATAATTTATTTTTATTTTCATCTGAAAACCACAGTGGAAAATCAGGAATGCAGAAGTATCACTGAATTTATACTAGTATGTAGCACCAATAAAATCTAAGATAGTTTTTTCTTACTGCATATTTTTGGTTTTGGTAAAACATCATATAGGAAACATAGGTTCAATCCCTGGATTGAGAAGATCCCCTGGAGGAGAGAATGGAAACCCACTCCAGAATTCTTACCTGGAGAATCCCATGGACAGAGGAGCCTGGCCAGCTACAGGGTCACAAAGGGTCACAAAGGGTCACAAAGAATCTGACATGATTGAGCACACACACAACTCATGTAGCACTTATTTTACATAAAAGTCATATAATTTTTATACAAATGTTGTCATAGACCATAAAAAGATCATTTAGGCAACAATGACAACACCATTATTTTTCACCTAAGAGGGCCACACGGTTAGTACTTTAGCACTTTCAGTTATGATGATCATGCTGAGATGGAAATATCAAAAGATTCTTCGGTTTATTCAGAAATGAACATATTTCCTTGCAAGGTGTATATATTGCTTCGTATCCTTCTTAAATATAGAATTTTTTGATTCACCAATATAGCTAGACTTTCTCCTGCAAAATAAGCTCTAATAGTCTTCCTAAAATATATTCCTATAAAGACATCTACAAACAGTGATGTTTTTGTAAGATTTTACATGTCAAGACATCTTAATATATCACTATTTAGATGATACATACTTATATTTCTTTTTAAAATCTTTTCTGAATATAAAATTACTTTTCAATTTTTTGAGATTTTATCTACCATAAATTCTCTCTACTACAACATTTATTTGAACTTTAAATATTTCTGTTCATAAGCAAAAATTTTTTAAAAATCAAAGAAAAATTTTAAAGTAATTGCATAAAACATGAATGATTTCTTCTTTCAGCTTACTGAGCTCATCTTTCCTTGATGGAAAAATTCTGAACTTAACTAGGTAGTATAAAGAAGCAAAAGGAATAAATTTTTTAACTTAAATATTACTTTCCAAGTGTCACTTTTTTTTGTTGGGAAAAAAATGTTTTTATAGTAAAAATTAAACAGAAATATACTTTAGGATTTTTTCTAAAGAATCTTGTTATATATTTGTAGAATAGATTATTTATTGAGGAATAATATATGCTTCCTTGTAGATTCATTTCAAATAGGTTAATCATTTAGAGTCATTCACCGGTAAATAAACAATCAACATGATTTATAAGAGGCCTCTTTTCCTAGGATGCCTAGTTATCTCTAACTTGCAATAAGTATAATAAATGAAACAATACATTAAAATCTACTGATAAGTGACTTGGAAGCTTTGATCATTTTAAAAGCTTGAACAAAGTAGTAGAACTAGTTTGGAGCTTGCCATGGTATTATTTATTTGCTGAAGTTGGTTCTGGATGATTGTTTTGAAATAAGTGATGCATTTGAATACTTACGTTAAGCATACATTGCTATTTAACAAATGAAAAAGCCTACTAAAAGTTTATGTGTTTCTTCTCTTCTCCATTTCACCCATCCTTTATTCTTCAACAGTCATATGAATTTCAGACCTCACAGGTCTCTCTCTCTCCAAACTCACCAGAGCTCACTTTGTCCCTGGGACTACATAAGTGGTGGTTCATTAACTTCCTGAAACATGCCAGAATCACCACTCCTTGTTGCCTTTGTCTTCACTGCCAGCTCTGCTTCAGTGCCCTTACCTGTCATCTCTGTCCACCTTTGCATGGATGGCTCCTTCTTGGCACTTCAGTTTCATCTTATATATTATAAATTGAAAGAATATTTTCATGAGCCTCTCCTGGCAGTTTCATAGTTAAGAGTCCATGATTCCAATGTAGGGGAGGGGATAAACTTTCCTGTCCATCTAAGCAAATAGCTATCCAATCACTCCTATAAGAGCCAATAGCCTACTTAGTTCAGACAGACATTGTGTTGTTTACTTTTTCCTAACCTCTTCCACTAGGATGACCCATGAGAATAAAGGCATCATTTGACAGGTTGAATGGTACTCTCCAGTATGTACAAAACCAACTGGCACTTGAGAGGTTGTTCATTCAAAGTTGAAAGAATGTTTGTTGAAAGAATGAAAGTTGGGGGGGCGGGAAATGAATGAATGGAAATGATTTGCCTGTCACATCACAGATATAAAAATATAATAATAACTGTTAATGAGAATATTGAGAAAAACACATCTCTTAGGTAAAATATAAATTGGAAGAAGCTGCTTGAAGAGCATTCTTTAACACTTACCAAAACAAAGTATGTCTCTTTCCTGATGGCTCAGCAGGTAAAGAATCCACTTGTAATGCAGGAGACTCAAGAGATGCAGGTTTGATCCCTGGGTCAGGAAGCTCCTCTGAAGGAGGAAAATGACGTATTCTTGCCTTAAAAACCCCATGAACAGAGGAGCCTGGCAGGCTACAGTCTGTGGGGTCACAAAGATTCGGACGTGACTGAACAAATCATACATACACAAAACAAAATATGCAATTATATGTGTGCCTTGTAGTGCATCTATGCAAAACACTTTAAAGAAGACATTCATTTTTACTAATTTTTATATTACTAATAGAAAATAATATAGCCATTTATGAGAAGCCATGATTCAACATAGTTTAGCACTTCTTTGGTTAAGACACAATTCTGGCTTGTGGGCTATATATATATCAGGGAATAAAAGTTCCTACCTTTATGATGTGAAATGAAAATATCTCCTGCCATATTAATGAAGAAAAAATATTACAACCGTCAGTGATTTCTGGGCTCCAAATGTAAATGAGGGTTCCCAAATCTGTGATCCAGCAGACGCTGCCACCCTCCATGGTGATTGCTGAGGAGGTGGAGGAATGGGAAAAGCAAAGTGAACAAAGAAACAGGGTTGGCCCCAGACAGCTGAGGTGCATACGAGAGGAATGAATTTAGTGAGTACAGAGGTTTGCATCTTCCCAAAATATACTGTTAACTTCCTTAACTTGATACATGATTTTTGATGTTCAAACTGCCTGCTCCCTTTGTTGTAAACTTGTATGTAGCCTGACTTCCCCTCCTGCCTCCTTTGAGCAGTTTTCTCAGAGCTACTGAGATGCTATCTCCTGGGCTCAGAGTCCTAAACATTCCAAATAAAATAATTCTCTACTTTCTGGTTGTGATATATGTTTTAGTCGAAAGTTTGGCGACCACAAGGGACCCAGAACAGATTTTTCTTCTCTACCTAAACTCTACCAAAAACCATAGCCATGGTACCAGCAGAGGCCCCTTGTGCCCACCCACTTCCTCGGGAGTTCAGGACAGATTTGAGTAAATCTCTCCTGGTCCGCAGATCTCCCATACTTGTTGCTGCTGCTGCTGTTGCTAAGTCGCTTCAGTCGTGTCCAGCTCTGTGTGATCCCATGGACAGCAGCCCACTGGGCTCCTCTGTCCACCGAATTTTCTAGGCAAGAATACTGGAGTGGGTTGCCATTTCCTTCTCTATACTGGTCGAGATCCTGAATTTTTATTTGGTGGGATATAGCAGGTACCTAACCCCTCAGTAAGCTCCTGGGGGTGAAAGGTGGGGGGAGTGCAGCGGAAAGACACCAGGAAACACCCACCAGTGTGGGGCTTAGTCGGAAGATACCAAGGGAATTTCCACCTGATTGAAAGACTTTGAGACATAGGGAATCCATTAAAGACATCCAGGAATCGGTTGAAACATATCAAGAAAATACACAAACATAGAAAGGCACTGGTAGGGGCAGGCTCAGTTTTAGTAATACCTGGGGCTCAGTTGAAAGGCATCCAGGTGGCTCTGGTGTAGAAAGACACAAGGAACAGAGCTCATATTTGCAATTACCTAGTTAACTGGAGAAATTAAGTCTTGCCTTAATTATTGAGGGGGCTCTTTAAAACACACATAGTTAAATATTAAAAGCTGGCTTAGTAAAGCTGCTAAGTCGCGTTTGTCGTGTCCGACTCTGTGCAACCCCATAGACAGCAGGCCAATAGGCTCCTCTGTCCCTGGGATTCTCCAAGCAAGAGTACTGGAGTGGGTTGCCATTGCCTTCTCAGTAGTCAAGTCTTAAGCAAGGCCTTCTACGAGGAAACTCAGATTTCTCTGTGTCTTTGAGACGTAAACATCCTATCTGATCTTCCTAGGTTGTTCTATTGTATGTTTGTGTTAGGCCTGTAAGAGGTCCTTTTGTGTTCTTAATCACTTGCATCTCTGTGGAGATATAATTTATTGGTGGGCAAATAATGGATCTTTTGAAAATTAGAGAAACTAACAAATTATTAAATCTAGAGTGCTCTCATTGTAAACAACTGTTTTGTTGCTACCTATAAAACAAAAGTCAAATTAACCTAAGAATTTATTTATTTATTTATTTTTGAATGAGGAAAACTGGTTTAGGAAGCTACATTGAGACTTTCTTCTCCATGAGCCTTGTTGTTGTCCAGTCACCAAGTCCTGTCCCACTCTTGGTGACCCTATGGACTGCAGCATGCCAGGCTTCCCTGTCCCTCACCACCTCCTGGAGTTTCCCCAAATTCATATCCATTGAATTAGTGATGCCATCCAACCATCTCTTCTTTGTTGTCCTCTTCTTCTTCTGCCTTCAATCTTTCCCAGCAGGAAACTTAACCCTCTACTGTTCCCCAACATTAAAAGCTAAACAAGTCTATTCTATTTACCCCAGTTTTAAGTTATGTATTTTAGGGGCTAAAAAACTTTACACAGAGGTATCTGACTAGTTATTTTGGGACAGTTATGCTAAAGGGCCTGACTTCCTCAGCTCTACCTGACTCTGGGGATCCCAGAGCCTTTCATATAAAAGTAAGTAAAATAGGGAACAAAAAGAAAAAAAAAAGTCTAAACTCTCCCCTAAGACCAAAGCTTGTTGACTGGATCCTTATTAGAGCTAAAGTTAAAGGTATTAAAGTTGGTGGAATCTAGATAAAGGTATATAAATTGTATATTTAAATAAGCTTTATATAAGGTGGTTACAGCTTTTATTTAACTATATTGTGGGTTAAACAAGGCATTCAGACTGCCACAAAGGAAGTATTAACTAAACATACTGAAGAAACCAATAGTTATCTGAGTCATACAAAATAAGTAAACTGGGAACGAATAATGCTGCTGCTAAGTTGCTTCAGTCATGTCCGACTCTGTGCGACCCTATAGGCGGCAGCCCACCAGGCTCCGCCATCCCTGGGATTCTCCAGGCAAGAACACTGGAGTGGGTTGCCATTTCCTTCTCCAATGCATGAAGGTGAAAAGTGAAAGTGAAGTCGCTCAGTCGTGTCCGACCCTCAGCGACCCCATGAACTGCAGCCTTCCAGGCTCCTCCGTCCATGGGATTTTCCAGGCAAGAGTACTGGAGTGGGGTGCCATTGCCTTCTCCAGGGAAGTAATAATATGCAAGCATTAATAAAATAAAAAGTGATTTTACTTTGGCTTAATTTATAAACTCAGAAAGTTCTTTGCTAAATGCCTTACACAAAGCTTTGAAGATGTGATAAATTCAAACTCTAAAGTTATAAAACATAGGACTTTGTAAATCACATTTCAGTTTGATAAAAATCTTGCCACTGATTTTAGTAACTTTAGGCCAAAAAAAAAAAAATCTTAAAAAACTAAACAGCTGCAACTGTCTAAACCAGAATATGAATACAGACTGCAAGGACCTAGACTAAACCCAATTAAGCAGGCAAGACCAAGGGGGAAAAAAAAAGTGGCAGTTTTAAATCTAAACTGCTGAGAATGTTCCTACAGCCAAACCTTATAGAGAGTAAGCCTTAATCATCTGAGCAAGCAACATTAAGGTATTCTAACTGCTAATTTTGTTTATGTCTGTGTATACATTATACATATGAGAACTCTACTTCTAAAGGTATTATTAGAATTGGATTTATATAGAACTTGAGTCCAAGTTTGCTCTGCTCACTGAACAATGGGCCAATGAATCTGAGAAATAATGTGTGGAGGCAAGGAAAAGGCTTTGATCAGGGAGCCTGCAGACCAGGAAGATGGCAGGCTAACACCTCAGAATAACCATCTTATTGGGGGTTTGGAGGCCAGGTTCTTTTACAGATTAGAGATGAGGGGAGATGAGGAAGCAAATGAAAAAGGCCATTAATCTTGCAAACATCTCCTACAAGGGCAAGCCTCAGGCAGGGGATATGTGAGTTTCTTCCTTCCTGTCATCCACAGGTAGACAGGGTTCTGAACAAAGACAGTTTAGTTTAACAGTCAGACAAAGGGGCAGGATTCTCTGAGGCAAACCATTCTGTATAATAATAATAAAACAACAACAAAAAGGAAATCAAAGAAAGAGTTCCAACATGGAGTTAGAATTGGCTTCCTCCCTGCAACAATTTTAATAAAAAGTATTCACATTTAAAGAAAACTGACCAAGATGACTTTCAGTTTCTCATAAACTGGGAAATAGTCAATATTATGTTGACACCTGATATTATTGCTTAATTTTGTAGATCTAAATTGGTATAGATGTCATTGCTGCTGCTGCTGCTAAGTCGCTTCAGTCATGTCTGACTCTGTGCAACCCCATAGACGGCAGCCCACTAGGCTCCCCCGTCCCTGGGGTTCTCCAGGCAAGAACACTGGAGTAGGTCGCCATTTCCTTATCCATAGATGTCATTAAGTGTCATCAAAATAAGGTATATTTTATTATACCTAGGTTAATAAATAAGAGCTTACTAATCTCTTGCAAGAAAATGACTCAATGATAAAACTTTAAGGTAAATGTAAATGAGATAAGGACATTGGTAAAAGGTTTAAGGTAATCATATTTTAGAAATGTCTACTTAAAATGATATTTCCAAATGTTTGGTAATTTAAGATTCTAAAGCTGTGCCAATTTAAGCTAAGTGATGAGAGCTTATTTATTTAGAAGATACTGAGCTATCAATTAGTAAATTAAATAATTAAAAGTATTTGAGAATATTAATGAAAGTGTTTGATATCAACTAAGATGTTCTCTATAAGAAAACAAAAGTTTTAAAAAATTATCACTGATGTTTAAGCCCACTAATTTATAAAATGTCAATGTAAAGACAGTGTATAATTTCTTCTTCTTAGTTTTACTAAATTGAAGGTTTTAAGAGTTGAGGATTCTAATTCAAACATGTAATTAAAGCTATTAAAAACAATATAGTAACTTTTCAGAATACAGTAGGAAATTAAATGTATGTTTGCAAGAAAGAAGATATGATAAATGAAATTACATTTTAGTGACAAAAATAAGCTAGTTAATTTTATTTAGATGAAAAATGAAAGGCAGGCTGGATACAAAAAGTGGTGAGAGACTATGAAGAGGAACCCTGCATAGTCAGTATTAACTAAATTTAGATTTAAGTTAACTTAGTAAATTAACTTTGTTAAGTGAACTAATGCAAGATCGGAAATTTTATTTCTGTCAGTTATAAGTATTCCTTTTGATAACAGATTGTGTGGGTTTCTGTTCCCTTAAATGATCTATATTTACTTTCTTTGTGACTTTGGTTAAGTGACTAGGTATTGTTTCAATGATCTATGAGGCTGTGTTTTAAAATCTTTTTGATATTTCCAACAAACTTCCCAAATATCAAAATATAACTAAGCTTTTTAGTCTCCAGCTGACTCTGAGATGGATGCTTTGAAGAAACATCTCTGTGGAACCTCAGAGATAAATGTTAAGCTAAACTTATTTGGCATTTTTGATCCAAAAACATTGTCCAGTGATTGAAAGTAAACTTTAGGTTGTAATATATAGATAAATATCATTAATACAGATATTCCAAAATTTATATGAATCCCTAACACCTGACATGTGCTGATATAATATTAGCAGTCATAATTCTAGTAATTACATTAAAATATATTGCAGAAATATCCAAGTTTCCTAACTGCATTATATTCATTAAATCTTTAACCTTGCAGAAGGACCATGGCACAATTGGTAAGGAAGCTGCTTTTACAAAGGGTGATTCCCATATGGGGACTTCCCTCTGAACTACATGGTGACAGAGGGACCCATTTTACTGGACAAATTGTTAAGAAAACTTGTAAAAGTTGTCTGATTATGCAGCGTTTCCATGATACCTGTCATCCTCAGTCTTCTGGGTTAGTGGAAAGGACAAATGGAACAGTTAAAACTCAGTTGGCTAAAATTATGCCTGCTTATTCCTTCTCTTGGCCTAAGGCCCTCCCATTGGTTTTCCTCAACCTCATAGCCACTCCTTTGGCAAATATCATTTGTCTCCCTTTGAGATTATTTCAGGGGGATCAATGAGGTTGGATGAAAGACTGTATGATACTATATTACTTAAGGGAGATATATCATATTATTGCAAGGGTTTAATCAAATTATTGATGTTATTTTAAACTTTTTTCTTAAGCTTATTACACAAATGTATCATCAAATTAAGATCAGATGTCCCATGACTTACAACCACGAGATTATGTATATTGAAAAAAACATCATTTAAAGGACTTCCTCCAAGCTAAATGAAGGACTCTTATCAGGTTCTTTTAACTAGTTCATGTGCAGGAAAACTGAAGGAAATTGACTCATGGATTCATATTTCCCACCTAAAAAGGGCTTCTGCATCAGACTGGTCTGTAGAGAGTACTGCTGACATCAAACTCACCTTTAAGCAACTCTTAGATAATAAGGAAACACCAATGTAGGGATGGGAAAAAGATGACATCAGGAGTAGATAGCTGTCCCAAGATGTTGGACCAGACCTGTAAAATTGGTCATGTTTTCCTCTTAGTTTCTTGGACACATGAATCAATGTTTTTGTATCATGGGCACTATCTTATGCAGATTTTAGAAATCAATCAAGTTATTTGGCTTGTGGCTAGTTACCTCCATCCAGTACTTCTGGTTTACCTTGATGGGTTTCTTCCCTCCAAGGCTCTGACTGGATGGCTCTTAGAACATGTATTTTGGGGAAAAAAAAGAAATTACAGCTCTGTCTGGGCTACTACTGATATCACTAGATGGGACCCTCTTACTTGGTCAATCAAACATACTTATTCTGACCCTGGCCATAAATATGAAGTGCCCCTTAAGTTACTCAAGCTCAATAAGAGCAACAGGCTAAATTCCAGTCCAAATAAATAAATAAATAAACTCTAGAATATTAAGAGGGATGTGTCCTCAGTCATGGGATAGATTTATCTGACTAACACCAGGCTATGATCTTCTAAGCCTAAAGACCCTCCCCGCTACCCCCACCCCCAACCCCCCAAGCTGGGAACAATTAAACCATACCAAAGAAAATAAAACTAATAGCACTAGAAAATTAGTCTGGGTGTCCTATGAAAACTGCCAAAATATGATTTCTCTTAAAGACAATGATTGACATGGAACAGATTGGGTCAGAAGACCAGAAATAAGCCGACTGGCACCTAACAGGACTCAATGGCTTTGTGGGTCCAATCTTTGACCCTGACTTCCACCAGGCCAGCTAGAAGGTATACTTTAGTATTCCCTTGGGTTCTAGACCACTGACATATAAATTTAGATGTGACTCCAGCAAATTTACCATCAATACGAGTCCAATGAGCAAGAGCTCTGTATTTCACTGGTATGGTCATTTAGCAATTATTTTTGTGCCTTCAATAGGATTGGAAAATGTTATTTCTCAAATTGAAGCCTTAGCAAAACTCACTCAAAGAGCATTAAATGATAGCAACCATGCTATTTGCCTACGAAATTCTGAGGTCTGTATGATGAGAAAAGGTGTCTTACAAAATCATATGGCCCTTGATATTCTTATAGCATCTCAAGGGGGCACCTGTGCTAGCATTCAAACTGAACATTGTTTGAACACATAAGATGAATCGTCTAATGGCTGATGTTTTATAACAATGGTTTGGCTCTGAAAGCTCATGGCTTAAATCCCTGCTTGTAACTTTAATCACATTATTAACTGCTGCTGCTGCTGCTAAGTCACTTCAGTCGTGGCTGACTCTGTGTGACCCCATAGACGGCAGCCCACCTAGCTCTCCCGTCCCTGGGATCCTCCAGGCAAGAACACTGGAGTGGGTTGCAATTTCCTGCTCCAATGCATGAAAGTGAAAAGTGAAAGTGAAGGCACTCAGTCATGTCCGACTCCTAGCGACCCCATGGACTGCAGCCTACCAAGCTCCTCTGTCCATGGGATTTTCCAGGCAAGAGTACTGGAGTGGGGTGCCATCGCCTTCTCCACATTATTAGCTATGTGACTTGTAATCTATTTATTTTATAAGATTGTTGTCTTTTGTATTATACAATGTATAACCAAGAATATATCATATTAATAACAGAATAATTATAATAGTGATTCTAGGTATGGGAAGAGGCCACAAGAGAAATATCTCCTCAATCCTATTAGGTTAGAAGATAGAGGATCCAGAAAATCTTTTGTTATTTATCAGTGGGTCTAATCTGGAAATTAACACATGGAGTGACATATCAGTGAGGACCTTCACCTGATCTGGGATAAGCCTCTCAGTTCCATGGGACCAAAATAATAATAATAATAATAATAGTCATGTTAGGTAGTTAGAATAGGAAAAACAAGTCCAGAATGGTTGTGGCAAAAAGACAAGGAAGGGAAAAACCCACGAAAATAGAACAAAGGAGGGTCTGAGGACCAGAGTGAGGACCTTAGGTAAAAGAAACAGCTCTACTGGCTAGCCCAATTTACATAGGGCAGGCCCAGGGGGAGGATAAAAACATAAAAAGAAGAGCCAAAACTGGGCTGGGGGCTTCTCTTCCCTTCACATCATTTGGGTCAGCATGCCCTCAAACCTAGAGGATGTATTTTCTTTTACTTTCTAAATAAAAATGAGCTGTAACACAGAGCAGTAACACTGGTTCGTTCAAGGTCTGTAACATTGGTCCATTGCTTCAAATTTTTGTTTTGATGAGACAGAACAAATGAAATTACACACTCCCCCAAAAGTTTTATAATGTTTTATGAGTAAATTTCATGGGCTGAAGATAAAAATTTCAAAAAAAAAAATTACAAAAATTGTGGAAAAAATGATTTATCCTTCTTAAATTTGAGATTTTTTAATATTTTGTAGGAATACTTTATGAATACAGAACTACTATTAGGTAGTGAAGAGGAACTAAAGAGCCTTTTGATGAAAGTGAAAGGGGAGAGTAAAAAATCTGGCTCAAAACTCAACATTCAAAATCTAAATTCATGGCCTTCAGTCCCATCACTTCATGGTAAATAGATTGGGAAACAATAGAAACAGTGACAGATTTCATTTTCTTGGGCTCCAAAATTGCTGCACATGATGACTGCAGCCATGAAATCAAAAGATGCCTGCTCCTTGGAAGAAAAGCTATGACCAACCTAGACAGCGTATTAAGAAGCAGAGATATAACTTAGCCAGCAAAGGTACATATAGTCAAAGCTACGGTTTTTCCAATAGTCATGTAGGGATGTGAGTTTTGGACCATAAAGAAAGCTGAGCACCAAGGAATTGATGCTTTTGAACTGTGGTGTTGTAGAAGACTCTTGAGAGACCCTTGAACTGCAAGGAGATCCAACCAGCCCACATCCTAAAAGAAATCAACCCTGAATATTCATTGGAAGGACTGACGGTGAGGCTCCAATACTTTGGCCACCTGAGGCAAAAGAATGGACTCACTGGAAATGACCCTGATGCTGGGAAAGATTGAAGGCAGGAGGAGAAGGGGAGGGCAGAGGATGAGATGGTTGGATGGCATCACAGACTCGATGGACAGGAGTTTGAAGCAGACTCCGGGAGTTGGTTATGGACAGGGACACCTGCAGTCCATGGGTTGCAAAGCATCAGACACAACTGAATGACTGAACTGAACTGATTAGGCAGTTCTAGGTAAAAATATTCAAACTGAAATGGTAAAGGAAGTGAAGTGATGTCGCTCAGTCATGTCCGACTCTTTGTGACCCCATGGACTGTAGCCTACCAGGCTCCACCGTCCATGGGATTTTTTTCAGGCAAGAATACTGGAGTGGGTTGCCAGTTCCTTCTCCAGTGGATCTTCCCAACCAAGGGATCCAACCCAGGGATCGAACCCGGGTCTCCTGCATTGCAGGCAGACCCTTTTCCATCTGAGCCACCAGGGAAGTATCTGCTATTATTGCATAGCCAGGACACTGGAAAAGAGATTGTTACAAATTTAAGTGCTTCAGGCACCTTCAGCCCTCTAACCAGCCTTTCAACATATCCTCCCAATTCCCACTGATGGGGCTCTCAGGAACTACAGGGACTCTTCCTGATCTTCTCTCTTAACTTGTATGGAGAACATTTCTCTAGATTAGGGACAGATTTCTTCCAGTTCTAACTGACCTCAGAGCCACAGTCTCAGTGCTTAAGGATTAAAACAAAAAAAAAGACTCCTCACAGGAGTATGAAAACTAAGATACTAGACTGGGATCACTTTCAATTCAGTACAGAGTGCCAAGAGACAGGGGACTCTGAAGAAACAGAAATTAAAGAATTCTGAACATGCTGGATATAAAATAAAGTCACCCTGAACTATTTCTGCTAACTGGGCTTTGCCAACATGACACATTTCTAAACTTTGTAAAAGATGGCAGCTATGATTCATCCACATAAGTTGAATCACCCCACAAATATTGTTCATGCCTAGTACAAAATTAGCATGTTGCTGAGACATTTATCAATATAAGTTTAAACTCAGGTTTTGTATTCCTGACAACTTCTAGCCAGTGACTATCCTGCTGATGAGCCCGAAAAGTTTCTCTTTCTCTGATAATCTTGCATTTCTGCTCTGATCTTTTGCAATATTTATAGATATTTTAGTAACATTATTTCATCTGGGATGGCTGCTTAGGGAGCAGATGATTAAGTGGTAGGGCACTTTCCTAAAACATAAACATATTGCTGCTAAACCACTTCAGTCATGTCCGACTCTGTGTGACTCCATAGACGACAGCCCACCAGGCTCCCCCGTCCCTGGGATTCTCCAGGCAAGAACACTGGAGTGGACTGCCATTTCCTTCTCAAATAAACATATTAGAAAGGCATAATACTGATCTTTCCCTTCCTTATTTCTGATCTCTATAAATTGAGATATATCAGAGCTACAACATTTGACCAATTCAATTGTCCTAAGATCAAATAGTTACAGTGCCTTTGTTAGTCACTTAAGCCTTGACCAGAAAATTGGGGAGGGTGATTCTTTAGACACTGTTATAACTCAAGAACTCTAGAATTTGAACTTTTTCTCAAAACAGCATTATCGACTTATCTGTTGATTTGGATTTTAATTTCTTCAAGAGGGTAGAATAATATAATTCATTTTGGTGATGCAATGTAGCTTGTTGTGAAAGAACCAAATTCTTGATCTATGGCCTGCATTCAAACTTAGGACCCATTATTTGCTAGTTGTGTAACCTTTAGATGAGGCACTGAAGCGTTAGTTGCTCAGTGGTGTCTGACTCTTTGAAACCCCATGAACTGTAGCCCACCAGGCTTCTTTATCCATAGAATTATCCAGGAAACAGTACTGGAGTGGGTAGCCATTCCCTTCTCCAGGGGACCTTCCTGACCCAAGGATTTAACTCAAGTCTCCTGCATTGCAGTCAAATTCTTTACCATCTGAGCCACCAGGATACATAATCATTATGCAAAACTGAGATACATATGTGGACAAACTAAAGGCATTTTTATGAGAATTAAATGAGATAATCTTTATAAAATAACTGTGAAAAGAAGAGAGGCAAAAAGCAAAGGAGATAAGAAAAGATATTCCCATTTGAATGCAGGGTTCCAAAGAATAGCAAGGAGAGCTAAGAAAGCCTTCCTCAGTGATCAATGCAAAGAAATAGAGGAAAACAATAGAATGGGAAAGATTAGAGATCTCTGCAAGAAAATTAGAGACACCAATGAAACATTTAATGCAAAGATGGGCACAATAAAGGACAGAAATGGTATGGACCTAACAGAAGCAGAAGATATTAAGAAGAGGTGGCAAGAATACATAGAAGAACTGTACAAATAAGATCTTCATGAAACCCAGATAATTGCAATGGTATAATCACTTACCTAGAGCCAGACATTCTGGAATGTGAAGTCAAGTGGGCCTTAGGAAGCATTACTATGAACAAAGCTAGTGGAGGTGATGGGATTCCAGGTGAGCTATTTCAAATACCAAAAGATGATGCTGTGAAAGAACTGCACTCAATACGCCAGTAAATTTGGAAAAAATTCAAAAGTAGCCATAGGACTGCAAAAGGTCTGTCTTGATTCGAATCCCAAAGAAAGGCAATGCCAAAGAATGCTCAAACTACTACACAATTGGACTCATCTACATGCTAGTAAAGTAATGCTCAAAATTTTCCAAGCCAGGCTTCAACAGTATGAGAATCATGAACTTCCAGAGGTTCAAGCTGGATTTAGAAAAGACAGAGGAACCAGAGATCAAATTGCCAACATCCGCTGGATCATCGAAAAAGCAAGAGAGTTCCAGAAAAACATCTATTTCTGCTTTATTGACTATGCCAAAGCCTTTGAGTGTGTGGATGACAACAAACTGTGGAAAATTCTTCAAGAGATGGGAATACCAGACCACCTGACCTGCCTCTTGAGAAATCTGTATGCAGGTCAGGAAACAAAAGTTAAAACTGGACATGGAACAACAGACTGGTTCCAAATAGGAAAAGGAGTATGTCAAGGCTGTATATTGTGACCCTGCTTATTTAACTTCTATACAGACTACATCATGATAAACGCTGGGCTGGATGAAGCACAAGCTGGAATCAAGATTGCCAGGAGAAATATCAATAACCTCAGATATGCAGATGACATCACCCTTATGGCAGAAAGTGAAGAAGAACTAAAGATCTTCTTAATGAAAATGAATGAGGAAAGTGAAAAAGTTAGCTTAAAACTCAACACTCAGAAAACTAAGATCATGGCATCTGGTCCCATCATTTCCTGGCAAATAAATGGTGAAACAGTGGAAACAGTGACAGACTTCATTTAGGGGTGTGGGTCAGTGGGGGGGCTGCAAAATCACTGCGGATGGTGACTACAACCATGAATTTAAAAGACACTTGTTCCTTGGAAGAAAAGTTATGACCAACCTAGACAGCATATTAAAAAGCAGAGACATGACTTTGCCAGTAAAGGTCTGTCTAGTCAAAGCTATGTTTTTTCCAGTAGTCATGTATGGATGTGATAGTGGGACTATATAGAAAGCTGAACACCAAAAAATTGATGGTTTTGAACTGTGGTGTTGGAGAAGACTCTTGAGAGTCGCTTGGGCTGCAAGGACATCAAACCAGTCAATCTGAAAGGAAATCAATCCTGAATATTCATTGGAAGGACTGATGATGAGGCTGAAATTCCAATACTTTGGCCACTTTATGTGAAGAACTGACTCATTTGAAAAGACCCTGATGCTGGAAAAGACTGAAGGCAGGAGGAGAAGAGGATGACACTGGATGAGATGGTTGGATGGCATCACCAACTCAATGGACATGAGTTTGAGTAAACCCTGGGAATTGGTGATGGACAGGGAGGCCTGGCATGCTGCAGTACATGGGGTTCAAAGAGTCAGACATGACTAAGTGACTGAACTGAATAGAACTGAACTTGAAGAGTGCCTTCATGTGTTAAAAATTTTAAAGTTGACATGTGCTTATTTTTAGGACTTTGGGGTATTAAATTCTTAGTGATTTATTTTTCTGGAATTGACTGAAAAGGGATTTATTAATTCAAACAGAATCACTTTAATTTCTCCATTCATTATATATTTGAATATATTTAGGCATGAGTTTGAAAGTATGCAAGATGCATTAACAAATATAGATTAACAGCGACTTAATGAACTTCCCACTCTCCTGTTATAAAGACTAACACAAGTCTATACAAAGCCTTTGATGAAAGTGAAAGAGTGAAAAAGTTGGCTTAAAGCTCAACATTCGGAAAACTAAGATCATGGCATCTGGTCCCATCACTTCATGGGAAATAGATGGGGAAACAGTGGAAACAGTGTTAGACTTTATTTTGGGGGGCTCCAAAATCACTGCAAATGGTGATTGCAGCCATGAAATTAAAAGATGCTTACTCCTTGGAAGGAAAGTTATGACCAACCTGGATAGCATATTGAAAAGCAGAGACATTACTTTGCCAACAAATGTCTGTCTAGTCAAGGCTATGGTTTTTCCAGTAGTCATGTATGGATGTGAAAGTTGGACTGTGAAGAAAGCTGAGTGCTGAAGAAATGATGTTTTTGAACTGTGGTGTTGGAGAAGACTCTTGAGAGTCCCTTGGACTGCAAGGAGATCCAACCAGTCCATTCTAAAGGAGATCAGTCCCGGGTGTTCATTGGAAGGACTGATGCTAAAGCTGAAACTCCAATAGTTTGGCCACCTCATGCGAAGAGTTGACTCATTGTAAAAGACTCTGATGCTGGGAGGGATTGGGAACAAGAGGAGAAGGGGACAACAGGGGATGAGATGGCTGGATGGCATCACTGACTTGATGGACGTGCGTTTGAGTGAACTCCGGGAGTTGGTGATGGACAGGGAGGCCTGGCGTGCTACAGTTCATGGGGTTGCAAAGAATCAGACACGACTGAGCGACTGAACTGAACTGATAGAATTTAAAGGTCTTACCTGGTGGTTCAAAAGGTAAAGAATCTGCCTGCAATGAGGGAGACCTGGATTTGACCCCTGGGTTGGGAAGATGTCCTAGAGGAGGGCATGGCATTCCACTCCAGTATTCTTGCCTGGATAATCCCCATGGATAGAGGAGCCTGGCAAGCTACAGTCCATGGGGTCACAAAAAGTTGGACATGTCTGAGTGACTAAGCACTTACAATTAAAACATATTTAGTTGTTGAAGGTGCTCACATCTCTAAAGTTTCGATCTCTATTTCTCTGAAATTAAAAGAAACAATCTATACTTAGAATTTTTTTATTGTTCAGCACTTTTCTCTAACAGCAATTTGCTCTCTAACCTCTAATCTAATGCATGTATTTTTCTTCAAACAGTCCAAGTTTTTTGAAACAGCTCACACTCCGTTCCTAAAGAGTGTTTTCATTTCTCACACAGAACAGAGAAGCTAATTTTATAACCTTATTTAATCTCTTTACCATCTTGATAATCTACCTGTGGTATTTTCTCTTTATTGTACCCATAAAAATCCCTTTGCCAGAATTTTAAGTGGAGTATATTCTTTTATAATTAAAGGACTATAATATTTAAACCATGGAGTACTAAAAACAAATCTCTGAAGACTGAGTTTTTGTGTATTTATAATAAACTGAATCTGAACAATTAACACTTTCTTATACAAATCTTAAATTATATGTTTTCCATATTGCGTCATTTAGGATAATTCTTACTAACAAAAGCTAATTGCTAATTCTGTTTGGAAAGTTTCTTGAATAGGGACTTAAGAGAACATATTTACAGCTTGTTTTTGATTTTTGAAAGTATTTAGTATTTATTTACTTATTTATCATTAGTTGATAGGCAAAAATATTTGAGTTTCATTGCCTAGAAAAATGGGAAACACATAGAATTATGTGAGAGTCATCTAAATAAAAACTTAAAGTAAATGATTTATATCATTTTTGTTAAAATTTATAATCTTTTCTCTGTATTGATTATATGAAACATTTTTTTCAGTAATATCATAAAAGTAGAGAAGGCTATTCAAAGCCTTCCTTAACCTCTAACAAAGTTCACCTTTAGAGAGTTTCAAACCAATTGTCATATTATCTCTGAGTTTCTTCTAATCTATTTATAGATTCTTACAGTAATGCTCTTAAGAGTATTTTATATATTTGAGCTTAGCAAAGTAAGATTATCTACAAGTTGAAGAATTAACAAAATGTTGAAATTGAGCAGAGAATAGCAGTCTTGTTCTATTAAGACAGTTTTATGCTATTGGTAAAATTATAAGCATGATTAAACTATTGGTTCATTGATGAAACTAGAACCAGAACATAAAAGGGAACATTTATTGCAGTGGTCCCCAACCTTTTTGGCACCTGGGACTGATTTTGTGGAAGACAACTTTTCCATGAACCAGGTGTGGGGTTTTTCACACAATTCATGTACATTACATTTATTGTACATTTTCCTAATCTAATGCCACCACTGATCTGACAGGAATTATCAGTCCGCAGTCTGGAGGTTGGGGACTCCTGATCTATAGGAATAACAACAACAATGACAAGAGTGGGAAAAAGGAGGGACACTGATGAACTTGACATCTAGTTCTAGAATCGCAGGGATGTCTGCAGGCATGGGTCCAAAAGCTGCTAGCTGGTGGTTGCTGAAGTGCAGTTGTGTTAAGTGTGTCTTGTAACCCAGAAAAGGTCTGATGGATACTAGGTGAGTATATGCAATAGTAGCTTTCTCTCAGTGTGTCAGATGTGCCATCAGTTGACTATCTGAGTCAGTTAAGGATGAGGAACATTAGATTCTTGTCTTGACATCTCTCTCAAGATTAATCTGGTGTGTTATAACTATTATACTGGAAGACTCCACTACCTCCTCACATTTGCTTACATATTAACTATGCAAATCTAAGTAAAAGAGTGTGAAATCCTTATTTCTATGATTTATCTTGCAAGTATACATATACAAGGTTGCACTGGTGGTTCAGTGGTGAAGAATCCACCTGCCAAATGCAGGGGACACGAGTTCAATTTCTAGGTCAGGAAGATACCCTGGAGAATGAAGTGGCAAACTACTTCAGTATTCTTACCTGAGAAATCCCATGGACAGAGGAGCCTGGCAGGCTATAGTTCATAGGGTCACAAAAGAGCTGGACACGACTTAGTGACTAAACGACAACAATGCATATACAAATATTTTACAAACTTTAAGATATCTCATCTTTCTCTATGCATGGTTTAGAGAAAGACACACTTTGTGGAATGTCCAAATGCAGACATACTAGATTTGTGCTTTCCTTAAGTATATATTTATGCACATGAAATTTCCCTTCATGAGGTAAATTTTAAATAAGAAGGCTTCATAAATATTTTCAAAATGGATTATTTGAAAATTACTTTTTAAATTAATAGATTATTAAAAGAAAATTTAAGTGAATCTTTTTTGTTAAGTATCATGGATTAGTGTTTTGTTTTGTTTTTTATTCTCCGGATGGTTTCTTTGATACTGTGCTTTTCAAGTTTTGTTTGCTAATTTACTCTTTGCTTTTTAAAATCGTGATATTTATTAAAATAATACCTTTCAGTATTAAAAGTGATTTTCCTGAAAATTGCTGATAATTGACACAATAAGTTCAAAAACCCTAAATGAAGCAAAAACAAAAGAAACTGAATTGTTGAGTAAGAAAAAAAATCTTATAATAATATTAGATTTCTATTTTCTCATATTAAATGTATTGTGCAATTTCGGATTGAGAAAAATGTAACATTAATACAAAATTAACAATATTCTTGTCATCAGAGTGAAAAAAAGATCAATGTTTCTGTTACTATAACCTCTATGCCTAAATGGATACATTAAATATTTACACAGTCTAACACATTTAGTGCATTGATGTGCTAAGTGATATGAATTTTAAAAATAAATTTTAAAATAAATATTGTGTAAGGATGTAAAATTGAATCTCAAAGTCACTTACTTTTTTCAATTGTATTGATATTTTCAAAGAATCTGCTTTATGTTACACTGACTTTCCCTGCTCCTTCCTGTTTGCAATTTAATTGAATTTTGGTAAAGTTTTTTTATTTCCTTTCTTCTGCTTGCCTTAGGTTTGCATTGCTCTTTTTCCTTTAGTCTCTTGAAGTAGGAGGTTAGATTATTTATTTTAAGTATTTTCTATCATATGCATTTAATACAATAAATTTCCTTTTAAGCAATGTTTCCTTCCCTATATCCCTTAGATTTTTGTTTTTTATATTTATTTAGTTCATACTATTGTTTTAATTTCTCTTAAGACTCCTTCTTTGGCCTATGTGTTATTTGCAAGTGTGTTTCTTATTCTCCAAATATTTTGGAAGTTTGGAGGAATCTTTTAATTATTGACTTCTAATTTATTTTTGTTCCTCACTCAGAATATACTTTACATGATTTATACATATTTTTTAATTTGTTCACTATGTTTCATGACTAAGAATTGGAACTACTTTGGTGAATGTTTCATTGGTTAAACAGCAAGCACTGGTGAATTTGAGAATTTTCATTTTGCTGTTGCATGGAAAGTTTTATAAGTATCAATGAGATTAAGTTGATTTATATTTTTGTTTGGGTCTTCTATAATCTTGTGCATTTTCTGCCTATTTAGTCTACTAATTATTGACAAGAGGATGTTGAATTCTCTAATTATACGAGTGGATAATCTCCTTTGACCACTGTAATTCTTGTTTCACATGTTTTGATTTTCTGTTATTAGGTAGATAGATGTTTAGGATTGTTGTGTTTTCTTGGAGAATAGACTTTTTTTATCATCATGAATGCCCTGTTTATCCCTAATAACATTTGTTGGTTTAAAATCTAATTTATCTCAAAATAACAATATAGCTTTGCCAACATTAGTTTTACTATTATTAGCCTAACATAAGTTATGCCATTATTTTGTTTTTAACGTGTGAATCTTTATATTTGAAATGGATTTTTGTAAAACAACATGTATTTGGGTTTTGTCTTTTTTTATCCACTCTGACAACTGCTGTCTTTTAATATGTACACTTAATGTGATTGTTGATAGACTGACATCTTTCATTTAGATAACTTTTACATTGATGACATTTGTTATTTTTCCCTTTTATAATCCTATATTCTCTGGTTATATGCTTTAATATTTATTTATTTAATATGTGTATTGTCTATACCAGGTTCAAACTTCTAAAACTTGGTATAGACAATACACATATTAAATAAATTCGCTACTGTTGAATACAAAGTTTCATACAATCACATATAAGAAAATTTTATTTCATCATCGTTTTCTTTACTGCTATTCCTTTCTTTATGTGCAACTAAGTTTTGGCCTACAATATGTTCCTTCTGACTGAACAATTTTGACACTTCTTGCAGGACAGGACTGCTGGCAATGGATTCTGTTATTTTGTTGCTGTAGTTTGAGAAATTCTCTATTTCTACTTGACTTTTGATGGATAATCCAAATGAATATAAAATTGAAGTTTGATGATTTTGTTCTTTCAGTGTTCTCCTTACTTACAATGTTTCTGATCAGAAGTCAGTTGTGATTTTTGATTATCTAAGGTGTACAACTTCTCACTGTATTCATTCAAAGCTTCCTCTCTGTCTTTGGTTTTTTGGAAACTTGAATATAATTTATCTATTAATAGGTGTTTCTTTCTCTGTTGTGTTTTGTTTTGGTCTTTATCCTGCTTAGTGTTCTCTGTGTTTTATGAATTTGTGGCTTGGTGATTTGATGTTTGTCATTATTTTGGAAAGTTTTAAGCCATCAATTTTTTAATAATAATGGTTAATTAAAAATTTTATTGAGATACAGTTGGTATCATATGAATTATACCATTAAAGTGTATAATAATTCAATGTTTTTTAGTATAGTCAGTGTGTGTATGTGTCCATAACTGAGTCATGTACGACTCTTTGTTATCATATGGACTGCAGATCACCAGGCTCCTCTGTCCATGGAATTTTCCAGGCAAGAATACTGGAATGGACTGCCATTTCCTACACGAGGGTGTCTTCCTGACCCAGGGATTGAACCCATGTCTCCTGCATAGGCAGGGTGATTCTTTACCTGTGTTACCTGGGAAGCCCCATGATCCGTATAATAATTAGTCTATGTTCCACCATCAAATATTCAATGTTAGAACATTTTTATTGCTCCAAAAAGAAACCTTGTGCTCTTTAACTATCATTCATCATCCCTCACGATCCTCCCCTTCTCTAGGCAACCACTACTGTTCTTTTTGTCTCTGTAGATTTTCCTATTTTAGACATTTATATGAATATATTCTTTTGTAAATGGCTTCTTTTTTTTGTCATAATGTTCTTAATGTTTTTGGCTATTGTTACTGAAAGTATTTCTTCTGCACCTTTTCTCTCTTTCTCCTTTTATTTCAATTATGTATATGTTACATCTTTTTGCAGTTGCTTCAACTCTTTGCAGATGGTTTGTTCTTTTTGTTTGTTTTTCTTTTTTTAATTCACATTTCAGGTTGGAAGTTTCTTTTGAAAAGTCTTTAAACTCAGTGATTCTTTTCTCAGCCTTGTCAAACCTACTGATGAATCTACCAAAGAATTCTAAAATTCTTTTATAGCGGTTTTTAAAAAATATATTATTTCTAGCAATTTTTTTGATTCCTTCTTAGAGTTGCTGTCTCTCTGCTTATATTACCCATATTCTTACATATTCCCTATTTTTTTCATTGGTGACTTTACCAACTTTCATTTCACTTTTTTCCCCCCATTGGAGACTTTACCACATTATTTACAATTGCATTCTCAGGCTGATAATCTAACATCTCTGCCATATCTATATCTGTTTCTGATGCTTGCTTTTTCACCTCACAGTGTTTTTCTTGTCTTTTAGCATGACTTCCATTTTTCATTGAAAGTCACACAGGGTTTATTGGGTAATAGGAAATGAGGTATATATAAGTCATTAGTGCTACATTTTATGTTAACATGGATAGAAGCTGAACTTTGTTTTAAGTTTGCAAAGTTGCAAATACAAGAGGTTTCAAAGCACTTTAATTGCCTTTGTTTTTTACTCCCATTCTGTATTTAGGCTTTTCTAACTTGCTCCTCTTCAGAGAGTCCATGGCTTGTAGCTCTTAACACTGAGAACTGCAGGGCTCTTGGCGCAGAGCAATCCTGTCCAAACTTCTGCTCTGAGAGACAACCAAACTCTACCTTGGCTTCTTAGCATCATAAAGCTGTGTACCTAAGATGGCCTAAGTTTCCACTAGAATGTTGCCTGACAAAGTTCAAAGGTGCTGGGATAATTTACTCTTTGTTCTAGCCAACATCTGAAAGGCTGCTAGTCTCCCCTTTCTTATAACATTCATTAGAAATGTCTTACAACTGTAAATATGTAGTTTTTGTAAGTATCTTTCTCAAGGACCTGAGAGCCATTCTTTTGAAATGTAGTCTTTGGGATGTAAAAAGCCTCCTTCTCCCAGTCTCTGCTTTTTTTTTTTTTTTCCTTTTCCCTTAGTAGGCACTCTGACAGGTGAAAGGATTGGAGTGGAAGGATGCCCTTCCTCCCACAGTCTTTCTTTCTGACAGCCTTCCATGATGGAGAACACTCTGAGTATATTTCACAATGATCTCTGTTTTCTCTCCACCTGCCAGAGCCATAAGGCTTCCTTCTCAAACCTTCAACATGATGAGACTCTGGTGAGGTTCCTAGAGGGAAAGACTTTGGGACCCTTTACTTCAGGAGTCTCTCACTTTCATGCTAGTCCAAACTCAGCCTTCAACCATTTGTCAAAAGTAACATTCTCATGCTCTTACCAGTGTATGATTCCCATCAGTCTCTGTTTCTGAGAAGCAGATTTTGTCTGTGACTCAGGCTTCCCTGGTGGCTCAGGTGGTAGAGAATTGCCTGCAACAAGGGAGGTCTGGGTTTGATCTCTGGGTTGGGAAGATCCCCTGGAGGAGGACATGGCAACCCACTCCAGTATTCTTGCCTGAAGAATCCCCCTGGACAGAGGAGCATGGCAGGCTACAATCCATAGGGGTCACAAAAAGTCAGATATGACTGAGCAACTAAGTACTTTCACAAAGGGCTTCACTGGTGGCTCAGTGGTAAAGAATGCACCTGCCAATGCAAGAGACTCAGACTCCATGCCTGGATCAGAAAGATACCTTGGAGAAGGAAATGGTAACGCAGTCCAGTATTCTTGCCTGGGAAATCTCATGGACAGAGGAGCCTGTAGGTTATAGTCTATGGGGTCGCAGAGAGTCAGACACAACTTCCTGACTCAACAATAACAAAATATTCATAAAAGTAACTGATTTTCAGTTTGTCTAATTTTCCTTTTTTAAGGGTAAGGAAGGTAAAGAAAGACACAAGTTCCTTATGTCAGAGATGATGTTAGACAGTTTCCCTTTCTCCTGCACCCACTCATCCTTCCACACACCCAATTCACTTTTGTTTTCTTCTGATTGGCGCCATAGTTTTCCCTTTTCCAGAATGTCATATATTTGGGATCATACAGTATTTATACTTCTCAGTTTGGCTTCCTTCACTTAGTTATGTACATTTAAGCTTCTTCTATGTCTTTTCATGGCTTGATAGCTCATTTCTTTTTAGTGCAAAGTAATATTCCATTATCTGGATGTAACATGGTTGTTTACTCATTCATCTACTGAAGGACAATTTGAATGATTCTAAATTTTGACAATTATGAATAAAACTGCTCTAAACACCCATGTTCAGGATATGTGCAAGCATAAGACTTCAACTCCCTTGGGTAAGTACTAAGCAGTGAAGATGTTATAAAGATACTTGTAATACTATGCTTATTTTTATAAAAACTGCCACATTGTCCACCAAACTGGTTGTACCAATTTGCATCCCCATCAGCAGTTTATGAAAGCTCCTGTTACACCATAACCTCAAAGCGTTTGACACTGTCAGTGTTCAGAATTTTGATATTGTCAGTGTTTTCTACTTTCTAATAGGCATGTGCTGGTATTTCATTATTTCAGTTTGCATTTTGCTGATGACATGTGATGCAGAACATCTTTTCATACTTATTTGTCACCTGTACATCTTCTTTGATGAGGTATTTCTTAAGAATACCAGCTGTTTGATATCCTATTGTTGAGTTTTAAGAATTTTGTGTATATTTTGGATTACAATCCTTTATCAGATATGTCATATGCAAATATTTTCTCTCAGTCTGTGGCTTGTTTTCTTACTCTCTTGACATTATCTTTTGAAGAACAGATGTTTTTACTTTTAATAAAGTATAGCTTATTAATTAATTTTTTCATGGATTGTATCTTTGGTGCTCATTTTGAGTTAATTTTTTGCGGAAAATGTATGATCTATTTTAAGATTCATTTTTTTTTGAAGGTGTATGACCATTTGTTCCAGTACCATTTGTTAAATAGACTATCTTTCCTTCATTGCATTTCCTTTGCTTCTTTGTCAAAGATCAGTTGATTATATTGTCTTGATTAGTGTAACTTTATAAGAAGTCTGAATTTGGGTAGCATCAGTCCTTCAATTGGGTTCTTCTATGTCACTATTATACACTTACTTCTTTTAAAATTACAATTTGATTATATTATCTGCTTCTATTTAAATACTTAATGATTTCCCATTATTCTTTTAAATAAGCCCCAGGTCCTTCTATTGGTTTTAAGTTCTTTGATGATGTATCACTTATGAAAAGCTTTCACTGATCTTATGCCAAATATATTTGCATTTGTTGATCTTTGCCAATCCACATGGGATTGGTGGACTTCCATGACATCTCCAAAAAGAGCACACTTGCTTCAACTCCAGGACCTTTGCACACATTGTTCCTTCAACTTGAGCACTTCTCCTCACCCATTGACTACTAAATCCCTAGTAATTTTTCAATCACATATTAATTGTGACATTTGTCTCACCAAACAAGCCTTTACATATTACCCCAAAGCATATATTTTATTGCATCCAGGCCACCTCTCCTTTCACTAAATACAATCATACATTTACAGCTACTTTATTTGAAATAAGGAACTTCCCTGTAGCTCATATGGTAAAGAATCTGCTTGCAATGCTGGAGACCCAGGTTTGATCCCTGGGTCAGGAATATCCTCTGGAGAAGGGAATGGCAACCCACTCTAGTATTCTTGCCTAGAGAATCCCATAGATATAGGAGTCTGGTGGGCTACAGTCCATGGGCTTGCAAAGAGTCGGACACGACTAAGCAATTAAACACACAGCACACACCTCTACCAGACCATAAAAACTTCAAGGAGAATCTGTGCCTCTTTCCCTTATTGTAACACAGTGCTTGCACTTCAGTTATCTAGGTTATTAAATCCAGAAACTTATCTGATTGTTTTTCATAGAGAAACAACCTTCGTCACATTTTATATTGGAAAGAATGAATACTATTATACTGTGACACAATGTGAAGACTTATTATTATTTCATATTTGGATATTTTCACTGATTTTTAGTCATTATTATTTAGAAACACAATAATGCTATAGTGTTAAAGATAGTTTTCTAATCTTCTAGTCTTTTTTTCATTTAATTTATACATCTCGCTTCACTTCTGTATTCCATTTCTACATAAGCACATCAACATAATAAATGATCAAATCAGTAAGATAATCAATATTTTTATACAATGTTTTCCAGCATATCAGTAATATACATTTGTCTGAATTTTAGACATTATCCAAACATTCTTAACACTTAAGTTTATTTATCAATATTAGTAACTGGGGACATTTGACAAGCTCTAGACACATATTTCAGTTGTAACAGTCAGGAGTGGAAGTGCTACCATCATTTAATGGGCAGATGCTTCTATAAATGTTAAGTTCACAGACTAACTCCTCTCCACTCCAGGAGAGAGAGCTGTGAAGCTCAAAATATCAATAGTACTGAAGTTGAGACACCCTGCTATATGCAATCCAAAGTAACAGCTTTTTGACATAACTTTTAAGGTAAAGGGAAAATATTTATTGATGAATGCTCTCAATTAACCAAGTGAGAATAAGGATCAGATTGTAGTATCAATTTTTTTCTTTTGTGAAATTATGCTTAAACTTGTTTGTGATGTATTAATTTAGATACAAAACACTGTTTTGATAGTAGTATTTTTATAAGACAGAGGCCAATATTTCAACTTATCAGTTAATCATACTCACTGTTTGAATGCTTATAACATTTCGGTAATGGCATCATTACCAAGTCAAACTTGGGTCTCTCACCCATTCCCAGTAAAACTAATCTACTGACACCTGGTTATGGTGAAGGGAAGTGCATCATTTATTGCAGGATCCAAACAAGGAATCCAGGGCAGCTAGTACTCAAAGCTCCAACTCTCTGATGGGTTTTAGCAAAGCATTTTTAAAGGTGAGGTGAGGGAGGGGTATCCTGGGGCTACTTCTTTAAAGGAATCCCCCCTCTTACACTCCAGTTGTCACTGTCTCATACAATGTGGTTCATTGATCATTTTTTGGCTCTTTGAAACTTACCACACACATATCCTGTCATACTTAATAATGAGGAACTAATATTACTACCATTACATCACAATGTATTATAGACATAAAGTGTAACATTAAATTTCAAATTCCAATTTAATTGATTTTTTGTCATAAGCTATTGTTGTTGTTCAGTCATTCAGTTGTGTCTGACTCTTTCTTACCCCATGGACTGCAACATGCCAGGCTTCCTAGTCCTTCACTATATTCCTGAGATTGTTAAAACTCATGTCCATTAAATTAGTCATGCTATCCAACCATCTCATCTTGTGTTGCCCCTTTAACTGCTGTCCTTAATGGTCCCCAGCATCAGGTTCTTTTCCAACCAGCTGGCTCTTTGCATTAGGTGGCCAAAGTATTGAAGCTTCAGCTTTAGCATCAATCTGTCCAATGAATATTCAGGGTTGATTTCCTTTAGGATTGACTGGTTGGATCTCCTTGCAGTCCAAGGGACTCTCAAGAGTCTTCTCCACCAACACAGTTTGAAAGCATCAATTCTTTGGTGCTCAGCCTTCTTTATGGTCTAACTGTCATATTCATACATGACTACTGACAAAACCATAGCTTTGATTATCTGGACCTTTAGGTTTGACCTTTTTCAGCAAAGCTATTCTTGTACTTGCTTATTCAGTCAGTTCAGTTCAATCACTCAGTTATGTACTACTCTTTGTGACCCCATGGACCACAGCAGGCCAGGCCTCTCTGCCCATCACCTACTCCCGTAGTTTACCCAAACTCATGTCCATTGAGTTGGTGATGTCATCCAACCATCTCATCCTCTGTTGTCCCCTTCTCCTCCCGCCTTCAATCTTTCCCAGAATCAGGGTCTTTTCAAATGAGTCAGGTCTTTGCATAAGGTGGCCAAAGTATTGGAGTTTCAGCTTCAACCACCAGTCTTTCCAATGAACACTCAGGAGAGATTTCCTTTAGGATGGACTGGTTGGATCTCCTTTCAGGCCAAGGGACTCTCAAGAGTCTTCTTCAAGACCACAGTTCAAAAGCAACAACTCTTCAGCACTCAGCTTTCTTTATAGTCCAACTCTCCCATTCACACTTGACTACTGGAAAAACTATAGCCTTGACTAGATGGACCTTTGTTAGCAAAGTAATGTCTCTGCTTTTTAATATACTGTCTAGGTTGGTCATGACTTTCCTTCCAAGGAACAAGTGTCTTTTAATTTCATGGCTACAGTCACAATCTCCAGGGGTTTTGGAGCCCCCCAAAATAAAGTCATACACTGTTTCCACTGTTTCTCTATCTATTTGCCATGAAGTGATGGGACCAGATGCCATGATCTTAGTTTTCTGAAGGTTGAGCTTTAAGCCAACTTTTTCACTCTCCTCTTTCACTTTCGCCAAGAGACTCTTTAGTACTTCTTCACTTTCTGCCATAAGGCTTGTGTCATCTGAATATCTGGGGTTATTGATATTTCTCCCAGCAATCTTGATTCCAGCTTGTGCTTCTCCCAGCATGGCGTTTCATATGATGTACTCTGCAGATAAGTTTGGAGAAGGAAATGGCAACCCACTGCAGTATTCTTGCCTGGAGAATCCCATGGATGGAGGAGCCTGGGGGGCTACAGTCCACGGGGTTGCAAAGAGTCAGACAAGTTAAATAAGCAGGGTCACAATATACAGCCTTGATGTACTCCTTTTCCTATTTGGAACCAATCTGTTTTTCCATGTACAGTTCTAACTGTTGTTTCCTGACCTGCATACAGATTTCTCAAGAGGCAGGTCAAGTTGTCTGGTATTCCCATCTCTTGAAGAATTTTCCACAGTTCGTTGTCATCCACACAGTCAAAGGCTTTGGCATAGTCAATAAAGCAGAAATAGATGTTTTTCTGGAACTCTTTTGCTTTGCCGATGACCCAGAAGATGTTGACAATTTAATCTCTGGTTCCTCTGCCTTTTCTAAAATCAGCTTGAACATCTGAAAGTTCAGGGTTCATGTATTGCTGAAGCATGGCTTGGAGAATTTTGAGCATTACTTTAACTAGCGTGTGAGATGAGTGCAATTGTGTGGTAGTTTGAATATTTTTTGGCATTGCCTTTCTTTGAGATTGGAATGAAAACTGACCTTTTCCAGTCCTGTGGCCACTGTTGAGTTTTCCAAATTTGCTGACATATTGAGTGCAACACTTTAACAACATCATTTTTAAGGATTTGAAGTAGTTCAATTGGAATTCCATCACCTCCTCTAGCTTTGTTCGTAGTGATGCTTCCTAAGGCCCATTGACTTCACATTGTGGGATGTCTGGCTCTAGGTGAGTGATCACATCATCATGATTATCTGGATCGTGAAGACCTTTTTTTACAGTCCATCTGTGTATTCTTGCCACCTCTTCTTAATATCTTCTGCTTCTGTTAGGTCCATACCATTTCTGTCCTTTATTGAACCCATGTTTGCATGAAATGTTCCCTTGGTATCTCTAATTTTCTTGAAGAGATCTCTAGTCTTTCCTAGTCTATTGTTTTCCTCTAATTCTTTGTATTGATCACTGAGGAAGGCTTTCTTATCTCTTCTCGCTATTCTTTGGAATTCTGCATTCAAATGGGTATATCTTTCCTTTTCTTCTTTGCTTCTCGGTTCTCTTCTTTTCACAGCTATTTGTAAGGCCTCCTCAGACAGCCTTTTTGCATTTCTTTTCCATGGGGATGGTCTTGATCCCTGTCTCCTGTAGGATGTCAGGAACCTTTGTCCATAGTTCATCAGGCACTCTATCAGATCTAGTGCCTTAAGTCTATTTCTCACTTCTACTGTATAATCATAAGGGATTTAATTTAGGTCATACCTGAATGGTCTAGTAGTTTTCCCTACTTTCCTCAATTTAAGTCAGGATTTGGCAATAAGGAGTTCATGATCTGAGCCACAGTCAGCTCCCAGTCTTATTTTTGATTCTTTGCATCTTTGGCTACAAAGAATACAATCAATCTGATTTTGGTGTTGACCATCTGGTGATGTCCGTGTGTAGAGTCTTCTCTTGTGTTGTTTGAAGAGGGTGTTTGCTATGACTAGTGTGTTCTCTTGGCAAAATTCTATTAACCTTTGCCCTGTTTCATTCTGTACTCCAAGGCCAAATTTGCCTGTTATTCCAGGTGTTTCTTGACTTCCTACCTTTGCATTCTAGTCACCTATAATGAAAATGACATCTTTTTTGGGTGTTAGTTCTAAAAGGTCTTGTAGATCTTCATAGAACCATTCATCTTCAGCTTCTTCAGCATTACTGGTCGGGGCATAGACTTGGATTACCGTGATATTGAATGGCTTGCCTTGGAAACAAACAGAGATCATTCTATCATTTTTGAGATTGCAGCCAAGTACTGCATTTTGAACTCTTTTGTTGATTATGATGCCTATTCCATTTCTTCTAAGGGTTTCTTGCTCATAGTAGTTGATACAATTGTCATCTGAGTTAAATTCACCCATTCAAGTCCATTTAGTTTACTGATTCCTAAAATGTTGACTTATTATTAGGAATCAAATGGACAGTCACATATGTTTCTTTTCTTCTAAAATGTTAATCTGTATGTAAAGGGTTCAGATAAGATGAGTATGATCCACTTTTTTATATTAATTTAATGAGCCTATCTGTTTATGCCAAAGTAAGTTTATATTTACAATCCTTCTGTTTGGCATATTATGTTTTACCTTTCATCCCTTCAGCTTGCTATGAGTTTGTTTTTCTCTTATTTTTCTAGTATCTTGGGGGTAGGAACAAATATTGTTTTGAAACTTCTTCTTTGTTTTTTTTTTAGTTGTAAAATAATTGGCATAACATTATATTAATTTCAGGTGTGCAACATAGTGTTTTAATATATATATGTACTACAAAATGATTACCACAGTGACTAATTCACATCCATTATCATAAATAGTAGCAAACTTTTCTTCTTGTGATGAGTTATTTTATTTAAAAGCTTTATTGAGAACAAAAATCACTTACCAAAGATCCCTGCTGTTAGAGTGTACAGTTCAATGATTTTGTGTATTCACCATGGTGTGCAGCCATCTTCATTATTTAAATTTATAGTATTTTTGTCCCCCTCAAAAGAAATCCTGCACTCACTGGTATAATTTCCCATTTCTACATCCCCTCAACCCCTGATAACCATTAATCTACTTTCTCTCTTCATGGATTGACCTTTTCTAAATGTTTCATATGAACAAAATAATACAGTATGTGGCCTTTTGTGTCTGGCTTCTCACTTAGTATTTTTTTTCAAGTTCCATGCACTATATATCAGTAGTTCACTTCTGGTCAACCCTCTTTGCCACTTAAAAATATATAACGTAGTATAATCAACTATAGTCACCATGCTATATATGATGTAAAGGTACGCTTGACATATTTTTACTCCTAAAATTTCTATCCACTTTAGTTTTATCAATCCCACAGAATATCCTACATCAAACCCTTTCTAAATACGCTTCACTGAGCTGCAATGATTAGCAGACTAATATATTTACTTTGTTATGAAATAATACTGTTATTTCTACCCAAGTCCTTCCTTTCTTATATAGGCAGGAACTGTGCCTTTCCATTTGTAATGTCTGTATAATAGAACTAATGCAGATTATAGTAACACCTTTAAGTCTGGTTGCTTAAGTATATTTTTATATAATGACATCATAGGCAATGATCTTCAAATTATATCTTTTGAGTTATACCTTTCTAATGACTTTCAGATGATTTAGACAGGGAAAAAACATAATGTCTGCTTTGCTTTAGATATTGTAGTTATAGCATATAGCTCTATGACTGGTCTAGGAGTCTGTTTTTATGACTTCTAGAAAAGTCTAGTAAACTGACTTGTGTTCCAGTTCCACAGTTTTAAGTCCAGGGATGTGTTAAACTGAGTAAAATGAATAGGTCTGGTGAAGCCAAGAGTTCTGAACAAAGCCTGGGGTCCAGCCTGCATGTTTTATTCTACACTATATTATAAATGTACTGTATACTGTAAAATGTGGAGATCACTGATGTGAATATTGCCCAGATAAAATAATGAAATAGTTCCTGACCCTTTTCTCCTTCTTTCCCATCCATCACTCATTAACACACACATGATCGTTAAGACTGGACAACTACCCAGTTGCTCTGTCCAAAACAGAAGGATTTATGTCC
The DNA here is from genome assembly GCF_002263795.3 of Bos taurus. Classification (NCBI taxonomy): domain Eukaryota; kingdom Metazoa; phylum Chordata; class Mammalia; order Artiodactyla; family Bovidae; genus Bos; species Bos taurus. The sequence goes on along the minus strand of NC_037344.1, from coordinate 37,933,529 downwards.
TCAGGAATCATAGCAGCTAGCAATTCACAGTTAACATCACCTCCAAGAATTGCCTTTAGCCAAAGAAGTCTGTCTCATATAAGTTTGCTCTCTCTTTATAGGGTAGTTTGCATGTTAACACTTTTCAAGATGGGGAGAAAATAGGCCAGATATGTTGTCTCAATTCATGACAGTTGTGAAGATAGTATCATTAAAAAAAAAAAAAGAAACAGTTAAATTTGAATTGCAGGTAAACAATTAATACTTTATTGGCATAAGTATGTTCCCTGTAACATTGTGGCATACTTACACTGAAGTATACCAAAATATAGACCTACAACAAAAATGTGTGTATTATCTAACAGAAATTCAAATTTAACTGAACACCTTCTATTTTTATTTGTTAAGTCTGGCAACCCTGTCTGAAGGATCATGCCAGCGATCTCTGCCCAGTCTTACTTTTCTCACTCATGGACAGGTGTTCTTCAGTGAATTCATCTCAGTAAACTGCTTTCATTTGAATAACTGTCTCAGGGACTGTTTCCCAGGAACCTTATCTATGTCAGTTGGTGCAAATCATGGTCCAAAAAAGCAGATGCTGAAATGAAATTTTCGGAATCAAAGCATTTGCTAGCCAGTTGGCAAAGACAACCCCATCACTGGTGTACATGGGGTACTGAGAGTCCCTTATATGTAGTAATGATGCCACCATTAAAATTTCCATGATAATAAACTGGGAAGGGATTCAGTTGGGGGGTGTGGAGCAGTGGTTGGTGAAATGTCTCATATCTCAGTCTTTTGAGACATTTAAAACTAGTAATTATAAGGACTGTGAAATAGGATAGCTGCTACTGAGGTCATTAATACATTGGGTAAAAGAGAACAACAAAATTCTTAAATTAATTGCTAACTTAAAGTAACATAGCACATAAACATATAAATGTAATCATCTTCTATATCCAGAGGGCAGAAAAGCTAAAATTCAAGCCCACTGATTAATTAGAGGGATAACTGAAATACAGAAAATGTAAATTCTCAATCCAGAATGCTATGCTAAGGGCAAGACCATGATTGGAAAAAAAAAAAAAAAAGATGATAAAGCATAGGTGGAGATAACTGTGTCAGAAATCCAGAATCTCTTGTTTGTTTCTTGTTTGTTTGTTCTTTAATCCTCTGAGTCAACAAATATGGCCCTTTAGTATTAAAGGGTAGTGCTTGTCCTTTACTTGAAGCTGATAACACACTTCTACCTTATAAGACAACTTGTGCCTCCTTGTCATGTATCTCAATCTTCTTCAAGACTATTAGATCTTTAAATAAAGATAAGCCTCAATATATACTATCTAGGAGGATGCTACTAATAAGTGCTTCTACTGAGAGATGAAAGGGATTATATCTCACTGAAAATGTAGGATCTAAGCTATGTGTAGTGTCAGGATCCAGGAGCATGTTCATGGGACGGGGTCCTAAGGACACTAGATCAGGAATAGTTGGATATGAAGCTGAATAATAACATTTACAATAGCCCTGAGATGGAAGCAACCTTAGTGTCCAATGATGGATAAATGGATAAGGAAAATGTACACATACACAATGGAATATTACTCAGCTATGAAAAGAAACAAAACTGTGCCATTTTTAGAAACATAGATAGACCTAGAGATTGTCATCCAAAGTGCAGTGAGAAAGAGAAGAATAAATATTGTATATTAATGCATATATGTGGAATCTAGAAAAATGCTATAGATGATCTTATTTCCAAAATAGAAATAGAGGCACAGATGCTAGAAAATATATGTATGGACACCAAGGAGGATGAATTGGAAGATTGAGACTGATGTATATACATTATTGATTCTGTGTATAAAAATGATAACTAATTAGAATCTACTGTATAGCTCAGGGAACTCAGTGCTCTATGCTAACCTAAATTGGAAGGAAATCCTAAAAAGAAGTTTATGTGTATACATATCGCAAAGAGTCGGACACGACTGAGCGACTTCCCTTTCACTTTTCACTTTCATGCATTGGAGAAGGAAATGGCAACCCACTCAAGTGCCTGGAGAATCCCAGGTACGGGAGAGCCTGGTGGGCTGCCATCTATGGGGTCACATAGAGTCGGACACGACTGAAGTGACTTAGCAGCAGCAGCAGCATAGCTGATTCACTACTGTATAGTAGAAACTAACACAGCACTGTAAAGCAACATATTCCAATTAAAATTAATTTTAAAATAATCTATTAGTGTAAAAGCACTCTTCCTTATTACAGATTTCATACCCAGACAAAGACCTTAGAGTACAGCACTAATTCCTGGATGGCTTTGGAAGTGTGGGGAAAGCAATGCCCAGGCAACGTGAGGTAGAAATTCCAGAACTTCCATGTTGGGAAGTTGGAGACAAAAATTCAAACCCCAGTGAACTTGACAGACTATTGTGGATATACTACGTAAGACTGGACAATCTACCAGTTGACTATTTTCCACCAAAAGCCCACATTTACCATCATAACAGGAAAAGCACTGTGAAACGTTCACCAGCTTTATTGGATCAATGACAGCTTCCTATATAGATTACAACTGATGGTAGTTCCTTTAGAGCAATGAAGATAATAAGATCACAGAAGTACTCATCTATTAAAAGAAAAATTATGGATATAATTATTGAAATGAGCAGAAAAATTAGAGTGGAAACAGAAGCCAGATATAAGTATGGAAATTGTTTTACTAAAGAACATTGCCTGTAAATCTTGTCCTTAAGGATGCTGCGTGCTCTATCTATAATATTTGAATATTTCAAAGAAGATGGATAATAAAAGAATAGTGTTCTAGTTCACTATCTATAATAGTGCACACAACATCCATAAGGGCAAGATATACAGACAATGTTTAAAAGTATTTCTCCATTTATGCAATGAAAAGAAATGAAGCATGAATGATTAGAATGTGAAGGGCAGCCAAGCCACTAAAACATTATAATTTCCAGCACAGTTTCCAAACATGTGTCACTTTTAAAATCCAGAACCCATTTACTGAAGGACGGGGAAGTTTCCCATGAGAAAGTACCTTCAACCCCACAGCAAGTTTATATGTTAATGATCATCAATGCCTTTTCCCAATGAGGCATATAGTCATTTATTCTGATAACTGTGTACTGAGGAAAAGGAGATACTAGACATTTCATTAACTCCAGAACAGAGATCCAACCCAACATTTGTACTTGGAAATGCAAGGCAATTTTATAGTCATCTTATTTGTGAGGGTCTTGTAAAAATAGTATCCTGGCAAAGAGATTGCACACCAAGAATATGCAATTTAAGTCAAAAGCCTCAGAATTTTGAAACTCAGTTTTACTATTACCAGCTGAGACAATCTGTTCAAAACAAGTTCTTTTTAGTCTCCACTTCTACATATGAAAATGAGCTTTGTTCATACTATAATACATTATAGAGTAAAAATCATATAGTTTCTGCTTAACAAATATTTCTCTAAGTCCCACTGGGAAAATAATACATTTCCTTCTTCTCAGAGCTACATAGAGGAAAAAGGTGCACACCAATCAAAACTATCTTTCATTGCAAACTCTATTTTTTAGACTTTTCAAAGATTGGCATTGGCACTTTTTAGATGAATGAAATGCTTGTATCTCTAAGAATCCTGCATATGAAGCTGAGTCTTAACTAAGGACTCATGTGAGTCTAAAGCTCAATATACAGAGAGTGAAACTGAGTTTTATATGCTGAGAAGGTTGTTTAAATATTAGTTGAGTTTTGAACATCACATGAGTTAGGGGGTGCCCACCCTCTGTACAAAACTCCAATATAATTTTTATTTGACCCTCTGTATGCTCTGTTCCCCTGTATCCTAATTTCTTCCTGTATCTGCAATTCTGAAACTGCCGATTCAACCACTTGCACATTGTGTAGTACTATAGTATATATTTACTGGAAAGAGGTTGCATATAAGTGGACCTAGGCAGTTCAACCTTCTGTTGTTCAAGGGTCAATGGTATTTCCTTGTATTCAGGAATTCAGACAAAATCTGTTAGATTTTTTTTTTAGATAATTGTAGGTCCGAATAGTTCAAAGAAAATGGATAATATATATATATGTATATATATAGTGTTCTGGCCCAGATCTACCTCATAGCAGATCCACTCTCCATGAACCACACAGTAGTGATTTCCCTGATCTCACAATTAATAATTATATAAAGGTATTTGATGGCTTTAAGACACTGTTGTGGGAATGCAAACTAGCACAGCCACTATGGAGAACAGTGTGGAGATTCCTTAAAAAACTGGAAATAGAACTGCCATACGACCCAGCAATCCCACTGCTGGGCATACATCCTGAGGAAACCAGAATTGAAAGAGACACGTGTACCCCAATGTTAATTGCAGCACTGTTTATAATAGCCAGGACATGGAAGCAACCTAGATGTCCATCAGCAGATGAATGGATATATATACATATGTACATAAAGCTGTGGTACATATACACAATGGAGTATTACTCAGCCATTAAAAAGAATACATTTGAATCAGTTCTAATGAGGTGGATGAAACTGGAGCCTATTATAGAGAGTGAAGTTATCCAGAAAGAAAAACACCAATACAGTATACTAACACATATATATGGAATTTAGAAAGATGATAATGATAACCCTGTATGCAAGACAGCAAAAGAGACACAGATGTATAGAACAGTCTTTTGGACTCTGTGGGAGAGGGAGGTGGGGTATGATTTGGGAGAATGGCATTGAAACATGTATAATGTCATATAAGAAATGAATTGCCAGTCCAGGTTCGATGCAGGATACAGGAAGCTTGTGGCTGGTGCACTGGGATCACCCAGAGGGATGGTATGGGGAGGGAAGAGGGAGGGGTTTTCAGGATTGGGAACACGTGTACACCCGTGGTGGATTCATGTTGATGTATGGCAAAACCAATACAATATTGTAAATAATTAGCCTCTAATTAAAATAAGTAAATTTAAATTAAAAAAAAAAAAAGAATAGCAGCATTCACCTATGACGTAAGAGCTATCATATTAGGGAAACTCAAATATAAGCTGTTGAATCTGGCCCTTGTTCCATGAATATAATAAAGTAAAAGCAATGCCACATCTTCAGGGAAATGTCAGAAATCAAAGCCATTCTTGAAGATCTTAAGTGTTAAATAATATTGATCCTCATCATATCCCTCTTTGATTCACAAATACGGTTACTGGAGTAGTTCTATGGACCCTGGAAAATGAAGTTGGCTACTGAAAACTCAATCAAGTGGTAGTCAAATATATCTTTGTTACAGCATATTAACATGATCTCCGACTTTTGATTTTGATTTTTTCTATTGCTATGAAGAAACAGATGAGAAGCAGTTATTGCTGATGTAGTATAAACAACAGGATATATTTCACTTTGTCCCAGAGTTATATTAAATGTATTAAATATTAACTTTCTTGTTGACCATCATAATGTAGGTCAAAAGTACCTATAGTATCTGTGCACTTTGCTTAATATTACATTATTTCTTTCTATTGATGAAATCACATTAATTAAATCACATGAACGTACAAGAATACTGAAGGTCTTGGGAAGACACAGCATTCCTAAAGACAGGTGATAAAGCCTACAAAAATTCAAGACCCATTGAAGCAATGAAATTTTGTAATTGTTCTAGTTGTTTGGGATATGTTGAGACTTAAATAAAGAATAAATTATCAGGTTAATGAATCTTATGTGCCCCATCATTTAAAAAAATGTTTAACAAAATGTTTAAAAAAGTTAAACACTTATTCAGCTCATACCTATAGTTAGATGGTGGGTGGGAGAGGCAGAGTTAATACTAGGCAGTTGCTGCTGCTGCTGCTGCTAAGTCACTTCAGTCGTGTCCGACTCTGTGTGACCCCATGGATGGCAGCCCACCAGGCTCCCCCATCCCTGGGATTCTCCAGGCAAGAACACTGGAGTGGGTTGCCATTTCCTTCTCCAATGCATGAAAGTGAAAAGTGAAAGTGAAGTCGCTCAGTCATGTCTGACTCTTAGCGATCCCATGGACTGCAGCCTACCAGGCTCCTCCGTCCATGGGATTTTCCAGGCAAGAGTACTGGAGTGGGGTGCCATTGCCTTCTCCGAATACTAGGCAGTAGAGACCAATAAAACCAGGCCTGGATCTGAGATTAGTTGGTTGGGCATTTGGGTGTAGGTTGAATATAGACAATACTGTATTATAGTCCCACTCAGAGGTGACACTGAAAAACATTGGTGAGAGGAAACCCTCCCAATGATTAGAAGTGAAGATGATGTAACTGATCCTTTACTTTGTGTGGAAAGAAAAGTGGTACATGATTAGAATTTATGTAGAACCATGGGGGCATCTAGCAAGGAGTGGAAGATAAAAGACAAGGGGTTCCCTAGAAAAAATGTGTGCAGAGACTTTCAGGAGTGCACATAAATTGTGAAGATCTTTGGTCTGATATTGCATGCTAAAGCCTATCAGAGGTCATAGATTAAAAACAAAACACAAGTGGATTGAATGACTTAGAAATTGACATCAGCCAGTCTCTTTCATTTACCATGCCCAGTGTAGACACCTTGGGTGATGAATGAAGCAACCATGGTGACAAGTTATTGCAATGGACCAATTCACTTCTAACAGGGGCAGGGATTTTCTCAGTTCAGTTCTGTTCAGTTGCTCAGTCGTGTTTGATTCTTTGCAACCCCATGGACTGCAGCATACCAGGCTTCCTTGTCCATTACCAGCTCCTGGAGCTTGCTCAAACTCATGTCAGTCAAGTCGGTGATGCCATCCAATCTTCTCATCCTCTGTTGTCCCCTTCTTCTCCTGCCTTCAATCTTTTCCAGCATCAGGGGCTTTTCCAGTGAGTCAGTTCTTTGCATCAGGTGGCCAAAGTATTGCAGTTTCAGCTTCAGCGTCAATCCTTCCAATGACTATTCAGGACTGATTGCCTTGGACCGGTTGGATCTCTTTGCTATCCAAGGGCCTCTCAAAAGTCTTCTCCAACACCAAAGTTCAAAAGCATCAATTGTTTGGTGCTCAGATAAGATCATGGCATCTGGTCCCATCAATTCATGGGAAATAGATGGGGAAACAGTGGAAACAGTGTCAGATTTTATATTTTGGGCTCCAAAATCACTGTAGATGGTGATTGCAGCCATGAAATTAAAAGACGCTTACTCCTTGGAAGGAAAGTTATGACCAACTTAGATAGCATATTGAAAAGCAGAGACATTACTTTGCCAACAAAGGTCCATATTGTCAAGGCCATGGTTTTTCCAGTGGTCATGTATGGATATGAGAGTTGTACTGTGAAGAAGGCTGAGCACTGAAGAGTTGATGGTTTTGAACTGTGGTGTTGGGGAAGACTCTTGAGAGTCCCTTGGACTGCAAGGAGATCCAACCAGTCCATTCTAAAGGAGATCAATCCTGGGTGTTCTTTGAAAGGACTGATGCTGAAGATGAAACTCCAATACTTTAGCCACCTCATGTGAAGAGTTGACTCATTGGAAAAGACCCTGATGCTGGGAGGGATTGGGGGCAGGAGGAGATGGGGACGACAGCGGATGAGATGGCTGGATGGCATCACTGACTCGATGGACGTGAGTTTGAGTGAACTCCGGGAGTTGGTGATGGACAGGGAAGCCTGGCGTGCTACAATTCATGGGATCACAAAGAGTCAGACACGACTGAGCGACTGAACTGAACTGAACAGCTTTCTTTATAGTCCAATTCTCTCATCCATATATGACTACTGGGGGAAAAAAAAAGCTTTGACTAGACAGACCTTTATTGGCAGAGTAATATCTCTGCTTTTTAATATGCCATCTAGGTTGGTCATAGTTTTTCTTCCAAGGAGCAAGTGTCTTTTAATTTCATGGCTGCAGTCACCATCTCCAGTGACTTTGGAGCCCAAGAAAGTAAAGTCTCTCACTGTTTACTTTGTTTCCCCATCTATTTGCCTTGAAACGATGGGACAAGATGCCATGATCTTAGTTTTTTTGAATGTCGAGTTTTAAGCCAAATTTTTCACTCTCCTCTTTCACTTTCATCAAGAGGCTGTTTAGTTCCTCTTCTCTTTCTGCCATAAAGGTGGTATCCTCTGCATATCTGAGGTTATTGATATTCTCCTGGCAATCTTGATTTCAGCTTGGGCTTCATCCAGGCTGGCATTTAGCATGATGTATTTTGCATATAAGTTAAATAAGCAGGGTGACAATATACAGCCTTGATATACTCCTTTCCCAATTTGGAACCAGTCTCTTGTTCCATGTCCAGTTCTAACTGTTGCTTCTTGACCTGTGTACAGATTTCTCAGGGGCATTTCTCAGATATTTTCTGGACAACATCTATTATGTATATGGGTATGCCTTTTTTGATCATGAAGTCTCAGAGACCACTACAATTTAAGAGTCTACAGAGCATAGGATCCTGATTTGTAATTCTGAAGAACATCACAACACCAAAGGATTCGCACTTCTAAAACTGAATTATGATGTTGTCCACAAGATCATGGAACTGACTTGTCCTATTATCTACCACACCACCCAGAAATTTCCAATAAATAGAATGATGCAGAAGCTTTTAAAGGGAGAACTGAAGCTTCAGCTTGGAAGGTATACCCTCTGTAGATAGGATGTCATTTTCAGTGATGGAGCTGACAACCTGATGAATGAATATTATATGATGTTATGTCTCTAACTGGTAAGAACACGTGATTCAAGGACTCAAAAATATAAATAAGACTAAACTTCATTTACCTTCATTGTCAGTGATCCACTTGGGTAGTTTGGGTCTTGATTTCTATGGTTAAAGTTATGGTTTTTCCAGTAGTCATGTACGGATGTGAGAGTTGGACCATAAGAAAGCTGAGTGATAAAGAATTGAGGCTTTCCAATTGTGTTGCTGGAGAAGACTCTTGAGAGTCCCTTGAACTTCAAGGAGATAAAATCAGCTAATCCTAAAGGAAATCAATCCTGAATATTCATTGGACCGACTGATGTTGAAACCCTGATACTTTGGCCCCCTGAAAGGAAGAGCTGTCTCAATGGAAAAGACCCTGATGCTGGGAAAGATTGAAGGCAAAAGGAGGAGAAGGAGACAGAGGATAAGGTGGTTAGATACCATGTCATAACTCAATGGACATGAATTTGAGCAAACTCTGGGAGATAGTGAAGAATGGGCATGCTGCACTTCATGGAGACACAAAAAGTTGGACACAACTTAATGACTGAACAGCAACAACACATTTCTGCAACTCTGGAATTTGCATATCTATGGGTCCTGTTTCCAGACAGACTATTACTATCACCAGAGACAACAAGGATCCCATTATGTTTTAGGTTTTATGTGTTGCCTAATCACTCTGGGATCCTCAATGATGCCAGAAGATGAGAATGAAATGAAAAGAAATCTATATCCAGGCAGGAATGATTTTCTCTGATCATCTATAGGAGATAGGGCATCTATTCCATAATAAGAACAAGGAAGAATACTTTAGGGATCTAGGTGATTACCTGGGGGATTATTGTTATTCCCCAGTGCCAACTCAACAATCAATAGACACATGCAGCAACTTTAGGAAGGAAATGACAGCTACAGGCTCAGAGTCCTCAGGGTTAAGTATCTTGTGTCACCACAAGACCAGGTAAGCTATGTGATCATTTGAATTTTTGAAGAAGCAAATGATAATAATGAATTCAATAGCCAGATGCTTTGGGCAGGTTAGGGATATTCCTATAATATAAAGGGTAAAGGGAGGAAGAATCAGGGAAAACCTTAATACTATGGTGCAAGTCTGACAGATGTGAAAGAAGAGGGAAGATTGTTTGGTAAGGGCTTCAAATAGCAGTAGACCTCCAAAAAGACACAGGTAGATTGATGGAGAGCTCCAGCAAACGAGAACCTTTGTATGGAGACTCCACTCAGATCTAGTGCTCAAATTGTATTAAATTATGTGAAGAAGAAGTACAGAGAGAGTGGCCTCAGCAAGGCTGCTGGAATGAAACTAAAGGTGTAGCGACTACCAGCTGTCAGGCAAGTACCTGACTTATAGTGGGTGTTCTTAAAAAGAGACCTGAATAGTTGCATAATTCATGTCTGCCACAGCCACCTGTATAAGCAGACAAGGGTATTAAAAGGGGAAGAGAGTGAATGTCAACTTCATATTGAGGTTAGATACAGTGGCAGACTCTGTAGCTCATTCCACCAAAAGTTTCGTCAGTTTCCCAGGAAAACAGACCATCCAAAATCTTTGAATTGTGCACAGATGGGTGAATTTATTATATGAGTCAGTGCATCCACATAAGGCGTGGACTTAGTGGTTGCCTCAGACACCAAGCTTCTCATTCCAGGACTAACATATTCACTCCCCAGATTCAGACAGTGACTCCTTCTTCAGGAATAGTCTTTTCCTGAAAAGACACACATATCTACATTTCACAATCTGTTTCCTGTGATTCTAACCTTTAAACATAAAGATAGCTAGAAAGATGATAGATCTATATATGGATAAACACACTAGTACCCCACCCCACACACACATATACAAAATATATGACGTGAAGATAATCATGAATAGGTGAGCATGAGCTTCTGGAAGTTCTGATATAATCCTAACCTATACTCACATTTTTTAAAATTTTATTCCCTGTTGAGTAAAGATCTGTGTCTTTGATCACTCACCATAAGCTTTATTGATTTTTAAAATCCCTTGGATTGATGCTATATTTTTTAAGGTCTCTGACTAAATCTACCATGGCACAAAACTAGTTTTTAAAACCGAATTTGTCAGAGCAGTAGTTAGAATTGTATGTGTGAATGTGTCTTTTTTTTTTTTTTCACTGAGCTATTTATAGAGCTCTTTCTAAATTATCTTCACCGTATAGTTTTCTTTATTGCCCTCTCAGTAACTTAAAAAAAAAAAAAAACAGCTTTATTGCTGTATATTTGACACATAATACACTGCATATGTTTTTAAATTAATTTTTATTGGAGTATACTTGCTTTATAGTGTTGTATTAGTTCCTACTGTACAGCAAAGTGAATAAGCTATATGTATACCTATATCCCCTCTCCTTTGGATTTCCTTCCCATTTAGGCCACTACAGAGAATTGAATAAAGTTCCCTGAGCTATACAGTAGGTTCTCATTAGTTATATATTTTATACATAATATCAGTAGTGTATATATGTCAATCCCAATCTTCCAGTTCATCCCATGTCTCCTTCCCCCAACTCCATGGTGCTCATGTTTGTTCTCTACATCTATGTCTCTATTTCTATTTTGCAAAATAAGATCAACTATACCATTTTCCTAGATTTCCATATATGTGCATTAATATACAATATTTGTCCATTGCACATATTTGAAGTGTATAAGTGATAAGTCATGACATATGAATACATATGAAATAATCACCACAGTCAATATAATGAAAACATCATCAACCCTGTTTCCTCAAGCCTCTTTGTAATCTCTCCCATCTCTTTACTCCCTGTTGCCAGGAAACCCCAAAGGATCTTTCTGTCCCTATAGGCCAGCTTACATTTTATTTAATTTCAATATTATAAGTAAATAATTACTTTTATTTAAGTACAATCATATAGTACACAGCCTTTTAGGTCTGCCATCTTTCACTCAGCATAAATATTTTGAGGTGTATTCAGCTTGTAGCATGTATCAAATATTCAAGATTTCTAATTGTGAAATAGCATTTTACTGTTAGGGGCACATTACTTTGTTAATCCATTCATCTGTTTGTTGGCATCACACAGGTACTAGACAATGAGATAGCAGCACAAAGTAATCCAGAAAAGTTCTTTCCTGCACCAGTGAGTCTTATCATCTTGGAAAACTCCACTACCCTTTATTTTAAGTCAGGGAGAATATTAAGAGTTGTTACCATGACAATCATGCAACAAATTCCCAAGATTAAATTGACCTTAAAAATTTCCTGCCACTCTATGAGTCAAGACTAAGGAAATCAAAATAGCACAAACTTTGGGCGTCTGACCAGGAGAGCAATGGGGCTTTGAGTGCAGGCTCAAGAGAGTTGAAGACTGAAGTAGATGCTATCAGTAAAGATGACCTTGCTGTCTAGTATAAGATGGTGGGTACCATCTGTACCAAAACCATCAGCAGGTCATTGGGTGAAACTTGAACAGCTTCCACAATTTATCCCACCTGATGAAACTGCTCTCTCCTTCCATACTTACTAACCATTGATTTCCTTTCTAACCCTAACTGCTTATTTAAGGAGCAAAATGCTTGGGCAGGTCCCTAAAAGTCCATATGCACTAAGTGAAGAAATTCAAAAAGAGGAGGCACTCAAACATTTATGGCTATTTTGGATACAGGTATCCAAGTCACCATCTTACCCTATCCCTTGGGGGGAAATACCAGCTGGATTTAGCTAACTGAGTCAGAGAAAGGTTTACAATAGTTCAGAGAAGCTAATTCAACTATGTAGGTGAGACTATTTGGGCAATTCATTATTCTACTCTCATAGGTCATACTCTGAATGTATGATCATTTTTTATAGGGTTGTGCTGTCAGTGAAGTTCTTTGGAAGAACTGCATATAGAGAAACACTATACCTTTGAGATTTCACAAATCTAATTATGCCTTCAAGCTAAAAATATCCATGGTGGTAATTGGATAACAGCCAACAGGAAGCCTCTGTTAATAGCAGGTAGCCTCCGTCCAGAGGTGTCCACTGAGGTGGATCCATTGCTTCCCTAATGCAGCTATATTTGCACAAAAGGTAAAGATTTGAAGCTGCAGTTTCCTACTGAGATTTTCCAAGTCTGAACTCCTTACATCTAGAGTGTCTGTGACTCTGACTGGTATTTATTTGGGGTGAGGTGGGGAGCTGGTATAGTCTGTTCAAACTCATGAGCATTATTTCTCAAAAGGAAGCTGCATATAAAGAATGCAGCTTGTTTGACTACAGGGACATCTCAGTTTTACATTAAAAAGTGTCAACTTTCCCTTTACTTTCCCTCTTATTATGTAATTGAAGTAAAACCACTGCATCAGTGGGACTTCCCAGGTGGCTCAGGGATAAAGAATCCACCTGCCAAACAGGAGATGTGGGTTCAGTCCCTGGGTTGGGAAGATCCCCTGGAGAAGAAAATGGCAACCCATTCTAGTATTCTTGCCTGGGAAATCCCATGGACAGAGGAGGCTGGCTGGCTACAGTCCATGGGGGCACAGAGTCGGATGTGACTTAATGTCTATACAGCAACAACAGTAACAATGGCTCAGTGGGACCTCAGATTCACAGAAGTTCCCTCAAACATCTTGGCATGATTGATGGCTTAACTAAGCAAATCATCAGTGGTGCCCAGAGAGCTGCTATGGCTGTGCCACTTCAGTAACAGTTATGCAGCAACAGAAACGGATGCAATCATTCTGCTGAGTGGGCAACATTCTGGCCATTCTCAAAGTACTTGCCAATGCCCTTTTTAATGAAACTGAATATATCTTTTAGTATCTCTTGGGCTTTTGTCAATGATCTAGGTGTTTGTCCTGCCCCTCAGAAAATTACCAACTTACAGATAAAAGATAGTCTTCATGTGTACATCCAAGTAAAGAACATTCTCTGATGTGAAGGCTTAAAATTTTACTATTAATTGGGCCATCTCTTCCTAGAATGTCACTGATTCATTATCCAGGCCTTAATACTGACTGTACCCATCATTATTTATACCATGACAAGAACCCAACTATAATGTACTGGAAGCAAAGTAAATCCCTCTATATTTGTGATGTGGAAGGGCTTCCTTGGTGGCTCAGACAGTAAAGAATCTTCCTGCAAAGTGGGATACTTGGGTTTGATCTCTGGGTCAGGAAGATCCCCTGGAAAAAGGCATGGCAACCCACTCCAGTTTCCTTGCTTGGGAATTCCTTGGATGGAGGAGCCTGGCATGCTACAGTCCATGGGGTTGCAAAGAGTCACAACTGAGTGACTAACACTTTCACTTCACATTATGATGCAGAGATTGCCTTTCATGATAAACTGTGACTCTTACCAAAGTTGACACATTTTTCTCATGATGTAAATGTCCATTTTGCCAGAGGCATGGCCTTTGGCTATTTCTTGCAGTTAACCTATATCTAGCTTTTATTCTTTCCTTGGGGCTAATTATGGAGCTTCAGTGTTGTTGACATTATTTTAGGTTAACACGGATGTTCTAGTCCAGACAGTTGATTCTAATATTGTAAAGTAATTAGCCTCTAATTAAAATAAATAAATTTAATTTAATAAATAAATAAAATTGTAACTATGTGTAGCAAACTACTATGTGCCATGTTTTCAGACTCCTATGCTATTTACAGTCTGGCAATGGTGTGCCTTTCATCACAAATGCCACTGAATAATGAGATGATAAACAAGGTGAACCATCCATAGAATTTAGTAAACATAAGACATCTTCCCCAGAAATTGACCCTAAAATAATTCTAAGTCTTCCTCCTTCAAATGCTATTAGTACACATCCCTTTTTAATGCATTTTATTCAATGAGGGTGCTGTCTCCAGAAAGTGGTTGCCTCTGTTTAGTCAATTCATGGATTATGACCAGAATAAAAGAGTTGTGGGGTTATAAAGTTATTTTGAAATTTGGGGATCTCATCATGGCAAAATACTTTCCTCTTTTCCTAACAGTACCTCTGGGTGATAACTTGTTCAAAGGAAGGTCTAGAGGGTTCAAATTTTATTCTGATAATCATAATGGTAATAATCATTTGATTTAGTACCCTGGTCACCAAAAGCAACTCAATTGCCAGTGTTGGTTAAACTGAGACATGATCAGTCTATGTTAGTGTTATCCTTTTTGCCTCTGACTCTTTCAAACCAGAGAGCTGGGTGTGAGCAGGGAAGGTCGAGCTATCAGAAAGTGACACACTGATTTCTGGTAATGTTAAGAAGAGCAGTGGCCCTCTCATGTTGGGAAGGAACACCTTGAGTCTGGACAATACACAAAAAAGAGGGTCATTATTTTTCAGTGTCATTCAGACTCACTCCTGAATCCTTCTTCATGAAGGATACCTCCTGATATGGTTCTCCCAAAGAGTTCCAAGCAGCTTAAAGTCAACTGACTGCTGGATTTTCCATCACTCACCAAAGAATACTGATCAAAATTTGATTTCTGTTCTCTGTAATCTTACCAAGGAGGCTGTGAGAAACAGCAAAGAATGACCAATATTCTAACACCAACTACCTAAAACATCTGTTAAAACCTCAGATGCTCTTTCCGTGCTCATTCCCAAAGCTGTTACTCAACAATTTCATGGGGTAGATGGCTACCACTCTGCTAGTATCATGGACAAACAAGATAGATTGCACTATCTGTCCTCAGATTGTCTCTCCAAAATCAAGGACTAGATTTAATTTCTTTGTTTTTATTTATTTGTTTATTTATTGGCTGTGCCTTGTGGCATGTAGGATCTTAGCCCTCTAACCGGGGATTGAGCTCATGCTCCTTGCATTGGGAGCATGGAATCTCAACAATGGACCGCCTGGGAAGTCCTAGACTTAATTTTTTAAAGAGAATTGGGAAATGCAAGCTTATCAGCTAAGAGGCCAAATGGAATCACAGATAACCTGGGCCCTTTCACTGATACAGGCTCCACTTGAAAGACGGTGATGGTTTTAAACAAATCTGTCTGGGGCAACATGGTGTGCAATCAGGGTTGTACTATTTTGTGTCAAAGCCAAGCATTAACTTACTTCCTTGAAAATAGAGAAATGTGCACCCTAGTGGTGGTCATGAGACACCATGAAGGGTTTAAGAAAGCTATCAGTAAATCACATCACACTGGAAAGTTATGTGGATAAACCTTCAAAATAAGGTTTGGTTAACTGGAGAAGCTTCTTGGAGATATAACTGACTCATTATTTAAGCAGATGTTATCTCTACAGTGGTAAGAAGCCAATTAGAAAAAGTGCTGTGAGAAGTGTCCTTGATTTTAGTCAAGGTGATTTGTAACACCACCTTGCTCTGGGAAGGAGTTATATCAGCCTCAAATTATTGGCCAGTGTTATTGTAAGGATTTGGATCTCGCTAGATGTTGTCCTTGAGGAACCAAGGCAGAATCCGTGCAATCACTATTACATATTATTATACCTGGATTAATGCCTTTGGTCAAGGAGAAAGGTCAACACAGAACCTTAAGGAGAAAGCTACCTGGTTTTGCCAGAGAGTCCCTGAGAGTTTATGAGATTTGTTCAGCTGATTGGTTTTATAGCCCTGGGAAACATGATTGAGGTCAATACAGCAGGATAGCCTCATCCTTCTATTTAAGGTCCTTTTCTTAGTAACTTTAACTAAATGCTGAAGGAGAGAGATTAAATGGATTTAGTTCCAGGCCGTTTGTCAGATTAATCAGAATGTCTCATGGAGTATACACACACAGGGAAATCTGCCAGAAGCTAAGACAGTGTAAAAGTGCATGGTGGCATTTTTGGCAGGAAATTCTCCATAGTAGTCTCCCATGTGTGCATGTCTTCTGAGAAAAAGCACTACTTTTGTTCTGGATTATTTTTTTAGGATGTTTGTGGTGTTCAGAACCTTGGAAGATAAAGTTGGATATCAATCTAGTGCAAATGACATGTAAGCTGTCATCCTTGGAAGATAAAAGCAGTGCCTTCCTCTAGAAGAAAACACAAATGTGTTCAACATAATAAGATAGTATCTTCCAATACAGATGAGTAGAATTTTTTATCTGTTATAAAATACTCGGATTCCTAAACTCAGATTTCCTTTCCTGAAACACATTTACACTGCATGACCAGATGTCACCTGATTCCTCCATGTTGCCTTTTGGGTTTTAGAACCTGAAAAAGCAGTGTAAAATAGTGATGATATTGTGGCTACTGCTATTGCTGTGAGCAATAAACTTTCCTTTATCCTTGACCTAGAATTTTTCTGCCTCTGCCTGAATACATGACACTTTGCTATGGTAATGTGCTAATTCAGCTTCCAAAATGGATAAAATTTAGACCCTTCACTGTTTATTAACACCATCCTTTTATTAAATTGTGCTACTTTTGACAAGTATCAATAAATTGGAGAAAATATACCTAAGTCTGGAAGTCTTAATGGATAAGTTATAAATCATAAAAAGAGAGATTAATGGTAAAGGAGCTTTTCGTGTACTCAGAAGAAACAAGTAAACAAAACAGGAGCAGGGATACTGGGTAGGGTTATGACTAAATAATGTTCAGGTCATTGAATAAGAACCCAACAGTTTGCTAGGCGAAGCCTTAGTATGAGAGATGGGATATATAAACCCTAATAATTATAGTAAGAATTCTGCAAAAGAAGATTCCTATGACATAATTCATACAATTAAGTTTTGCATGCAAGATGGTATCAGAATAGTATAGCAAAAATGACTAATTAAGGTGTCTAGGTCTCTGACCTATAACCTTGAACAATGTACATCTAATTGTTTTAGCAGAGAGCATCATTGAAATTTTAATACTCCTATTTCTCATACTTTTAAAGACCTAGTCTGTTTAGTCATAGAGTAGTGAAACTAGGAGGATGCAGAGGGTGTTTACTTGGAAACCAAAGACCCTAATGACATTAGCAACAGATGCATACCTGACAAGATAAATTGGAGCACAGCATGGACAGAGCAGGATCACAATCCAAGGAGTGTGATATTTCCCTTAAGAAGGGATGCCTTCAGTTGTAGGCACTTGAGCATAAATCTTTTGTGAAGATGCAGTGGTTGCTTCTTTCCTTTTGTTATTTACTAAGGCTATGTGATTTAGATGGATAAGCTTTGGGATATCTCCTCTCTCCTCTCCAACTTGCATAAAGTCCATTCAAACAATATATTCTGGTTCCATCAGATGTAACCATGTATTTGTTGATTCCCTCTTGAAAATTTATGAAGCCATGCCTATGTATCCCCCATTTTTTTACACTTAACATGAAGATTCAGCATAAAGAATTGTTCGCTATTCCATGTATAAATATTTAGTGTAGAAATGTCTTAAATTTAGAGATGCCCTGTAATTTCCATTTCATCAAGGCAGGCTTAGAAATCTATTTGTTCCAAATAAATGTTTGCCCTACCTAGGTATCTGAAAGCTGGAAATGGAAAATTTAGCAATTAAATTCACATTTTGAAATACAGATGAAATTTTTGAGATGTTTCAAAGGTTGTAGTAATGAGTTTGATTTTATAAGCACACATTGAAAAGAAGGACCAGCTTTCAATGACACTTTATCAGTAAAGGTTCTTGTTTTTAAAAAGCAACAGTGCAAAAATAGTCTGGATAACTTTATCACATGGAGAAAATTTTAAATTCGTATCAGCAAATCTCCCATGGAGGCCATAGTGAGAAAACAGGCAGGAACTAGGTTGCTTAAGAGTCACTTTGCAGGATCCACAGCATTTTCAACTAAAGAGACAGGACAGTCTCATTTAACCTCATGAATAAAATGGGCATAAGTGTGAAAGTTGCTCAGTCATGTTCGACTCTTTGCAACCCCGTGGATTATACAGTCCACAGAATTCTCCAAAACAGAATACTGGAGTGGGTAGACTTTCCTTTCTCCAGGGTATCTTCCCTATCCAGGATCAAACCCAGGTCTCCCATATTGCAGGCAGATTCTTTACCAGCTGAGCCACAAGGGTAGCCCCAAATAGGCATAATGCTCTAATATACTTAGTTTACAATACTTTTGAAAATTCTTAGCACTGTGTCTGACACATAATGATCATTTTATAAATCTTAACTGTTTTTACTGATAATGTTAGTGGACATTATTATAATCAATAAAAGTGTTAATTGCTTAGTCATGCCTGACTCTTTGGGACCCCATGGACTGACTGTAGCCTGCCATATTTCTCAGTCCATGGAATTCTCCAGGCAAGAATAATGGAATGGGGTGCCATTTCCTTCTCCAGGGGATCTTCCCAACCAGTGAATTGAACCCAGTTTCCTGCATTGCAGGCAGATTCTTTACTATCTGAGCCACCAGGGGAGCCCCAATGCCTCTGTGGAAATTGTCTTGCTTTAATTAAGTTTTGGAACCCAGGTGGTACTAGTAGTAAAGAACCTGAATGCCAGTGCAGGAGACAGAAGAGACACAGGTTCAATCCCTGAGTCAAGGAGATCCTCTGGAGAAAGACATAGAAATCCACTCCAGAATTCTTGCCTGGAGAATCCCATGGACTGAGCACCTGGTGGGCTACAGTCCATAGTGTTGCAAAGAGTCAGAAACAAGGGAAGTGACTTAGATGCACATAGCACACATGCGGGCTTGCCAGGTAGCTCAGCTGGTCAAGAATCTGCAATGCAGGAGATCCCTGTTCGATTCCTGGGTAGGGAAGCTCCCTTGGAGTAAGGATAGGCTACACTCTCCAGTCCATGGACAGAGGAGCCTGGAGGGCTACAGTCCATGAGGTCACAAAGAGTCAAATATAACTGGGCAACTGAGCACAGCACAGCACACATCCACTGAAGTGTAAAAATGAAATATATTGCAATGAAATAAAATATTCAATTAGCAAACATATATTTGCAACACTTTATAGACACAATATCAATAATAATTAAATAAAGATAATATCACTCTGACTAGGGCTATGTTTAGTTAAGATGGGCCACTTTGATACCTTGTTCAGGACTGGAGGGATCTGACATCTGTCTCTGCTGACCTGAGTTTTAGGCAATGCAGCCCTTATCTCATTGGGTGCTCGCAAGTCTATTGCCATAAGTTGGGATTCCCAAAAGCAGAGACTGAGGCAAGGATTTAACTGCAAATTGTTTATTCAAACTTGTAAGAGAATGAAGGAAGAGAGCAGGGAGGATTTAATTAGGTAAAGGGTATTCCCCAGAAAAAGATTAATGGGTAAATTATTAGAAATTAAAGAAAAGCATAAGGGAAGAAACTTAAATTTCTGTATGATAAATTTCAGTATAATCAATGTTAAAATTTAACTGGCAATTAGGGGAGCTTGTGATATTGATAAGAAGAATCAAAATGTATTGTATATGAACTTATACAAATAAATAAATAAAAATAGCATGTGTCTGTGTGTGTTAGTCACACAGTCATGTCCAATGCTTTGTGACCCCATGGACTGTAGCCCACCAGGCTCCTCTGTCCATTAAATTTTCCAGGCAAGAATACTGGAGTGGGTTCCATTCCCTTCACTGGGGGATCTTCCTGACTCAAGGATCAAGCCCAGGTCTCCTGCATTGCAGGCAAATGCTTTAGTGTCTGAGCTTCTAGGGAAAAATAGCAGAAAAACACCTAATGAAATTGGTTTGAAGACATGAAGAAATTAAGAGTTAATATATTTTAAAATCAAACATTGGTCTATTTCTATAGAATGTATATATGACCAGATTTAAGAACCACATTATTAATTAAGAAGTATTACTTTCTATTTAATTAAAACATTTAAAATAAATTTTGTAGGATCCACATTAAGATTTGGATCTAACACTTTGCTTTACTTATACAAACACATAATGGAGCAGGGATTTTTTAAGTTTTTAAATTTTTTGGAAAGTGTCTTATACTTAAACCCAAAACACTGTGGGACAGAGACCACCCTTCAGCTTCAACCCATACCTGACTCTTTCCACATCTTAGTCATAATACCTAAAAATAATGTAGTGGATATTCAAACAGAAACAAAACAAACAAAAGCAAAAAAAAAAAAAAAAACAGCTTTCTATAATAAGATGGAACATATATGTGATCACATATTATAAGTGTGTTTTTTTAATGAAGCTGAAAAATAATTATAAAATTATGACTATATATATACATTCATACATACCCATGTACCTGTGTGTATAAGGCCTCTATCTCCATGTTACTTGCTAAGACAACATTGAAATGTTTCTGAAATAACACTTAGTAAATTATGTTTTACTTATGAATACGAAAATAGCTTCATTATAGATAAGCATGAAGCTATTTGTAAAATTTTGGTTCAAACCAGAAAATTTCCCAAAGTAATCATTCACTTCATGCCTTGGAATATTAAAAAGAAGATTAAAGTTGAATTATTTTATACTATAATAAAACTGCTACTGTGTTTTTAATGACATGACTTCATCAGAAACATAAGCCAATTTCAGAGATAAGAGAAAGTTCTTTCCAGGAAATGTGTTAAATATTTAATACCAAAAAATTAAATATTTAGTTGTAGTTTCTTGAAACATTTATTTATTTAAGCACAATTGGTTAAACCTATTCAATATGTTTTTACTCAAGAAATATTCTCTATATAGTGTAATTTGTAAAGGCAGGAGAGTAATGTGTTTTTATTTGGGTAAGAAATGGCACCGTAACAGCTTTATGACTTTAATGGTCTTCAATGGTTCAAAGGAATGTTATTTTATACTTTAGAACTTAGAATGTGAATCATTAAAGAGCTTGTCTGTTAACATTTTTGTGACATATATTGAATTTGTATTTTTCTGGTTAAGAACAACAATAACAAAATGTATCTTTTAAATTGATCTGTTACTCTGATAGTTATTCATTTAAATAAGTCTCAGAGTAATAGTTTTATATTATGTTACTTTATATTGTATTCATATCATTTAATTTTAATTTAAAGTTTCTTTCAATTAACTTAAAAAGAATATTGTTTACAGTTCAGCATCAACATTAAACAGTAAGTTTTGATGGTTTGTAACATTGAGTAGAGTCCTGCAAATCTGATAGTCCCATAGACAACTGATTCAAAAGCATTTATGCCAACAGGTAAATATCACACAAAATTCTGGTTAAGCAATACTCTTGCCTGGAGAATTCCATGGGCAGAGGAGCCTGAAGGGCTACAGTCCTTGGGGTCACAAAGAGTGGACAGGACTGAGCAACTAACACACACATACAAGCTGTAATTAATTTGGTAGCTCAGATGGTAAAGAATCCACCTGCAATGCAGGAGACCCAGGTTCAATTCCTGGATTGGGAAGATCCACTGGAGAAGGGATAAGCTACCCACTCCAGCATTCTTGGGCTTCCCTCGTGGCTCACCTGGTAAAGAATGTGCCTGTAATGTGGGAGACCTGGGTTTGATCCCTGGATTGGGAAGACACACTTGAGAAGGGAAAGACTAACCACTCCAGTAATCTGGCCTGGAGAATTCCATGGACTGTATAGTCCATGGGGTAGCAAAGAGTCAGAGACTGAGCTACTTTCACTTTTACCCTCTTAATAAAAACCCATTTCAACTTCTTATTAAATTCAACTTGAATTGGAAAAAAAAATATATAAGGCAAGAAAAAATGTGCTCTTTAATTTGACAAACTTTCTGTGAAGAGCCAGAGGGTAAATATTTTAGACTTTCTGGGCCAGATAGTCACTGTCACAACTACTTAACTCTGCCATGGTGCAGCTGAAACAGCCATAAACCATACTTTAAGGAATGGTTAGTTATATCCCAACACATTGGTATTTACAAAAACAGGGAGCTGGTCAGATTTGGCCTGCCACTAGTTTGACACTTCCTGCTCTAGAGGAAGAGTGGGCCCCAAAACAGCATTGTCAACATCCCCTGAGAACCTCCAAGAAAAATCATCAGACCCCAGCCTAAACCTGAAAAATCAGCATTTTGGGGTGAGTTCTAGGAACCTGAGATATACATGCCTTCTGCTGTCTGAATAGCTTGTTGAAACCTAGATTCCTAGGTTCACTTATGGAGATTCTGATTCATCAGGTCTGGGATGGGACTGAAAATTGCATTTCTAACAACCGCAGGCAACTGTGGTTCTCAAACCACAGTTTGAACAGTACATTCCAGGGAGCACTAAGCTTGTGTCATGTGTCTCCCTGTGCTAAATAACTCTAATATCATGTTTTATTTTTAACTGAACATAATCTCATTCATGCAACCATTATTTCCTACAAAGATAAATACATATAAATGCATACACATATAGGAGCATGTTTGTTGAGAAACTGACATATACTAGTGCATGTGTTAAGACTACCATGCTGAATAGCAGACATCAACTTGTATTATTACTACAGAAGTTGGAGTAAAACAATTCAGTTTAGAGGACAGATATTGGATATTATGAAGCTGAGAAGGTGCAAATTCCAAGCAATCAAGGAATTTAAACACTAGTGAAAAGGCAAAAAATTCTACTGACATTTTTTTCTACAAAATATATGTGATCACATTTAGGCTGGCACCAAAGAGACATGAACAGTAGTTAATTAGCTAGATGAAGGACTTCGAACAGAGGGAGGACCACTCAAAAAGTTGAGAGTCAAAATTAAGTAGTAAACATTCAGTTCAGTCCAGTTCGGTTCAGTCGCTCAGTTGTGTCTGACTCTTTGTGACCCCAGGAATCGCAGCACGCAAGGCCTCCCTGTCCATCACCAACTCCCGGAGTTCACCCAGACTCACGTCCATCGAGTCAGTGATGCCATCCATCCATCTCATCCTTTCATCCCCTTCTCCTCCTGCCCCCAATCCCTCCCAGCATCAGAGTCTTTTATTTCAGTAGAGTCTGGGCATAGATACCAATATGGGAGTAGAAAGCGTAGGATTTAAGTTGCAATATCCTCATATTTTGAGGTCTTGAGAATTTTGAATTTTGGGACAATGGTGACCCCAAAACTGAAATCCTCTGAAGGCTGTTATTAGGGAAGTCAAAGTCACTTGACAAGATCTGCATTATAGAGCAATCTTGCTGGATGTGGAAAATTAATGGGAGGATACAAGATTCCTTTGGGACATAAGATTACATGAATCAAAATTGTACAAACAATAGATGCTGAAGGAGGTGTGCAGAAAAGGGAGCATCTCTGGTAGTGGGAATGTAAATTGATGCAATCATTTTGGAGAACAGTATGGAGATTCTTTAAAAAACTAAAAATAGAGCTACCATATGATCCAGCAATCCTACTCCTGGGTATATATGCAGCATACATGCACTCCAAGGTTCATTGCAGCACTATTTACAATAGCCAAGACATGGAAACAACCTAAATGTCCACCTACAGATGAATGGATAAAAAATAGGTGGTACATATTTCTCAGTCATAAAAAGAATGAAATGATGCCATTTTCAGCAATATGTATGAACTTGGAAATTATCATATGTGAAGTAAGTCAGAGAAAGGCAAATATGATATTGCTTGTGTGCAGAATAAAAAAAATGATACAAATAAGCTTATTTACAAAAACAGAAACAGATTCACAGACTAGAGGGTGAACTTATGTTACTGGGGTGTAGGGAGAGATAGATTAAGAGTGAAAAAAAATTGCAGAAGAGGAGAAAGAGAGAAGCTGATGATTTGGGTACACAAGATTAAGTACATATAATTGCCAGGGGGACAGCATGCTGTATGCATGGTATGTCATGAGGCAGTATGAAGGATGCCATTCAGATTTCCAGCTCCCAGTGATTCCAAATCCAACTCAGAGTTACCTCCTAGGTGTGTCTTTCCCTGACCATACTATTTGCTTATATCTATCAAACTCACCATCCAACATAGTAGTCCATCTTACACCTTCATAATGCTTGGTTCAAAATGAAATAATTATTTTTATGCATTTTTCACTTTTTTTTTCTTTTCCTCTACCATCTAAATTTATGAAAGCTGGGAAATATTCCCTTTAGATGAATACCTAGAGAATTAAATATCAGGTTAAAATGAATGTGATGAATAAGGGATGAATAAGTAATGTCACTTAGACAACTGGATGAATGGTGGTATAAATGACTGAAGCAATTATTGTGAAATAAATTTTGTTTTGTGGAATGGAGTCATGATGAATTAGAATTGTTTGGGGACTCCAGAAAGATGTATCTGGTGGGCACTTAAACACACTGATATTATAGATCTTACAGACATCACTGATGACTGAATTAATGAAATAAGATGAAATCTTTAATGAAAAGTGTATGAAAAGAGAAAAAAGACCAAAAATCTTACCCAGATAAGAACTGACACAAAATAGATAAAGAAAGAAGAAACGTGTAAAAGGACTGAAAAAGGAATTGCTAAAGAAATAAAATAAAATCTAATGGATAATGCAATTAAAACTGACAAAATTTACCCCATAAAAATAAATGGCTAAGAAAAGTGAAATTATTGAGATATGAAAAATGAGAATTGATTGTGTTTGTACCCTTGATAATTAACTTCATGATTGAAGATAGATAAAATTAATGTCATCATTTTACAGGTGAGGAAATTTGGAATCAATGTGGCTGAAAGATCTAATTTTCACATATAGTAAGATGTGGAGCCAGAGTTGAATTTGTGTCTAAAGAGTTGTCTGTTTCACAATTTAGGAACAGATTTAAACTTGTCAAACAAAGTTTTGTTATCTTTGTTGTTACCTGTTGGTCAGTCACTAAGTCATCTCCGACTCTTTGTGACCCCACAGACTGCAGCATACCAGGCTTTCCTGTCCTCCATTTTCTGGAGTTTGCTTAAATTCATGTCTGTTGAGTTGGTGATGTCATTCAACCATCTCATCCTCTGACTGAGATCATACAAAATGTCTCCTGACTTTAAGGACTAACATAATTAAATAAATGAATAGATTTAGTAATGCTGTGCCATTCCTGTATTTCTGAAATATATTTTATCAAGTGTCTGTGGTGGAAACTAACAACATGTCCCCTATTCCTATTAAGTAGTGTTTGCAAACTATTGCCAGGCAGTCAAATCCAGTCTCACCACCTGTTTGTATGGCTCTTGTATTCTAAATGCCTAAAAAAATTAAAAAAAAGAATAATACTTCATAATATGACACTTATATGAATTAAAATTTCATTGTTTATAAATTAAATCATACTGAAGCACAGAAGCTCTCATTCATTTGCATGTATTTTTTGTGATTGCTTTTGTGCTTTGTTGTTCATTGGCTAAGTTGTGTATGACTCTTTGCAACCCCATGGACTGCAGCATGCCAGGCTTCCCAGGCCTTTATTATCTGCCTCGGTTTGCTCAAACTCATGTCCATTGAATCAGTGATGCCATCCAAACATCTCATCCTCTATCACCCACTTCTCTTGCCCTCAATCTTTCCCAGCATCAGGGTCTTTTCCAGTGAGTCAGCTCTTCACATCAGGTGGCCAAAATTTTGGAGCTTCAGCTTCAGCATCAGTCCTTCCAATGAATATTCAGGGTTGAGTTCCTTTAGGTTTGACTGGCTTGATCTCCTTGTTTTCCAAGGAGACAAACCTCTCGAGAGTTTTCTGCAGCACCTCAATTTGAAAGCATCAGTTTTACAGTGCTTAGTCTTCTTTATGGTTGAACTCTCACATCCATATATGACTACTGGAAAAAACCATAGCTTTGACTACACAAATCTTTGTCATCAAAGTGATGTCTCTGATTTTTAACACACTGTCTAGGTTTCTCATAGCTTTTTTTCCAAGGAGCAAGCATCTTTTAATATTGTGGCTTTAGTCACTGTCTTCATTGATTTTCAAGGTGAAGAATATGAAATTGATACTGTTTACACTTTCCCCCCATCTATTTGCCATGACATAATAGGGCCAGATTCCGTGATCGTAGTTTTTTGAATGTTGAGTTTCAAGTCAGCTTTTTCACTCTCCTCTTTCACCTTTGTCAGGAGGTTCGTTAGTTCCTCTTCACTTTCTGCCATTAAAGTGGTATCATCTGCATATCTGAGGTCACTGATATTTCTCCTGGCATTCTTGATTCCAGCTTGTGAGTCATCAGGCCCAACATTTCATGTGATGTGCTCTGCATATAAGTTAAACAAGCAGAATGACAATATGCAGCCCTGACGTACCAGTTTCCCAAGTTTGAACCAGTCCATTGTTCCATGTCCTGTTCTAACTGTTGCTTCTTGTCTTGCATACAGGTTTCTCAGGAGGCAAGTAATACATTTTAACGTAGTTAATGAAGGAGAAGTAGATGTTTTCTTGGAACTCTCTTGCTTTTTCTATTATCCAGCATATTTTGGAAATTTGATCTCTGGTTCCTCTACCTTTTCTAAATCCAGCTTGTACAACTGAACGTTCTCAGTTCATGTACCAATGAAGCCCAGCTTGAAGGATTTTGAGCATAGCCTTGCTAGCATGTGAAATGGACACAATTGTACAGTAATTCTAATATTCTTTGGCACTGTATTTCCTTGGGATTAAATGAAAATTGACATTTTCAATGTCTGTGTCCATTGCTGAGTTTTCCAAATTTGCTGGCATAATGAGTGCAGCATTTTAACAGCATCATATTTAAGGATTTGAAATAGCTCAGCTGGAGTTCCATCACCTCTACTAGCTTTGTTCATAGTAATGCTTCCTAAAACCTACTTGACTTCACACTCCAGGCTGTCTAGCTTTA
Source organism: Bos taurus (assembly GCF_002263795.3). Lineage (NCBI taxonomy): Eukaryota > Metazoa > Chordata > Mammalia > Artiodactyla > Bovidae > Bos > Bos taurus. Next base: position 37,906,199 of record NC_037344.1, on the reverse strand, counting down.
GGTGAGTAATCATACCATTGTGGTTATCTGGATCATTAAGAGCTTTTTTGAACTGTTCTTCTGTGTGTTCTTGCTACCTCTTCTTAATGCCTTCTGCTTCTGATAGGTCCTTGTTGTTTTTGTCCTTTATTGTTCCTATCTTTGCATGAAACATTCCCTTGGTATTCCCCATTTTCTTAAAGAGATCTCTAGTCTTTCCCATTCTATCATTTTCCTCTATTTCTTTGCACTGATCACCAAGGAAGGTTTTCTTATCTCGCCTTGCTATTCTCTGAAATTCTGCATTCAGTCAGGTGTATCTTTTCTTTTCCTTTGCCTTTTGCTTCTCTTCTTTTCTTAGCTAGTTGTAAGGCCTCCTAAGACAATCACTTTGCCTTTTTGAATTTTTTTCTCTTTAAGATGGTTTTGATCACCACCTCCTGTATAATGTTATGAACATCCATCCATATTTCTTCAGACACTCTGTCTAACAGATCTACTCCCCTGAATCTATTCATCACCTCCACTGTATAATCTTAAGGGATTTGATTTAGGTCTTACCTGAATGCTTCCCTAGTGGCGTAGATGGTATAGGATCTGTTTGCAATGCAAGAGACCTGAGTTCAATCCCTGGGTCAGGAAGATCCCTTGGAGAAGGGAATGGGAACCCACTCCAGTACTCTTGCCTGGAGAATTCCATGGACAGAGGAGCTGGGGGGGCTATAGTCCATGGGGTTGCAAAAAGTCAGACATGACAGTGACTAACACTACCTGGATTGCCTAGTAGTTTTCCATATTTTCTTCAGTTTGAGCCTGAAGTTTTCATTAAGCAGCTTATGATCTGAGCCACAGTCAGTTCCAGGTCTTGCTTTTGTGCTACCACAAAACAATTGAATAGTTTTGACAGAGTTCAACTGGCCTACAACACTTCAAATATTTATTCTTAGTGCTTTTACATGTAATGTTTGCTGATCCTCACCCTAGAGTAATAGAAAATTTAGATGCATGTTTGTTCAGCTAAGGAATACATTTCCTAGGCTCCTGTGAGTCAAGTGTGGCTCATGACAGGTCCACTGATATAGAAGCAGACATAACATATGTAACTTTCAGTCCACTTCCTAGAAGGAAAAAAAAAAAAAAGATGCTCTCCTACCCTTCTCCTCACTGGCTGGCACTGCAACCAAATATGGGTCTGGGTGTTCATCACTCAAAAAATATTAAAGAGGCCAGGTTGGTGCAAAAGAAAGTTTGCTTTATTTTGTAAGCTGATAACCAGAGGGCAGGTATACGCCTATCCAAAGCTGACTCCCCATCCCCTCACAAGTCACAATCAGTGAGCATGAGTTTTCATAGGCTGAGGTAGAGGCTACATGTAGAAACAGTATAGTCAAATCTGATAGTTTCTTGAAGTTGGTTGTGTTCTGATCAGTCATCTTGATTGCTTTAAATACAAATAATCTTCAAGAGTCAGTTTGTTTCAATTTCTTGAGGCCAGTGCTTGGTCCTGTAGCATATAATGTCTTGGTGGCTGTCTGGTCATCATGTGGTTAACTTCTTCCACGTGGTGGGGGTTTCAGTATCTATAAGGCAACTCACAGGATATGGCTCATAATACTATCTAAAGTCCTTAAGAAGGAACTAAAAGTGCTTGACTTTTTTTTACTGACAAAACTATTATTATTTGGTCTCCCTTGACGATTTTCCTTTGTTTCTGCATTTTATCACTTCTCTGATTAATCTTATTCACTGGTTAAAGTTTTTCCACAGACAAAAGGCAGACTTGCAGATTTGAAGGCTTGGAGAAGAACAATAGCTGTTGATGTTATTGTTTAGTCACTAAGTGCTGGGGTCCAGCCCTGGCTGATCCAGGGAGTTCGAAGCGGGGACGGCGTCGGCAAGGATCAGGATACAATAGCTTCAATTAGATATTAATTAGAGATATAAAGAGTAATAGAATAAGGATAGCTCAGCAGGAAAATTCAGTGGAGAAAAGAGGCCGAGTAGCTTGGTTTACGCGGGAAACCAATAAAACTTCAAGACAAGAAGCTTGCACCACTTACGTAGGCTGCAGGCGTCCTTCCGTTCTCCCGAAGGAGAGGAGACACTGAGGCCTCCCCGGTCAGATCTTAGAAACCCAGGCACAGTTAGTAAGCATGGCGGGCTCTGTGCTCCAGATGGAGACTCAGCCAGAGTTTGAGAGAGAGAGAGACGTGGGGAGACCAGTCTTTCGAGGAACTGATCTCAATTCTTTATTTTCCATGGTCTACTTTTATACACCGAGATGTTATGCAAAAGTCACGCGGGGTCAGCAGTCCTGACTTTTTTCAAAGTCAGGTGCTTCATACAAATGTATACAGAGGTCTTAGGGGTGTGACATCATCTTCTGGCCAGGGGGCCTGCTGACAATTTATGACCCTCTCCTTGTGACAGCGGTCAGTCAACCAGGACACTTATTTCTCCAGGGGTGATTATTCTTAAAACAGACGCCACCCAAATAAAGTTACATTCCTATAGGGTGAGGGTGTAGTGGGTTTTAGTTAAGGAAAGAACTTACTTAGCCTAAGGTCTAATGTGATTAATATCAAAGGTTAATACTTATTTCTTCTATATATTCATTAATATGTGTAAGGGTAGGGGATGTGGAGACTTAGCAACAAACATTGGCTCAACAAATGAAAAACCCTTCACCAATGCAATTTCTAATCAGCCCACTATACTTATACTAATGGTTTTCTAACTTTTCTAAGGAACCTGTTTTTAGAAGGTTTAAAGCATCTCGTGCCTCTCATGGTTAGGAGGCTGTGAGCAATCATATGTGGCCGGACAAGCCTGTCAGGCAGGCTAGAGAACCTTCAGAGGACTTTGTAGGTTAAAACACTCTTGTCACACCCAGGAGTTTTTATTAACTGGAGTTCTAAGTTAACTCCTTCTCTGAAAGAGGTGGTGGGGGACAGCCCCCCGTAAAGTCAGAAGTATAGGTGAGAGTACAAAGTAGTAAAGTAGGCAGGCTCTGGTTATGGGGGTAGATGCTCGAGGATTTCCAGGGGGACTCCTGAGGCTTGATGCCACCTTTGCGTACATCGAGCCTCCTTCCTCATGACCTTTGCCACAGGCGGAGTGCCTTGCTTTGGCCCCCAACAACTAAGTCACCTCTGCCTCTTTGTGACCCCATGGATTACAGAACACCAGGCTTCCCTGTCCTTCATTATCTCCTGGAGTTTGCTCAAGTTCAAATCTGTTGAGTCTGTGATGCTTTAACTCTTTCATTTTCTTCTGCCCCCTTCTCTCTTTCTCCCCCTTCCTGGCAAAAGGATTTTTGCCAGTGAGTCAACTCTTCACATCAGGTGGCCAAAGTATTAGAGCTATAGAGTCTTGCTCCATCTCAGTATGACTTTTACATAATAATAAAACTTTTACTTTGTTTCAGCCATTGTTATTTTGTCCTTGATTATAGTAGCCAAAACCACATCCTGATCAATACAGTGGCCATACATTCATATTTTTTATATATCATAATACCTGTAAAATTGTGAGGATTTTGGATTAGATTTTATCAAACAACAATTTATTTAGAGAACATTTGCAACAAAGTATTGGTTTATTTCTATATAAGAAGTGCATGTTCATAAAAATATGTATTTAAGGAACATGAAAAATAATTCAAAAGGAAGAAGTAGTTTTAACAGAAAAAAAAAGGTTACTTTATCTAGTAATCCATACATTAAAATTAAAGTAACGGTAGGATTTAAGTTTGCCCATAAACACTCTCTGATGTTTTCTTCACTGTTGAGAGTATCAATTCATGCTCTTGGTTTCTCTCTGCCCTTTTGTTCATGCTCCCACTTTAGAGGTTGATTTAGTTGTCTGGTTGTTACTGAGTCCACTTGCTACACAGCAGGCCAAGAAACTGAGAAATGAAATGTTGGAGCAGGGAATAGTGGGTGTTTTTTTTTTAAACACCAGACTGTAAAGATGACAGACGAATGTCCTAAAAGACCATCTTGCTCAATTATGAATGTTAATTTCTTTCAAGAAACTAAGAGGGGAAGGTGAGGGGATAAAGTAAAAAAAGAAAAAAGAAAGCTATAAGTTGTGACAAATATTTCCTGGTTCCCTCCAGACAGCAGAGGGGATGTATTCATTTCTTCTTTCATACAGCCATTTACAGGTAGGCCTGATCAAGATGTTTCCTTTGAGCATAAACAAAGGCATTTTAAGTTAACACTCAGGCATGGGAAGCAGGGTTCCTGGAGATGCACAGGTTGTTTGCTTGTTTTCAATTCTGTTTATTTTTTAAAGTCTCTCCTGAAAATATAATGAATGTGATTAACTGTGCCTTTAACAAAATTAGTGTCTAAACAAATTCAATATCTAAACACATCAACAATGAAATTAGGGAAAAGGGAAGGAATTTCAAAATGCAGACAGTCACAAAATATAGGTTTAATTACTACTGTTAAACTTTTATGCTGTAGGCAATATCCCTTTAGAGAGTACTGCTGCAAAGTAACTTACAGCAAAAGCAATAGAACGCAAAGTTTAAAGTAAAAGAAACAGATCTAATATGGAGTCTGATTTATTCTTCCCTGTTACATGATTGGTAAGAAACTTGGCTTGAATCATTCAGCTCACCATCCTTATTTTTTCTTGGGCAGCAGGGAACCACTTCACAAGGTTTTATCCAAGACATGCGTTTTAAGGGGAAGGCCCTGCCTGATGGATGTGTATGTGCACAGGAGAGGGTGGAAATGATCGAGAGACAAATTCAGTTTACAGGAGACTGGACTTTGACTTTGAGAAATTGGCAAGGAGTAAATTTTCAGGGAAAAAATTACATTTGGACTGATTGAGGTTTCTTATGTAGTCAAATCAAATGGCTATAGCTTTTGGACTTCTGGGAGTGGCATTTGAAATCGGCAGTTTTCAGAAGTTTATGTTGAGTTATGAAGCTGACTTTTACAGTTGTACTGCAACCTGAGCAGGAAGCCTTATCCTACAGGCCAAGTGGTGTTATAACCTTGGTGGGTGACTGTGGCTTGTACTCAATTTTTTTCCAAAATAAGTAGGTCTTTCTATATCATACTCTACCTTACCTCAGCAGGCATCAATGAAGCAGAATTTCAAATATGACTAAACAGGCAGTTCAAATACTGGTTTCCTAGTCCTAAGGAGTCAGAGAAGCATATGCTACTTTAAACTGAACTCAGAATGTGCTGAACAGCATGAGTGAGGTCCAGCTTTATGTTAGATTCCAGTCTACAGAAATGTGAAGTCACTCAGTCGTGTCCAACTCTTTGCAACCCCATGGACTGTAGTCTATCAGGCTCCTCAGAATTAGTTTTTCTGATTTCAGTTTTCATCCAGGGTCAAGGCAGTAACATGGGTGTGGTATTGAATGCAAGTTCATATGTCCAATGCACAGTGAAGCCAAACAGAAATGTTGGAGTTTGGAGCAGAGAAAGGTTTATTGCAGAGCCATACAAGGAATACAGGTGACTCATGATCCCCCAAATCCTGAACTCCCCCAAGTGTTTCAGCAAAACATTTTTAAGAGCAAGGTGAGGGGAAGGGGTGGTTGGTTGTTGCAAATATCTTGGTGTCAGAATCCTTTGTTCTTTGTTCTACAGCTGTCCATGTAGGTCAGCCACCATGTTCCTGCAAACCTCCAGTAAGACAAATGTCCTGCCACTTTTTATTTCTATATGAATGGAAAAATGTTACAGGTATAATACTTAAAGCTCAGAGCCTTGAGAAAGGGCTATTCTGTATATTTCAGGCTATACACAACATTTTTAATTCTAAGCTAAACAAAAGCAATAGAATATAAAAGTTAAAGAGTAAGAAACAGATCTAATATGGAATCAGATTTGTCTTTCACTCTTGCAAGTGGAGGAAAGAGAGAGATGTGGCACCATATAATGTATTTGTAGGCATTTAAGCCTTTGCCTAGCAGATCTCAAATTGGCCCTAGTTTGCTACTAACACATAAAGGATGAGTCATTTTTAGTCAGGCAGTTTTGTTAGATGTAAGAAATTCTATATCAAGTGGCAACAGATACAGTCACTGTGACTCAGTTCAAATGCATTTCCCCAAATAGATCAGAGTCAACGTAATTATATCCAATCCAAGTTCAGTTTACTAATTCAGAGGTGGCAGAAACACAAAATGTTGGGGTAATGAATATTAACACATTTTGAATATGCAGCAAAGAAATATATTTTAAATAAAATATGTCTGATGGAAGCACCATGACTACAAATCTCTAGATTATCTGTGCAGGCAACACCATTTCACACTCTCTAGCAAGAGAAGACATACATGTGGTTGGATATTCCCTCTTGTATGGTGAATAAATCATGGCAAAATTAACCTTTTGAAGGAAGGTATTTCACAAATAAATTTAATTTTATAGGTTTTAGATTGTTGTCAGCTGGTACTGATTATGATTCAGAGGATGCAGAAACAAAGATATTTCTTCCCTAATCTCCATCATGCATATACTTTCATTTTTGATATAGTCCTGCCACAATATTAGTTACTATGGTCTAGGATCATCATGGTTATCACATCTCTGGAGTCAGGAATGGAATGATTCTAAACTTGGTAAATGAAGATATAAAAATATGATAATATTTTTGTCCTATTAACTCTGTGTACTCTATAAAAATGAGGTTCACAAGAGCTCTGGAACTATAGTTGTATCCTGTAAAAGGCACTGATGGAGTTTATATTAATCCAGTAAGAGTCCAGGTTATTATTCTTGGAGGAAATTCCAGCCTGATTTTGGCATCTGGTTGAAAGTAAGTACAATAAAAATATAATAATAGTAGTAAATATTCATTTATTTTACTTTTAACTTGTGAATAAATCACTGTTTGATTTTAATCATTGAATTTTGACATTATACTCTAAATTGTTCTTTAACCAGAAAATGACAAAAAAAATTTACTTCATTCATTAATCTACTAGTATGCCATCTTTGTTATTAAGGGGGAGGGGGCTATTTTACATATTTGTATATTTGGGTACCTTTTATTTTTTTAATTGGAGGATAATTATTTTACAATGTTGTGTAGTTTCTGCCATAAAACAACAGCCATAGGTATACATATATCCCCTCCCTCCTGAGCCTCCCAACACCTACCCTATCCCACCACTGTAAGTTGTCACAGAGTACTGGGTTGAGCTCCCTGAGTTATATAGCAACTTCCCACTAGCTATTTATTTAACATATGGTAATGTATAAATTTCAATTCAGTCAATTCATTTCAGTCGCTCAGTCGTGTCTGACTTTGCGACCCCATGAATTGCAGCATGCCAGGCCTCCCTGTCCATCACCAACTCCCAGAGTTCATTCAAACTCACATCCACCGAGTCGGTGATGCCATCCAGCCATTTCATCCTCTGTCATCCCCTACTCCTCCTGCCCTCAATCCCTCCCAGCATCAGAGTCTTTTCCAATGAGTCAACTCTTCGCATGAGGTGGCCAAAGTATTGGAGTTTCAGCTTTAGCATCAGTCCTTCCAAAGAACACCCAGGACGGATCTCCTTTAGAATGGACTGGTTGGATCTCCTTGCATACCCTCTCAATTCTTCCCACTCCCTCCTTCCTCTATTTTGTCTACAAGTCTGTTTTCTATGTCTACATCTTTATCATTGCCCTGCAGATAGATACATCAGTACCATATTTCTAGATGCCATGTGTTGTGCTCAGTTGCTCAGTTGTTCCTGACTCTTTGTGACCCATGGACTGTAGCTTGCCAGGCTCCTCTGTCCATGGGATTCTCCAGGTAAGAATACTGAGTGAGTTACCATTTCCTCTTCCAAGAGATCTGACTGACCCCAGGACTGAACCATGTCTACAGCAGATCCTACATTGACAGGTTGATTCTTTACCACTGAGCCACCTGGAAGGTCCCTAGATGCCATATATGTGTGTTAATATGTGATATTTGTTTTTCTCTTTCTTACTTCACTCAGTACAACAGGCTTTAGGTTCAGCCACCTCACTAGAATTAACTTAACTTTGTTCCTTTCTATGGCTGGGTAATATTTCATTGTATATATGTAACATCGATGGACATGTAGGTTGCTAACATATCCCTCAGTTCAGTTCAGTTCAGTTCAGTCACTCAGTCGTGTCCACTCTTTGTGACCCCATGAATAGCAGCTCATCAGACCTCCCTGTCCATCACCAACTCCCGGAGTTCACTCAAACTTAAGTCCATCAAGTTGGTGATGCCATCCAGCCATCTCATTCTCTGTCGTCCCCTTATCCTTCTGCTTCCTATCCCTCCCAGCATCAGGGTCTTTTCCAGTAACTCAACTCTTTGCATGAGGTGGCCAAAGTATTGGAGTTTCAGCCTCAACATCAGTCCTTCCAATGAACACTCAGAACTGATCTCCTTTAGGATGGACTGGTTGGATCTCCTTGCAGTCCAAGGGACTCTCAAGAGTCTTCTCCAACACCATAGTTCAAAAGCATCAATTCTTTGGTGCTCAGCTTTCTTCATAGTCCAACTTTCACATCCATACATGACCACAGGAAAAACCATAGCCTTGACCAGACAGACCTTTGTTGGCAAAGTAATATCTCCTCTTTTCAATATACTATCTAGGTTGGTCATAACTTTCCTTCCAAGGAGTAAGCGTCTTTTAATTTCATGGCTGCAGTCACCATCTGCAATGATTTTGGAGCCCCCCAAAATAAAGTCTGACACTGTTTCCACTGTTTCCCCATCTATTTCCCATGAAGTGATGGGACCAGATGCCATGATCTTCGTTCAAGAGGCTTTTGAGTTCCTCTTTACTTTCTGCCATAAGGGTGGTGTCATCTGCATATCTGAGGTTATTGATATTTCTCCCAGAAATCTTGATTCCAGCTTGTGTTTCTTCCAGCCCAGCGTTTCTCACGATGTACTCTGCACAGAAGTTAAATAAGCAGGGTGACAATATACAGCCTTGATGAACTCCTTTTCCTATTTGGAACCAGTCTGTTGTTCCATGTCCAGTTCTGACTGTTGCTTCCTGACCTGAATACAAATTTCTCAAGAGGCAGATCAGGTGGTCTGGTATTCCCATCTCTTTCAGAATTTTCCACAGTTTATTGTGATCCACACAGTCAAAGGCTTTGGCATAGTCAATAAAGCAGAAATAGATGTTTTTCTGGAACTCTCTTGCTTTTTCCATGAACCAGTGGATGTTGGCAATTTGATCTCTGGTTCCTCTGCCTTTTCTAAAACCAGCTTGAACATCTGGAAGTTCACGGGTCACGTGTTGCTGAAGCCTGGCTTGGAGAATTTTGAGAATTACTTTACTAGCGTGTGAGATGAGTGCAATTGTGCGGTAGTTTGAGCATTCTTTGGCATTGCCTTTCTTTGGGATTGGAACGAAAACTGACCTTTTCCATTCCTGTGGCCACTGCTAAGTTTTCCAAATTTGCTGGCATATTGAGTGCAGCACTTTCACAGCATCATCTTTCAGGATTTGAAATAGCTCAACTGGAATGCCATCACCTCCACTAGCTTTGTTTGTAGTGATGCTTTCTAAGGCCCACTTGACGTCACATTCCAGGATATCTGGCTCTAGGTGAGTGATCACACCATTGTGATTATCTGGGTCTTGAAGCTCTTTTTTGTACAGTTCTTCTGTGTATTCTTGCCACCTCTTCTTAATATCTGCTGCTTCTGTTAGGTCCATACCATTTCTGTCCTTTATCGAGCCCACCTTTGCATGAAATGTTCCCTTGGTGTCTCTAATTTTCTTGAAGAGATCTCTAGCCTTTCCCATTCTGTTGTTTTCCTCTATTTGTTTGCACTGATCTCTGAGGAAGGCTTTCTTATCTCTCCTTGGTATTCTTTGGAACTCTGCATTCAGATGCTTATATCTTTCCTTTTCTCCTTTGCTTTTTGCTTCTCTTCTTTTCACAGCTATTTGTCCCTAGCTATGTCCCTAGCTATGTTCCTAGCTATTGTAAATAGGGTTGCAATGAAAATGGACATGGATATGTCTTTTTGAATTATTGGGCTTCCCTGGTGGGTTGCAAATAATTAAAAAACCCTTAGAGACTAACACTTTCACTTTCAGAATATATGTCTCATTGTGGGGTTGTTAAGTCATACATTAGTTTTATTCCTAGGTTTTTTTTTTTTTTTTTTTTTTTAAGAAATCTCCATACTGTTCTCCAAAGTGGCTGTATCAATTTTGCAAATGGGCTCCCTTTTTTCCACTTCCTCTCCAGCATTTATTGTTTATAGAGTTTTTGATAGTTGCCATTTTGACCAGAGTGAGGTGATACTTCATTGTAGTTTTGATTTGCATTTCTTTAATAATAAACAAGGTGGAACATATTTTCTTGTGTTTATTGGCCATTTGTTTATCTTTGGAGAAGTGTCTGATTTTTTAACGTTTGAGTTTTAACTGATTTTGTAATAGGAGGGATTCTTATTAACTAGGGACATTATGATATATTTTTAGCATTGCTATTGGAAAATCTTTACATGTCTTATGAGTATTCTTATGCCATTTAAATATAGTATAAAACTTCTTATCAGATCAGATCAGATCAGATCAGTCGCTCAGTCATGTCTGACTCTTTGCGACCCCATGAATTGTAGCATGCCAGGTCTCCCTGTCTACCACCAACTCCCAGAGTTCACTGAGACCCACGTCCATCGAGTCAGTTATGCCATCCAGCCATCTCATCGTCTGTCGTCCCCTTCTCCTCCTGCCCCCAATCCCTCCCAGCATCAGAGTCTTTTCCAATGGGTCAACTCTTCGCATGAGGTGGCCAAAGGACTGGAGTTTCAGCTTCAGCATCAGTCCTTCCAAAGAAATCCCAGGGCTGATCTCCTTCAGAATGGACTGGTTGGATCTCCTTGCAGTCCAAGGGACTCTCAAGAGTCTTCTCCAACACCACCGTTCAAAAGCATCAACTCTTCGGCGCTCAGCCTTCTTCACAGTCCAACTCTCACATCCATACATGACCACAGGAAAAACCATAGCCTTGACTAGATGAACCTTTGTTGGCAAAGTAATGTCTCTGCTTTTCAATATGCTATCTAGGTTGGTCATAACTTTCCTTCCAAAGAGTAAGCATCTTTTAATTTCATGGCTGCAGTCACCATCTGTAGTGATTTTGGAGCCCAGAAAAATAAAGTCCGACACTGTTTCCACTGTTTCCCCATCTATTTCCCATGAAGTGGTGGGACCGGATGCCATGATCTTTGTTTTCTGAATGTTGAGCTTTAAGCCAACTTTTTCACTCTCCACTTTCACTTTCATCAAGAGGCTTTTTAGTTCCTCTTCACTTTCTGCCATAAGGGTGGTGTCATCTGCATATCTGAGGTTATTGATATTTCTCCCGGCAATCTTGATTCCAGTTTGTGTTTCTTCCCGTCTAGTGTTTCTCATGATGTACTCTGCATAGAAGTTAAATAAACAGGAAAGCTGGACCCAGTATGTTTGCTAAATTCCTTCAGTCATGTTTGATTCTGCAACCCTATGTACTGTAGTCTGTCAGGCTCCTCTGTCCACTAAAGTGGGTTGCCATGTTCCCTACCAGGGGATCTTCTGGATGCAGAGATTGAATCTACATTTCTTATGTCTCCTGCATTGGGTTCTTTACCACAAGTGCCACTTGGGAAACTTTGGGTCAAATATGGAAATAGGAATAAAATATAGATTAATATATATATATACTTGATATGGGATGCCTTTGAGATAGATTTAATAAATTCACTTTTCTGTCATAACTCACTTTCTTATGGGTCCAAGAGCAGTAGTAGCACTTATGGAGATATAGGTCATATGAGGGTAAAAACAAAACCATGTAGGTCACTGATCTAGACCCTTGAACTAGACAACCACACCTTTAGTTTTTTGTATTCTTAAAAGTTAAGGTCAGTGGGGTTAAGAGAATAGTATTAGGAGACTACTAGGAGACAAACATTCTTCAGTTCCTGATTGTGCCTTGCATGTGAAGTGACACCTAATAATTTTACACTCTTGGAAGCTCTCTGTTGCCTCACTTAGTCTGTACTTGAGAAAATGGAACAATTGATCAAACTAATGCATTTGGGAAGCAAACCTTGGTGTGCATTTTAGGCTCCAGAAAGATAGAATCTTTGACCTGAAAGCTGCACAGAGGAAATACAAGTTCTCTTCCACTTCTTTTTTAAATTAATTAATAATTTAGTTAATTTTGGCTGTGTTGGGTTCTCTTTGCTGTGTGTGGGCTTTCTCTAGTTGTGGAGAGCAAGGACTACTCTCTAGTTGCAATGCATAGGCTTCTCATTGCAGTGGTTTCTCTTGTTGCAGAACACGGGCTCTAGAACATAGGTTCAATTGTGGTGCACAGACTTATTTGCTCCATGGCATGAGGGATCCTCTTGAATGGGGATAGAATCCATGTCTCCTACATTGCCAGGTGGATTCTTAACCACTGGATAACTGGGAAATTCCTCTTCTGCTTCTTGTTTTTGTTTGTTTGTTTCTATAAGACATGTTCTTTCCATTGGAAAAAATAACTATTAGGTGTCATAATACATGGAAAACAAAACCAAGTGTGGGGACAAAACATTCACTTTAGAAAAAGTCACAGTTATAAATGTCACTGTCTCTTTTGGGATTTGACACATAACAGTACTTCAAAGGTACACCAAAGACAACAATCAAAGAGAAGGATGTTTGGGTATGAATTGACTCAAGTAATCAGAATCATCAAAATCATAATGTTTTTGTTAGTTGAATTATAGTAAGCTTGGAGAAGGCAATGGCGCCCCACTCCAATACTCTTGCCTGGAAAATCCCATGGACGGAGAAGCCTGGTGGGCTGCAGCCCATGGGGTCACTGAGGGTCGGACATGACTGAGCGACTTCACTTTCACTTTTCACTTTCCTGCATTGGAGAAGGAAATGGCAACCCACTCCAGTGTTCTTGCCTGGAGAATCCCAGGGACGGGGGAGCCTGGTGGGCTGCTGTCTATGGGGTCGCACAGAGTCGGACACGACTGAAGTGACTTAGCAGTAGTAGTAAGCTTGCTTTAAATCTTCATCAGTAGATATTCATCTAATCTCTGTATATCCAGTTTTACTGATATTTATTTGACATAAAATTGTGTCAGTTTGATATACAACATAATAATTATAAAATAATTACCACTATAACAGTAGTTAATATATCATCACCTGTCCAATATTTCTTAGGATTATTTATTGATTAGAATACTTTAGATTAAAATTTTATATCACTAGCCTTGATACTCAGTATGGCAATGGCTTGGGTTTCCAAAAGTTGACATGGTGATAAATTTCACTATGTAACTGTTTTTTATTCTTGAGTAAGATACACACCTTAGTGCATTCTTTAGTACTATGTAAGAGTAGAGGATAGCCTAATGATGTTAAGGAAAAACTGGGAAAAAACAAAGAGCTATTTGAAAGTATTTCACCAGAAGTGTTTCCATATTAGTATGAAATATGATCTTCTCTCCCATCTTATTTGAAATTCTTGGTAACATTACACATCATCATATTGAAGGGCTAGATTTTTGTTTGCAAAACATATAATTAAGTAAAAAGACAGACATCATGGTAAATGCTGTTGTTCAGTCTCTAATCTGTATCCAAGTCTTTGCAACCCTGTGGACTTTAGCATACTATGCTCCCCTGTCCTGCACTATCTCCTGGAGTTTTCTCAAACTCATATCCATTGACTTGGTGATGTCATCCAGCCATCTCATCCTCTGTCACCCCCTTCTCCTCCTGTCCTCAATCTTTCCCAGCACAAGGTCTTTTCCAATGAATTAGCACTTCAATTCAAGTGGCCAAAATATTGGAGCCTCAGTTTCATCATCAGTCCTTCTAAGGAATATTCAGAATTGATTTCCTTTAGGATTGATTGATTTGATCTTCTTGTACTCCAAGTGACTCTCAAAGGTCTTCTCCAACACTGCAATTCAAAAGCACCAATTCTTTAGTTCTCAGCCTTCTTTATGGTCCAACTCTCACATACACACATGGCTACTGGAAACACCAAAGGTTTAATTATATGGACCTTTGTCAACAAAGTGATGTCTTTCCTTTCTCATATGCTGTCTAGGTTATCATAGTAAATGGTGGGGAGTGGGGGTATAAAATAAATGGTAAAGAATATTTCTGCAATGTGGGAGATTCATGTTTGATCCCTGGGTTGAGAGGATCCTCTGAAGAAGAGAGTGGCAATCCACTCAGTATTCTTCCCTGGAGAATCCTATGGACAGAGGAGCCTAATGGGCTACAGTCCATGAGATTACAAAGAGTTGAAAACCACTGAGTGACTAAGCAGCAAAGTAGCTTATCCATGTATCTAAAGATTAACTTAGTTTTATATAGTTATCTCTTAAATTTCCATTTAACTGTAGTGTTTTCTTAAGCTCTTTCTGATATCCAGAGTCTCCCCCCAACCAGAGAAAAGAAAGAAAATTATGTGAATTTCAAATTCTTGACATAACTGATATACTGAAAGCCTCTTGATATACTGAAAAACTTCTTATACTTTTGTTCAATTGTAACAGAATTTAAAAAAATATATAATTATAATGACTTTTCATTTTAACACATGTATATATATATATATATATATATATATATATATATATATATATATATACATGTGTTTTATATATACACACACACACACACACACACCCCCACATTTATACATATACAAACGTATTCATATTATTTCTGGTGTCATAGTCTGGAGATAACCAGACTATGGGGAGGTCTGTGGCTCCTCCAAGAAGTCACATGTTCATTTCCAGCATGAACAAGATGATGAAAATTTGACATCAACAGGTGGGCTTTACACAGGTGATGCTGTTTGGACTTATTCATGGCATTTGCGTGGTGTATACAGAATCCTTGGTGAGGAAATTAAGATACATAGAGAGTATTGGTAGACTAATATAGGTCTGGGCCAAAAGGAAAAAAATTCAATGATTGATTTCCACTTGTCAACTGTAAGAAACCAGATGGAGTAGTCACACTACAGATGGTAAAAATTTCAGGGAACCTAAGCAATCAAATGTTTCATAGCAAATTTCTGTGGCTCATTGGAGATGAACAGAGCATTACACCATTGAAAATATTTTCAGGTTCCATTTGGAGAACAGAAAGAGAGTATTTATAAAGACTCAACATGATCCTGGAGAGACTATGTGTGTGTGCTAAGTTTCTTCAGTCGTGTTTAACTCTTTGTGACCCTATGGATTGTAGGTCTCCAGTCTCCTCTGTCCATGGGATTCTTCAGGCAAGAATATTGGAGTAGATCTAATATTAGATTGAACTCATGGTTCTTAAGCCTTCTGCACTGGCAGGAGGGTTCTTGACCATTACAGCTGCTTAGGAAGCCTAAACCATCCCAAACTTTGCTTCCATATTTTGAAATACTACTAAGAATTTTTCTACTCTATAGGGCATGTTTGTTATTTTTAAATACTACTAAGAATTTTTCTACTTTATAGGGCATGGAGATCTTTGAAGAGTATAAATACAATAGATACTTGTCATGTCCACCACTGTGAGAAAGCTATAATATAGCTCTTTTTATTCAGCTGTAATAACTGAATATGGATCACGATTTTGGGGCAAAGTAAAACTAGCTTGAGGCTTCAGAGCAGAGTATAATAGTCAGAATATGTTTGTTTTTGGTCTAATGATTACAGAAAACTTGTTATTCATGTGTACCTCCCTCACTTACATATCCCTTTTCCCCTAAGAAAGCCTGTCACAGAGTAAAAGTGAAATAAATATCTTCTTGGTTAATGAAATCCGGTATCAATTATTGGCTGCCATTCCTTTCAGATGTCAATCTGAGTACATATAGACACCTGTTCCTTGCTATGCCAAAAAACACTGATGACAGCATTTCTCACAATTTGGAAATAACAGTTTCCAACCAGATGTTTATGGAACATCTTTTTCATTGAATACTACTTCTTTCTCCTGTGGCATGTATCAATACATTGCTAACACTGGCCATAAACTAATGGGAGTACTGAATCCTTTGGTCTGTGGTTACACCTGTGTTACATTTTCTGGAACCCAGGCAATGGCCACAATCAATCAGAAACTTGTCCAAATCTCAGGGTATGCCTGAATATGGTGGCACTACCCTGGTGTCTCAGATGATAAAGCGTCTGCCTGCAATGCAGGAAACCTGGGTTCCATCTCTGGGTCAGGAAGATCCCCTGGAGGAGGAAATGGCAATGCACTCCAGTATCTTGCCTGGAAAATTCCATGGATAGAGGAGCCTGGTGGGCTATGGTCCATTGGGTTGCAAAGAGTCAGACACAACTGAGTGACTCCACTTTCTTTCTAAGAGGAGAGTGAAAAAGCTGGCTTAACACTCAGTATATTCAAAGACTTTTAGAAAAAGCAGTTATTCATGTGTGGAATAAGGGGACAGTGAAAACAAATTTCAAGGATAAGACAGTGTTCAAACTATGCTTAAATTAAACTCGTATCTTGTTAGGGAAATTAAAATGAGGACTTGTTCAAGCTTCAAAAGTAGGAGAACATGCCCTTGACCTTGCTTGTAATCTGCCTGGACATTGCCCAGATTCCATGCCTGCTTGCAAACACAGCAAGTCGGGGGTGAGGAGCACTTTAGATAAGACAGGGCATAGGTCTTAGAATTTTTGAGCCTCTGAGGGCCTGGCCAATGACTACAGGTCTAACAAAATCCTATGTCTCACAAGATGAAGCAAACATTGTAAAAAAGTTAAAGTAAAACCAGAGCTGCATCTTTCAGTTTGTGGCCTGGAATTATAACCAGGAGCTTCTGAACTGCAATTTGAAGTATCACCCCTGAAGTGAACACACTGCCCGGGACACTTTCCCATCTGGAACTCCAGATTGCTGTTAACGAGGTACTTCCCAGTACTGTTTAAGCCTGGATATTGGTCAGGCCAATGTGGTGACATATGTGCTATTTTTTCTCTCCACTGTTTCCATTGTTGTTTCTTTTAATGGCTGAATATTGAAATTAAGTCAAATAATCTTCCATAAAAAATTGAAATTGTCTATTTGTGTGTAATGACTGGTTTCTTTTGTTAACGAATCCTTTGAATAAAAAAAAAAAAGGAAACTATGAAAGTAAAACTTTCTGCAAAACACATTCATACAGAAGACATAATGTAGTATGAGTAAAAGAGAAATACACCCAAGTCTGTTTAGAAGGTGCTGGTGAGATGTGGTAGGACATTTGGCTAAAAACCCTCTGCAACATTAAATGTCATTGTAAAATTTTGACTCATCATATTCTGTCATAATTGTAAAAAATTATCTTTTTAAAGGAGAGTAGAAAAGCAGACGACATTTTTTTATTGTTATGAATTATTTTTTATCTTATTCACATATATACAAAGTAGGGAGAACTTTGCTAGCTGAGACGGAAATTGACGTTTAAGTCTTCCTTCATTAAGGAAGGCTACTGTAGACTTGGATATCATCTTATTCTTTTTTAATGCAATGTACAGTGACTTTTTCAAATATTTCCAAACAAAATAAAAAAAACACGTCGATGTTCATAAATAATTAGTGGAAATCTCATTTAAAAGCATATGTAGTTGTATTGTAGTGCTGAATGTTTCTCTAGTTAGAAAATTGTACAACAATTTTGATTCATGTTGCCTCATTGTCTTCCTGACACTTTACAATAAAATAAAAATTTACAGCACATAATTTATTTTGATACCCTGACTCAAGCATTTATGTTTTGGTTTTTGGTTGGAAGTGAAAGCTTTAAAACACAATATATATATATATATATATATATATATATATATATATATTCAGTTTTTCATTTTGCCTTTATCATAGTTTTTTGTTACAAAAGGGAACATTTGAACCATAGATAAGAAATAATTTCAACTTAAGAAATATACTCTTTTCCAGTTTTATTGAGATGTAATTGACATACAGCTCTATATAAATACCTATATAAATGTTCCTCTAAGAGGAACATTTATATTTTAAGCTTTATTTTACCAATAAAGAGTTTAGGTCAGATTGTTAGAGCAGAAGAAAGATATAATTCATTCTAATGTATATGTTTAGGTGATAAACATTTTCTATTTCTCAGTAAGAACAATCTTAGAGGTAAGCAGGAGGGTAGAAACAGTAGAATTTAAATGATAATGCAACTCACTCATTTGTAAAGATTTCTTTTATTTCTTTTTTCTAATTTACTTTTTTTTTCTCTTCTTGAGAGAACACTTTTAGTAGACAATGAAAAAACAGCAGGGAGTAAAATTATGATACTATCATTACATAGAAGTGTCTTCTCATTATAGAAGTTCTCTAAGTATTATCAATGCTAAAACACCTTTCATTATGTATATGACTTTGAAAATCATATTAATAACTTGTTGAAGATCTAAAGCTTCATGTGGGACTGTACACAGCAGAATGAATAATTAGTTGGTGACCCAGAGGAAGCCTTTTTGTCTTGATGGAAATGGAGCAATTTAGCCCAAGGAAGTGTATCAAAATTGGAATCCATTATATAACATTCTAGGGATTTTTAAAAAGGAGAGAAATACTGTTAAACCACAGAAGGAAATAAAATGTGTCTCCTCCAAATTAGAGAAAGGTGTCATTTGTAGTCATATGGCATTATGCTAAATATATATGGTTAAATTTAAACTAACTGAGTGTGATGACTTCAGAGAAATAAAATTCTTGATACCTGAATTTATAAAGGACATAGTAAAATTTATAAAGGACACAACAGAACTAAGTAGAAGCATCTCTTGTATTCTATCATTTATACTTACATAAATGAATTACTGAGCAAAGGCCTGTGAAAGGCCACAATTACAAACTAATTCTTTCACCTTCCCAGTTCTTGAATCAAATCTACATTATTTAGTTTACAAAGTTTAGTGTGCTCAAACCATACTATGGGTTCATTCCTCTTCTTTCTTATTTTTTTTTCTGTCACTGAAAACACAAAATGTATGAAATATCTTTTTCTTTTTCTTTTTTTTAAAGAGAATAACTTCCCAAGTTACCCAGTCATATTTGGGGCACAGTTGTGGCAATACACCTGATTGCATGCTTCACCAAAAACACATGTATAATCCTTCCTCAGCACAGCTGATGACAGTGCTATTCTTCAGATTTCTGAGGCCAGAGCTATTGGAAGTCATCTTGACTTCTTTTTTCTTTCACTCTCTCCTCCCTATCCCCACGTCTGCTGCTTATATTCATTAGAACACTGTTTTCTTTTTACTTTAAATATATATACAGATTCTATTGTTGCTCATCTAGGTTGCTTCAACGTCCTGGCTATTGTAGATAGTGTTCCAATGAACATTGGGGTACATGTATCTTTTTTAATTATGGTTTTCTCAGGTTTATTCTCAATAGTGGGATTGCTGGGTCATATGATGTTGTTGCTGCTGCTACTGCTAAGTCGCTTCAGTCGTGTCCGACTCTGTGCGACCCCATAGACGGCAGCCCACCAGGCTCCCCCATCCCTGGGATTCTCCAGGCAAGAACACTGGAGTGGGTTGTCATTTCCTTTTCCAATGCATAAAAGTGAAAAGTGAAAAGTGAAAGTGAAGTCGCTCAGTCCTGTCGGATTCCTAGCAACCCCATGGACTGCAGCCTACCAGGCTCCTCCATCCATGGGATATGCCAGGCAAGAATACTGGAGTGGGTTGCCATTGCCTTCTCTGGGTCATATGATAGTTGGAGGGAAAATTCATGAGGGAAAGGATTTATGTATACTTAATGACTAATTCATATTGTTGTATTGCACAACCTTGTTTACCAATTTTATTGTTGTTGTTCAGTCACTAAGTCGTGTCTGACTCTTTGGAACTCGATGAACTGCAGCTCTGTTCTTCATTATCTCCTGGAGTGTGATCAGACTCATATCTATTGACTTAGTGAAGCTATCAAACCATCTCATCCTCTGCCGCTCCCTCCTCCTTTTGCCTTCAATCTTTCCCAGCATCAGAGTCTTTGCCAGTGAGTCAGCTCTTTGCATCAGGTGGCCAAAATACTGGATTTTTAGCTTCAGCCTCAGAATTTGCAGTGAATACTCAGGGTTGATTGCCTTTAGGATTGACTAGTTTGATCTCTTTGAAGTCCATGGGACTCTCAAGAGTCTTCTCCAACACCACAGTTAAAAATCATCAATTTTTCAATGCTCAGCTTTCTTTATAGTCCAACTCTCACATCCATACATGAATACTGGAAAAACATAGCCTTACTAGATGGACCTTTGTTGGCAAAATCATGTGTCTGCTTTTTAATACACTGTCTATGTTTGCCATAGCTTTCCTTCCAAATAGCAAGTGTCTTTTAATTTCATGGCTATAATTACCATCTACAGTGCTTTTGGAGCCCAAGAAAATAAAATCTGCCTCTACTTCTGCTTCCCCCCCTTCTATTTGTCATGAAGTGATGGGACTAGATGTCGTGATATTAGTTTTTAATGTTGAGTTTTAAGCCAGCTATTTCAGTCTCCTCTTTCACCCTCATCAAGAGGCTCTTTAGTTCCTCTTCAGTTTCTCCCACTACAATAGCATCATCTGTGTATCTGATGTTATTAATGTTTCTCTTGGCAATCTTGATTCCAGTTTTTGAGTCATCCAGCCCAAGATTTGGCATGATGTACTCTGTATAGAAATTAAATAAGCAGGGTGGCAATATACAATATTGTCATACACCTTTTCCAGTTTTTAACCTGTCAGTTGTTTCATGTCTGGTTCTAAATGTTGCTTCTTGACCTGCATAGTGGTTTCTCAAAACACAGGTAAAGTGGTCTGGTATTCCCATGTCTTTAACAATTTTCCACAATTTGTTGTGATCCACACTGTCAAAGGTCTGTCATTTCTTCCTCCAGTGAGCCATGTTTTATCAGAACTCTTCACTATTACCTGTCCATCTTTTGTGGCCCTGCACAGCATGACTCATAGCTTCATTGAGTTACTCAAGCCCCTTTACCACAACAAAGTTTTGATCCATGAAAGGGTATAAAGCAATTAATCTTCAATTAAAAATAAATTATATATGTGTGTGTGTATACACACACACACACATACACACATACAGAATTCAATTGTTTCTGTCAATTTAATGAGTTATCCTTTACCTCTCAGTTGGATTAAGAGGATATAATATATAACTAATTTTCCTGATTCTCCCCTTGGTCTATTGCAGTTTATTTTTCACATAGGTCAGATTGCTCAGTTACTTCATGTCAAAATGCTGCAGAGAGTGGCCCATTTCACTCCTGCTGAACTTCGCATTTCCTGCTATGGCCTACATACCCTTCCATGATTGCCAACTTTTCTGCTAAAAGTATTTGCACATTTCTGATGTTCTCCTCCACACATTATAAAGTTCATTTGATTTATTTAAATATTTTTTATTTAATATTGAGTCTTAATTGATATATGTAGGATCCTGTGTGTTAAGTCTTAATTGATATATGTAGGATCCTCCTGGCATCATGCAGAATCTTATGTTGTAGCATGCAGACTCAGTAGTTTGGAACACATGGGCTTAGTTCTTTGCAACATGTGGGATCTTAATTCCCCAACCAGGGATTGAACCTGCGTTCCCTCCCCTGCACTGAAATGCAGATCATTAACCGCTAAACTACCAAGGAAGTTCCTAAAAAGTTCATTTTAAATTTGCAAGTATTAGATAACAAGATTTTTAATTTTTTTTAAAATTTAAAGATTTTTAAATTTGTTACTTTAATAAATGAAACAAAGTTAATAGGACTAAAAGGGAAAATAATCTACAATCATGATTTGGCATTTTAACACATCTTTCTTAGTATCTGGTAAAAGAAGCAGACAAAAAAAAAAACAGGCTTAGTAACAACATAAAAATTATGAACAAGACATTTAATCAACTTGACCTAATTGACATATATAGAACATTATTCCCAACAGCTGCAAAAGACATTCTTTTCAAGTACATAGCAAATGTTTCATCAAAGAGACCAGATGTTGAGGCATAAAACAAGTCACAACACATTTGAAAATAACAAACATAAAGAATTATGTCCCCTTATCATAGTGGAGTTAACATAGGAATAAGTACCACAGAGATAAGTAGGGAATTCTCAATAGTTGTAAAGTAAACAAGACAGTTAAAAATCAAAGGGGTCAAAAATAATTGCTATTAAAAAATTTAACATTTTTTGCATTGAACAGTAATAAAAAATATATTTGCTCTGAGTGCATGTATTCAATTTAGTTCAGTTCACTTCAGTTGCTCAGTCGTGTCTGACTCTTTGTGACCCCATGGACTGTAGCGTGCCAGGCCTCCCTGTCCATCACCAACTCCTGAAGTTTACTCAAACTCATGTCCATTGAGTCTATGATGCCATGTATTAGAAAGGAAGACATGCTAAGAATCAATGACCAACACTTACATCTTCAGAAGCTAAAGAATGACAATCAAAAAATAAGAAAAGATATGAAAGAAAACAATATATGCAGCAGGAGAGATATAAAATAATATTTACTCAAGCTTTGCTGATAATAACAAAAATGAACCAAGCAAAATGTTCATTAAAGTAGACTATATTAATAAGTTCTGTAATATTTGTACAGAGGTTTCCCTGCTGGCTTAGTGATAAAGAATCCACCTGCAATGCAGGAGATTCAGGTTTGATCCCTGAGTTGATAAATATCCCCTGGAGAAAGAAATGTCAACCTATACCAGTATTCTTGCCTGTGAGATACCTTGGATAGAGGAGCCTGGTAGCCTACAATCCAGAGGGTCACAAAAGAGTTGGATAGGACTTAGAGGTTAAACAACAAAAAACAACAATTGTCATATAATAGGATACTATGCCACATTGAAACAAATGTGCCACTTACCATCATGAATTAATCTCAAAGTACAATGTGAAGAAAAATATCTAACATTAAAAGACAAAGTTCAGGGTTTCCCTGGTACTGTCATGATTGGGAATCTGCCTTGCAATACAGGAGCCACCAGTTTATCCCTGCTCTGGGAAGATCCCCAAGCCATTGTTGTAGCCACGCGTTCCAGGAAACAAACTCACTCAGAAGGACAATGCAGATAGTGGAGTGCAGTTTATTACACTGGTGGGCCCAAGGCAGAGTCTCCTCCTAGCCAGGGACACTGATCAGTTTTTGTGAAAACCTTATATACCCTAAGTGTACGTGCCCAAACCCACCTCCCCAAATTCCCTGAAACTAGTCTGAACAAAGGAAAAGAAAGATACAATCAAAGTCAACCCATGATCTATATGCCTTAAGCCTAGGTAGTTAACAGTGGACAGTTATCAATAGGCCTATGGTCATACCCCAATAAGCATAATAGAATTTATGATTCTATTCAGCTACACAGATAATTAGGGTATCCTTTTAGGCGATGGAGAGTCTAGGTATGAGCCCTGGAGCTCTTCCATCTGGGGGCTCTGGTTTTGCAGTTGGTATGTCATTTCCATAGATACTGGGCATATAGCTCAAAGTTCACAGTCCGGCCCAAGATGGAGTCCTGTTTTCAAGATGGAGCCTGTTCTGCCTGTTTCCTCCTTCAACATGAGGCAACTGAATCCCATGTGACACAGCTACTGAAACCTGAACACCCTGGAGCCCATGCTTCACAACAAGAGAAGCCACCCCAATGAGAAGCCTTTCATTGCAATTAGAGAGTAGCCTTTGGTTGCTGAAACTCAAGAAAGTCCACATCCAGAAAGGAAGACCCAGCACAGCCAAATACAAATATTTCTAAAGACAAAGTTCAACATCTTTTAATGTTTTCAGACATATCTGTGAATTGTAAAAACTATAAAGAAATGCAAGGAGAGGATTCGCCCTTGATTCAGCCTAGTGGAAGCAGGGAACAGGAAAACAGTGACAAGGACTGTCTGGGTTTTTTTCAGCAGGTATTCTTTCTTTTTCTTCTAGATGAGGTTAACTATATTTCTAATGCTCAAAGATAATCCCTTGATACCCTTTTATACTTCAGTCTGTTAGGTAGGTAGAATAGGGAAAAGGAGTCCAAAATGGCGGTGGCTAAAAGACAAGGAAGGGAAAAGCCCTCGAAAATAGAACAAAAGAAGGTCTGAGGACCAGAGTGAGGACCTCAGGTAAAACAAACAACACTCCTGGCTTGCCCAATTTACATAGGACAGGCCCAGGGAGAGATAAACATATAAATAGAGGAGCCAAAGCTAGCTCTCTCTCTCCCTCCTGCGCTGGGGTGCTTTTTTCCTCGTGTCTTTGGATCGATGTGCCCTCACACCTTGAAGATGGATTTTCCTGCTATCTTCTAAATAAAATAGAGCTGTAACACTGAGCTGTAACACTGGTTTGTCTAAGAGCTATAACATGGTCCATTCGAGACCTGAGAGCTATAAAACTGTCTATTCAAGACCTGAAAGCTGTGACATGCCGAGGGGGCTCTAATGTCCGTCACTCCAAATCTTTGTTGTGATGAGACAAAAGCCGAGGAACATACACTCGCGTGACATGTCCAGTGGAATATGTTTGGCTCTCACATCCCTTATCTACCAGACAAATAAAGGATAATTCACTGGAAGATGCCAAGACTTCAGAAGATGACTGATTGTACAGCATTTCCTTGGTTTCTGGAAGATTCTGTGGCAAGGATATGGGAGTTGAGTACAGCAGATTGTTTGAGTATTCAGGAAGGAACTGAGGGAGGGTGATATCAGGAGGGTCATGAGTGTGACTTTTGTGTCAAGAAAATCTACTTTGGCCTGCAGTGTGGGTAGGTGGTTTAACATTTGCTAGTTATTCTCTAAGATTGGTTAATTTTTGTATATACTTAATTATATGTATTCCATACTGTTCAATTTAAAATAAAACAATTATATAGAATGTATCTATTCATATATTTATGAATATCACATCACATTTTCTTAATTGTATGCAATGTATAGTTTCCTTAACTGCTTAATAATTAAAAATACAATTAACTGAAAATGTACAATACTATTTATATAACATTTTATGTAAGATAGGTCCACTGAGTTAAATTCCAAAGCCCCACATGAATCAATAAACTTTTATCTTCCTAATGCTAGCAGCTCTATCTGCAATTTACCTGCTTTGTAAGCAGCTCTTTGCAGGTAAGAGCTCTTTGTAGGAAGCAGCTCTCTGCAGGAGGTCCCTTTTGTCTTGTCACTTTAGCAAAGGTATATTGTAACTAATTTTTAAACCAGAGATCCCCATGCTCTACTCATCTCCAGCCCAAGCACACATTTCAAATCTTTTGATCACACAAAACATTGCTAATGTGCTTTTTTCCCTTTAAATCAAAGAAATAGAAATGAAGAATAAGTAATTAACAGATGATTAGATCTTTCCCCCTCTTTCCCCTTCAATAATCTCCCAAACTGCATGAATGAGATTGCATCTAATGAAAAATAACAAGGAGTTAATAAACTTGAGCAGTGGGAGATGATGACCAATCTGACACACCATCTCAATGAGTACCTGAGATTACTTCCCCCTTTGCACTTTAAAAATTGACATGGCTAAGCAGAATCTTCAGGACAGGTTCTGAGACATGAGTCAACCCTGTCCTTGTGGTGCCAGCCTCCTGAGTAAAGCAAACTTTCTGTTCCTACCAACACTCACCCTCAAGTATTTGCTTTTGAGCAGTGAGCAGCCAACTGTCAGGGCAAGCACACTGACTGAAACCGCCCACCCTGGCCAGGCACCATAGTAATCATTTGCATGAGTTGTTTTATGACAGGAGGTTCTGGTAAGGAACACAGAACTAATAATCCACCACCAACTGGAAGAGTTCAGGAAAGGGCTAAAGGTCACGTGTCTGACCATCTCCCAGAATCCTTCTCACTGGCATCCATCTTGGCAGAACAAGGCATGCCCCACCAGGAAGGACTCTGAGTCAGTCTGTGGCAGAGCTGTTCTTCTGGGTTCGCTTACCCTACTGCTTTCCACCCAGGTTCCCTTTCCCAATAAAATCTCTTACTTTGTCAGCACATGTGTCTCCTCAGACAATTCATTTCCGAGTGTTAGACAAGAGCCCAGTTTCGGGCCCTGGAAGGGGTCCCCCTTCCTGCAACACAATTACTAAGACTTTGAAGGTGTTAGGTAAAAACACGGAAGTAGTATAATGAGATCACTGCAGGTAGAATGTGGCTTTATTTTTATTTTTTGTAAAAAACAATAAAACATGTTTAGGAAAGCACATTAAAACACTTTTTATAAAGCAAGTTCATTCATTTTTAATAAACTACTCCTGTAGTCCCTTTGATAATTAATGTAAAAATATTAAAAGGTCTTGAAATATTTAAGGAAGACCACAATTCTTAAGAATTAAAACTGTGATTTCTACTCTTTTGCAGTAGAGAGTTGCCCATCTATCTTTTCATTGCTTTTGGTATTTTTCTTCTATTGGAAAATTGAATGGACCATCATAAAATTTGCCTTTCATAGGATATGAAAACAACATTTTTATACTTTCCGATTTTATTCTTTGCTATCCAGGGGAAGCATAATATATTTGTCACCAGAAACATTACAAGTACAAATATCTGTGATGAAATCATATCCCATTAATAGTTCTGCACTGTTTTATTTCCAGATAGATTTTATCTTCAACCTCAGATTTCTAATGTATTTTATACTGTCCAAATGAAAACATCGAACTTTGTCCTTGTTCGCTAAAAGACTCCTAGTGCTGTGATGCAATTTCCAGAATCCATAATGCTTCGTTATGTAGAAAAGAAAGTGAATGCGGGGAATTGGAGGTGCATAGAATGAAAGTGAATGGTGAGGAAACCAGGCATTAGCAACCACAGGAAGCTTCAACTTCTATCAAAATTTTGCCAGCACTCTTTGTTGATCACATTTATCCAGAAGTTTACAGACATGGGTATCAGGAAAAATCTGGGGTCAGCTTCCTTGCACAGAGAAAACAGCACAGAAAGGGTGAGGAAATAATTCAAGAGACAGAAACTTTAAAATGTGAAAAGCCTTTAAGACTGTCTACATATGTGACATTTTTCCCCACTATTTCTTCTTTCCTTCCTGTCTTCTTTCTTTTTTATTTTTTACTTCCCTTCCTTTTTGTCTCATTGTTCTTTATTCTGCATAGTAAAATAATCTTAGTATGATTATTCTTTACCTTGTTTTAAATTTCTGAAACTTTTACTGTCTTTTACTCTATTATGAGGCATTATCTTCATGCATTATAACTGATACTATGTCGTTTAAACAGTACTCTTGCCTGGAGGATCCCATGGACGGAGGAGCCTGGTGGGCTGCAATCCATGGAGTCGCTAGGAGTCGGACATGACTGAGCGACTTCACTTTCACTTTTCACTTTCATGCATTGGAGAAGGAAATGGCAACCCACTCCAGTCTTCTTGCCTGGAGAATTCCAGGGACGGGGGAGCCTGGTGGGCTGCCGTCTATGGGGTCGCACAGAGTCGGACACGACTGAAGCGACTTAGCAGCAGCAGCAGCAGCATACCATTTAAAAATGATTCTACTACATTTTAGTTGAGCACTCCTTTCTCACAGGAGATTCAAAGAGAGTTTTTAAAAAGCATATAACCCACACAAATTATAGGCATTGTCTGCTTTTTAAATCATGGCTATATAAGCATTAAATGTTACAGTAAGGCTGCTTTCCTCATCCCAACTTTATTTCCTCCATGTGCCTAAAAGGCCTCTTTGATGAGATTATGTACTTCAGAGACAGTCACATATGACTAACACAATATAAAACTGACTTCAGAACCTGTATAATCTGGATCTTATGTTCCAATGATAACTTCCCAATTATTAATTCACTTCTGTCCTTTAGTTCTAAGGTTCATCCTTTTAGAAGGGTTTGAAATCAGGATTGATTGAAAAATAACATGAGAAAATTTGAGTTTGGCTTCCCTTGTCTAAGAGTTGACTTTCAGGACCATGGGGCCTTTGGCATACAGAGTCCTCAGCCAGTCTTGAAAATGTGTAAGAGCACGTGTGCATGCTAAGTCACTTCAGTCATGTCTGACCCACCAGGCTTCTCTGTCTATGGGATTCTCCAGGCAAGAATACTGGAGCGGCTTGCCATTTCCTCCCCCAGAAGATCTTCCTGACCCAGGGAGTGAACCTGCATCTCTTACATCTTCGCATTGGCAGGCAGGTTCTTTACTGCTAGCGCCAACTGGGAAGCCCCTTAGAAAAGCAATTCAGTTCAGTCAGTCTTGTCTGACTCTTTGGGACTCCATGGACTGGAGTCCCAGGCCTCCCTGTCCATCACCAACTCCCAGAGTTTACTCAAACTCATGTCCATTGAGCTGGTAATGGCATCCAACCATCTCATCTTCTGTCGTCCCCTTCTCCTCCCGCCTTCAATCTTTCCCAGCATCAGAAACTCCCACAAAAATGGCAAACTCCATTTACTAAATCTTCCTCTCTTACTGAATATATAGAATCTCTGGAAACAAGGGAAACTACACATCTGTTTGTGAGCCAACTGTATTAATTGCTACTTATGTAAACATTCTCACAGAGTTTCATAACTTTGCCAATATATTTTTATCTTTTTAGAGTATGCCTTTGACATCTTTCTGTCCATCACACAACAAATCTTCTGTAATAAACACATAAAAAATTTTAAGGGAGCAGGATTCTCCTTCAAAGCATATGTTGCTTTTTACACAGTTCCATTCTCTTGCTATGGAGAAGGCAATGGCAACCCACTCCAGTACTCTTGCCTGGAAAATCCCATGGACAGAGGAGCATAGTAGGCTGCATGGGGCCGCAAAGAGTCAGACTCGATTGAGTAACTTCACTCACTTCACCCATTCTCTTGCTATGGATACTAATTCAACAAAATATAATTTCTCAGTATAACCCATTTGTTTTACTGATTGTTGTGTCTTGCTCTAATGTAATCCAATATGTTTCTCTAAGCTCCATTGTTTTCAATTATTGAATAATTTAATCTATCCAATTTCTAGACCTGCAGTAT
Source organism: Bos taurus (assembly GCF_002263795.3). Classification (NCBI taxonomy): domain Eukaryota; kingdom Metazoa; phylum Chordata; class Mammalia; order Artiodactyla; family Bovidae; genus Bos; species Bos taurus. The sequence continues at coordinate 37,877,206 of NC_037344.1, read as the reverse complement.
TTGTATCCTTTACTTTTGACAGCTTAAATATTGTAAATGTTTTCTCTTTGCAGTTTTTATAAACTACATGTACATAGAAAAGGAAATAAGTTTTCATTCATTTCCTTAGTTAATTGTAATTGATTTATGCATTTCCTCATAGACAGTGAGGTCTACTTTACTGATCTTTTCTGTTATACAACTAGGCAGTTTAGCTGACATAATATCACTTTACCAAATAATTGAACACAGTTGAATTCCTATTTAAACATATTTTTGATGAAAAGATGGTTTCACCCTACCATCTTGGGATAGTCTGTGCTTTGTCATTCATTGGCTTTCTGTTTCTGTTACTAGTATGATACACTCCTGGACTTTCTCTCATACACCTTTTCTTATTCTTCCTGCTTTGGTGGAAAGGCAAATCTGAAAAAAATTGAATCAAAAAAAAGTCTCCTATTCATGAATATGAAATCATGTCAAGAAGCTTCCTAATCCAATAGTCTTCTTCTCTCCTTTAAAGAAAGGGCATGTACTATTCTTCATTGGTTATGCTGGTTACTTATTCCTTCTCCCAATTGAAAAATTCTATGTAGGTTTATTCAGACACATATAAAAGTCTAATGTAATTAAATGTCAATCATTATATTCAAAAGTATTCCACCACTTTTTAATTATTCAATGACAGTTAAATATTTTGAGTTTCCTAAGTAAGATGAGGTTTCCCATAGTCAACATTATCTTACATCAAATCATCCCTATTAAGAACAGCTTCTCCATAATGTGAGTGTTCTACAAATACCACTGTTTGTATCTTTATTTATCTTCTAGAGGAAAATATTTATGAACACATACTCAAACACACACTTATCCATTATTTAAAAAAAAAAAAAAAACCTCTCTTTCTTCTCTCATCCTACTGTTCTTCTGTTATGAATTTTGTTTTTAATTATTTCTTTGTTTCTATTTTTAAAATGGTTTATGCTCATTCAAAAGCAGAGACATTACTTTGCCAACAAAGCTTCGTCTAGTCAAGGCTATGGTTTTTCCTGTGGTCATGTATGGATGTGAGAGTTGGACTGTGAAGAAGGCTGAGCACGGAAGAATTGATGCTTTTGAACTGTGGTGTTGGAGAAGACTCTTTAGAGTCCCTTGGACTGCAAGGAGATCCAACCAGTCCATTCTGAAGGAGATCAGCCCTGGGATTTCTTTGGAAGGAATGATGCTGAAGCTGAAACTCCAGTACTTTGGCCACCTCATGTGAAGAGTTGACTCATTGGAAAAGACTGATGCTGGGAGGGATTGGGGGCAGGAGGAGAAAGGGACGACAGAGGATGAGATGGCTGGATGGCATCGCTGACTCGATGGACATGAGTCTGAGTGAACTCCAGGAGTTGGTGATGGACAGGGAGGCCTGGCATGCTGCGATTCATGGGGTCGCAAAGACTCAGACACGACTGAGCGACTGATCTGATCTGATATATTGTACTACTTACTGGCCTATTTTCTTTATAAAGCCTTTTGCTCTAGAACCTTCTTTATAACAATTATTAACATATGTTGAGTAGCTGAAAAGGTTTTTAAATGCTTTTTTCATATAATCATTTTTCATTGAATTTTTTTTCATATTTACACTAAATTTTTCTCACTAGGCATTTTCCACTTCCATATTTCCAGATATGAGGCAATCAGATTCCCTCTTCAGAATTTTCTTAGTTTTTAAAGTGATCTCTAGAGATATTCTTTATATAACCAAATACGTTGTAACATTTTTTTTTCTAAAATAGATAGTAACATGCTAGATTAGTGTAGTAGATAGAATATTGATTCCTGGAAGATACCCACACACTAACCAATGGAACCTATCATTATATTATGCTGCTAAGTCACTTCAGTCATGTCTGACTCTGTGCAACCCCATAGACGGCAGTCACCAGGCTCTGCCATCCTTGGGATTCTCCAGGCAAGAACACTGGAGTGGGTTGCCATTACCTTCTCCAATGCATGAAAGTGAAAAGTGAAAGTGAAGTCGCTCAGTCGTGTCTGACTCTTTGCGACCCCATGGACTGCAGCCTTCCAGACTCCTCCACCCATGATATTTGCCAGGCAAGAGTACAGGAGTGGGTTGCCATTGCCTTCTCTGATCATTATATCAAGTGGCAAAAGAGACAACTTATGTACTTAGGGTACAGACTTTCAAATAGGAGTATTGCCCTGGATTAACTGGGTAGGCTCAAGACAGTCATATGAGCACTTCAGAGTGGAAGAGGAAGGCAGAAGTGTTTAGAGAGTTCCCTGCAGAGAAGACTGGATTAGATCTGAGGTTTGCAGACTAACAACTCCACCTGTGGATACAGGCTTTAGAGATGGATAAAGTAATCATGAACCCAGAGGTAAATGATCTGTCCAAACTGGGAATGAGCCTTAGCTAACAGCCAACAAAGAAACTGAGACCTCAGTAATCCAGCCTCAATCAACAATCTGAGTTCTGGCAACAGTCAGAATGAGTCAGGAAAAATATTCTGTCCTCGAGTCTCTACAAACACAAACATGCAACTCCTTGATTTTGGTCTTGTGAGACTCTGAGATTCTGAGTAAAGACCCAGCCAAGCTATCAGATCTCTGATCTGAAGAACCTGATCTGAAGATATAAAGAATCAATCTGTGTTATTTTAAGCCATTAAGTTGGTGGCGATTTGGTATGGTAGCAATAGAAAACTAATACCATTATCCTTCTGTGTCACAATGTATCTGGATAACTTTTTCACACCAGTCCCTGTTGTTGTCCATTGTTCAGTTGCTCAGTTGTGTCTGATTCTTTGTGAATCAATGGATTACAGCACATCAGGCTTCACTGTCCTCCTCCATCTGCCTGCTGCTGCTGCTAAGTCACTTCAGTCGTGTCCGACTCTGTGCCACCCCATAGATGGCAGCCCACCAGGCTCACCCGTCCCTGAGATTCTCCAGGCAAGAACACTGGAGTGGGTTGCCATTTCCTTCTCCACTGCATGAAAGTGAAAAGTGAAAGTGAAGTTGCTCAGTCGTGCCCGACCCTCAGCAACCCCATGGACTGCAGCCTTCCAGGCTCCTCTGTCCATGGGATTTTCCAGGCAAGAGTACTGGAGTGGGGTGCCTCCATCTCTCAGAGCTTGCTAAAATGCATCTCCAATGAGTTGGTGTTGCCATTCAACCATTTTGTCCTCTGTCATCCCCTTCTCCTCCTGTTTGCTATCTTTCCCAACATCAGTGTCTTTTCCAATGAGTCACTTCTTTGCATCAGGTGGCCAGAGTATTGGAGCTTCAACTTCATAATCAGTCTTTCTAATAAACTTTCAGAGTTGATTAACTGGTTTTATCTCATTGTAGTCCAAATGACTCTCAAGAGTCTTCTCTAACACTGCAGTTCAAAAGCATCAATTTTTTGGCACTCCGCCTTCTTTATGGCCCAACTCTCACATCTATACATGACTACTGGAAAAATCGTAGTTGACTATATGGACCTTTGTCAGCAAAGTAATGTCTCTGCTTTTTAATATGCTGTCTAGGTTTGTCATAGCTTTTCTTCCAAGGAGTAAGCGTCTGTTAATTTTCTGGCTTCATTCACCATCTGCAGTGATTTTGGAGTCCAAGAAAATAAAGTCTGTCACTGTTTCCATTTTTTCCCCGTCTATCTGCCATGAAGTGATGGGACTAGATGCCATGGTTTTAGCTTTTAGAATGTTAAGTTTTAAGCCAGCTTTTTCTCTTTCACCTTTATCAAGAGGCCCTTTAGTTCCTCTTTCCCTGGTAGCTCAGCTGGTAAGAATCCACCTGCAATGAAGGAGACCCTGATTAGATTCCTGGTTCAGGAAGATCTGCTGGAGAAGGGATAGACTACCCACTCCAGTATTCTTGAGTTTCCCTGGTGGCTCAACTGGTAAAGAATCCTCCTCCATTATGGAAGACATGGGTTCGATCCCTGGGTTGAGAAGATCCCCTGGAGAAGGGAAAGGCTACTCACTCCAGTATTCTGGCCTGGAGAATAGTATAGTCCTGTATAGTCGAAGAGGTCACAAAGAGTCAGATACAACTGAGCAACTTTCACTTTCACTTCCAGCTTTTTGGTATAAGGGTGGTGTCATCTGCCTATCTGAGGTTATTGATATTTCTCCTGGGAATCTTGATTCCAGCTTGTGACTCACCCATCCCGGCATTTTACATGATGTATTCTGTGGAATTATCCAAATTTTACACAACTTATGTAAACCCAAAGTACATGAGCATGCTGTAAATTAGTTAAGCCTGTAAATTGGCACCCAGCATTTTTCAAATATTTTGCAATGACAAATACAACTAGAAAAATGCTATACATATCATTTTACAAGTATGTAAAGATAAAGTGGTGGTTCTAGATGTTTTTTAAATAGTTTTGATAGATATTTCCAATTAACTTCCTAGTCATATATATATGTGAGAGTTGGACTCTAAAGAAAGCTGAGTGCTGAAGAATTGATGCTTTTGAACTGTGGTGTTGGAGAAGACTCTTGAGAGTCCCTTGGACTGCAAGGAGATCCAACCAGTCCATCCTAAAGGAGATCAGTTCTGAGTGTTCATTGGAAGAACTGATGTTGAAGCTGAAAATCCAATACTTTGGCCATCTGATGCGAAGAGCTGACTCATTTGAAAAGACCCTGATGGCAGGAAAGATTGAGGGCAGGAGGAGAAGGGGATGACAGAGGATGAGATGGTTGGATGGCATCACCGACTCAATGGACATGAGTTTGAGTAAACTCCGAGAGTTAGTGATGGTCAGGAAGGCCTGGCGTGCTGCAGTTCATGGGGTCGTAAAGAGTCGTACACGACTGAGTGACTGAACTGAACTGAGTCTTTATCTGTTTACATTCCCTTTAAGTAACAAACACTTATCTTTCTTTCTTTGAAAGATAGAAGATTTTTCTCTCAGAAAAACTTGTGACTGAAAGTAAGTTACAGATCTTCATGATAATTACATATCTGATTAAATTTAGTTTAAAATTGTATGTATTTAATTATTATTGTAGACAAAGATCTTTTATAGTATGCTTTGCTCTATAAGCAATTTTAAATTTCTTAGCCTATTTCTTATATATTAACAGATTATACAATTCTTATAGATAAATAAATGTAAATTAGCTTCAGTTCACACATATAAACTAACTTCGGATTTTATTGCATTGTCTTTGACTTTTTTGTATTATGTTCTTCATGTATAAAATTCCCATCATTAACTTTTTATTTATTATTTTTCAATATCTTATTATATTTAAAACATTTCTCTTCTAAAATAATTAAAATTTAAAGGTATTTTTCACACTACAGTGTAGTGATTATTAAATAATAAAATATATGAGATTAGGGAGTGTCAGAGGAGATTTATTTTTAAATTAGATACTCAGGGATACACACACACATGCACACACAAATAAACATTCACAATGTTGTTGCTGTTGTTTTTTAGTTGTTCAGTCATGTCTCTTTGTGACTCCATGGACTGCAGAAAACAGACTTTCCTGTCCTTCACTATCTACTGGAGTTTATTCAAATTCATGTTCATTGAGTCGATTATGCCATCCAACCATCTCATCCTCTGTCGCTCTCTTTTCTCCTGCCCTTAATCTTTCTCAGCAATAGGATCCTTTCCAATGAGTTGGCTCTTTACATCAGGAGGCCAAATTATTGGCACTTCAGCCTCAGCATCAGTTCTTCCAAGGAATATTCAGGGTTGATTTCCTTTAGGAGTGACTGGTTTGAACTCCTTGGCATCCAAGGGACTCTCAAGAGTCTTCTACAACACCACAGTTCAAAAGAGTTAATTCTTCAGCACTCAGCCTTCTTTACAGTCCAACTCTCACATCTGTACATGACTACTAGAAAAACCATAGCTTTGGAAATGTGGACCTTTGTCAGCGAAGTGATATCTGTGCTTTTTAATAGACTATTTAGGTTTGTCATAACTTTCCTTCCAAGGAGCAAGTGTCTGAATTCATGGCTGCAGTCACCATCCACAGTCATTTTGCAGCTCAAGAAATAGTCTTTCAGTTTCCATTTTTTTCCCCATCTATTTGCTATGAAGCAATGGGAATGGATGCCATGATATTAGGCTTTTTGAATGTTGTAGTTTTAAGTCAGATTTTTCACTCTCCTCTTTTACATTTATCAATATGCTCTTTAGTTTCTCTTCACTTTCAGATATGCAGTGGTGTCATCCGCATATCTGAGGTTGATATTTCTCCCAGCAATCTTGATTCCAGCTTGTGATAATCCAGCCTGGCACTTCACATGACATACTCAGCAGAAAAGTTAAAGAAGCAGGGAGACAATATGCATCCTTGACTTACTTATTTCCCAATTTTGAAATTTGTACTCCTTTCTCAATTTCAAAATTTTCCAATTTGTACATTCAATATGTACAAAAGATAAATCATGCTTAAGTCTTACCTTTACTGTGAAAGAAACTCACTAGGTAATCATGATAGTACCTGTTTGTCCTCACTTTTAAAATATACGTGACTAAACTTAGTGTTCAAAAATTTTCTTTGGTAACAGTCAGAGCTAGAGCTGTGCTTTCCATGAACTTTTATGCTCTATCTTTCTCTCAAAAAAAAAAAAAAGCACTTGGTTGTTAGTTAACTCTGTTCTCTACACTCCAAAGTTTTAGTTCATACACTGCTCAATTCATATCACAGACCTCTCAATAAATTTTTAAGAGTGCTAAAATATTTTCATCACTTTAAAAATACATCCTGAGACAATAACATATGTAATTCAACTAATGCATATATATTTTTTTGTTGCTATTATTTACCTGCTAAGCTGTGTCCAACTCTTTGTGACTGCAACACACCAGGCTTCCTTCTCCTTCACTGTCTACCAAAATTTGCTCAAACTTATGTCCATTGAGTCAGTGATGCTTTCTAATCATCTCATCCTCTGCCACCCCCTTCTCCTCTTGCCCTCACTCTTCCCCAGCGTCAGGGTCTTTTCCAATGAATCAGCTCTTCATATAAGGTGGACAAAGTACTGAAGCTTCAGTTTCAGCATCAGTCCTTTCAGTGAATATTCAGGATTGATGTCCTTTAGAATTGATGGATTTGATCGCCTTGCTGTCCAAGGGACTCTCAAGAGTCTTCCCCAACACCACAAATTAAAAACATCAATTCTTTAGTACTCAGCTTTCTTTATGATCCAACTGCTACATCCATACATCATGACTACTGGAAAAACCACAGCTTTGACTCTATGGAGTGTGTGTATGTGTGTGTGTGTGTGTGTGTGTGTGTATATATATATATATACTTTCCTTTTTCTATTTTCCACCTTCTTTTTCTTTGACTACAGGCATCCAACTAGATATTTTTTATTCTTTGTCTTTCAACTTCACCTTTTCAGAAAACTGGTAGCTTTTATAATTATTGAATAGAAGGAGACTTTTGAAAAGAGATAATATTTTATTCAACATACTATGTTTCCTGCTATGAAGTGTCTGTATTTTTTTCTATATCTCACTCTTTCTTTGTGGATTTAACTAATATTATCTCTCTTTATTTCCCCTGTCCCTTTCTTCCTGCTTTTAGTGGAATGGATTCTTCAAAACCTTTACTAGCTCATAGCCAAAAAGCTGACCTCGTTGCTCCCTTTGAGACATTCTACTCACCCACAGGTAAAGATTATTTGATTCTATAGACAATAATTTTGTATACAGCTCTATAAAAATATATTCACACTAACATTTTATCTTTAGAGAAGTGTTAAGTATTATATGGGGGAAGTGCGTACTTTTCATATTTTTAAAAATGTAACTGGTTTTAAAATTTGTTCAGCACTGAATACTAATATTTCCTTTTTGAAACCAAGTATTCTTTCTAGTGCATGTTGCTTCTATACTATGAGAAATTGTCCATTCCTATTTTACTAACAGGTATTTGAAGAGCATAAGAGATTATAAAATTTGCCAGAGTTAAATTTCAAGCAAACTCTTAGATATAACTAAGTGTTCATTTATTTTATAATGTGTTTATAAAGTGTTCTTTGTATTTTGTTACAACATATTGTTTTTCAATTTGATTTTCCCCTTTCATCGGATCTAATGGCCATACCTCAATCATGTAACTTGTTTATTTCATAATATGTTGATATAGTTTATTACATAATACATGACATATGCCAAGAAAGTTCTGATATGAAATTTTATATCTTAAAATATCATACTACTTTGTAGGTAAGTATATTTTAATATCAACAAAAAGAAACAAATGAAATAAACATATTTATTTACCAAATACATGACTTCATTATAAATTAAATATCTTAATATAATTCTGAGATGAGAAAAATTCTAATAGCAAAATACTACCTCCAAGAAATGTTTTGATAAATAAATGTTTTAGATAATGTAATTTCTGGCAAGAAGTTTACTTTCCTGCTACACTTCAATAAAAATAGTTGATACATTTTTGCAGCCACTTGAAAGAAAAATGTTACTATGCCAGAACTTGTCCTTCATGTACCAAGTTTACTCAAGAAAAATTATACATAAAGATAGTTATAACCTTCCTGATTTTTGCTTGCAGGAAATTCTGATTTATAAGTGGTAGTTAAACAAAAAATTGCTTAAAGGTTATCCCATAAGTGGATGTAGACTTCTCAAAGGAGCAAATAGACATGTATGGAAACTCCCTGGGAGCTTGTTCCTTCAAAGACCATTACAGTATTCAAAATGAAAGTATGTTGTCATAATTTTCACATTTCATAATGACAGCACCTTTTTTCAAAATCTTTACGAACATACAATTTTAAAAAAGCATTTTCATCAATAATCTGTGTTATTGATAGTTAAATAGACTTTGTCAATTACATTGGTTTTGGTTTCCTCTAGTTTCAAAATTAAAATTCAATTGTAAAAACTCTGTAAATTGCAGAATATTTTCTTACTGAGTTTTGCTCATATATTTCTGATAGATTATGTAGATTCCCATGGCTTGGTTTCTGTGCAAATTTGCATGCAATGCAGCCAAGCCTAATGACAAAAATAAAATCATTAATAATTATCATTAATTATTTTAAAGCTTTATTGCACTTTTTATGAGTATTCAGAGCAGTCTGATTCTTAATATTTGGTAATACTTTTCAATCTTGATATTTAGAGTTTTCTTGCCTTATTGCTTCTACTAAATTCTTCCTTCTCCAAGTCTTTCACTTACCCTGTTTTTAGGTTTTTGCTGTTGTTATATTTTCCTCCCTTTGCTACCTATTCTCATTATCTTCTGAGTCTTTATTGTGCTGATCAACTTATATTTTCTTTGAAAGTTTTTGTTAATCATTTGCTTTTATTTCACCATCCTCCATATCCTATTAGTCATCATAAAAATGTAAACTTTGGAAACTATCTCACTCAGCTCCCTGGCAGAAAGAATGGGCAGAAAGGGAACACTAGGTAGATAGTAGAGAGACAGATAGATATATCTTTATAGTTACCATTTCTTAAAATACACTCCAACACCAAAACAGGGAAAGTACAAAAGTCCCTGTACAATAGTACAGACTCTGGAGATTTTAGTTACATATATTTTGATAGTAAAAACACAAGCTTTAGCATTCACATTTGTTTTCTCATGGCACCATCATCCTTCTATGAACAAAATTTGTATCTTGAGAGCATATTAAGCACCACTGTTTACTAAAATCTTAACAAAATTGCTCCTTTGATTATTTCATATAAGCCAATCAGCCGACTTACAGAAAGCTTTAACACAATGTTTCTGAGACCTACCATAAGTCCTGTCATTAAAAATATGCAAAATAGTGAAGAAGAAACATTTTCTTGATTGTTTGCCCAAATATCTCCCTCATGAGGAAAGAAAATCACCAACAGCTTGCTTTCATGTGAGATGATGATTCACAAAATGGTGAAATAATACATACATAAGTTATGGATTAAATTAGGCAATAAAATATAGATTATTATCATTATGCCTTTGTTGAAACAACATTTTATTGCATTACAAAATCCCAGGAAAGTGTGTAATACTTTATTGGGGTTATTTTTTTAATAAACATCTGTTAGTGAAACACTATCACTCTTGTGAAGATAAATGACCTGCTGCTCTTTTCTCTTTTGTCTAACAACTTATAAAATCATAAATTTTATTTTCCAAAAGGAAAAAAAATGTTTAACATTCCAGTTATTTTTTTTCACAAGTGGATCTAGAAATTTACCTCTAATTTTCTAGACCATAAATATTAAAAAAGTTTCCAAGATGAGCTGATGATAGACTTGAACAGAGGCCACCAAGGGCTTCTGGGAAGAGTCTTATGAAGAAGCCTGAAAATTTAGCTTCTTCCAGGCCTGGACCTTATCTGCACTTCAGAAGTTCACCTGCCTACAAACACTATGCTTTGAACGTTTGAACAATTACATGAGAGTAAGAACAAGAAGCAAAAAAAAAAAAAAAATGCACTTGCACACATGTACACACATCAGTTAAGTAAGATGCTTCTTAACTAGGAGTAAGCATAGTCTTGAAAAATACATATTTCTCTCTTCAAAGTGTATTTATTACTCTTCTAAATTGTGACATATATTTACATATACATATATATATATATATGATTCTTCATATTATATTCTATGGCATGTTGTTTTCTAATATTAATGTACTAAACTAAATTGGCTCAATTCCAAAAGGCAAAATTCTAATATTAATGATGGTAAGTTAACTTGCATCAGTTTCATGAGGCAAAACATGTGCTCCCTCGATGACCAATAATAGCTAGAAAGAAATTTCTGATTTGACAATTAAGTACTATTAGGAGGAGAGAGGGAGGAAATGTTCCCATAATCTAATAATTTAGCATCCTTTTATAATTCTTGTCTGATTCAATCATGACAATAGAGATTTGTTTTGGTCTTCAATCACAGAGCCTCTGTGAAGCACTGAATAAGTCAAACTGGTGGAGTGAAGATCAGAAACAGACTATAAGAAGAAGGGAGTCATCAAACCAACCAATCTGAGAACCCCCAAAAAGTCAGCTTCCCAAATGGAAAAGGAAGAGAGAGTTGGTGACATTTACTGGACATTGTTGTCTCTTTGAGTTTGTAGTGAAAGTGAAGTTGCTCAGTCGTGTCTGACTCTTTGCAACCCCATGGACTCTAGCCTACCAGGCTCCTCCGTCCATGAGATTTTCCCAGCAAAGGTACTGGAGTGGATTGCCATTTCCTTTTCCAGAGGATCTTCCTGACACAGGGATCGAACCCAGGTCTACCTGCATTGCAGGAGACACTTTATCCTCTGAGCCACTAGGGAAGCTAGTAGTAGGTTATTTAATATCAGGCTCCAGGATCTGTCCTTTAGTAGGTTCATAATTAGGAATAAAATTAGAAATGAGATAGAAGAATGTGAGCACAAGATACAACACACACATTTCTGCTACTGTCTTCCATTTGTAACCATGTCAACCTTGCTTCCTTGCTTTGCTTCCACCTTTCAAATATTTCACAAATTTTTATCTTGGCCAAGCCCTACCAGGCAACAGTTGAGGAAGGAGCTTTGCTTACTTTGAGTTTCAGTTTCACCCAAAAGCGGGAATTTATAGTCTGCATCACCACAACCTGCCCCTTGTCAACTTGGCCTCCTTATATATCTCTTGTAATCATATTTAACTTCCAAATAAAGCAATTCTAAATCAGGCTAACCACTTTAGCGTGAGTGAATTCAACAAACACAAGCCAGTTCCAGCAATTTGCTTGCTGTTAAGTCAATCTCCTTTCAGCAGACTTGTCTGTGGAAAAACATAATGAATAAAATATCCTGCGAACTGACTGATAGTGGTTATGGCAGAACTATGATGGTCCAGAAATACAATCTATATCCTGGTGGCTTATTCCAGTGCTAACAAATGGATTTCCCTTCAATGATGCCTGAATGACTGCTCCCTTGGGTGAATGGTACTATAATGCATGTTCAGCTTGGTCTCTGCTACTGATGTTGCCAAATCCAGGCTTGTTCCACTCATCTGCAGGACAGGCCAATTAAATGAGAGATGGGTTGCTGGGACAAGGAATAGCAACTACTCAGAAAGTCAACAAACCAAAAGGATGATAGACTATTGTCTCAAAAAAAATATATTTCCTGGATTTGGATACTAGTTTCTTTTATAGAGCAAAAAGGGGAAGGTGAGGAGGAAAAGTAAAACAGGTGATCATTGTTTGCAAATATTTCCTGATTCTAGCCAGACTCTGTAGGGGATGCATTAATTTATTCTTTCTTGTAGCCATTCATAGGTGGGCCTGGTCAGGGTATTTCCTGTGAGTTTAAACAAAAGTATTTTAGCTTAATAATAAATTTTAGCTTAATAATAAATCTGGCATGGCAGGGTTCCCAGGGATGTGCCATTATGTAAACTTTAAGCTGTAGGCAACATCCCTTGAACATAAAGTTTACAGGTAAAATAAACAGATCCAATAGGGAGTCTAATTTTTTCTTCTCTACTACACTGATATGTTTGTCACTCAGCAGTGTCTACAGCCAAACTGCCTTGGTGAGGTAAGCATATGTTGCTGAGCTCAGGCTTAAAGTTCATCTCTGCCATCACGGTCATTTGGTCCATAAGGACCAGGATTATGGTCATATCACAAATAGGTCATCTTCTTGTTCACCTGGTCAATAGATGTAGAGGAAGAAAAACAATTTTTTCTTCACCCTTCTTAGTTTTTGGCTGAAATTTCTGTAATAAGAGATATTAACAAGAGAAAAACCAGTAGACACATTAACATGTGTATTTTATGTCAGGATATATTCAGGAAAAATGAGAAGCACAAAGTTGTGCCTTTGGAATTCAGGATTAAACATCATCTTATAAAGGAAAAGGAAGGAGGGATGCAAGTCTTTGGGGGAAAGAAATTTTTTGGAGATGAATAAACCCTTAGAAAAATAGGTTAGAGGTATGATCATTCGTGACAAAGGTTGAATGTGATATGGAATTCTAGTCCTATCTCCTGTGATAATAGCTAATCTTCCCTGGTTCATAAAACTGCTGGGAAAGAAATGTATGACAAATGGCTCCTTTTGGAATATCTGTCTTTAGGTAGATAAGGGGAGTTTAGAGAGAACCCTGTAAGCAGCCGTTTTGTCCTTTTCCTATTTCTGTTCCCCTTAAACCTTTGCGATAACTAGGTAACATTCAACCCAGCTCCTGACTAGTGCTCTACTGAAGGTACACAATCCCTTGCCTAACCTGTTGACTCACTTCCTGAATTAAAAGGAGTAAGAATGAAGAATTAAGTAGGTAAAGAGTGACTGTATCTCTACCCTCAGCTTCCCTTTAGTAAATTTACAAGCAAACAACATTCACAAGAGAGCAGACAAAGGAAGATCAGAAGTCAGCAGGTTTGCACGCAATGGAAAAATGATGAAGAATCTAACCTTCTACCTTAATGATTAACTGAGATTGTTTCCCCCTTTACTTTAAAAACTTTCATGGCTGAGCAGAATCTTCAGAATTGTTCTCTGGACATAAGACTACCTTCTCCCCAGATTGCTGACTTTTCTGACTAAAGCACAGTTCCTTTCAATTGAATTTTGCTCTTCAATAGATTTTGAGTGGCAAGCAGCTCAACTTGAATTTGGTAACAATCTGCATTTGCTGTTTCTCAAATGTCTACAGTTCAAAATAATCATCATACCAAAGAAGCATATTTGGTGTGGCATATACTGCTACCTTTTATTAAGATTTTTCTCTGCTGGAGTTGCTTTTCCATTAATATTTATATAGGTTACAGATCTTCACACTTTCTGCTTACTTGATGACACTTACCTTTATTTGCTTTTGAACTGTTGTGTTGGAGGACTCTTAAGAGTCCCTTTGACTGCAAGGAGATCAAGCTATTCAATCCTAAAGGAAATCAACCCTGAATATTCATTGGACGGACTGATGCTGAGGCTGAAGCTCCAATGCTTTGGCTACTTGATGCAAAGAGCTGATTCATTGGAAAAGACCCTAATGGTGGCAAAAAGTAAAGACAGGAGGATTAGGGTGTGACAGAGAATAAGATGGTTGGATGCCATCGCTGACTCAATAGACATGAGTGTAAGCAAGCTCCAGGAAATGGTGAAAGGCAGGGAAGCCTGGAGTGCGGCAGTCCATAGGGTGGCAAAAAGTCGGAAACAACAGAGGGACTTAACAGCAACAATAGATATCCTTATCTGTAGATTTCTAATTTTTGTATTTCCAAGTCCATAACCAAAAACCCTGGAATTACCACTAATTCAGTGCCCATGAACCACTTTAGATCTCTCCGTCTGCTATCTTCTCTGAAAAACAAAATTAAAACAATGACAATAACAACATAACATACTGCTTAAAGTTCTGCCCATTAGTAAATGACATTTTCACCACTGTTCCTCAGCATCATCCCTAAATATGACAGTAACTCCGAACTAATAACTTTCAGGTGGTGGCAGCCTACTGTAAACCAGGCCCATTTTTTTAATCTCTCTCACGTGATGGTCACAGTGAATTCTCCATGAGGTCACAGGTTTAGGGTGAGACAGAGAATGTAGTATATCCCTTCATTAGATTTTATTTAGGATTTACATACTATCCACTTCTACGGCTGCACTGCATAAAACCAAGATGATTTTACTTTTACCTTTAGTTCTAATTGTTGAGACCGTTTATTCTTCTGAGAAATTTACAGTCTTTCACTTGAAAGTCTAGAATATATGTGCTTATATGAAAATACATTTTAATCTGTATGACTTAAAATTTGTTGTTGTTGAGTTGTTAAATTGTGTCCTACTCTTTTGTGACCCCATGGATTATAACCCTCCAGGCTCTTCTGTCCATGGAATTTCCCACACAAGAATATTGGCGTGGGTTGCCATTTCCTTCTCCAGAGAAATCTTCCTGACCCAGAAATCAAACCAGCATCTCCTGCATTGGCAGGCAAATTCTTTACCACTGAGCTACCTGGGAAGCCCAAATTTTGTTTAAGGTGTCTTAGAATTATTTATTTTATCAGAATGTGATAAGTGTATCACAATAAGTAACTATATGACTATGTCCATACTTATCCTTTTATGAAAGTTGTTTATATTATGAAAATTGAGCTTCTATACTTTTCTATCATTTAAACAAATTGACCTTGTTGTCCCAGATTTTTATGATTATATATATATATATATATATATGCACTATGAAATGTTTTTTGATTATTTAAAACACAGTAGGAAATTTTTGTTGTTGTTGTTAAAGTTAATAACTTGCAAATTAGGAAATCAGATGTTGGACAACATCTTTCACTAAGAGTAAGTCAAGATGCATGAATCAGCTCAACTATTTAAAAATAACGTGTTACTTTTTGTTTTGTTTTGTTTTTAATTATTTTTTAATTGAAGAATAAATGCTTTACAGAATTGTGTTGGTTTCTGCCAAACATCAACATGAATCAACCATAGGTATACATTTGTCCCCTCCCTTTTGAACCTTCCTCCCATCTCACTCTCCATCCCTCCCCTCTAGGTTGTTATAGAGCCCCAGTCTGAGTTCCCTGAGTTAAACAGCAAATTCCCATTGGCTATCTATTTTAAAAAAGAACAAATAATGTGTTTCCTCTAAAGAAGCAAATTGTAAGAGTCCAGGAACCTATGTAACAAGAATCCTTTAAAATGGTTCCCTTGATTCTTTAAAGTTCCCATTGCTACTTCAGTAGATTCTTCTTGCACTGGATATAACAGAGGTTTGACTAAACATGCCTCTGAAATTCCATCACATGTTTCCTACATAAATTTTTCAAGCAGGATGTCTTAGAGCAAAGAGGGCTGGAATGTATGATTCTTTAGAATTATTCAGTTCAGTTCAGTCACTCAGTTGTGTCAGACTCTTTACAACCCTGGACTGCAACATGCCAGTCTTCTCTGTCACCAACTCCTGAAGCCTGCTCAAACTCATGTCCATTGAGTCAGTGATGCCATCCAACCAACTCATTCTCTTCTTCTCTTGCCTTCAATCTTTCCCAGCATCAGGGTCTTTTCCAATGAGTCAGTTCTTCTCATCAGGTGGCCAAAGTATTGGATCTTCAGCTTCACCATCAGTCCTTTCAATGAGTGTTCAGAACTGATTTCCTTTAGGATGGACTGGTTGGATCTCCTTGCAGTCCAAGGGACTCTCAAGAGTCTTCAACACCACAGTTCAGAAGCATCAATTCTTGAGTGCTCTTTAGAGTCCAACTCTCACATCCATACTTGACTACTGGGAAAACCATAGCTTTAACTAGATAGACCTTTGTCAGCATGCTTGCTAATAAATGTCTCCAGACATGGCAAAATTTTAGAGTATGGTGGTTACCAATATACACCAAAAATAATCTAATAAATGTACCTAATCCAATTAGCATAGAATGGTCCTCAGCTGAAAACAAGTTTGTTTGTTTGTTTTGTAAAGTCTCTGAACTATTTAGAAGAGACAAATAAATGTGCTCAAGTAATTGGAGCGCTTACAAGGTAACAGGTACAAAGGTCATGATAGTTTAATGTAGGTGCTTTGGTATATTATAAATTCTGAGAGTGTTTGCTGTTTCCATGATGTTATTTCAAGTCTAATCAGAGTAATCTAATTAGGAGTACTTTAGTCAAAAATGTAATTTCTCCCACAAAGCACAATTAAAAAAGAACTTACTGAAAACATAATCTTGACTCTTCTCTTCCCATTACCCCCAGCACCAGCAACCCAGAACAAAACGCCCTACTGATATACATCTATATTTCATCTGAGATTAAATCATTTGTCTATTAATTTCACTATGATATCACATATTCATAGTGTTGTAACCACGTGTTCTGGTAAACAAACTGGAGTGCAGTTCATTACACCTGTGGGTCCAAGGCAGAGTCTCCTCTTAGCCAAGGACCCTGATCAGTTTTTGTGAAAACCTTATATACCCTAAGTGTACGTGCCCAAACCCACCTCCCCAAATTCCCTGAAACTAGTCTGAACAAAGGAAAAGAAAGATACAATCAAAGTTAACCCGTGATTCATATGCCTTAAGCCTAGGTAGTTAACAGTGGACAATTATCAATAGGCCTGTGGTCATACCCCAATAAGCATAATAGAATGCATGATTCTATTCAGTTCCATAGATAATTAGGGTATTTTTTTAGGCGATGGAGAGTTTAGGTATGAGCCCTGGGGTTCTTCCTTCCAGGGGCCTGGTTTTCCAGTTGGTATGTCATTCCATAGATACTGGACATATAGCTCAAAGTCTGCAGTCCGGCCCAAGATGGAGTCCTGCTTTTAAGATGGAGCCTGTCCTGTTTCCTCCTTCAGTAGTAACACAAAAAATTAAAAATAAAAATGTAAAAAAATACTGTCAATACTTTATCACAGCTTTGAATATCTTTTCACATCCATATGCTTCTGAAAATAGTGAATAGCGAAGGTGACATAGTAAATAGAACATTAAAATAGTAAGACTCCATTTTATAATTCTGCCTTAGGTCAGAGTTTCTGACAGCACTCAGATCTCAGCAAGCATATTTTATTTGGGACCTACCTTGCCTTTACCTGCTCGACAGTTTTGAGCAGCTATATTTTTATCTTTTCATTTCAAATATTTAGTTATTTCTTCAAATGATATTTATTTTCCTGTTAGCCATTAGTTTTACAATCACTTGTCATTTGGAAAGAATGTCTTAGCAAATCAGATTACATAGTCAAAGGAAATGCAGGTGTTCCTTTAGGCAATCTTATTTTGAATTTAATTTACATACAATATGATATTATATAAGTAGCTGGAAGATATATTCACACATTTCAAAGAGATTTCAGAGGAAGAAAAAATAATAGTCAGGATTTGAAGGGGATATGTTATTTGGTGCCATTTTTTATCATTTTTCTCTTCACCTGCAAACACTATGCTCAAATAATATAAGTTTATAGGAAAACTTCAATGGCAGTAGTGGAAGATAAGAGTCAGAAAAGCAAATGAATTTATTGCTTTTATTTCTATTTAAATATAATATTGTCTTTTCATTCTATTTCAACCTTTTAAAAATATTTCTTATATTAAAATAACTAGAAAGGTATTTGAACACCAGATGCCAACAGCTCAAGGTTATTTGTTTTGTCCTCAAAATATCAGTAGGAAACAGGCAGCTTTATCCAATACACATATGTGGGTATAGTCTACAGTAGAAACATCTATTCTCTGGCAGTAGTAAGTGTATCATTGAAAAGATACCATGGTGTTGAAAAGATGAAACAATTTGAGGTTGAAATGCATCTTTTATATAACAAACCTGTAGGGCTTCAAAGATTGCTTTATTTCTCAAGTATGTCTCCATGTAGTCTGGTTATACCCTCTTGGTTCTGTGACTGAAAGCCTCATGTGTTCCTCACGATTTCACTGTATTTCCCAAGTTGGGGCATGACTCTACAAATTTTTATTGGCCTATTTATCTCTTGGATTCTTTTAATAAATTATGTTTCCATGCTTCACCTGTTCCAGATATGGATACCAGTTCCTTCTCTTTTCTTCTTTTTCCTTTCTGTCTCAAACTACTTCTACTTACAACTCTATTTCTATTTTATCTCTAATCTCCATCTTCATTCTGTAAAAGGAAAGAAGTAACCTGATTCCATATTGAATCTATTTGTTTAAGCTCTAGCCCTTGCATTGTATAGTTAATTTTCCCCTGCCCATCCTTGCTAACTCTGCCCATAAGTAAGCAGCTCTTGCAGGAAAGAACACTCAGCAGGAAACTTATTTTTCTTGTCACTTTAACAGCGATAGTAATACATTGTAAGTAGCCTTAAACTGTTGGTGAATTTTAAGGTTATTTCTTCATTGCTAAAAATTCGCACATGAAGTGATAGGTAAGAAATGGATTTATTTAGAGAGAAAACAGACTCCATGGACAGAGCCTCGACCATCTCAGAAGGTGAGAGTGCTTGGAAATATGGTGTGGTTAGTTTTTATGGGCTGAGTAATCTAATAGGCTAATGAGTGGGAAGATTATTCCAATTATTTTGGACAAGAGGCAGGATTTCTAGAAATTGGGCCATCAACCCATTTCGTGGCCTTTTATGATTGGCCTCCAAACTGTCATGCACTGATGAGTGTATCGTTTAGATAATAATGTATTACAATGAGTATATAATATGCCACAAAGTACACTGGAAGTCAAATCTTCTGTCTTCTGAAACTATTTGGTTCCAATCAGTTTATGTTTCGTCCTTAGACTACGTCATTCTTTTAAAGATTGTTCCTGCCCCTTTCTCTTATTTCAAACCAGGCATCCTTATGTTCTAGCACCAAGCATCCTCATGTTCTAGCACCAGGCATCCTTATGTTCTATGTGCCTTAGGTCGTGGCACACCTTTCAAATATCTCAATTATGCATACCTTGCCTAAACTGTTGGTTCTTTCTTTAGATCAAAGTAGTTGAAAAGAAGAATAAGTAATTAATAGATGACCAGATCTCTTCCCCAGTTTCTCCTTCAGCAATCTAATGAACAAATTGTGTGAAAAAGATAGCATCTAAAGAAAAATTACAATAAGTTGTTTTGCCAAAATTTTCCTTTTCATCTCAGGTTCAAAAGATTTGTTAACAAAATAAGACACTCATTATATACAAATAAATAATACAAATATTTATTAAAGAATTATCTAGCTTACATTCAAAATACTAACATTAAAAGAAAAGAGAAATAGAAAGAGCAAAAATCGGGTTTTGCTTACCAAGTTGGGTTTTCACAAACATCCAAACTTAAACAGCATTGGGAAGTCCAATGTCACAGCAGATCTGGAGTCACAGTTGAGAAAAAGGTCCCAGGCAGCCTGTCTGCTCCCTGGGTGAGACTTCAAAGATTGTAGTTCAGGGTTCCCCCTTATAGCCCCAGGATGCAAACTGATATCATCATCAATCTGTGAGCAAATTGCACCTCTGGGTTCAGGTTAATGCTGTTTACTTTGTTTTGTAAATCTTAGAATGTTGATAAGTCTGGGGAGTGGTTGGCCAGACCTCCTCCAGGGACTTAATAAACTCCAAGATCTGCTTCTCATATATCTATTTTGTTTCTCTTCACAGCAGGTGTGGCTAACTCCCACAGCAGTAGTCAGGGCAGTGTCCAGGTAGGTCAGAAGCAAGGTCAGAGGTCTGCTATACACTTTTGCCTCTAAAGCCTGAGCAAGACTACCTCTGTTTTATTTCCCTAACAGTGATCCTGTTGTTCCATAGGAACAGTGATTCCTATGCTGAAGAGCATAGGAACAAGGCAAAATAGCACAAGCAGTCTTACTACTTCTATAAGTAACAATGTAGAAATATTGTAGGTTTTAGTGAAAACAATTCATTTACAGTAATTGATGGAGTATTCCAATAAGCAGGGTTCTCCAACTTGAGAAGTTCATTCATACAGCAATTCTTCTATAGCCTTGTCACAGTCTGTCAGTAAATGGGTGCAGTTATTATCAAAGTCTAGATACTTTTTAGTAAAAATGAGGCAACCAATATATTTCTCTAAAAACAACAGGTAAAATATGAAATTGGTACATAATGTCCATCAACCCTACATCTGGTATAAGCAGGAAGAGTAACATTAAAACAATCTTTGTAAGAGCCTATGATGTTATGCTTCTGCTGACCAACGGTAGGGTAGGTGAAGTTGTCCTGGGTGTTGGCCAGGTGATATTCTTGTATTATCATTTTGTTAGGTAGTTAGAATAGGAAACAGGAGTCCAAAATGGCAGTGGTTAAAAGACAAGGAAGGAAAAAGCCTGTAAAAATAGAACAAAGGAAGGTCAAAGGAAGGTCCGAGGACTTGAGTGAGGACCTCAGGTAGAACAAACAGCACTCCTGGCTAGCCCAATTTACATAGGCAAGCCCAGGCAGGGGGAGTAAAAAAACATATAAAAAGAGGAGCTAAAGCGCGTGCTGTCTCTCTCTCTCCCACGTGCTGGTGCGCTCCCCCACTGTCTTCTCTTCGTGTCTTTGGGTCAGCATGCCCTCATGCCTCAAGGATGGATTCTCTTGCTATTTTCTAAATAAAATAGAGCTGTAACATTGACTTGTCTTAAGAGCTATAACATGGTCTGTCCAAGACCTGAGAGCTATGACGTGCCAAGGGCTTTAATGTCCCTCACTCCAAATTTTTGCTGTGATGAAACAGAACCAAGGAGCATACACTCGCCTGACATCTGTAGTGCTGTGACTCGAATTTAGCCTGGCTGAAACAACCTCAGTGCAGCCCTGGCAAGGAGGAGGCCAAGCACAGCAGTAGCCCAACTCAGCAAAAGCTCCCGCAGTAGAAGCAGAATGTGAAGAAAACCCAGAGCAAGGGAAGTGGAAAGAGGCCTATCATGCTGGAAACCTGGACAGCGAAAAACAAACTCAGCAGAAAGCTCACACAGCTCAGTCTCAGATTCCAGAAGACCTCAGGTTAAGGTAAGTGGTCCTTGCTCCTATGGCTGGAGGGACATATGGCTATCAAAATCTTAATTCCTTTACAATCTCTCCTTTCTTGTTTCATGACCTAATAGGCGTTGCTACCCTAGTTCCACAGACTAATTTGCCAGAAACTCCTTCATATACTGAAGGTGAGACTCTTAAAGCTAAGAGTGAGGGCTTTCAAGAAGATCATATGGGGTGGTTCCAAAAGGAGGGACTGCTTTTTCTGCCTGGGAACCTCCAATGGAAGTTGGTTTACTCCTTACATGCCACCACTCATTTAGGGGACAAGGCCCTCCAAAGATTAGTAGAAAGTTCCTTCAGAGGAACAGGCCTCCAAACAACTATAAGGCAAGTGGTCTCCTCTTGTCCCACTTGCCAATTAAACAACCCTCAAGGAGCTCAAAGATCCCAGCTGGCCCAGTCCGTTCAACAGTGTGGGACCTACTCAGGAGAGGACTGGCAGATGGACTTCACCCAGATGCCAGTTTCTCAAGGGTATAAATACCTATTAGTCATGATGGATATATTCACAAGATGGATTGAAGGTTTCCCACCTGAACTGAGAAGGCTGAGGAGGTGGTAAAAAAATCTACTGCATGGAATCATTACAAGATCTGGTCTGCCCAAGTCATTACAAAGTGACAATGGGACATCATTTACTTCTAAGGTCATCCAAGGGGTCTCTAAAGCATTGGGCATTACTTATTATCTCCATTGTGCCTGGAGGCCTCAGTCTTCAAGAAAAGTAGAAGGAGCCAATCAATTCTTAAAATCAGCGATAAAAAAGATAACCCAGGAGACCTCCCTGGGATGGAAGGAGACTTTACCAATAGCTCTCCTCCACACCTGTATTGTCCCTAAGGAACAGGTTGATCTTAGTCCTTATGAGATGCTATACGGGAAACCTTTTGTTTATGTCAATGACCTCTTCCTAGATCCAGAGGTTCAGAACCTCCAGTCTTATACCATGGCCACTGGGCAATTCCAATAGGATATACGCTTGTAGGGTATGAATCAGGACCCAAAAGATTCTAAAGAGTCACCACTATATGCTCCAGGGACACAAGTCCTAATTAAAGTCTGGAAAGATGGGTCCCCAAAGGCTCAACTCCAGCTCACATGGAAGGGCCCCTACCCTGTAATACTTTCTACCCCCACAGCAGTCAAGGTAGCAGGACATGGCTCCTGGATTCACTACTCATGAGTCAAGCCATGGAAGAAAACAGAAGAGAACACTCCATACACCTGCCAACAAGTTACAACATGTAGTGCCAGTTCAATAAAGATATAAAACTAAGGCCGACCACAGAAAATATCACGCACCCTTAGATGGACACCACTATAAGGACTCTGAGGCTTGAGACTAACAAGAGGGGGAAGCCCAATACCCCTCACCATCCCAGTTCAGCAGGAAGTAGCCAGAAAGACCTTGATGCTCCTATTCCCAAAGAATTGGGCCTCCCATCTCTTGAGGGGGTAATGTTAGGTAGTTAGGATAAGAAACAGGAGTCCAAAATGGTGGTGGCTAAAAGACAAGGAAGGGAAAAGCCTGCAAAAATAGAACAAAGGAAGGTCAAAGGAAGGTCCGAGGACCTGAGTGAGGACCTCAGGTAGAACAAACAGCATTTCTGGCTAGCCCAGTTTACATAGGGCAGGCCCAGGGGGAGGAAAAAAAACATAAAAAGAGGAGCCAAAGCACGCTCTCTCTCTCTCCCACGTGCTGGTGCGCTCCCCACCTCTCTTCTCTTTGTATCTTTGGGTCAGCACGCCCTTATGCTTCGAGGATGGATTCTCTTGCTATTTTCTAAATAAAATAGAGCTATAACACTGATTTGTCTAAGAGCTATAACATGGGCTGTCCAAGACCCGAGAGCTGTGATGTGCCAAGGGCTTTAGTGTCCGTCACTCTAAATCTTTGTGGTGACAAGACAGAACCGAGGAGCATACACTCGCCTGACAATTTGGAGATCCATTTACTGCATTCTCAAAGAGCAAACTTAGCCAGAGGGTTAAAGATGCATAAAAGTAGAAGAACTCCTAAGGTGCCTAGAAGAAACACTAGACAGGAGAACCAGGACCAGACATTGGCCCATGACATTAGTTTTTCTCCAGGTATGAGAAGATGCAAGAATTTGGGCTCATAAAAAAGAAAAAAATCTTTACATGAAAGCATCTGACTATCTGAGGTCCTGTTTTGTCCATTTTTCCCAGACCACAGATTGAGTGACTAATTTGTGGTATCCACCCTGAATTCCTTTCAAGGGGTGTTGAAGTTCAGCAGTTGTAGTGGGCACAATTTAACCTTTGCAGAGGCAGTCTTCAAGTGCAAATTTCCAGTCAGCAGGGCCCCTGCTTTGGGAGCATGTCATGGCCATTGTGTCCCACGGTGATGAAAAGGGTCATTTCCAGGTCTTCCCTGGTGGCTCAGACAGTAAAGCGTCTGACTACAATGCGGAAGACGGAAGTTCAGTCCCTGGGTGGGAAAGATCTCCTGTAGAAGGAAATGGCAACAAACTCCAGTATTCTTGCCTCGAAAATCCCATAGATGGTGGAACCTGGTAAGCTTTAGTCCACAGGGTTGCAAAGAGTTGGACATGACTGAGCGACTTCACTTTCACTTTCCAAGTCTAGCAAAGATTTCATTGATAGACCACTCTGTGTGCTGTTATTGGACTAGGCCCTGTGAATAGCAAACGTCTCTGGACCATTCCTTTTATACTAGGCTCTTCATCCAGTAAATATTTCGCCTTGTTGCTTCTTCCCATATCTAGAGTTACATTATTACAATCATTGATCTCATATGGAGCTTTATAAATCATCATTTTTTCAGTGGCTCAGTCACACACTTGGTAATGTTAAGAGACAACACATTTATTAAACAGGAAACATAGAAAATACTAAAGCTAGCAGTTATTAGTTCAGTTCAATTCAGTCGCTCAGTTGTGTCAGACTCTTTGTGACCCCATGAATCGCAGCATGCCAGGTCTCCCTGTCCATCACCAACTCCCAGAGTTCACTCAGACTCATGTCCATCAAGTGCTGCCATCCAGCCATCTCATCCTCTGTTGTCCCTTTTTCATCCTGCCCCCAATCCCTCCCAGCATCAGAGTCTTTTCCAATGAGTCAACTCTTCACATGAGGTGGCCAAAGTACTGGAGTTTCAGCTTTAGCATCATTCCTACCAAAAAAATCCCAGCGCTAATCACTTTCAGAATGGACTGGCTAGATCTCCTTGCAGTCCAAGGGACTCTCAAGAGTCTTCTCCAACACCACAGTTCAAAAGCATCAATTCTTCGGTGCTCAGCCTTCTTCACAGTCCAACTCTCACATCCATACATGACCACTGGAAAAACCATAGCCTTGACTAGACGGACCTTTCTTGGCAAAGTAATGTCTCTGCTTTTTAATATGCTATCTAGGTTGGACATAACTTTCCTTCCAAGGAGTAAGCGTCTTTTAATTTCATGGCTGCAGTCACCATCTGCAGTGATTTTGGAGCCCCCAAAAATAAAGTCTGACACTGTTTCCACTGTTTCCCCATCTATTAGTAAGGTCACAAACAAGAATTTAATAACTCTCTTTAGGTATAGCCCAATATATCTCAGGTTATCTGACTTAATTAAATGATTATAGCCAAGTGTTAATCTCCTGGTTGTACATCATGGAGCATCTGATTTTTATTCAAATATTGACTACTGATATAAGCTTTAGAAAAAGAGTTAAGAGTGTCCTTTTAAAAGCTCAATTAAATTTTTAACAATATAGCATAACAGCAAGGAACTATCTCAGAAATGAGTAACAAAACTAGGATTTAATGTTCAGTGAAACATAAATATTTTTCATTGTGAGAGCATTAACTCTACAGCCATGGAAGTCTTTATCCCATCAGATAAAAATGAGCTTTGTCAAGGAGCTGGGAAAAGCAGCTCAAAAAAGCGGCCATCTTGGATTTCCCATAGCTCTGACTGTTTGATTGACAACTATTGTTTACCCGTTTTAAATTCCCCAATTTAGGAATAGATTCTTGCCATATTTTAAGGACATCAGTATAGCAGTACTCTGACAGTGAGGGGTTAATTTTATAGAAGCAGAATGAGCTTTATCTACATGTACCATAATCTTCATAGATTACTATGAAACAATATTATTCACCAAAGTAGCAAGAAATTTTAAAAACAGATATAAATCACTTAAAGGCAAAGAAATTCACAATCTGTTGTCAAAAGCTACATTCTAAGAAAACTTTGTTTTCTTAACAAAGAGAGAAAACAACATTCTAATCTGGTCAAAGGCATCAAAGTGAAACCATAGAAGGCATTTTTAAATCAGATTATATTCCAATTGACAAAGCAACCTGTTCATTGCTGTGACATATAACACTTTAATATGATAACTTGAATTATAATGGACAACATTTTATCAGGACATATGTGATCTTCATGAATTCCACATAATTTTTAGGATATCTATATTAGTAACATCAACTGTAAAGTATAAACTAAGACAGCAAAAGAGACACAGATGTATAGAACAGTCTTTTGGACTCTGGGGGGGGGGGGGATGATTTGGTAGAATGGCATTGAAACATGTATAATATCATATAAGAAGTGAATCGCCAGTCCAGGTTCGATGCAGGATACAGGAAGCTTGGGGCTGGTGCACTGGGATAACCCAGAGGGATGGTATGGGGAGGGAACAGGGAGGGGAGTTCAGGATTGGGAACATGTGTACACCCGTGGTGGATTCATGCTGATGTATGGCAAAACCAATACAATATTGCAAAGTTAAAAAAATAAATAAATAAATAAATTTTAAAAATAATTAAAAAATAAATATTTTTAAAAAGTAAAAAAAAGAAGAAGAAGAAAATTATCACTTCTCCAACAATATTTACCATGTAATTTAATATGTCAAATGAACACATGTAGTTTAATATGTCTCTTTGGAATGTCTCAGGGGTCCTCTGAATCACCCCAAAGTCAGAGGTCAAAAGAACTTCAGTAGAATTTAATTTTAGGAAGTTTAGCCAAAATTATCAAACGGGTTTTTAACAGTCAGGTAGGATCATAGAGTTCTTTGTGAAACAATAGTTTTTCACTTCAGTTCAGTTCAGTCTCTCAGTCATCTTCGACTCTTTGCAACCCCATGAACTGCAGCACTCCAGGCCTCCCTGTCCATCACCAACTTCTGGAGTTTACTCAAACTCACGTCCATCGAGTCAGTGATGCCATACGGCCATCTCATCCTCTGTCATCCCCTTCTGCTCCTGCCCCCAATCCCTCCCAGCATCAGAGTCTTTTCCAATGAGTCAATTCTTTACACGAGGTGACCAAAGTACTGGAGTTTCAACTTTAGCATCATTCCTTCCAAAGAAGTTAAAAAAATACATATATATTTCAGAGGTAAACATAGAACAGATCACTTTAGAGGCAAAGAAATTTAAAACCTATATTCAAGTGCAGTTCAACATCTCAAGAAAACTTTTATTATGCACAAAACTCTTTTCTTGAGGTCCACTTTATGTAGACCTCTTTTTTTTTTTAATGATTTTGTTCATTTAGAAAAATCCACCTGTAAATCAGACCTACTTTCTTTTTTCTTAATAAAATATAATTTCATTTCTCATACTTTTTACTAGAAATATACATTCTACTTTCCTTAAGCAACCATGAACTGCCCTTTATAATAGCATTCTGTAAGTTTGTGAACATATATACCAGTGATAATTTCTAAAAGCATATACTCTCTTATAGAAAACATCTCAGGATGACACAAAACATATTCATTAATAGTCCAAAATCTCTTTTGTTTCTCTGTAAGAGGAAGTTAGTGTTCAATAATTAATGTTTCAAAATCATATTTTATTTGAAAATGACCTAGCTATTCAATAAATTTTCATCACTTAGTTTAGCACAACCCTAGAAATTCAAGTTACCTAAATCTGGAGTAAAAATTTTAGACAGACATTCATGAAGTATAATTATTCTGAATAAAGTTTATCAAAAAGTTCTTGTCTCATTTATATTTTTCTTTTTCAAAAGTTTCTTCACTTGAGTTACTTTCCTTGTTGACAAATTTAGCTTATATTAAACCTAGACACAATAAATGGATTACACAATATTGATGACTCAAAACTTATCTTATAGACTAGCAAACAAACATTAATACTAGATATTTCAGTTCAGTTTAGTTGCTCAGTCGTGTCCTACTCTTTGCGACTCCATGGATTGCAGCACGCCAGGCTTCTCTGACCATAACCAACTCCTGGAGCTTGCTCAAACTCATGTCCATTGAGTCGATGATGTCATCCAACCCTCTCATTCTCTGTCATCCCCTTCTCCTGCTTTCAATCATTTCCTGCATCAGGATATTTCTAAGGACTCAGTTCTAATCAGGTGGCCAAAGAATTGGAATGTCAGCTTCAGTATCAGTCCTTCCAATGAATATTCAGGGTGATTTCTGTTAGGATTGACTGATTTGATTTTTTTGCTGTCCAAGGGATTCTCAAGAGTCTTCTTCAACACTACAGTTCAAAAGCATCAATTCTTTTGTGTTCAGCTTTCTTTATTGTCCAACTCTCACATTCATACATGACTACTTCAAAAGCAATAGCTTTAACTAGATGCATCTTTGTCGCCAAAGTAATGTCTCTGCTTTTTAATATGCTGTCTAGGTTGGTCATAGTTTTTCTTTCAAGGAGCAAGCATCTCTTTATTTCATGGCTGCAGTCACCATCTGCAGTGATTTTGGAGCCCCCCAAAATAAAGTCTGTCACTGTTTTCATCGTTTCCCCATCTATTTGCCATGAAGTGATGGGACTGGATGTCCTGTTACTTTTTTGAATGTTGAGTTTTAAGCCATTTTTTTCACTCTCCTCTTTCACTTTCATCAAGAAGCTCTTTCGTTTCTCTTTGTTTTCTGCCATAATGGTGGTGTCATCTGCATATCTGAGGTTACTGATATTTCTCCTAGCAATCTTGATTCCAGCTTCTGCTTCATCCAGCCTGGCATTTCATATGATGTACTCTGCATTATAAGTTAAATAAGCAGGTTGACAATATACAGCCTTGACATACTCCTTTCTCAGTTTGGAACCAGTCCATTATTCCATGTCCAGTTCTAACTGTCGCTTTTTGATCTACATACAGATTTCTCAGGAGGCATTTAAGGTGGTCTGGTATTCCCACCTCTTGAAGAATTTTCCACAGTTTGTTGTGATCCACACAGTCAAAGTCTTTGGCATAGTCAGTAAAGTGGAAGTTGATGGTTTTCTGGAACTCTCTTGCTTATTTGATGGTTAAACGAACATTGGCAATTTGATCTCTGGCTCCTCTGCCCCTTCTAAATCCAGCTTGAATGTCTGGAAGTTCTCAGTTCACATACTGTTGAAGCCCAACTTGAAGGATTTTGAGCTTTACTTTGTTAGAATGTGAAATGGGTGCAATTGTGTGGTAGTCTGAACATTCTTTGGCACTGCCCTTCTTTGGTATTGGAATGCAAACTGACCTTTTTCAGTCCTGTGGTGACCACTGAGTTTTTCAAAATTGCTTGCACATTGAGTGCAGCACTTGCACAGCATCATCTTTTTTTTTTTTTTTTTTTAGGATTTGAAATAATGCAGCTGGAATTCCATCACCTCCACTAGCTTTGTTCATAGTGATATTTCCAGAGGCCCATTTGACTTCACACTCTAGGATGTCTGGCTCTAGGTGAATGATCACACCATCATGGTTATCCAGGTCATTAAGATCTTTTTCATATAGTTCTTCTGTGTATTTTTGCCACCCCTTCTTAATATTGTCTGCATCTGTTAGGTCCGTACCATTTCTGTCCTTTATTATGCCTATCTTGTGTGAAATGTTCCCTTGGTATCTCTAATTTTCTTGAAGAGATCTCTAGTCTTTCCCATTCTATTGCTTTCCTCTATTTCTTTACATTTTGCATTTTAAAAGGCCTTTTTATTTTTTTTAATCTCTCTTTGTTATTCTCTGGAACTCTGCATTCAGATGTGTTTATCTTTCCTTTTCTCCTTTGCCTTTCACTTCATAACTATCATGCTGCCCCAATGTAGCCCCAATACAGTAGCAGCCAGAGATTTTCAGGTGAAGCCCATAAATGCTTACTGCACAAAATAGCCCATAACCATGTGAGTGCCTGGTGACAGTGCATGCACACTTCTATAACTGATCTCAGCTGTTACATAACTGTGCAAACCATTGTTTAGAAGACATGGGGTGAGAGGGAGTAAGAGTGTGGGCTGAAAGAGCCTGACTAGCTCCGTCTTGTTAATTTCCCCACAGGTCCTAATTGTAATAAAACCAGGCATCCAGCATCCTGAAATTAATGACAAACACACCAAGGGCTTTGAAGTTCTGATGATTTTTTTTTTTAAAACAATCAGCAAATTTCTAATCAGAGTCAAAATTTCATCAATTTTACTATTCATATGTCCTTATGTTTTGAGATTCTTATTTGTTATGATAAAAGTAGATTAAATGTTTAATTGGTTGATACAAAATAGCAAATGATTGTTTAATTTAACCATTGAGAAATATTGCCAAATGAAATCAAGATATATGTTTGTGGAAAACTTTCCTTTTTCTAATTATTATATTCTCTTCTCTCCTGAATGTGAACTAACCCATAAATTTGAATCTTGTTTCTTAAGTGTACTGAGAAAATGCTTTTCCAATTTGCCTTCATGCAATAAAAGATTTGTCTTTGGCTATTCAGTTGTGTATTTTTGCTGTGCTACTAAATGTGTTTCACCAAGATTTCCTGCTGGATTATGCCTTTTCTTTAAGAGTTGTTTTTAATTTTTGTTTTTTATGATGGTGAAAAATATACAGTGTGAACTCAAAAGGATTGCAAAGTAGTATACAAACTATAATCTCCCTGTTAATTGAACTTTGCTCTCCTCCTCATGATTTCATTCATACTTATTCAGGGGTAGACACAATAGTCCATACTTTTTTTTTTTTTAATTACAATATTGTCTAGTAACTCAAAGCAAACATAAGACCTGGAGATTCTTCTTTAAAAAATTCTGACCAAAGATACAGAACATTATAGCAGAAAGGAAGGCTTTATCATTTTGTGGGTGTTCCACAATTGTTCTTAAAAGAGAGAAAGAGAGGGAGAGAGAAGGAAATAAAAAAGTTGACTGTATTTACTTTTCTTATAGGGCTCCCCCATAGCTCAGTTTGTAAAGAATCTACCTGCAATGCAGGGGACCCTGGTTCAATTCCTTGGTCAGGAAGATCCCCTGGAGAAGGGAAGGCTACCCACTCTAGTATTGCGACCTGGAGAATTCCCTCAACTGTATAGTCCATGGTGTCACAAAGAGTCAGACAGGATTGAGCAACTTTCATTTTCACTTTCCTTATAACTGGTTATATTTGCAAGACTTTTCCAATAAATATATGTGAAGGAAAAAAAAAAAAAAAAGAAAAATAAACTTATGCAATTGTGAAAATAATCTTGGTTATTTCAGCATTTATAATAGATAAATGAAAACTTAGAATTAATGTGCATAAAGATAAAATCTGTAGCACATGGTTTGGCTTACAAAGGAATTTAATTATAAAACCGAATATAAGGACTAATGTGCACAAAACTTACATTTATTAATTAATAATGATGCTTTAGCAAAAAATATTAGGTCATTACTAGGAAAGAAATTATTGTGATCTTGGCAAGACTATGCATCATTAAATATGAGGAAAATGAGTCACCATAAGTTCATTAAATGTACTTCACTTATAGTATTACCTTAGCAACTAGTTGTCATGCATTGCTAAAATAATATAAATGTTGATAAATATAGATATAAAATAAGGCCAGAGACATACTAATTCAGATCTCTTTCCCACCAAGATGTTCATAATAATAGTACATGAAATATCTCATTAAACTAGGCCTTTATTACTAAACATGCTTAATTAGTCTGAAATATTAAACACTTTCTAATTTTCCCATAACTACTAAGTATGTATGGGTTATTCTATTGGCCTAAAATTTGGACCTATTATCTAATATTTTTAATTTTTTTTCATTTTGAAGTTCTCAATAATACTCTTTTATTCAAACATAGTATTGATATTGTGTATTTTGCCACAAAAATGAGAAAGAAATAAAAACAACATGCTCTACCAGGTTATTAAGTAATGATATTTTATATTTAAGTTACTCCATATGGAATCCTTGGCTATACTCCTCAATTTTCTCTACTGTAATTTAAATATTCTTACAGGTACTATTTTTAACCCTTTTCTTTCTTTAGGATAAACCTTCAATTCTTAGGACATTTGAGTAAAATATACAATTTTCATTAAGTCTATTGTTTAAATTGGTGAAAAGCAGTTTTTTTACACAGTGTATCGAAAATAAGAGAAGATTCCATGTGATTTTCCTTAAAACTGTGATTATTTCTATGTTTTAAAGCTGTGCTATTTGAAGGATTATCCCTCAGTGCGTGCATAGTTGTAAAGTTCATTGTGGGATTTCAGCTCAATTTATTGCCTAATGCATAAGAAATATTCTTCTGGTTATTCATAGCCACAATCTACAGTGTCTTTATTATCTGTGGTATGAACATCTTGTCTGATTATTGGAGCACATGGTTTGCTGAAAGCTGTATTCCTGCCATCATAGGAAGCTGCCTGTTTCATTGCTATTACTGTACCGTCGATGAGTGTTAGCAGTGAATACACTCTCCTCTACAATACATTCCCCTTAAATTAAAGTCCTTATTACTTTGGAGTTAAATATTTTTTTGGAACCCTAATATGTACCAAAATGACTACTAAGTAAACTGCATACAATCTTCACATTACAGTAAATTTTACTATAATTTTAGACAAAGCTTTGATTTATAGATAATACACATTTTTGAGTATGTCCTTTTTAAATGAGGCAATCTAGAATGTGAGGCCAAATTGAAATGAGCAAATTTATTATTTTGCATTACATAAAGGATTCAAATGAATAATTTTCTAATTATGCTAATGATGTTTTCACCACCACAAATTAATCACTGTTGTGATTTTTAAAATAATATTCAAAGTAGAAATCAAAATATAAAATATTGAATGACTAAACATTCCCCAAATGTAACTATTTATAAGAAGTGAAATTGATTAAAAAAAAAAAATTAGCCAAAGTGTGCATTTGATTTATATTTGTAAAAACACATTGCTTTAATGACAAAAGAAAAAATGCCTCCTCACTCAGGGTGTCTCACGTTAAGCTGAGTTGTCTCCCTCAGATGCACTGGAGGCAGGTTCTATTTTTTTTTTTTCACTTGATCTTGCTCTCATTGTGCTACTCATTGTATTAACTTGCCCTTCTTTGTCTTTAGCAATAAATGAAGTGATATGCTATGTTTGTTCATATATATTTTTTTTTCTTGCAGTATTACAGTGGTAAGTTTGTTATGTCAGCTATGTTTTAGCTTATACTTGTTGGGTTTTATGTTTGCATTTCTATACTTTACAATCAGTTCTCTGTTTCCCTTTTACATGTTATAATCACAAACACTGCAATGTGATAATTTGTTATGTAAATCTAAGTGGCTTTATCTTCTAAGCATACATTACAACCATGTGAATGGAATGGTCATTTCAGTGCTACTTATTTTAATCATTGTATTCAATTGAGTTTTCAATATTTCATGCTTCCTATATGCAGCATTTAATTGAGTAATATTTTTCTTTTCAGATTTCCATAGGATTAAGTTGTGTATTTTTTTCCTGCTCATCTGAAATTTTTGCTTTCTACCTTTTACATTTGTTCATAGTTTTCAACTTAAATTCCATACCTACATTTCTTTACCACTGTAAACTAATATTATTGACTACTACTTTTTCTTCATAACATACAAATACTTTAATCATGTTAGTTTAGCTCCTTTACTCTCATTACACCATCTAGACATAAAACATCTCAACCTATACTTTTATCAATTTCACAGAAAGTAAGAGAATGAAAATTCAACTATATTTTAAAATCAAACCAAAAATTAGGATATTAAACTAGGGTAAATAATTTTCAAATCACTGAAAGAAAGACAACTGTAGTACAAATACACTTCAATTGTTTTAAATTTTCATGTATTCGGTATAGCTACTAATTAAACAAAATTGCAACAGACAGAAAACAATGGATTAAAATCAAACAATTACATACATGAAAGATTAAAATGTAAAAAATAAAGAAAGGTTAAGTAAAAAGAAAAAGATTAAAAGGAAAACACTGAAGTAATATGTTTATTACATTTAGAGGTATATATTTAGAGGTAGAGTTAGTGGATCATGTGGTAATTCTATATGTAATTTTTGAATGAACCCCAACACTTATTTCTACAGAAGCTACACCACTTTACATTCCCATAAATGATGCTCAAGAGTTCTGACTTCTCCATATATTCAGCAATACTTGCCATTTTTTGATGCTGTTTTAATTGAAATATAGATGATGTATGACATTATATTGTTTCAGGTGTATTATATAGTGATTTGATATTTGTGGGCAGTTTTAAATGATCACCATGACAAATCAAACTGAACATGGAACAACAGACTGGTTCCAAATAGGAAAAGGAGTACGTCAAGGCTGTATATTGTCACCCTGCTTATTTAACTTATATGCAGAGTACATCATGAGAAACACTGGGCTGGAAGAAGCACAAGCTGGGATCAAGATTGCCAGCAGAAATATCAATAACCTCAGATATGCAGATGACACCACCCTTATGGCAGAAAGTGAAAGGAACTAAAAAGCCTCTTGATGAAAGTCAAAGAGGAGAGTAAAAAGTTGGCTTAAAACTCAACATTCAGAAAATGAAGATCATAGCATCTGGCCCATCACTTCATGGGAAATAGATGGGGAAACAGTGGAAACAGTGTCAGACTATTTTTCTGGGCTCCAAAATCACTACAGATGGTGACTGCAGCCATGAAATTAAAAGACACTTACTCCTTGGAAGGAAAGTTATGACCAACCTAGATAGCATATTCAAAAGCAGAGACATTACTTTGCCAACAAAGGTCCATCTAGTTAAGGCTATGGTGTTTCCAGTGGTCATGTATGGATGTGAGAGTTGGACTGTGAAGAAAGCTGAGCACCGAAGAATTGATGCTTTTGAACTGTGGTGTTGGAGAAGACTCTTAAGAGTCTCTTGGACTGCAAGGAGATCCAACCAGTCCATTCTGAAGGAGATCAGCCCTGGATATTCTTTGGAAGGAATTATGCTAAAGCTGAAACTCCAATACTTTGGCTGCCTCAATCGAAGAGTTGACTCATTGGAAAAGACTCTGATGCTGGGAGGGATTGGGGGCAGGACGACAGAGGATGAAATGGCTGGATGGCATTACCGACTGGATGGATGTGAGTCTGGGTGAACTCCGGGAGTTGGTGATGGACAGGGAGGCTTGGCGTGCTGCCATTCATGGGGTTGCAAAGAGTCGGATACGACTGAACTACTGAACTGAACTGAAATGAGTGACAAATCAAGTAACCATCATCCCCATATAAAGTTATTTCTATATCAGCAACTGTATTTCTTATGCTGCATATTAAATCCTCATGGCTTATTTATTTTACACTCAAGGTTGTGCTTTTTAACCTCATTCACTTATTTCATCCCCCCCTTCCTCCCTGTTGGCAACTCTGACTCATTCTCTGTATCTATGAGTCTGTTTTCTGTTAGTTTTGTGTTGTTTTTTAGATTCCATGTATAAGTGATACCATATGGTGTTTGTCTTTCTCTGACTTACTTCACTTAGTATGCTAACCTCTAACTCATCAATGTCATCATCAACATGCCAAAAATGGAATTCACCAAGTAAGAATAAAGGGGAATGGAAGGGTGATTGTGCTGGATTCAAGAAGACATCTGCCCACACTACTACTGTGAAGTACAGAGTAGAAAACTACCTAAGCCATTTTAGCAAATTCTAAAAATAGTAGTCTTAGCATTATAGTCCTTGATTCTGTTTTTCCATTTTTCAATTAACAAACTGTTAGATCTTTACCAAGCAAGAGTAAGTGAATTAGTAAGGATGGTGAAGAAGAACGTTTCTTTCTTCTAATTCCATTATTACTTAATTTTTAATCTTCATTCAATTTTAAATTCAATTGCCTCTTAATATCTATAAATAAGCATACAAATTCATAAATGAGAAAATAGCAGATTTATCTAGCAGACATAAGTACATAGATATCCATTTTTAAACAAAGGTATGTAATATAGTTGACCGAAAATGAGTGTAATACCTCCCAAGTAAGAAAATAGCATTGTTTGATCAGCATAAGACAATTATTATATCACTGTTTCCAGTTGAACAGAGAAACATCTTTACTATTGTTTCTCTTTCAAACTGTAGAATATGAGATAGGTATGTGGTGGTGGTGAGTTTAGTTGCTAAGTCATATCCGATTCTTGTGATCCCATGGACAGCAGCTGCCAGGCTCCTCTTCCCATGGGATTCTCCATGGAAGAATACTGGAGTGGGCTGCCATTTCCTTCTCCAGGGAATCTTCCCATCCCAGGGATCGAATGTGTGTCTCCTATGTGCAGGCAGTCTCCTGCATTTCAGGCAGTCTTTACCACTGAGCCACCAGGGAAGCCCCTGAGATAAGTATACTGAAATCTGATTCAGCTCATGTAAATATTTACCAAATATTCTGGGGCTGCTTTCCCATTTTAATTCATTAAGACCTTCAAGAAATATCTGATAAACACATTATTCAGTTAGAAATATCTGATTACCATTGTGAACCAGAGTTTTAACACCTATAGATATCACAATGAATAAAATGTTTAGTAATACTGTTATCAGAGCTAATGTTCTAATATTTTCTAAACAAGAAAATCACATGCTTCAGCTAACACCAGTCATATTTAGTAACTGGTAAAACTGAGTTTACTTTTGTTTTTCATTTCCATTATTTCAGTTGACCAAGATAAAAGAAGAAATCTTATCAAGAAAATCTAACCTACATGAAGATATCTTTTGGAACTTTAATGAGTGAGTGAACAGGTCCAGGATTACTTTCAACAAATCTTCCTAGTTTCAGAGGTAGTCACCAGGTACATTGGACTATGGAACTGTAGGCAGGTCACCTGAGGACAGTGAAACCATCTATTTCAGAGAATGAATTTTTACCAACAAAATTATTGTAGCCTCATGATATGTTGCTCACATACATAGCTGTGCTTCATATATACTGCATTGAAACTTAAAAATTCAAAGACACTATTATATTTTGTGCAATTAACATTGTGCATGTGTGAGCTCAATTGCTCCATTGTGTCCGACACTGTGAACCCATGGATGGTAGCCCACCAGTCTGCTCTGTCCATGGAAAATGTCAGGCAAGAATACTGGAGTGGATTCCATGGACAGAGTAGCCTGGTGTACTACCATTCATGAGATTGCATAGAGTTGGACCCAACTGAGTGAGCACACTCACACACAATGCTAACTGTACAAAAGTTGATAGTATCTTTGAATTTCTAAGTTTGAATACAGTATATATGAAATATAGCAATGTATCTGAATAATACATCATGAAGCTACAATGATTTTATTGGTAAGAATTTGTTCTCTGGAGTTAACATTTAATGATTTTAATTTAAGCAGGGATTAATTTTGTAAGGACCATAAAAAATGGTCTCACAAATGATAAAAATATCAAAGATCACAAACAATATTAACTCTAAATTAATATTTAGATATTATTTCTAAATTTATTTTAGAAATAAAATATTTAGAAATTTATTTATCAATATTAATTCTAAAAAATATTTAGAATATTACTAAAATTTGGTACCTATTACTTAAAGTATTACACTATTACATTGTGTTTAAATTTCTATAAGACAACAATATTGTAATTAACTAGAGTGTATAATAGAAAATTATAAAGAATTATTGAAGAATGTTATATTTATTATAACTTAGATATATCATTAGCACTAAATGCACAAGGACTTTGTGCATAGAAATATGAGTTTTATTCTTTGTAGTGTTTTAAAGTAATTAGTAAATTTCGAAATTAAAATTTCTGAAATAAATTTTATAATATATGTTTTTGATAATCCTTTGATATATAAAAAAACAGTCTAATCTGTCTTCCATCATTTTTTAATTATCACTTTAAAAACATGACTATTCTTGATGAAAACACTGATTAGCTAAGAGTAATCTAAACTTCCTGAAAGAAATAGCTTATTTAATTTGTTGTTATTTCTTATGGAGAGATATGTATCAATATTTTAGTATTTATAATTATTTTGTATATCAACTTATTACATAATATACTGATATTATATATAAAATATGCAATGACTGTGCTACCAAATTCTTAACAATTACACTTCTTTTTAATATTTGCCATTTATTTAAATTATTATGATATTATCCCCTCATACTCATTTCAAATACAGTGCCCCATACATCAAACACTCATTCTCTATCACCTTGTCTGTGAAAATAGACTTTGTACCATTTATACTAAATATCTACCTTTCCATAGTATGATTCAAAAGCACGGAAGGGAACAAGTGTATTTATTTTCTAAACTATTTTTCTTGGATCTCATTTCAGAATTGTGATGAGAAAGAAAAATACTATTTTGAGTTGCCAGTTAGGTATTTTAGAATATAAGACTGCTCACATTCAGAATCCGGACATTTAGATAAGCTTAGGATTCCTGCCATAAGTTCCTGTTTTGCTTTTCCTGGGGAGCTTTTAATACAACTTCTTAGAGCTGAGTCAGCAAAAATTAGTGACCTCCACACCAATCACTTTATAAGTAATAGGTGCTGGCTACCCTTCTGTCCATTTCTTGTGCACTGGTGACCTGGGACTGGAACTGTCCTTCCTCTGGCTCAGTGCCTCTGCCCCAAACTTCTTCCCCTCTTTCTGGGATATCTAAGTAATTAATCTTATGACGACTCATTGAAGTTACTGAAGCTGTGCCTTCAATCAAACAATGGGTGGTTTCCATTTCCCTAAAGTAGGAGCTCAGATTCTGAGGAAATTACCTGCTGACAAGGTGTGGATGGCTTCTGACTCCTTGTTCAGAATGTCCTGATCTACATATTCTTAATTTAACACCCCAGGTCTGGCCTCTAAGCACATGAATCAAGTGCAAAAATGGTTAGCTTTAAATTTAAGGTAGTTTATAATCTGAGTACATTTTAAAATCTTGCTTAGTCCCCATCATGCTTCCTTGAACCCTGGAATGTATTCTTACTACTATTCTGAACTATTAATTTTTAAAGTATATTTGAAATCTATTGAAATTATATTGAATTTTATCCATTATTTCTATAATTCCATAAGCAAAGCACTTCATTTCTTTTCTGTTTGCATCTCCATTTCTCTCACTGTCAAATCCACTTCTACATATACAACCAACTATATTCCTGTTATTCCTGTTATATAGCAGTTATTTTCCTGTTTCATATAATTGCTAGATAACATGTATTAAAAATTAAATAAACTAAAGATCTATCTAAACATTTATTTATATATCTAACATACATTTGTACTTTATTATTGTTCAGTTGCTCAGTCGTGTCTGACTCTTTGCGACCCCATGGACTGTGGCATGCTATGCTTTCCTGTCCTTCACTATCTCCCAGAGTTCGGTCAAATTCATGTGCATCGAGTCAGTGATGCCATCCAACCACCTCATCCTCTGTTGTCCACTACTTCTCCTGCCTTTAATCTTTCCTAGCTTCAGGGTCTCTCCTAATGAGTCAGTTATTTACATCAGGTGGCCAAAGTATTGGAGCTTCAGCTTCAG
The DNA here is from genome assembly GCF_002263795.3 of Bos taurus. Lineage (NCBI taxonomy): Eukaryota > Metazoa > Chordata > Mammalia > Artiodactyla > Bovidae > Bos > Bos taurus. The sequence continues at coordinate 37,837,946 of NC_037344.1, read as the reverse complement.
TATCAGTTCTTCCAATGAATATTCAGGGTTGATTTCCTTTAGGATTGACTAATTTGGTCACCTTGCAGTCCAGGGGACTCTGAAGAGTATTCTCCAACACCACAGTCTGAGAGCATCAATTCTTCAGCACTCAGCCTTCTTTATAGTCCACCTCTCACATCCGTGCATGACTATTGGAAAAACCATAGCTTTGATTATATGGACTTTTGTCAGCAAAGAGCTGTCTCTGCTTTTCAAGACACTGTCTAGATTTGTCATTGCTTTACACCACGGAGTAAGCATCTTTTAATTTCATGGCTGCAGTCACAGTTCAGAGTGATTTTGGAGCCCAACATAATGAAGTCTCTTACTGCTTCCATTACTTCCCCACCTATTTGCCATGAATGCATAGAACCAGATGCTGTGATCTTAGTTTTTTGAATGTTGAGTTTTAAGCTGACTTTTTCACTCCTCTCTTTTATCTTCATCAAGAGGTTCTTTAGTTTCTCTTCACTTTCTTCCATAAGGGTGGTTGTCATCTGTATATCTGAGGTCATTGATATTTCTCCTGGAAATATTGATTCCAGCTTGTGCTTCATCCTGCCTTGCATTTTGTATGATGTACTCCGCATGAAAGTTAAATAAGCAGTGTGACAACATACAGCCTTGATATACTCCTTTTCCAGTTTTAAACCAGTCCATTGTTGTGTGTCCAGTTCTAACTGTTGCTTCTTGATCTGCATAGAAGTTTCCTATGAGGCAGGTCAAGTGACTGGGTATTTCCAACTCTAAGAATTTTCCACAGTTTGTTGTGATCCACACAGTCAAAGGTTTTGGCTTAGTCAATAAAGTAGAAATAGATGTTTTTCTGAAACTCTCTTGTTTTCTATGATCCAACATATGTTGGCAATTTGATCTCTGGTTCCTCTGCCTTTTCTAAATCCAGCTTGTAAATCTGGAATTTCTTGGTTCTTGTACTATTGAAGCCTAGCTTGAAGAATTTTGAACATGACCTTGCTAGCTTGTGAAATGAGTGCAGTATTTTGAACAAATATATATTTGTGTGTATATATACCGAGTCCAAGCTCACTCTGCTCACTGCAGGATAGGCCAGTGAATCTCAGAGACAAGGTATTGAGACAAGGAAGAGACTTTAATCAGAGTGCCAGCAGACAGAGAAGATGGCAGGCTAGTGCCTCAAAGTAGCCATCTTATTGTGGGCTGGATGCCAGGTTCTTTTATAGATTAAAGATGAGGGGAGGTGAGGAAGCAAAGTAGAAAGGCCATTCCTCTTGCAAACATCTGCTAGTATGGCAAACCTCAGGCAGGGTATATGTTAATTTCTTCCTTCCTGCCATCCACAGGTGGACAGGGCTCTGAACAGAGGTACTTTAGTTTAACAGTCAGGCAGAGGGGCAGGATTATCTGAGGCAAACTATTCTATATGATTATAATAACAAAAGCAATGAAAGGCAAGTCAAAGAAACAGTTCCAACATGGAGACAGAATTGGCTTCTTCCCTGCAGCAAGATGATAGATAAATTACAAGACCCTTACGTGAGAAGTGCTTTTCCTATACACAGAGGGAAGGAATAGTCTTATCTTTAAGATGAGGGTACGATGTGGTGTGTGTGCTCAGTCGTGTCTGATTCTTTGCAATCTCATAGACTATAGCCCACCAGGCTCTTCTGTCCCTGGAATTTTCCAGACACAAATACAGGAATGAATTGCCATTTCCTACTCCAGGGGATCTTCTCAACCCAGAGATCGAACTTGTGTATCCTGCATGGGCAGGCAAATTCTTTATTTCTGAGCCATTTGGGAAGACAAATATGAATAAATATGACTTTCAATTTTCCCCTCATTTACTGTCGTTACCTCATAGCCTACATCTATCATATTCTCTCACAAGCATTCAGTCTACATCACAATTAGCACAACGATAATCAGGTTTAAGATTTTCATCAAATTTTCACTTCCTCACGAGACTTCTCACATCATGTGAAACCCATATTAGATAAATTTGTAAAAGTTTCTCCTGTTAATATGAGAGGGTAACAGGTAGGAAGGCTAGGGTCCTCAAGCAGAGGTAATAGCCTGCAAGAGGCAGACATTTTTGTGCTTTTTCTTCTCTATACAAAATTGAAAGTAGGTTTCTTTTAAATTCTGTGTTGTCATGATGACACCTGGTTCTGCCTAAACTTAGCTTTTCTCAAACCTTGAGCTAACCAATGCATTTTTCTTATGGAATTTTTTTGTTGTTGTTTGTTAAAATCCATGTTAATGAACTATGTATTTGCCTAAGAATCTGCCTTTCTTCAAATCTGTTTGCCTAAGATTCAAATCTTGAACCGATAATGGCTCAGCAACCAGTATCTCTTATTTATCGAAATGTCCTTTTAGCTATGTTAATGAAACTATGTATTTGGTTGAAAATTTGCCTTTAAGATTCATGTCAATTGTTTTATGGACAGGGATGACTCACCTTGTGTCAAAGCTATCTCAAAATGCATGTTGTGAGAGAGGGGCCTGATGCTACTCTCTCAATTTTGAGGTGATTTTTAACAGACAAATAACTCCTTGCTAGAAGTTAGCAAGGGGGGCACTCTTTCTGCCCGCTTCTGATGCTGTGCCAGAAGCTTCCTTTATCCCTTGATACTTTAATAAAACTTTATTACACATGTCGACTAAAAAATGATGTACAACTTGAGAGTTGTGAGTTAAGTTTTGTTTGCTTAACTTTAAGCTAAGTTGCTCCCCAGGCTGCAGTCCTCCTTTTGCCCCAAATAAAACTCACCTCGCAACTCTCAAGCTGTGTATCTTTTTTTAGTCTACAGTTATGGTGACCGATGCAGTGACCCGAAGTGGACTTCCTTCCTTAGGCTGAACTCCACAAGGAATGGGAGCTTTGGTACCAGCAGTGGCCCCTTGCAGTCATACACCTCCCTGGGGAGTGCAGACAAATTTGGGGAAGTCTCTCCTGGTTCTAGAATCTCCCATATTGGTTGAGATTCTGAGTTTTATATGGCGGTGAAGCAGATTACCTGCCCCCTCCCAGTAGGAAAGATACTGGGGTGGGGGTGTGTGTGGGTGAAACATCTGGGGCATACCCACTCATGGTCTAGACACTGAGTGGGACTCGGCTGAAAAATACTGAGAAATTCCTACCCAGGCAAAAGATACTGGGTGGGGGATGGCTGAAAGATGCCAGAGGAATTACCCATCCAGGGGAAAGGTACTGGGAGGGTGGGGCTTGACTGGGAAAAAATCAAGGGATACCCAGGGCCCCACTGAAAGATGCCAAGGTCACTCCATTGTAGGGGACTGAATAGTCTTGGCTGAGTGGTTAAGCAAGAAGCTGATCTGACACTTTTCCTCAATTTGAAGCAGAGACATTACTTTGCCAACAAAGGTTCTTCTAGTCAAGGCTATGGTTTTTCCTGTGGTCATGTATGGATGTGATAGTTGGACTGTGAAGAAGGCTGAGCATCGAAGAATTGATACTTTTGAACTGTGGTGTTGGAGAAGACTCTTGAGAGTCCCTTGGTCTGCAAGGAGATCCAACCAGTCCATTCTGAAGGAGATCAGCCCTGGGATTTCTTTGGAAGGAATGATGCTAAAGCTGAAACTCCAGTACTTTGGCCACCTCATGCGAAGAGTTGACTCATTGGAAAAGACTGATGCTGGGAGGGATTGGGGGCAGGAGGAGAAGGGGACAACAGAGGATGAGATGGCTGGATGGCATCACTGACTCGATGGGCGTGAGTCTGAGTGAACTCCAGGAGTTGGTGATGGACAGGGAGGCCTGGCGTGCTGCGATTCATGGGGTCGCAAAGAGTCAGACACGACTGAGTGACTGAACTGAACTGAACTGAAAGAATTTATTAGGATAAAAGTGAGGAAAATAAATGAGAGCTTTGCTCTGAAGAAAAGGGACAATACTCCTCCTGGCCAGTTTCAGTTTTCTCAGGTGAGTGAGAAATTTATGGGAGTGGTGGAGGCCTAGTCCTCATACCGTGCAGTGGTCACATAGGGGAATCCACTCATTAATTAAAATACTTGCTCATCCAGGGGTTACACATTAAGAACTGGCCATTCAGTGACCTGAGCAGCCATGGTGGTCTTAGATTGCCAGAGCCAGAATCCAAGACACATAAAATGAGCTGAAACAACTCTGGGGTGACTCCTGGAGGAGTTAAGCTCACAAGCAGCACGTGGGACCACTACCCAAGTTCGCTAGGGCTTTTCATGCCTGCCAAATTCAGCTTAAAATGGGAAACAGAATCTCTCAAAAACAGAAACAAAGCGGTGTCAGAAAGCCAGCCTCTGACTAACACTCTAGCCAGATTCATGTACAATACGTACAGAGCTCATACTTGCAAGTACCTAATTAATTGGAGATATTATCCTAAAAGAGATCTCAACCTAAAATGGTCAAATTTGGGTTCTTTTGATATTCCAAAATTGATAATTTTGTGCAAACAATTAGAAAAGGCTGGTGGTGCTTACTTTAACTGTTATCTAGAAACTTGTAAAACAGGAAATGATAGAGTCCCTTCCTTACGGGAAACCAGCATGAAATTGCTTGGAACTATATTAAAACTAAAAAACACTGCTAGCACTGACTGCCAGGTAGCAGGTCTAGTGGAACTGGGAAGTCACGTTTGGCATTTATGCCATTTGGTTTTTGATTTCTGGGCATCTTTTTGCCTTTTGTTTCATTTAGAGTGTAGCTGGTGAAGTTCTGGTTCGGTTTGGTTTTGTTGGTTTGGTTTGAGAGCACAGACATCTGGTATAAACTGTTCAAGTTAATATGGGAATTTCTCACTCTAAGGTTACACACACCACCTGGGAATCCCTTGGGGTGGAAATTTTTTTTTTTTTTTGCTGGTCAATCTACAGCTATGATTCAATGAAAAGAAAAATGGACTAAAAATATTAGATCTTTATTGACATAGGATAGAAAAAATGAACTGAAGTTCCCTTAAGCCCAGGACTTCCTCCTGTAATCAACAGACTGGGGCTGATCAAACTAAGAGGTCTACTTCCCCAGAGCGACAATCCCTGTTGGAACCAATCTGCCCTTGTTATCAGGGCCAAGTTGAGTACTGTCTGGTCTAAATTTTGGCTATAAAACTATGATCATAGAAAAATATGATTTTTCACAATGTGGTCACAATATTCTTTAGACTCCATAGAAATCTTGAAAAAAAAATTATGTCTTTAAGAATTCTTGCCCTGAGGAATTAACTCCTCCTATACCTTTAGACCAGAGCTCTCTGGGTCACTTCTCTAGACCATCTCTAATTCCTGAAACCAAAAGGGAAAAAAAGGACGGAACAGAGTCTTTTAAAATCTTATTCCAACTATTTTCCAACCATTTTTCACAACTAGTATTCATAACTAAATTTGGAAAGCAGAACTATATAATCTCTTGTGTCTATTTGGATATATGTATGTCTCAATGTGTGTCTTTATTTTTTTTTTTTTTTTGATTAATATTGCTGATGCTGAGATCAGTTTGTAAATAAGCTCTAATCTAATTGGCCTTAAAAAAAAAAAAAAAAGCAAGTGCTTACTAGTCAAAAATTCTAAATACAAAATAAATTAACCTAAATGAATTTTAGGTTCACATGAACTGGGAAATATTCAATATTAAATGCCTGATATTAACCTTAGTTTGTTGATCTAACTAATACAGACATGTCTAAGAGTAACTACGGAGAAGGCAATGGCACCCCACTCCAGTACTCTTGCCTGGAGAATCCCACGGACAGAGAAACCTGGTGGGCTGCAGTCCATGGGGTCGCTAAGAGTCGGACATGACTGAACAACTTCACTCTCACTTTTCACTTTGATGCATTGGAGAAGGAAATGGCAACCCACTCCAGTATTCTTGCCTGGAGAATCCCAGGGACGGGGGAGCCTGGTGGGCTGCTGTCTATGGGGTCACACAGAGTCGGACACGACTGAAGTGACTCAGCAGCAGCAGCAGCAAGAGTAACTAACATTAAGCAGAGTATTTTCATTGTACCTAGGTTTAATATAAGTTAAATATTATTTTATCCATTACAAGTTTGTCAGCAAGGAAATTACTACCTTGAGTGAAGAAACTTCTAAAAAATGTAAATGAGATATGAGCCTTTAGATAAACTCTATTAAGAATAATTATGCTTTAGGAATGTCTGTCTAAAATAGTCTCTCCAGATTGGGCTAACTTGAGTTTCTAAGGGTTGTGCTAAATTAAGTATTGGAAGTCTATTGAATAGCTAGGTCATTTCCAAATAAAATAAGATTTTGAAACATTTACTACTAAACACTAATTACCTCTTACAGAGAAACTAAAGAGATTTGGGACTAAAAATGAATGATGTTTGGTGCCATCTTAAAATGTTCTAAGAAAGCAAAGGTTTTAGAAATTATCACTGGTATTTATGTTTACCAATCTATAAAATGCTAATATAAAAGTCAGTTCTTGGTTGCTTAAAGAAAGTAGAAAGTGTGTTTTCAGTAAGTCAGAAGGTGTGAGGAGTGGAATTTCATTTTGTGAAGAGAAAATTAAGTAAGCCTGACTTACAGGTGACATTTTAGGATGGAAGAACAAAATAATGGGTACAGAAAGTGATAAGAAGGTTTGTGGAAAGTGAGCCATGAGAAAAGAGTTTTGTATGTAGTTACGGCTAAGTTTAAAATAAAGTTAATTAGGTTTACATTTTAAGTAAAGTAAGCTGGTGCAAAAACTTGAATTTAGCTTTTCTCTCTGTTAAGAGGTCAACTTTTCTTCAGATACAGAACTGCCTTTGAAAATAGATTTATGTGTCTTTACACCTAAAACATCCCAAAGAGAGATATTACACTAATTAGATTTATTTTGTATACAAAATTACCTGGGGAGTATTGTCAAGTGAGTAATAAGTCTCAGGTTATATCATATGGTAAGTGTTACTAATATAGATATCCTAGAAACTGTATGGAGTTCCTAAAATTCTGATATGTTTAGGTAAAATGTTATCAGGCATAATTCTAGTTACCATCTCAAAATACTGTCCTAACACAAACCAAGTTTCACAAAAATGCTTCTTCTTCAAGAAGATTTATAGAAAGGACTTTTGAATAAATGCAAGTTTCTGAACTGGGTAAAGATTCTAATGGAAAGCATGATCACTTCACAAAGGTTAACAAAAGGACTGAATGAACTGTTGAATATGCTTATAACTTTTATGGTTTCTATATGAAAAATTACTAATTTAAATCTGTGTTTTCCAACTGTAAGGAAAAAAACAAAAAACAAAAAACCTTCCCCTCTAATTATGACAGTAATTTGGTAAAATTATATTTTATAAACAAATTAAAACATTTATCTTTTCTCTCTATCTGAAACCTCCAGAGATTGGAAGATCTTAGTTTCCAGTTACTTTATCAGATAAGTTAGGAAGGTTATCTCACTAAGAGGTACAGAAATCTCATGAAACTTTGGACACTTTGAGAAGGCTATAGTCTGTATACCAAAAAGTAAAACTTTCATATTACAGGCCAGAGAAATCTTTGGGGCTTCCGTTGTGGCTCAGCTGATAAAGAATCTGCCTGCAATGCAGGAGACCTGGATTCAATCCCTGGGTTGGAAAGATCCCCTGGAGAAGGGAAAGGTTATCCACTCCAGTATTCTGGCCTGAAGAATCTCATGGAGTCACAAAGAGTTGGACAGGACTGAGCAACTTTCACTGCAATTCACTTGAGAGGAATTCACTTAGATCTGTTAGGTAAAATCTATGATAAGCTTTTGACATGACTTTCCTAGCTCTAAAGTTTTTATTTTAAAAGTTCAGTCTGAGACTTTATAAAAGTTTCAGCAAAGCAAAAAGATTTATGAGCAATTATGGTTATATAAGTCATCAGGCCAAGTCTATTGAGAACAGACCTATATCACAAACAAGTATTAATTTGGATATATTTGGTAAAAATGATGGTGATATTAGGGAGAAAAATATGTATCAATGAATGTTAAATTCCAGTTTGTTAATGGAGGTCTGTATCTACTAAGACTCATTTTCCTGGATAGTTCTTTGCTGTTAGGGTATATTAATGTAAAATTTAATTGAATTATTAAAGGACACTTTAGGGTTGTTTCTGGGTTGTCTCAGTAATCTATCTTTGGAAGAAGATCAGATGCCTCAAACATGACCTGCAACTAAGCCTGGAAGAATACATAATTTAAAGAACTGTCTCCAACCTGGATGGAAGGACCTTTCTATCAGGTACTCTTAACTAGCTCATCCCCAGTGAAATTGAAGGGGAATTGACTCTTTGGTTAACTCTCACTTTCAAAGACCCCTAAGCTGGACTGGTCTATAAAGAGGCCTACTGACCTCAGATTCACCTAAAAACAATGCTCAAACAGAGGGAACTACATTACACCAGGATGAGAAGAAGATGACATCAGAAGTAGACAGCTTGCCCAAGATGCTAATCTGACTTGTATGATCATTTATAATGTTTTCTTGATTCCTTGGACCTATGCCTATCAATCAAATTTTTTTTTTTTTATAATCATGTACATGATTCTATGCTAGTTTAAAACTCAATCCAATTGTTGGGTTATGGCTAGTTATCTGTGTCTAGTATTTCTGGGTTACCTTTGTGGATTTCTGTTCTCTAGGGCTCTGAATGGATAGCCCCTGGGAAATTTATTTCAGATGAGTGTTCAGTCCTGTTCTATCTATTTACAATATTACTAGATGGGATCCTCTCATCTGGTCAACTAATAATACCTGCTCTGATTCTGGCCATAGATTTAAGCTTTCTCTTAGGGTCACTCAAACTCAGTCAGAGTGGTAAGCTAGGACTCAATAAAAAAAAAAAAAATAGCCTCTCATCTATTAAAAATAAAACTCCTACAATTTTAGGGAGGATCTACATGGATAACACCAGACTACGATCATTTAAGTTTAAAAGCTCCTGTATGTTGGAAACAGTTAAGTCATACTAAAAATGATCAACCTGGTAATTATGAGACAAGGCTGAGCGCTTTATGAACTATGCCTATTATTACCCTTGGAGAGAGTGATTCAGATGGAATTCAGTGGATTTGTGGCACTGATTTCTGGCCTTGACATTTACAGGGATGGATACAAACGTGTATCTTGGGATTCCCGTGAATTTAAGGTCATACACATTAAAAGATTAGAGGTAACTCGAACCAATCTACTATTGGTATGATCCCAATGGGTCAAAGATCTGTATTCTACTGGCATGATCATTTAGCAGTTGTGTGTGTGTGTGTGTGTGTGTGTGTGTGTGTGTGTGTGTGTCTTCACTGGGGTTGGAGGATGGAATTGGCCAACAATTTTCATAAGCTTTAAATGATAGTAACTGGGCTATTAGTCTATTGAATTCTGAAACCTCTATGATGAGAAAGGCAGTGCTATATAACTGCAAGGCCCTTGATATGTTATAGCATCTCAGGGAGATATCTTTGTTATAATTCAAAGTGAATGCTGTATTTTCCTACCTGATAAATCCTTTAAGTAACACATTTTATGAACCACATGAAAAATCAGATTTCTGCTTTAAGTGACTCATTTCCAAGTCCCGATGATCATTATTCATTACTAAATTTGAAGTCCTATCCAGTAAAATAAGACAAGAAAAAGAAAGCATACTAACGGGGGGGAACAAAAAGACAAAACTCTCATTCTTTAAGAAGCTATCATTGTTCCTGAGGCACCAAAAGCCAAAATTTAGCAAGATGATAGGAAAGGCATGAAGGAAGATCTGATCAGTTGGAGAAATACATGCAAGGCTCAGAGATGAGAAGAGTCAACATTGTGGTGCTAATTCTTCGCAAATCAATCTGGAAACCAATGCAGTTTCAGACAAAATGCCATGAAGGTTACCACTTCACACCAAATAGAATGGAAAATGCTGCAATCACTTCGGGAAGCAGTCTGGCAGCTTCCCAAAAGGTTAAACATAGAATTACCATAAGACCCAGTCGTTTTACCACTAGGAATATAGCCAAGAGAAATGAAAACATATGTTGACACAAAAACTTGCACACAAATGTTCATAGTAGCATTATTCACAACAAGTCAAAAGTGAAAACAAGCTAAATGTCTACCAACTGATGAACAGATAAACAAAATATGGTGGGTATATCCATACAATGAGATGTTATCTGGCCATAAAAAGGAAATGAAGTATGACTCCTGCTACAACGTGGATGAACCTTAAAAACATTATGCAAAGTGAAATAAGTGAGACACAAAAGGAGATGAAATGCTGTATGATTCTATTTATATGAAGTGTGGAGAACAGGCAAACCCACAGAGACAAAGGAGATTTCCTGACAGAGACAAAAGTGGTTTCCTGGGAGCAAGTGGTGGGGGATGGGAAGTGATTGCTAATAGGTGTGGAGTTTCTTTTGGGGTGATAAAAATGTTTTAGAATTAGATAGTAGAGATGATTTTGCAACTTTGTGAATATACTTAAAAACCACTGAATTGTACACTTTTAAAAGAGTGAAATTTAATTGTTCATAAATTGTATTTCAATTTTTCAAAACAAACAAACAAACCAACAAAAACCCAGGTTTGGTGTGGGAGCTTAGCACATGGCTAAGTATTTTAGCCATTAGCTCATGGCTAAAGTATTTACTTTAATTCCACTAATGTTATTAACTATACCATTTGTATTTTACTTGTTTCACAAGATTATTATTTCTTGTATTACCAAGTATATGATTGAGCCTCCAACAAAAATGATTATAACTAGACTTGAAGCAGTTGACCAAATGTATAGCTCCATATATGATCAATGATTGTAATAGTGTAACTGGATATGGGAAGATGTAACAAAAGAGGAATACTTTCCCGGACCATGACTAGAAGACTGGTGTCCAGAGATCTTTGACTATTAAGACCTAGTCCAGTAATAGCACATTAAATGACCTATCAACAAAAACCTTCTTCAGAACTGGGAACAAGCTTTCCCAGCAACACGGGGCAAAATGGTCATGAAATGCTCACTAAAGTATGGTCGGGTTTATGACCACAGAGGGCCGTGTCAACTATAAATTGGCACTTACCAATAGCATTACCAATGACAAATTGCAAAGGCATTTGCCATCTGCCTCTATGGAGATTCCACCCCATGCTGCTATAGCTGTTGACCTTCAACAACCCCTGAGGGAGTTCAGGGTGGATTGAGGCACTCTGTTCCAGGGAATCTGTTGGGACCGGTCTTTAGATAGTTGGATATTTTTAGGAACAGATTTTATGATCTTTATCCTTGCATCTCCTTGTATCTAAAAAAGCATTAAATCCCTTCATGGTGATATCAGATCCTCATGACTAACAAAAACAATTTGTAAAATGAGTACTGGATGGTATTGAACTTCCCCTTCACCAAAACCTTATAATATTGACTTTCCCCTACTGCCACTTTGGAGCAATCTCTCAGAGTTACCTGAGATGCAGCCTCCTGGGCTGTAGTCCTCATTTTGCCCCAAATAAAACTTAACTCACAACAAAAGAGTCTGAAATGCAGTACTTGGATGCAATCTCAAAAACGATAGAATGATCTCTGTTTCCAAGGCAAACCATTCAATATCACAGTAATCCAAGTCTATGCCCCAACCAGTAACTCTGAAGAAGCTGAAGTTGAACGGTTCTATGAAGTCCTACAAGACCTTTTAGAAGTAACACCCAAAAAAGATGTCCTTTTCATTATAGGGGACTGGAATGCAAAAGTAGGAAGTCAAGAAACACCTAGGGTAACAGGTAAAGTTGGCTTTGGAATACAGAATGAAGCAGGACAAAGGCTAATAGAGTTTTGCCAAGAGAACGCACTGGTCATAGCAAACACCCTCTTCCAACAACACAAGAGAAGACTCTACACATGGACAGCACCAGATGGTCAACACCGAAATCAGATTGATTATATTCTTTGCAGCCAAAGAGGGAGAAGATCTATACAGACAGCAAAAATAAGACCGGGAGATGACTGTGGCTCACATCATGAACTCCTTATTGTGAAATTCAGACTTAAATTGAAGAAAGTAGGGAAAACCAATGGACCATTCATGTATGACCCAAATCAAATCCCTTATGATTACACAGTGGAAGTGAGAAATAGATTTAAGGGCCTAGATATGATACATAGAGTGCCTGATGAACTATAGACGGATGTTCCTGACATTGTACAGGAGACAGGGATGAAGACCATCCCCATGGAAAAGAAATGCAAAAAAGCAAAATGGCTGTCTGGGGAGGTCATACAAATAGCTGTGAAGAGAAGAGAAGCAAAAAGCAAAGGAGAAAAGGAAAGATATAAGCATCTGAATGCAGAGCTCCAAAGAATAGCAAGAAGAGATAAGAAAGCCTTCTTCAGCAATCAATGCAAAGAAATAGAGGAAAACAACAGAATGGAAAAGACTAGAGATCTCTTCAAGAAAATTAGAGATACCAAGGGAACACTTCATGCAAAGGTGGGCTCAATAAAGGACAGAAATGGTATGGACCTAACAGAAGCAGAAGATAATAAGAAGAGGTGGCAAGAATACACAGAAGAACTGTACAAAAAAATATCTTCATGACCTGGATAATCACGATGGTGTGATCACTCACCTAGAGCCAGACATCCTGGAATGTGAAGTCAAGTAGGCCTTAGAAAGCATCACTACAAACAAAGCTAGTGGAGGTGATGGCATTCCAGTTGAGCTATTTCAAATCCTGAAAGATGATGCTGTGAAAGTACTGCACTCAATATGCCAGCAAATTTGGAAAACTCAGCAGTGGTCACAGGACTGGAAAAGGTCAGTTTTCATTCCAATCCCAAAGAAAGGCAATGCCAAAGAATGCTCAAACTACCGCACAATTGCACTCATCTCACACGCTAGGAAAGTAATGCTCAAAATTCTCCAAGCTAGGCTTCAGCAATATGTGAACCGTGAACTTCCTGATGTGCAAGCTGGTTTTAGAAAAGGAAGAGGAACCAGAGATCAAATTGTCAACATCTACTGGATCATCGAAAAAGCAAGAGAGTTCCAGGAAAACATCTATTTATGCTTTATTGACTATGCCAAAGCCTTTGACTGTAGGGATCACAATAAACTGTGGAAAATTCTGAAAGAGATGGGAATACTAGACCACCTGACCTCCCTCTTGAGAAACCTATATGCAGGTCAGAAGCAACAGTTAGAACTGGACATAGAACAACAGACTGATTCCAAATAGGAAAAGGAGTACATCAAGGCTGTATATTGTCACCCTGTTTATTTAACTTATATGCAGAGTACATCATGAGAAACGCAGGGCTGGAAGAAGCACAAGCTGGAATCAAGATTGCCTGGAGAATTATCAATAACCTCAGATATGCAGATGACACCACCCTTATGGCAGTTAGTGAAGAGGAACTAAAAAGCCTCTTGATGAAAGTGAAAGTAGAGAGTGAAAATGTTGGGTTAATGCTCAATATTCAGAAAACTAATATCATGGCATCTGGTCCCATCACTTAATGGGAAATAGATGGGGAAACAGTGGAAACAGTGGCAGACTTTATTTTTTTGGGCTCCAAAGTTACTGTAGATGGTGATTGCAGCCATGAAATTAAAAGACACTTACTCCTTGGAAGGCAGGTTATGACCAACCGAGATAGCATATTCAAAAGCAGAGACATTACTTTGCCAACAAAGGTCCATCTAGTCAAGGCTATGGTTTTTCCAGTGGTCATGTATGGATGTGAGAGTTGGACTGTGAAGAAAGCTGAGCACTGAAGAATTGATACTTTTGAACTGTGGTGTTGGAGAAGACTCTTAAGAGTCCCTTGGACTGCAAGGAGATCCAACCAGTCCATTCTAAAGGACATCAGTCCTGGGTGTTCTTTAGAAGGACTGATGCTAAAAGTGAAACTCCAGTACTTTGGCCACTTCATGCAAAGAGTTGACTCATTGGAAAAGACCCTGACGCTGGGAGGGATTGAGGGCAAGAGGAGAAGGGGACAACAGAGGATGAGATGGCTGATGGCATCACCGACTCGATGGACGTGGGTTTGGGTGAACTCCATGAGTTGGTGATGAATGGGGAGGCCTGGCATGCTGCAGTTCATGGTTCGCAAAGAATCGGACACAACTGAACTGAACTGAACTGGAAAAAAAAAAAGGAAAAAAGAAAATTGGTTCTTCAAATAATTATTTATAACTTAAGAAGAATTAGCATAATTTGATATGTATTCAAAATCATGCAAGGTTGGTATAAATCTCATTTGTTCTTAGTTCTTTCACACAAATATCCCTCAACTTTAAAAATTTTTCTTCTTCTAATATAGCTTCTTATTCAGATTAAACTTCAATATTAATATCAACATATAAATTGATCAGGAGGAAAAAATATTCATGTTCAAGTGATTTCCTGATATAAGGTTCTAGAAGTCTGCTAATATTGGTTTGTTATGTGATCTCTGTGTGTGTGTGTATCTCCAATTAATGACAAACAAAGTAACATGGACTCTTTCCTGGCATTAATTTTTTTGTGGGTTTATCATTTTTATTGAAGTTCATTTCATATTTTATTAAATTTAATGAGTATTTCCTGAGTCAAATAGGATTTCTTCACCATAATTATTCTTGCTTCTGCTAAAATTGAGAGTGACAGGCAATAGTTGCATTACTTTGTTGGACTTTTCCTCATTTTGAGAAAATTTGACAATATGGAACATCCAGTGTTAGTGTGTCTTAACACTGTACTGAGTCCTTCTGTGAGAACTTTGGTGCTGATTTGAGTAATTTTTTTCAGAGGATCCATTTTACCCTACTTGTCCTTTGCTCAAATTTTTGGGTGCTCTTATTTTTAATTAGAATTCCCCAGGTGGCACTATTGGTAAAGAACCCACTTGCCAATGCAGGAGACTTAAAAGATGTGGGTTCAGTCCCTGGGTATGAAAGATCCCTTGGAGGAGGGCATGACAATCCATTCCAGTATGCTTGCCTAGAGAATTCCATGGACAGAGGAGCCTGGTGGACTATAGTCCATTCAGTTGTAAAGAGCTGACACAACTGAAGTGACTTATCATATGCACATGCATTTTTAATTAATGTATTAAACCTTTAAAATCACATTTACAGTCTAGTGATCACAGCAGGAACTATCATTTCTCTTTGTTTTCTATTATATATATATATATTCTTTCATTAGTATATATAGTGTATATTATATATGATGTAGTACAACTTTGGCAGGTATATTCATTAAAATAAATCAAGCTGCATAAAGGGGAAATCCTAACATCTGGAGGTTTTTCATGCTCCAAAGAGTATATATTCTCTGATTCACTGGAAGATTTAGAGAAATAAAATATTTTTTATACACTCTAAGTTAAAAAATACAAATAACCATTGCAAAGTAATACAGAGATTTCCTCTTCTATTTTAAATCAAATAAGAACCTTTGGGGGAAAATGTGTTCTTTCAACTTGAAAGTTAATGTATTATAACTTCTGAAATATATTTTAATTTTAATAGGATTAATACAGATATCATTTGTGTGATAATACATGTAAAAACTAGGCTTCTTGCTACACCCTGGGGAATCATTAATCATATAATGTGTGGAAAGTGTTTTCTTGGTTTAGAATTAAAATTGAGATACTGAAATTAGCAATTTTATGTGAAATGTACTTTCTGTTCTTTAAATAAGGATACATTTTCATCAGTAGTTCAAAGGAATTGAGGTCTTGCTAGTCACTGAACAAATTCTATTCCCTAAGAAAGCTATTAGCCAAACTGTGTATATATCCACTTGCTAATACTAATCATGACAGGTATTCTTAGGAAGGTATGATTTGTTTTTAAAATTTAGTTTATTAAAAAAAACTCCTACCCATATTTGTGGGACTCAACATGTCATCATGTATGTCCTAGGATACAAATCAACATTTGTTCATAAAAGGATAAAAATGTTCAGTATCATTATCCTTCCGGGCATAAGTTTAAATTATCATATATTTAACAAACAGAATAGCTAGCAAAAAGTATAAAAGCAAACCATTACTACTCATAATTGATAATAAAATATGCAAAGTTAGAAAGCTTGATGAAGGTAAGCAAAGATGACATTATATAAAGTAATAATATCTTTCCATATTTATCATAAATTTCAAGAAATTCACACTAGTTTATTTTTTAAATCTACTACTGTCAATAAAAGTATTATTTTTATGACATTGATTATAAACTCAAATATTTCACATCATCTAAAACCTTCTTCCCAAATTTAAATTTGTAAAATTTGTTTATTAACCCATGCACAATTAGAATCATTCTATTGAAACTTAAATCTCACAGGATTTCTTGTTCTAGATTGTACATGACTACATGTTTAACCAAAACAATAATAAAACTTGGAAAATATATAAAGTATCCTTTTTGAACTCATTAGAGGGGATATCCCAAAGTAAACAATACCTAAAATTATTGAAAGAAGAGGGAAAAGAACTAACTGTGTGTCATAACCACCTAACTTTATTATTAACATAGTAGGAGGGAATGGAACCCAAGCAGAAAGCAGAAGTTTTATTTAAATACAGGAGAATATGAAAGTCAAAACACATGAAGAGTGAGACTCTAAAAAACAATGGAAAAAATATCAGAGTCTTTGGAAATCTAATTAGAAATGTTATCCTTTACGTAGCAGGAAAAAAAAAAAAAAGGAGATCAAGTCATAGCAACAAAGCTAGACGTGATAAATACAGATACACTTTGCATTTTCTCTGAGATACAACAAAGTTCATTCTCCAGTTTTACGGTGAAAATCTGTACCCATTAAAATCAAGTCTACGTAGGATGAGGGTGATCAATCTACTTGTCATAAAATATACCAACTAATTTGAAGGAAGATTACATTTCAGAGCTTTTATTATTTTCAGTGACAACATAGAACATCTTACATTAAATTATAAGGCCTACCAAAAAATCAATGGACAAGAGAAATATATATTCATAGTGGCATATGATTCCATTATTAGAGTAATAAGAAAATGGGAAACAGAAAAATGTTTAAAAAATAAAGAACTTCAATTAATATATAAATAATTCAATAATATAAAACTGAATGTCTAAAACTAAATTTTGTAAGAGAATGGTTTAATAGCAAATTTATCACACCTCAAGACAGAATTAATGACTTGGAAAAACAAGAAATGAAAAATATTGAAGAGTATTAAGAATAAAAAGACAGGACGGAAGGGAAGGAAAAAGGAAGGAAGGAAGGAAAAGAAAGAAAGAGACTAGAAAGATTAAAAAAAAAACAGGAAGAAAGAGGAAAGATTTATATAATGAAAGGCTCTGAGATAGTCATTACTTAAATTCAAAAATAAAACCAATTAACGGGGGAAGAAAATGGTATAAAGGAATACTAAAAGAGACAAAGACTGAATTATTTTTTGAAACTTATTGAATGTTTTAAACCAGAGATCTAAGAAGCTCAATGGTTTCCCTGGTGGCTCAGATGGTAAAGAATCTGCCTGCAATGCAGGAGACTCGGGTTCGATCTTTCAGTCTGAAAGGTGCCATGGAGAAGGGAATGGAAATTCACTCTAGTATTCTTGCCTGGAGGATCCTATGGAGATAGGAGCCTGGCAGGCTACAGTCCATAGGGTCACAAAGAGTTGGATACGACTGAGTGACTAATATGTTCAAGAAGTTCAATGAGCTCCCAAGTAGTATAAATAAAAAATAATCACACTTAAAAACTACATATCTAAGCAAAGGAAAAAAAAATCTTAGAATAAATCTTAAAAATAGTAGAAAATAAAAAGAAAAAATGCCTTGGAAGTATAGCAATAACAGGTGACATTTCAATAGAAACTGTAAAAGCCAGAAAATGATGAAATATTTCTAAAGTCTCGGATGTGGGCCTTAGAGGGGATGATACTGCACTTAATATTCTGTATTAAGGGAAAATAATGTTTTAAAATTAAAATGAAATTATGTTTTACAGTAAGATATTTAGAAAATTTGCTACAAGTATACAAGCACTACAAACATTTTTAAAAGTGCGTCTTTCAAGTTAAAGGAAACAAGATGTTGAGGAATAAATCAATTAACTCAGAATTCAAATAAAATGAACTTATGTAACTATATACTCTCATGAAAGGAGAGATTAACAAAAATTAATATGGAATAAAGATTACAAAGACTGAAATGTTTGGAGATAAAATGGATTGTTCCTTAACAAGAAATAAGTCAAATAAGAAGTCACAATAGGAAGAAACGTATGTTAAACTGTAATAAAATTATATTAACATTATACATTGGAGTGATTAACATTAACGTTCCAACCGTTAAACATTAATGACTATACAGTGGAAGTGAGAAATAGATTCAAGGGATTAGATCTGATAGAGTGCTTGAAGAACTTTGGACAAGGTTCAAGACATTGTACAAAAAAGAGGCGGTGATCCAAGACCATTCTCAAGAAAGAGAAATGCAAAAAGCAAAATGGTTGCCTGAGGAAGCCATACAAATAGCTGTGAAAAGAAGAGAAGCTAAAGGCAAAGTAGAAAAGGAAAGATAAACCCATTAGAATGCAGAGTTCCCAAAAATAGCAAGGAGAGCTAAGAAAGCCTTCCTCAACAATCAGTGCAAAGAAATAGAGGAAAACCTAGAATGAGTTAATCCACTGGTGCTCTTCATGGGCTATTTATAGCCAAGAACATTTTTTTTCTTTGCTTCTTTGGTAATATCTATTAGGAGGTTGATGAGGTTCCATTCTCTATCAGATAAAAAATAACTGACAGAGAAGAATCCCATTTGTTCAATTTTTGCTTGTTTTTCTGTTAGAATATTTGTGAATTGACATCAAATAAAATAGTTCACACTAATTGAAATAAAAATTAATTTTTTAAACTTAGACCAATGATTTATAGTGCTTTTTCATGAGGTATAACTGAGGACATTAAAGTTGCCCACTTTGGGTGTAATTGAGAAAAATCTTTACCTTTCATTATGTGAATGTGAACAATTTCACCTTTGGAGGATGTTAACAAATTATAAAATATATTAAATAAATAATTTATATTTTAATTGATTTGTTAAATTAACAGACATAAACCTAAAATTATCCCAGTGTCTAAGATGTGATAACTTTTATATAAAATTAATGATCTTTATTACATAAACGTCTTGCTCTCAAGTACTTCTACATGAGAAACCAAATACAAACTTGAATACTGAACAGATTGGAATGGTCTAAAAATTTTATTTAAGAAAAAGGAAGCAGCTATTTGCATTAACCCTGTTTTTATTAGTACAGAATATAATTAATAAAATTTGTGTTTCAGATGAGATTGATTAGACTTATTAAAATACTTGAACAGTTTTACTGTTCTAATAATCCAACATTCTATATAACTCTTAGGGTTATGAAACAGGTAAAATTTTCTATTCAACTAAATGGAATTATTTTTCTGACAAGTTGTTTTGTGTCAATGATTATTATGCTTTCTAGTGTGTGTATTAGTCTCTCAGTCATGCTCGACTCTTTGCGACTCCATGGTCTGCAGCCCCTCGGACTCCTTGGTCCATGGACTTTTCCAGGCAAGGATACTGGAGTGGTTTACCATTTACTTCCCCAGGGGATCTTCCCAACCCAGGGATTGAACCCCGGGTCTCCTGCACTGCCCTAAACAAAATGCACACCACATGCATGACAACAGCCATTCATTCCAATATCCAGTTAAATCTAGTTTCTGACTTAAGACTTGACTGTCTACATTTCTAACACCACACAATAGATCACAGAAGCTGAAATCCAGTATTTTGTCTCTTCCTATGATAAACATCTTTTATTATCATATCTGTGTGAAACACAATAAATCATCTTGGTAAAACAAACAAAAAACACAGAGCATCTTTGCTATGGATCCAGGCAAATGTATGACTAACAAAAATTTCCTAACAGAGGTCACTGAACACTGAGGTGGACTGATTCTAGGAACTTTAGTAATTGTCTTCTCATGAAGTCAAACTAATTGATACACTTAATGTATTAAAACTAAATAAGGCACAATATGACTCAAAGTTTATAAGTAGAGCAACAATAATCTAGAAAACATATAATTAAGATATTCTGCTGAACATGGAACTGTATCACATTGATATCTTAATCACCTTTGGTAATACTCAGAATTATTATAGCATAAAAGATACTGCAAACTTTAAAATCAGGAATTTATATTAAATTAACTACATTTATAAAAATGAAGATGAGGCTATAGTAAGCAAGTATTTTAAATATATATATTTTATACATGTGTGTGCATGCTGAGTTGCTTCAGTCATGTCTGACTCTTTGTGACCTTATGGACTATAGCCCTCCAGGCTCCTCTGTCCATGAGATTCTCTAGGCAAACACTGGAATGGATTCTCATTCCCTCTTTCAGGGGATTTTCCCAATCCAGGATCAAACCCATGTCTCATGCCTACTGCATTGGCAGATGAGTTCTTTACCACTAGTGCCATCTGGGAAGCCCATAATATATATATATATATATATATATATATATATATATACACCCACATGTACATACATATATTTACATTTAAATCATATAATATTTAAATATATAGTAGCCTATTATACAGAGTGAAGTAAGCCAGAAAGAAAAACACCAATACAGTATACTACCGCATATATATGGAATTTAGAGAAATGGTAACAATAACCCTGTATACGAGACAGCAAAAGAGACACTGATGTATAGAACAGTCTTTTGGACTCTGTGGGAGAGGGAGAGGGTAGGATGATTTGGGAGAATGGCATTGAAATATGTATAATATCATATATGAAACGAGTCGCCAGTCCAGGTTCAATGCACAATACTGGATGCTTCGGGCTGGTGCACTGGGACGACCCAGAGGGATGGTATGGGGAGGGAGGAGGGAGGAGGGTTCAGGATGGGGAACACATGTATACCTGTGGCAGATTCATTTTGATATATGGCAAAACCAATACAATATTGTAAAGTTAAATTAAATAAAATTTAAAAAAAAAGAAAATAAAAAAATAAAATACAGAATTTAAAATATATAATTGAAACATATAAGTATATATTTAAGTACTTATTAAATATTTCACAAATATTAAATAGATTAAACATGTAGCATACATAAACATGAATAGTAAATATATGTACAAAATAAAAATTTACATTATTATGTTACATGTCTCTAATTTTGACTCTTGCTAGAGAATATGTTCTCATATCAGGAAAGTTTTGGATGGTACCTACAGGGGTTGAGTTTTTATAGACTGCAAAATTATTTGTGACAGATAATGACCAATTATCTAACTCACAGTAAAACAGAGCTTTCTTAATTTAGCTACAAGATAGAGTTAATATGGGTATTTGTGACAATACAAGGAGCAATAGTGACAGAGGAATATAAGTATGCATGTAAGGTAATAGACATAACTTCATTTTTTATTTAAAAATCATTTAGTTTTGTTTTAAAGTCAGATGTCATTTTATCCTTGTATATGAAAGAGCTTGTTAAAACTCTTTGTTGTATTATAACATGTTTTAACGGAGAAGGCAATGGCACCCCACTCCAGTACTTTTGCCTGGAAAATCCCATTGATGGAGAAGTCTGGAGGGCTGCAGTCCATGGGGTTGCTAAGAGTCGGACACGACGGAGCAACTTCACTTTCACTTTTCACTTTCATGCATTGGAGAAGGAAATGGCAACCCACTCCAGTGTTCTTGCCTGGAGAATCCCAGGGACGGGGGAGCCTGGTGGGCTGCCATCTCTGGGGTCGCACAGAGTCGGACATGACTGAAGTGACTTCGCAGCAGCAACAACATGTTTTAAAAGTTCCAAATGAAGTAAAATTCATTTGTTTGTTTATAATACCTAAGTCTTTAAAAAGCAATCAGATAGATAGGAACATTTTAGTAAAATCCATTCATTACCATGCTTAATGACAAGAGGAATTCCTAAATCCAGTTCTGTAATAAGTTATATTAATGTAAACTTAGAATTCTGCTTTCTTTCTAGAATAAGTGATTTTGAAGCTTTCTGAATCCTGTTAAAAATAGATATTATAAAGATAATCTTTACCTTTGATGTGATCTTCCCAGGTGTCTGAGACTTTTATAAGTATTGTGATTTTTTTATTTATATAATGTCAATGATTATAAAACCAAATCAGCAAAAAATAAAGTAACCAAACAAAAACAAAATCGTCTTGCTGTGAAAAATTGAGACTTTGACAATATTATGCATTGTTTCCTTGTATTTTTTCTTCAAAATTATATATTGTGGCTTTGATTAAATAGGCAAAAAATATTAGTCAGTCACTCATGACGTTATTTTACCACATGATCAAATCAAATCTGAAATTCCACTGATGTTGCCTTTTATAAAAGCTGAATAAATAAATTATGGGTAAATGATTTGGGCTATCTCTTATAGCTGAAATTCTGGTTCAGGTTTGCCAGCGGGGCATCTTAAATGAAAAACACATCAGGTGATGACTCTTGGAATCCCTGAGCCTTTTCAAGCACCCCTATGGTTGATATCATCAAGGTATTGAAAGGAGTTGAGAGACAGGGGTAGGAAGGAAACATCTTAGGACAGGGGTTAACACAGAGTCAAGGAGATTTAAGTTGTGAAGTTTGTAAGACAGAAGGATTCAAGGGAGCTTAAGGAAAGACAGGGGGTAGTCAAAAAGAGTAATAAGGAACAGGGGATGGGAGATGTCTTTTTTTTGGGGGGGGGGAGGTTAAAAAAGAAACTTTATTATTTAGAACAGTTTTATTTTAACAGAAAAATTGCAAAGATTGTGTAGAGGGGTCCTATATGCCCCTCCCTATTCACTCTCCTCTATTAACATCTTACATTTGTTATGGTTCATGAATCAGTATCGATACATTAATTGAGCTGGTTTGGGGAGATTTCAAGATTCCCAAAGGGGCCATGGAGTTGAAAAATACTCTTTGTCAAATTATTCCATTTTGGAGATATTGGTCCAGACCAGTGCCACAGTGGTAGAACATATTGCCAACACAGAGGGGCAGGAGTTTGCTTTACTGTGGAATGAGAATTACACATAGAATTAGACCAGAGAAAGAAAGAAAAAAAAGGCTTCACAGAAGAACTGGGAAGGTTCCTGCTCAACAGAAAAAAGTCAGGGGGAGTCTTACTCTAAATGGAGAGAGGACTCAAGTACTTAGGTCAAGGTAGCATTCATCCAGCAAGATGCTGGCTGATACAGAAAAGAGTAGTCACTCAAAAGACAGTCAGAGGTCAACACTCCACTCACAAAGAACCAAGGATACTTCCATCCTGAAAATTCTCCCTCACACAGATGTTCTATCTTCTAAAATGAGACTCACTTCTCTGTTCCATTATTGATGCTTATTTTCATGTTTTTGTTGGAATTTCACACTTCACAAAAATCAGCTTAAAATATTGTATTTGGGAATGAAAATAAATGTCATTTATCTCAAAAGAAATGTGTATAGAGGTTTTAAATATATTTGACATTGTATTAGTACACTGATAAGAGCATGGTATATCTCAACTAACTCTTCCTGCCTTAGGAACTTAGAAGAGCCCCCCTGATTGGTGTCCTACTCTGTAAATTGGTGTGTCAGTCACTTAAAGGGGCACCCTGGGTGGGGTCCTACTTTGTAGTTTGGTGCATTAGTCACTTAAAGGAGCACCCTGAGTGGAGTCCTACTCTGTAGTTCAGGCAGGCATTTGATGGGCCAGCCTCTTTATTGTTCAGCTTCTGATGCTAGCAAGTGGAGAGAAAGAGGGTATGGTGATGGCTCCACCCTCTATGCATGACTCAGTAGTATTACCTTGTTTCCATGGCTGCCTGGCTTTCCTGCACAGGCATTTCCCACCACAATCTCCTCCCTCACATCTCCTCAATCCATGTATCCACAGTCAAAAGCAGCCCTTGCCTTGTGGTTTCTCCCTAAACTCCAGCTCCCAGCCTCTGCGCCTTCCAGGGGACCTGCGTCCCTGTCCGGAGTATGTATGGCTGTAGCAAGGACTGATTTTCATTCCATTTTGACTGCCACAGATCAGCTGTTTCACTCTCATCCTTAAATGTTTCTCCTTTGACTCAGACAATTGCCCCAAAGTGGGCTTTTGACCCCTGCTTCACTTCCCCAACATGCTGAGGGCAGGTCCAATCCTACTTACAGTCCTGTTTTTCCTCCTATTTCCTTCATCCTACCAAGTACTGTGTGGTTCTATATATTCTTTTCTGCTGCTCAGGTACTCCTGTCCACTCTCAGCTGGTGTTCTACATGCACTTCTGAATCTGAAGGTGTATTGCTGATGTACTCCATGTCCATATACTCCTCCGCCATGTTGTTCTCCTCCTACCATTTCTTGAATCTACCCATTATATGCCAATAGTTCCATCTGATTATTTTGTCTACCTGTCTACCAATTCTATCAATGGGTAACACCATTTCTAATTGGAGACAATTTCTTATATGATGAATGTGGTACCTTCAGTTCAGTTGCTCAGTCGTGTCCAACTCTCTGTGACCCCATGAATCGCAGCATACCAGGCCTCCCTGTCCATCACCAACTCCTGGAGTTCACCCAGACTCACGTCCATCGAGTCAGTGATGGCATCCAGCCATCTCATCCTCTATTGTCCCCTTCTCCTCCTGCCCCCAATCCCTCCCAGCATCAGAGTCTTTTCCAGTGAGTCAACTCTTTGCATGAGGTGGCCAAAGGACTGGAGTTTCAGCTTTAGCATCATTCCTTCCAAAGAAATTCCAGGGCTGATCTCCTTCAGAATGGACTGGTTGGATCTCCTTGCAGGCCAAGGGACTCTCAAGAGTCTTCTCCAACACCACAGTTCAAAAGCATCAATTCTTGAGCGCTCAGCCTTCTTCACAGTCCAACTCTCACATCCATACATGACCACTGGAAAAACCATAACCTTAACTAGATGGACCTTTGTTGGCAAAGTAATGTCTCTGCTTTTCAATATGCTATCTAGGTTGGTCATAACTTTCCTTCCAAGGAGGAAGCGTCTTTTAAGCCAACTTTTATAACCTATCTATGTCAATAACACTTACAAGTGATTTCTGTAATTATCAGAGTTAAGAAAGACCTAAAATGCTTTCTATACTCTAATCCACATAGTCTAACCTGTTCATACTAATATTTCACAAACCATATTCTCATTTAGATTACCTTAATAGTTTGTTTGTTTTTTTTTTTCAGAAAATGATTCTATTCTTTGGCTCCAGTACTACAGACAGATATCTTCTTTGCTATTTTTTTTTCTTTCTTTTCTTTGCTATTTTCTTTGTGTATGTTTTCTCCAGACCAGGTTGATGCAAAGGAAAGTATCAGTAATTATTTTACAATGTAATACATATGTGTGAATATGTGTGCATGCATGCTAAGTCACTTCAGTCATATCAGACTTTTTACAACCCTATGGACTTTAGCCTGCCAGGCTCCTCTGTCCATGGAATTCTCCAGGCCAGAATATTGGAGTGGGTTGCCATGCCTTCCTCCAGGAGATCTTCCTAACCCAGGGATTTAACCCAGGTCTTCTGCATTGTATGCAGATTCTTTACCATCTGAGCCACCAGGGAAGCCTGATCTTAAGATATATTTCACACATAACGTACACAATTTGGTAAGATTTAATATGTATACACTCACATGTCATAACCACAATCAAGGTAATAAACTTATTTGCCTCAAAATATTCCCTTTGTATCCTTCTCCTCCAGTCACACTATGCATTTTCTTAAAATTTATGTGGATGAAATAATTCAGTATCTACCTCCTCATGTCTACCTTTTTCCATTTTGAAATTCTATTAGGTATTTAAATTTTAGCTTTCTAGATCTTTGGGTTTATAGTTTTTGTCAAATTAAGAAATTTCCATTATTTTTCCAAGTATTTTTTCATTCTATGCCTTTATTCTTCTCTTTGGTGACTCCTGTTACAAAAAACTAGGCCACTTGAAATTTGTTCGTACTAACAATGTTTTGTTTATTCTTGTTGATTGATTCTACTGATATGTCTTTAAGTTCACCAGTATTTTTTTGGTGATATCTAATGTGGTTCCAAATAGGAAAAGGAGTACATCAAGGCTGTATATTGTCACCCTGCTTGTTTAACTTATATGCAGAGTACATCATGAGAAATGCTGAGCTGGAAGAAGCACAAGCTGGAATCAAGATTGCCGAGAGAAATATCAATAACCTCAGATATGCAGATGACACCACCCTTATGGCAGAAAGTGAAGAGGAACTCAAAAGCCTCTTGATGAAAGTGAAAGAGGAGAGTGAAAAAGTTGGCTTAAAGCTCAACATTCAGAAAACAAAGATCATGGCATCTGGTCCCATCACTTCATGGGAAATAGATGGGGAAACAGTGGAAACAGTATCAGAGTTTATTTTTGGGGGGCTCCAAAATCACTGCAGATGGTGACTGCAGCCATGAAATTAAAAGACGCTTACTCCTTGGAAGGAACGTTATGTCCAACCTAGATAGCATATTGAAAAACAGAGACATTACTTTGCCAACAAAGGTCCATCTAGTCAAGGCTATGGTTTTTCCTGTGGTCATGTATGGATGTGAGAGTTGGACTGTGAAGAAGGCTGAGCGCTGAAGAATTGATGCTTTTAAACTGTGGTGTTGGAGAAGACTCTTGAGAGTCCCTTGGACTGCAAGGAGATCCAACCAGTCCATTCTGAAGGAGATCAGCCCTGGGATTTCTTTGGAAGGAATGATGCTAAAGCTGAAACTCCAGTCCTTTGGCCACCTCATGCGATGAGTTGACTCATCGGAAAAGACTCTGATGCTGGGAGGGATTGGGGGCAGGAGGAGAAGGGGACGACAGAGGATGAGATGGTTGGATGGCATCACTGACTCGATGGACGTGAGTCTGGGTGAACTCCGGTAGTTGGTGATGGACAGGGAGGCCTGGCATGCTGCAATTCATGGGGTCTCAAAGAGTCGGACACGACTGAGTGACTGAACTGAACTGAACTGAATCTGTTATCAATCCTGCCCATTATAATTTTCAACTGAACAATTACAATTTTAATCTCTAATGTTTCAACTGAGAGCTTTAAAAATATCACCCATATCTATACTTAATATCTTTTATATTACTTCCAGAGTCTTGAACATATGGAATACAGGTGAATAACTTTTATTCCTCTTTATCTAATAATTATATCATCTCTGTCATTTCTAGATTTGTTTTGATTGATTTTTCTCCTTGTTATAGGTTTATTTTCTTGTTTCTTTGAATGCCTAATAATTTAGATTGAAAGCTAGCCACTTTTTTTTTTTCTGAATTCAAACTGGTTCAAAACCAGAATTGAGTCCTTGCTTTCACTTTATTTTCATTTGCCTGATATGTCTGTATTTAATTTTTTTTCAAATTATTTTCCCATTTAAGTTATTACAGCATCCCCATGCTATACAGTAGATCCTTGTTGCTTATCCATTTTAAATATAGCAATGTGTACATGTTAATCCAAAACTCTCAATCTATCCTTACCCCCATACTTCTCCCCTTGGTAACTATAAGATTGTTCTCTATGTCTATGAGTCTGTTTCCATTTTGTAAATAATTTCATTTGTATTTCTTTTTAGATTCCACATATAACTTTCTCTGATTTACTTCACTAAGTATGACAGTTCTAGCCATTTAGAATTCTAATGTATGATTAATATTTGTGTTCCTATAAATATCTCTCGGCTTTAGTCTAATATTTTCTTAAATTATTTAGAGTTTGATCCTTGGAGTTTTCATGTTTGATGTAAGATCAATGTTTTGGTCTACTTTCCTTTACTACTGTAATAAAACTGTGTATAGTCTATCAACATCTCATGGTGGTGAGGTGTGCCACTCAACTGTATTTGAGCTGTGGGTATCGTTTCTATCTATTTAGATGGAGTTCTCACCAGTCTTATCTAGTTTTCTTATGCAACTTCTCCTAGCCTGTGCTTATGCTAGTTTCCGTGGCATGTGCTGACTGAGCCCCTCTGAAGGTTCTCTGTGTTGTCTCAGTGCTGCTTTTTCTGCTCTGGTACTCGGTCTTGTGAACTCTGACAACCTTGGACTCCTCAAACACCCATTTCCCTCTCCTCAACTCAGGGTCCACATTTTTGTACCAGGGCTTGGAAACTCTTGAATCAGTTAGCTCAGACAAATGTAGGGGTACACTTCTTTGTTTCCCATGCCCCTTTACTCAAAGCTTGGTTTTCAAAAGTTAATAACATGTCTTGAAATTCTTTTCACATTAGCACAGACATATCATTATCATTTTTTAAATAACTCTGTGGTAGTGTATTGTTTTCTTTATCAAAAATGCTTCATTGAATATGTTTAAATATGGTTTGCCAAAGGTTTGCATTATACATGTACAAGAAGTATTTAGTTCATATTATAATGTGGTGGGCATTTCAAAATTGATGTGCGTAGGATTTTCACCAGTTTACAATGTATATTAACTAACTGTGAGGAATATATATTTTCAGTTAGCATTGTTTATGTCACTTAAGTGGTAGTTTAATGTTATCAGGAACAAGTGTACTTGAACCCTGCTTCTGGCAGTTACTAGCTACCATGGTACATAGTTTAACCTCATTGAATTTTAGTTTCTTTTTTCTTTTTTTCTATGTGAAAACAGTACTATATTCTCTATATATAAGTTGAGAGAATATATATATTCTCTATATATAAGTACTATATTCAACTATATATAAGTTGAAAGACAATGTATAAAGATTTTATTTAAAACAATAAAAATTGTCGTTATTATTATATATTAGCACTATTGCTAATATATATTGCTATTGAAATTGAATGAGGCCCTATGGTCCTTGCCTCTTCCCTCCTTGTCCTCTTGTGACTTTTGTCTGTGGGAAAACTTTAGTTCAAGAGTAAGTTCAATCAGAGAAGTGAGAAACGCAGAAACAAAGGAAAACAGTCAAAGGACACCAAATAATAACAATGTACTCATTGTACATAGTCAAGGACCTTTATTTCCTTCTCTAGGGCCATAGGTAATATGCTGAACCATGTCCTATGAGCTGTCTTATAAATACTGAAATCTCCACCAAGGAGAAGTTAATTATCTAGTGACCAGACTGTAGCCATGACATAAGCTAGCACGATTTTGAGAATTGGCCTCAAAGAAATGGAAACTGGAACTGAAGATTAACTCTACCTAAAACAAGATGAGACTAGTCAGAACACCACATGATCAATTTCAAGATGACTGTCAGAGCTGACTGCACTATTTCTACATATCACTTCCTCCCTCTGTCTATAAAATTTCTTGCCCAATGATTGTCAGTGAGAGAAGTTGGCCTTTGGACATACAGCTGCCCTTCCCCCTTCCAGTGACTGGTATCTGAAATAAAGCAAACTTTCCTTTCATCAACCTTGCCTGTTTATTGGCTTTTGAGCAGAAGGGAGCCAAATCCCACTTTCAGTAACACTATAATTAAAATGGCCTTAGATTAATCCCAGTCACTTTTGGCTTTTGGAGATCTAAATCAATGTGTAACATTGGCATCTCTAGACTGGCATCTGATGATGTCTTTATAAATTTAATTTCCTCTTAGCTGAGAAAAAAAAAATTCTTTTAGTAAATTTAAGAACAATTCAAATTGAGTATGAGATCCCCGAGACTTCACAGAATTTCATCTTGTGCCAGAGTTACAAAGAACGGCTACATCATTACCAGCTGATGTGAAAAATTTGAACTGTTGAAATCTGTTCTTTCAGATAGAGACTTTCTTGTATTGAAGTAGTTGCACGTGACTGTAAGTGATATCTTGAGACAGATGCAGGTGATACAAAGCATCCTATGACTAAGACCTTACACTCAGACAGACATAAAAATGATAATGAGAAGGATAAGGTAAACTTTTCTGTCCTTTCTGAACATTGAAGAGAGCATTAGAGGAGCTACAGTCTGAGTTTTCTATATGTCTATGTCAAAGTGTTGCAATTTAGTCTAGCTCAGAGGCTCAAAGCTAATTATGCTATTACACATTCCACACACAAACACAAATCTTGATCAGAAAAGAGATTCACTCATCAATATAGGTAAAGATTATCCCTCTTCCTTCCTATTGGGATGATATGGCAGGAGCTAAGGAGCCTTTATTTGCTTTTTCTTATTGCCCTCAAGTAAAATACAAATATCTCTGTGGAGAATAGTGAAAACCAGGTTAAAAGTATCAAAGTGAAATATATGACTGAATTGGGGAGATTAAATTCTGGCAAATTACCAGTAACTTTAAAGAAACATTTACTGAGATTCAGATACTCTGGTTCTGGTTCTCTCTCTTTGACAAATGGTGTCTTTTTATTTTGACTATAACTCAGTAAAGATTCAAATTGCTCCAGGGAAAGTGAGCATAAGATCATCTGTTTAAGTTAATAGCATATGGGAGAGTAATAAGATATAACAGAGCAGATCAATTAATCGTTTTCAACTCAACATCTAATACAGCTTATTTCACTTTTGATTTAGCTAAAATGCCTGGAACAAATTAGCTTTGCTATGGTTTGGTCTTCTCTTTTAATACAAAGCATAGCCAAGACAATTGAAAAGTTAAGAACTTGTAATTAATTCTGTAAATATAAAATGAAATAATACTCAACATTGTTCATTATCTTGTTGATGACTAACCCTCAATTGAAAATCAAATCAAAATTAGAGACTATCTCTATTGTTTGTGCTATTATACATATTTTGAAAATATATTATTTAAAAGTGTAGCAAAAGAGGTCTTGGCTGATGATGGATTTTCTTTCTTATCTGAATTAATATTTTAAAAACATTAATATTTAAGGAAGAATTTATGTCTCAAAGTAAACTAAGAGATTTTAAACTGCAAATTATTTTGAGTTCAGAATAATTTTGCTTTTGTATACATCATTTACAATACATCATTTTCCTATATTTATAAATTCTTGGAGTCATTATGAAGTTAGAAAAAAAAACATCTAAGCAGTACTTCTTACTCAAAACAGTAAAACAAATAAATAAGCCTAAGAACTCTTCCCACAACAAAATTATAGAAATGCATATGGGAATTTATCAGGGTTTCAGGGTGGAGCATTCTATGGGAATGAGTCACATTCACAACCACATATATTCCAAGTATATTTAAGAATATACTAAATTGTGAAGCAACTTGATTTACTTGCAAAATAACTTGGTTGAATACTCTATTTGTGCTCTAAGCAGGAGTGCAGCCCCCAGGCAGAAGAAAAAAGCCCACAGGACTGGAGAACAGATGGTAGTCATCAAACTCACCTCTATTCTCTCATTCATAGGTGTCACTGTTCTTAATGTTTTGTGTGAAAGCTACATTTCATTTAGCAAACATTAAAAAAAAAAAAAAAAAAGATGCTTCCACTGTTAGGCCAGAATAGAAAATCAGGAGTGTTTTTTTTTTTTTTTTCACCCCATTACTTTTGCTTCAAATACCATTTTCTTACTTTTTTCTCTAAGTGAAGAAAGATAATGTGTTCATTTTCTTTTCTTTGGTCAACAATGCTAACACAAGGGTAGGGGACTGAATGAATGACTTCTTTCTTTCCTAAGAGTCTAAATGTCATAGTATAAGTAAGTTAAAAAAAAAAATAATAACATCTTATGGAAAAAACCCAAATGAGCTCTCTGGCCAATACAAAGGAAGAAGGAAAGAACATTTTTTCCTGTTTTATATTTTCATTTCTATATTAAACTAGTCCTTTAAAAATGATTTATAGATACAAAGTATAATAAATATTTTAAATATTAATTCATATATAGTTTCTATCATATATAATTTTTATTTAGTATTATATTATGAAGACTGGTTTTATTCTGTGGTATTACTGAAAATAGCAAGCAGAGTGTGTTTACTTTGCTTTGGATATGTGCCAAAATTAAATCTTCAGGGGATATTCCTGACCCAGGAATCAAACCACAGTCTCCTGCCTTATAGGTAGATTCTTTACCAGCTGAGCTACCAGGGAAGCCCAAATCTTTTCATTACAAGAAACTTTGTGAATCCCTGCTAACCCCAAAAGAAATCAATGACTTGTAAACTTGTAGTTATGGTTTTTACACAAGAGACAATGCTATAAAGAGAACACATGAGATGTTGAAGTAATTTGTTGCTTTGGAAAACATTGTTGAAAATAGTAATAATTGTCATTGTTGCTGTTCAGTCACTGTGTCATGTCTGACTTTTTGCAGCCCCGTGGACTGCAGCAGCCTGGCTTCCTTGTCCTTCACTACCTCCCAGACTTTGCTCATGTCCATTGATTTGGATATGCCATCCAACCATCCCTTTCTCTGTCACCCCTTTCCCCTCCTGTCTGCCCTCAATCTTTCCCAGGATCAGGGTCTTTTTCAGTGATTCAGCTCTCCTTGAGAACCCCGTGAACAGTATCAAAAGGCAAACATTTTGTACTTATATAAAAAGAATTTTTAGGGTATTTATATTCTGTGTAGGCAGATGAAGAGTTTTCAGAAATGGTATAGACATTAATGCTCCTCTTTTATAACTGACATCTAGCTGTCCCAGTCAAAAGAACAATTAAATAGTGTGATGAAATTTAACTCAATCTCAGAGTGTTGGAAACTTTTTAAAAAATTTAAATTTATCAATTTTTAAAAGATTATTGAAGCAAGGTTTTTGAAGAAAAATATTTTGCAGGTTATTTTATGCAAAACCAAAAGGATGTTGCCATATTTGACTCTACCCTAAAATATTTTTTTCATAGTATGTTATAACTGAAAAAATTTAGACAAATATTTTCTTATGGGATATGTAACAATATTATAATGTAGTCCTTAAGTTGTTTCATATTATTGTATGCATGTATAGATATATAAAATGCAAATCTAGAAAACCATTACAATGATTATTTTTGAACAAAAGACTGACTTTATGGACTATGTCGACATTTTATCTGTTCTCGATATAGCAGAGAGAAGCACATAGATGATATTAGTACTGCATGATAAAACAAAGAATAATGAGTTAGGATTCAGAGCACCACTTTGGAAACTGACTACTTGGAATTAAATCTTAACACTTCTTGATTATATGAGAGTAGGTAAGTTACATTCTTTCCATTTCTTGGTTTTTTCAACAGTAAATGGGGCTTCAAAGTGCCCCTTTGTAACTGTATATATTAATGTATAACGTCGGTTGCATAGTGACTGCTCAATAAGTTTTAGATATTTAGATGATTAACATGGCATATATTTCTTGGCATCATGTAGTCTTATTAAAGTGATATGTTGCTGAGGATATTCTGTGATTATGTGCAATGGTGTATAGAGATTTATATACACAGTGAGACTTCCAGATGTTCAAGCTGAATTTAGAAAAGGCAGAGGAACCAGAGATCAAATTGACAACATCTGCTGGATCACAGAAAATTCAAGAGAATTCCAGGAAAACATCTTCTTCTGCTTCATTGACTATGATAAAGCTTTTGACGGTGTGAATCACAACCAAATGTGAAAAATTCTTATAAAGAGATGGGAATACCAGGCACCTTACTTGTCTCCTGTGAAATCTGTATGCAGCTCAAGAAGCAGCAGTGAGAACCAGACATGGAAAAATGGAATGGTTCCAAATTAGGATAAGAGTACATCAAGACTGTATATTGTCACCCTACTTAATTAACTTCTATGCAGAGAACAGAGTACAGAGGGTTGGATGAAGCACAAGCTGGAATCAAGATTGCTGGGAGAAATATCAATAACTTCAGATATTCAGATGACACCACCCTTATGGCAGAAACTAAAGAGGAACTAAAGAGTCTCTTGATGAGAGTGAAAAAGCTGGCTTGAAACTCAACATTCAAAAAACAGAGATCATGGCCTCTAGCCCCATCACTTCATGGCAAATAAATGGGGAAACAATGGAAACAGTGACAGATTTTATTTTCTTGGGTTCCAAAATCACTGCAGATGGTGACTGAAGCCATGAAATAAAAAGATGCTTGCTCCTTGGAAGAAAATTTATGGCCAACCTGCTACTGCTAAGTCACTTCAGTCATGTCTGACTCTGTGTGACCCCATAGATGGCAGCCCACGAGGCTCCCACATCGCTGGGATTCTCCAGGCAAGAACACTGGAGTGGGTTGCCATTTCCTTCTCCAATGCATGAAAGTGAAAAGTGAAAGGGAAGTTGTTCAGTTGTGTCTGACTCTTTGCGACCCCATGGACCGCAGCCCACCAGGCTCCTCCATCCATGGGATTTTCCAGGCAAGAGTACCGGAGTGGGGTGCCATAGCCTTCTCAGATGACCAACCTAGACAGCATGTTAAAAAGCAGAGACATTACTTTACAGACAACGGTCTGTCTACTCAAATGTATGGTTTTTCCAGTAGTCATGTATGGATGTGAGAATTGGACCATAAAGAAAGCTGAATTGATGATAAAGAAGAATTGATGCTTTTGAGCTGTGGTGTTGGAGAAGACTCTCGAGAGTCCCGTGGACAGCAAAGAGATCAAATCAGTCAATTCTAAAGGAAATCAGTCCTGAATATTCATCAGAAGAACTGATGCTGAAGTTCCAATTCTTTGGCCACCTGATAACAAAGAACTGATTCATTGGAAAAGAACCTGATGCTGGGAAAGATTGAAGGCGGGAGGAGTAGGGGACTTCAGGTGATGAGATGGTTGGATGGCATCACCGACTCACTGGACATGCATTTGAGAAAGCTCCAGGAACTGGTGATGAAAAGAAAAGCCTGGCATGCTACATTCCATGCAGTCACAAAGTCGGACCCAACTGAGTAACTGAACAGAACTAATAATATACGGTGGGTCACACAAATAATAGAAATTCAGATGACATGGAAATATAGCACCTTGCACTTTCTGGTGTCTTTTCAACCCTTCAGCTATATATTAATGACAAAATAATGGTAAGACAAAGCTGAAATAGGAAGGAGAAACATTGTAGTAAGGACAGATCTAGGAAAACATAATTATTTGGCCCATTAATTGTGGTGCCTTCCCCAGAGCAGAACAAAACCCAGGATCAGCTGCTTTACACCCATTAGCCAATAATTTGAGAGGCATGTGTCAGTTGAAATCAAAGGTGCTTTACTTATAAGACTGAAATAGGCAAACAGGGAAAGGGCAAAAAGCTGCTTTCAAGAGAACTTGAAACAGAGAAAGGGATGTTATGATAAGAAAATTCAGTCTTTAAAAGTTGATGTTCAGCTTCCTGGTTCAAGTCAATGGACTTTTCTTAAAGAAAATGGTCCTTCTTAAAACTGAGGCCAACAGTGGTAAATTGATCTTTATCTCATGGTGTTGGTACAGTATGGGTAGATTACACAAAGTTTAATTTTTATAGTTCCTCCCTAAGTTTACCTTCCATAAAATATTTTAAATATAAGAGATTTGGAAACATTTCTCAGTTTTTACCTTTTCATTTAGTATTATACATGGATTAATAGTCATAATCCATTAAATTAATTAGTTATTTTTATACTTCAATCAATTACTTTTAAGGTTTTATATCTGTTTATAGTTTTTATTTTTTCCAAGATTAATTATCTGAAATAGATAATTATTTCTAAGATGAACATATCTTACAATTAAGATGTGTTCATGATAAAACAAATATAGTCAAATGTAATTAAAAAGTCATGGATACAAATGCTAGTCATTCCATCATGTACTTTAAAATCCTTTCTAGGTAAGCAGAATTCTTGCAATAGGGAGAAAAAGAGAGGGTGGATTTGTGATGGTGGAAATTGTTGAAAAGGAAAGAATCAATTTAGCAACAACAGAACAAACTTTTAGAAACAAGTTTCTTCTAAATTAAAATAATGTTTGCACTGCTTAATAATTGATTTCTTGACTAGAGAGTCAACCCTGTTCTCGTTATGCATTAGGCAGGCAGGGAAATTAGACAGGCAGTGTTTCTATTTCCTTCATGTGACTTTTGGAATTAGCCTAAGGTTCACAAGTGAATGAAAATAAACTTTTAAATTAATACTGTAATTCTTTATTAGGCTTGATAATGATTACTGGCCCTTCCAATTTTGACAAGAGGTATAATTTTTATTGGTCTAGCTGGCTAATAGACCTTTGCCTATGGTGATGTTCTTGTCACACTCTCTTGCATGCTTTCTAGAAAATAACAATTAAAGTTAATAGAGTATTTATCATTATTTCAAAGTGGTAACCACTTTTTTTCCACAGTATACAACAGCTAGAATCTGAATGCAACATTTGCATTTAAATTAATCCTAAAGGGATTAAATGGCAGTTTGTAAAACACAATGAAATAAGTATAGAGATATACCTAAATTAGTACAGTAGCTATTATTTATTTAGTCCTTTAGGTATTCCAAACATATGCAAATATTGCTTTAGCTTTACTCTCTACCACAAAGGAAATATTTACTCCAAATTAAAAATTAAGAAACTGAGTTCAAGAAGTTATGCATGCATTGAATAAAACAAGAATGCCATTTTTGAATTTTGTTTTTAACTTTGGCAATTCCACATGGTTTAATTGGTAAGTGCCTGAACTATACTTAGCACTAATAACTTTCTACCTTAATGGCAATTTTCACTGTGTCATTCTCCCATCTTGTCCTGGCAATGTCTTCAGAGAAGACAGAAAATTTGTAACATCACATAGTTTATATTTACTAGGAAAACTAGATCTCAAAACATGAAGGGGATGATAGTGGTGACAATGGTGAGGATGAAGAGGAGGAGCATAGACATGCTTTAAGAGAATTTAAATTCAGCTTTTAGTAGCAACTTATTAAAGGTTCAAATTTAAGCTGCCTGATCCACATTTTATATAAATTTCTATTTTTATGATGCTTTTGTCTTTTAAAACATATGCTTTAAAAGAAAGAAATACAAAATATATATTAATTAAATGTTACATGTTAGAAAGTTGAAGAGCACAGAAATTATGTTTCTGACTCTTGTTTTTATGTAGCTGTTCAATATAAGATAATTTATTTAAATTATTCAAGTCTGAGGAATTTGGATGTAGGGAAACCAGGAAGAAACATGTGAAAAATTATAACTTTAGGTTTTCAAACTGTGGGTGTCTATAATTCAGAGTTAATAATTCTTCCTATTACTATATATAAAATTCTAAAAAATGAATAGATGCACCAGCTAAATTCAAAAGTTTCATCTAGCTTTAAACTTGGTAATTCAGTTCAGTTCAATGAGAATTTAATAATTAGCCATGACAGGTCATCTACAGTGGACTAGTTACAGTGGAACCATGTGAAAATGAGGGTAAGGTTTCAATACGCATGGGATTCATTACTATGATACCATTCAAAGGTGAGGACTACTTTATTTTCAAAATATATTGGATAAATTACCATGATCAGTTCAGTTCAGTTCAGTCGCTCAGTTGTGTCTGACTCTTTGTGACCCGATGAACCGCAGCATGCCAGGCCTCCCTGTCCCTCATCAACTCCCGGAGATTTACCCAAACTCAATGTCCATCGAATTGGTATTGCCATCCAGCCATCTTATCCCCTGTCATCCCCTTCTCTTCTTGCCGCCAATCCCTCCCAGCATCAGGGTCTTTTTCAATGAGTCAACTCTTTGCATGAGGTGGCCAAAGTATTGGAGTTTCAGCTTCAGTATCAATCCTTCCAATGAACACCCGGGACTGAACTCCTTTAGGATGGACTGGTTGGATCTCCTTGCAGTCCAAGGGACTCTAAAGAGTCTAATCCAATACCACAGTTCAAAAGCATCAATTCTTCGGTGCTCAGCTTTCTTCACAGTCCAACTCTCACATCCATACATGACCACAGGAAAAACCATAGCCTTGACTAGAAGGACCTTTGTTGGCAAAGTAATGTCTCTGCTATTGAATATGCTATCTAGGTTGGTCATAACTTTCCTTCCAAGGAGTAAGCATCTTTTAATTTCATGGCCGCAATCACCATCCGCAGTGACTTTTGAGCTCCCCCCAAAAAAATTCTGACACTGTTTCCACTGTTTCCACATCTATTTCCCATCTAAGTGATGGGACCAGATGTCATGATCTTAGTTTTCTGAATGTTGAGATTTAAGCCAACTTTTTCACTCTCCTCTTTCACTTTCATCAAGAGGCTTTTGAGTTCCTCTTCACTTTCTGCCATAAGGGTGGTGTCATCTGCATATCTGAGGTTATTGATAATTCTCCTGACAATCTTGATTCCAGCTTGTGCTTCTTCCAGTTCAGCATTTCTCATGATGTACTCTGCATATAAGTTAAAGAAGCAGTATGACAATATACAGCCTTGACATACTCCTTTTCCTATTTGGAACCAGTCTGTTGTTCCATGTCCAGTTCTAACTCTTGCTTCCAACCTGCATATAGGTTTCTCAGGAGGCAGGTCAGGTTGTCTGGTATTCCCATCTCTTTCAGAATTTTCCACAGTGTATTGTGATCCACACAGTCAAAGGCTTTGGCATAGTCAATAAAGCAGAAATTGATGTTTTTCTGGAACTCTCTTGCTTTTCCATGATCCAGCAGATGTTGGCAATTTGATCCCTGGTTCCTCTGCCTTCACATGTATACCTGTGGCGGATTCATTTTGATATTTGGCAAAACTAATACAATATTGTACAGTTTAAAAATAAAATAAAATTTAAAAAAATAAATAAATAAAACCAGCTTGAACATCTGGAAGTTCAAGATGCACGTATTGCTGAAGCCTGGCTTGGAGAATTTTGAGCATTACTTTACTAGCTTGTAAGATGAGTGCAATTGTGCGGTAGTTTGAGCATTCTTTGGCATTGCCTTTCTTTGGGATTGCAATGAAAACTGACCTTTTCCAGTCCTGTGGCCACTGCTGAGTTTTCCAAATTTGCAGACATGTTGAGTGCAGCACTTTCACAGCATCATCTTTCAGGATTTGGAATAGCTCAACTGGAATTCCATCACCTCCACTAGCTTTGTTCGTAGTGATGTTTTCTAACCCCTATTTGACTTCACATTCCAGGATATCTGACTCTAGGTGAGTGATCACACCATCGTTATTATTTGGGTCATGAAGATCTTTTTTTGTACAGTTCTCCTTGTATTCTTACCACCTCTTTGTAATACCTTCTGCTTCCGTTAGGTCCATACCATTTCTGTCCTTTATCAAGCCCATCTTTGCATGAAATGTACCCTTGATATCTCTAATTTTCTTGAAGAGATGTCTAGTCCCATTCTATTGTTTTCCTCTATTTCTTTGCACTGATCGCTGAGGAAGGTTTTCTTATCTCTCGTTGCTATTCTTTGGAACTCTGCATTTAGATGCTTATATCTTTCCTTTTTTCCTTTGCTTTTCACATCTCTTCTATTCACAGCTATTTGTAAGGCCTCCCCAGACAGCCATTTTGCTTTTTTGCATTTCTTTTCCATGGGGATGGTCTTGATCTTGTCTCCTGTACAATGTCATGAACTTCTGTCCATAGTTCATCAGGCACTCTATCAGATCTAGTCCCTTAAATCTATTTCTCACTTCCACTGTATAATCATAAGGGATTTAATTTAGGTCATACCTGAATGGTCTAGTGGTTTTCCCTACTTTCTTCAATTTAAGTCTGAATTTGACAATAAGGAGCCATAGTCAGCTCCCGGTCTTTCAAACTCCTAAGAGTTTAGGAGGCTTCAAATTTTTCTTGGCAGAACACATATACAATTTCAGGTGAAAGTGAAGTCACTCAGTCGTGTCTGACTCTTTGTGACCCCATGGACAGTAGCCTGCACCAGGTTCCTCCATCCTGGGATTTTCTAGGCAAGACTACTGGAGTGGGTTACCATTTCCGTCTTCAGGAACCTTCCCAACCCAGGGATCAAACCAAGTCTCCCATATTGTAGACAGATGCTTTACGGTCTGAGCTACCAGAGAAATCACAATTTCAGGTAATTGTTTAAGTGTTCTGATGCTGATAATGATGATAAACTAACTAAGATGTGCTGATCTTATTATCATGACATCATTTTTTGATCTTGACATGCATCAATTTATTCAATTTTACAACACACACAGAAGTAGTCATTTTGAGTATGTCCATTATATAGTCAAAGGAAAACCTTTTACTTGCCCAAGGTCACAGCCCTAGTTGCTGGCAAGATAAACACCTGAAATTATATCTGTTTCCAAGGCCAAGTTCCTGAGCCTCCTGGCTCACTGCCACATTATACTGTTACCG
This sequence comes from Bos taurus, assembly GCF_002263795.3. Taxonomy (NCBI): domain Eukaryota; kingdom Metazoa; phylum Chordata; class Mammalia; order Artiodactyla; family Bovidae; genus Bos; species Bos taurus. Next base: position 37,797,734 of record NC_037344.1, on the reverse strand, counting down.
TGGTTTCCTCTACATGGGAATTGCCTTGGAAAGAATAAAGCATGACTTTCTAAAGTGATTTGTCTGAAATAAATCCCACATTTTAAATTTAGTAGCTGATTTGGGTGGAAAACTTAAACTTTTGAGAGAATTCAGTTATCTCATAGTGATTCTCTATGAAAAATTTCCACCAAAATACACATTGTAGCAGTCTTACCATAAACAGTCATATGTTTCTCTTACCTTGTAAACAAATGAAAGTTTCTAAGAAGAATTCTGGAAATAATATACTGAAATTTCCATAATTCAAAGATATGTGGGAAACAATTATTGAGTTAATCAAAAAAGTTTTAAGAAAATATGTCTGTATTAGTTTGAATATGCATTGTAATTTGAGCAGGGCAGCAAATAAAGGTGTCCTAGTATGATTTTTTTAAGATATACTAAATCATCATAGTGTTTCTTTATATATGTCATCACTCACGGGGATTGAAAAATAGTTGGAGTTAAGTTGTATATTGGAGATGAATAATGTTATACATACTATATGCAGTTAGTTTTGCAATATATTTTCTTCAGTGTTCTACAGTAAAGCATAACTGTTTTTTAAGCATTATCAAAAACTAGAAGAAATGCCAGTACATCAATTTCATTGTAGAAGAAATCAAAGTGTTAACTTACATATCAATGCTACATTCAGTTTATCAATGCTACTATGTGCTAAGTTGTACACAAGATACAGAAAATGTAAATGTTTTCATGTTAGAAGCATTTTATAATTATAATGTAGAAATTAGTCCTTTACTAACCAACTAATTTTGCTTAGTTCCAAGGACTGTCACTGATATGGCTAATGAAGCTCTGGGAATGTCACAATAAATTTGAATAGGCAATGCACTCCAGTATTCTTGCTTGGAGAATCCCATGGACAGAGGATCTGGCAGATTATAAGTCCATGGGTCACAAAAAGTTGAACGTGACTGAACGACTATCACTCACTGCTAATGTTACTGAAAAGTCTTCCATCATGGCACAGTTGTAGAGAATTGTCTGCCATGCAGGAGACGTGAGTTTCATCCCTTAGTCAAGAAGATCCCCTGGAGAAGGAAATGCCAACCTATTGCAGTATTCTTGCCTGGGAAATTATATAGACAGAGGAGCTTGGTGGGCTACAGTCCATAGAGTCAGACATGACTTAGCAACTAAACAACAGCATTACTGAACCAAACGAGTCTGCTTACCTGTGCACTGTAAAACCAATCCATTGACACTAGATTGTGGTGAAGGAAAGTGTAGCATTCATCACAGGGAACCAGAAGAATAGGCAGCTCATGCTCAAAAGACCCGAACTCCTCGGTGGGTTTCAGCAAAGCATTTTTAAAGGCAGTGTGAGGCAGGGGCCTGCCAGGTTTGTGACCAGCATCTACACAGTTCTCTAACTGGTTGATGGTGAGGTGACAAGGCAGAGTCAAAGGTGTTAACATTATCAACCCTCACGCTTCAATAAGTCTGAGGGCTCCCTGCTCCTGATCATCATATAGTTAACTTCTTTAATTAGGCAGGTTGTCTTAATATTTGTAAAACCACTGAGAAATGTGGATCAGATAGTATTATCTAGGTACTTTAGGGATGAATTTAAGATTCAGTGACTGCTAATATGACTGATTTACTCTTTGTTACCAGTTCTCCAGGCTGAACTGCTGTTTTTCTCACTACATGTTCACATTCTTTTCAATCATTAATTCCTGAGCTAGGATTTTGAAACTCAGGAAAGGCCTGAGAGACTACAGTTTATCTGTAAATAAAACGCAAGCAGAGGATATGGGGGAATGCTCGATCCTGGGAAGGCCCCATAGGATCCTGCTCATTACACAAAGTTGAGGGGAAACAGCAGTTCTGTTAAGGAAACAGATACTTTCAATAGAATGTTTTGGGTTTATGAGAGTTACATAGTAAAAACAAAATCCCCAAACCACAGTAAACCCCAGAGAAGAGTCATTTAATCCAGGAAGGCCAAATAATTCCAAGGTGTTTATATCTGTGTATTAAGTCAAAGGCCACGAAGTTAAGGGTTTACACCCAGAATTAGATTGTCCCATTGTTGTCGGACACAACTGAAGTGACTTAGCAGCAGCAGCAGCTATGTTGGTGAAGCCTGATTATGGTTCTTAGAGAATGAAACAGAACTAAATATTTGATAAAAGATATTTACACTCTGATAAAGTGGACTAAATTAATGGTACACAGTGGTCACCTCTGGAAAGTATGACTAGCCATTGTCTCCTGCTGTTCATCATTTGCATTTTTTCTCCTCTGCACTTTTCCTTTTTTTTTTAATTTTATTTTATTTTTAAACTTTACATAATTGTATTAGTTTTGCCAAATATCAAAATGAATCCGCCACAGGTATACATGTGTTCCCCATCCTAAACCCTCCTCCCTCCTCCCTCCCCATACCATCCCTCTGGGTCGTCCTAGTGCACTAGCCCCAAGCATCCAGTATCGTGCATCGAACCTGGACTGGCAACTCGTTTCTTACATGATATTTTACATGTTTCAATGTCATTCTCCCAAATCTTCCCACCCTCTCCCTCTCCCACAGAGTCCATAAGACTGTTCTATACATCAGTGTCTCTTTTGCTGTCTACTCTGTGCTGCAGGGCACAAAACGCCACCACAGTACACCTTCTTCCTTTAGATTGCATCTTATAACCTCCAGTGTGCACTCTGTCTCTTCATTCTATGACAAGTAAGAATTGCTCTCTCTCAGTGTCCAAGGTATCATGTTCTCTAGTTCCCATTCCTGACTTCCTGTCTCCGCTGACCTTACTTTAGTCTAAGTAAAATGTTACAGTGTTTTATTTCAGTAGCTTCTTTTCTGATCTTCCAGGTTCCATTCTAAGCAACTTCAGTAACATCTTCCACAACCTTTTCAAAAACGCAAATTCAGTCACGTAATTTTCTTATTATAATATTCAATAACTCTTTTCATAGCTTTAAGCATATAGGCCAAAGGTTTTTGTTTAATTTCAAATATTCAATACGATATATTCCTATTTTAACCTCTTTATTTATCCCTCCCTGTTTTGCTCAATCAACTAGGGACAATACTAGATACTAATATTATCTTCAGTGAATGAAGTTTTATGCCTGTGAGGTTTTCCTTATGTTATTCCTTTTGCTTGGAAGGACCTCAGTCATGATACTTTCATGATTTCACTTGAATACTTTCTCTTCTAATTGAGATGGCATTGCTTTACAATGTTTTGTTAGTTTGCACTGTACAGAAAAATAATAATAATAATAAATCAGCTATGTGTAAACATATATCCCCTCCCTTTTGGATGTCTTTCTCACCTCCCCATCCCACCACTCTGGATCCTCACAGAGTACCAAGCTGAGCTCTCTGAGCTTTGCCGCAGGTTCCCACTAGCTCTCTATTTCTCACATAGTAATATACATACGTCAATGTTACTCTCTCAATTACCCCCACTCTCTCCTTTCCCCAACTCTGGGTCCACAAGTCTTTTCTCTATATCTGCATCTCTATTCCTGCTCTTCAAATAGGTTCATCTGTACCATTTTCCTAGGTTCATATATAAGTGTTAATATTTTTTTTTTTCTTTCTGAATTACTGCACTCTGTATGTCAGACTAATAGGAGCAGAAATAAATTAAGTAGAAATGAACAAACCAACAGAACAAATCAATGAAACTATAATCTGGTTCTTCAGGAAGATTGACAAAACTGATAAACCTTTAGCCAGACTCCTTAAGAAAAGGGAGAGGATTCAAATCAATTAAATTAGAAATGAAAAATGTGAAATTACAACTGACATCAAGAAATAAAAAGAATCATAAGAGACTACTACAAGAAAGTGTATGACAATAAAATGGACAACCAGGAAGAACTGGATGGGTTCTTAGAAAGGCACAACCTTTTAAGACTGACCCAGGAAGAAATAGAAAATATGAACAAACCAATCATAAGTAATGAAACTAATACTGTGATTAAAAATCTTCCAACAAACAAAAGTTCAGGGTCAGATAGGTTCATAGGTGAATTCTACCAAACATTTAGACAAGACTTAATGCTTATCCTTCTAAGATTTTCCAAAATATTACAGAGGGCAGAATACTTTCAAGCTCATCTCATGAGAACACCATTACCCTGATGCCAAAGCCAAAAAAACATATCACAAAAAGACCATTACAGAAAAACAAAATTACAAGCCAATATCACCAATGAATATAGATGCAAATGTCAACAAAATACTAGCAACAAGAATCCAACAACACATTGAAAGGATTGTACAACATGATCAAATGGGGTTTATCTCAGGGATGCAAGTATTCTTCAGTGTATGCAGATCAATCAATGTGATACACCATATTAGCAAGTTAAAGGATAAAAATCATATGATCATCTCAACAGATGTGGAAAAAGGCTTCTGACAAAATTAAATACCCATTTATAATAAAACTCTCTACAAGGTGGACATAGAGTGAACCTACCTCAACATAATCAGCAGTATGGAAACCAAGAACTTCCAGATGTATAAGCTGAATTTAGAAAAGGCAGATGAACCAGAGTTGAAACTAATAACATCAGTTGGATCATAGAAAAAGGAAGAGAATTCCAGAAATATACATCTACTTCTGCTTCATTGACTACATTAATGCCATTGAATGTGTGGATCACAAGGAACTGTGGAAAATTCTAAAGAGATGGGAATACCAGACCACCTTACCTGCCTTATATATAACCTGTATGCAGATCAAGAATCAACAGCTACAACCAGACATGGAACAATGGGCTGGTTTAAAATTGGGAAAGGAGTATATCAAGGCTGTATATTATCACACTGCT